>NW_028258369.1:9225000-9850000 GCF_053883595.1 Heterocephalus glaber
CATAATATAATTCTGGGAAGTGTCCAAGAAAAAAGTGTAAAAATTATATTGAGTACAATTTTACATAGTTTTATCATGTCTTTGAAGTCTTATATTTAGCTTTGTTTCAGGAAGGGAGACTATATCGTTAATTCATAAAGTCATTTCCAGATTAATAATACTCTTCTGGGTACTTAGACGTATAAACATTGAAGCACACTTAAACATTGCAAATCAAAATGGAATAAGGACTTTGGGAAGACTGGCTAGCTGTCCTCAAATATGCAAAATGTTGGCAAGTGGAAAAGGAAATAGCCTTGCATTAGCTCTAGAGGACTGAGCTATAGTGAAAAGTTTTAAGTTACACAAAAGAGTAGCTCTACCCAATACAAGTAAAAAGTAGCTTAGGTCTAGCATTATCCTTAGTTGAAATAGTTTGTCCTCCTGATATTCAACACTATTTTCCTTGCATATTCCAGTGCAATTTTCTATTGTATAAGTAGAGCCTGAAGGTTGTCTGTTAATGATTTTGAAGAAAACATGAGTGGATGGAAGGCTGAACTGGGTTACCTTTCAGATTCTTTTCCATAATTAGTGCTGGAAGGGAAGGTGAGGGAACTTGGTATTTTGAGCTAAGTTCCATCAGAAGTGGGTTCTCAGGCAAGGATTGGAGTGCACATGGTTTACTGGGGAAGTGATCCAAGGAAATATCAGTAGGAGGATGGTGTTATCAGTATTTCTGAAAACTTCTGTAATACACTTCAGAAATGTCCTGTCTATGGCCATGCCACCCTGAACACACCCAATCTCATCTGATTTCAGAAGCTAAGCAGGGTCGGGCCTGGTTAGTACTTGGATGGGAGAAATGTCCTGCACAAGAGGTAAACAAGTAGTGGTATCTATCCTCCACTCTCATACCTCATTGGCTAGGGACTAATCTCTAGGATATTAAATCCCCAGTATTTCTGGAAAGGTATATTTTGTGACACAGAGTTCTGTTGGTATGCATAGAGTAGTTGATAAGTGCCCCAGGGCTATGATTAGGGGCTTAAAAGCGTCTGCTATAGGTATAGAGCACTGGGTACGAAGTTAGGCTGATCTGGATTTTGTGCTAATTTCTTCCTCTTGACTATATCTTCAGAAATTTATGTAGTCTCTCTGGTTCTGTTTCTTTATCTGTATATATTAGAGATGACATAAGTACCTCACAAAGTTTTTGGTGAAATAAGATAATAAACCTTAAAGCACTTAAAATATGGGAAGAACTAAAAAGGTAGCTTTTGCTATTTTAATATTAAAATTTACTGTTCAGATGTAAAATGAGCTAACTCCAAACATAGTAAGGCATTTAGGTCTTAAATGCTGTCCAAAGACTATGGATAACATAAATGCTAAAGAAACAAAAGGTTTAAACTACCATAGAATTTAGTCAGAAATTATTTTCTTTCTATATGTTATAATTAATAAGTAATATTTTTGACTGTCAAGTAAATATCTGACACTTCTGTACTCACAATGAACATAAATGCCTACTCATTCTTCTGAATTTGGCTCAGGCAGTGTTTCCTGTAGTCAACCACCTTTCTAGCTGTGATCAATAGAATGATTTTACAACTAGACTAGGATAGTACTATACTTACATAAACAGTTGCCTGGATGTCTGACATTGACTCTTCACCAAAGACAATAGGGTAACTAAGATGAGGTTTAAAGTCTGAAATTAGTAATGTTTTGTACCCAGAATAAACAGTTAATTTGGCTCTGTTGTGTAACCAGAAGGTCATAGAAGACTCTGCTCGAAACTTTTAGAGAGCCCTCCCAAAATCAAGATTCACTGCACAAATTTTACACATCCTTGGATGAATAAGAAGGAATTTGAGAGCTTCACTTGGAAGGTTCTTTGGAATCTTGTAGTCTACTAAGTTATCTGTGCCCGTTTAAATCCTTGTTTGAACACTAATCACACCAGGTTATATTTAGCTGTATATTTATATGTGTTCTTAATTACATATAAGAGTTTTTGAGAATAAGAACTCAGCCTGTATAATAATTACTATTATTTTTTCAATATTAAAAACAATTCCAGGGCTGGGGATTTAGCTCAGTGGTTTCGCTGCCTGCTGCGCAAGCACAAGGACCCAAGTTTGATCCCCAGTACCAAAAAAAAAAAAAAAAAAAAAAAAAACAATTCCAGGAATAACATGAACAGGTGAGAATATTTGTTGCACAAAATAAATAAAAATGTGATATGGGAATTTATGAAAAATTGTAACACGTGGAAAAGTCTACATGTTTAATATCAAATTCACAAATGTTCACAATGCCTTTTAAGTGAAAAATGTTGAGATAATTGCAGTGAAAGCTACAATGATAGAAACAACATTGTTTCCTTTCCAAATATGCTATGCAAATTTTCATAGTAAGCATAGTTTTTTAAATCTGCATTTGGTAATTGCAGTATATAGTCTTTATGGATCTATCCGTGGTGTCTATTGATTCTACTGGTTTTTGCTTATGTGTTTTTTTTTTCTTATGTGCCTGGTTGTCCTTGACTATTTGCTGGTCATTGTACCTGCAATTCTATGTAAGAATAACTCTGAGTATAGGATGAATGTATATTTTTCTAGAGAGAACTGATATTTCTACCTGGACCCTGAGGTTATTACCATATTTAATTGCCCTTAATCCAAGTCCAGTGTTTAAGTTTCATGGACCACAATGCTAATATGATTCCAGGCTAAAAGATCACTTATCCCTTCCCTGAGGATATAAACCTTTGGGGTAACAGCTTTTTGTGTGGGACAGTCTTCTAATGGATTTGTGTAGACCATTGGTTTTGTGTGTCCTATTTATTTCACTTAAGAGTATGGCCTCGATATGCATCCATT
Organism: Heterocephalus glaber; assembly: GCF_053883595.1. Taxonomy (NCBI): domain Eukaryota; kingdom Metazoa; phylum Chordata; class Mammalia; order Rodentia; family Bathyergidae; genus Heterocephalus; species Heterocephalus glaber. Next base: position 9,227,868 of record NW_028258369.1, read on the forward strand.
TAGCTATAAATGACTCTAATTCTTCATTCTTTATGGCTGAGTAGTACTCCATTTTATAAAAAAAAAACAACTACATTTTCTTTATCCTGTAGACCATTGGTTTTGACCTCTATGCTCCTGATCCTATGAGACCATCAGAATAATAATTTGTTTTCAAGGACGATATCTGATGCTCTGAGGGTAAAAGTGACTTCCTTGTGCACTTAATACTCTGGCTTCCTGACTTCATTTTGTTGTTCACTATTTGCTGCTCTGAAAGGGATATTTTACAAACCTTCACTCAAAGTTTTTAGTTATTTTCCTCTTAAGTACTGATCAGAATAACTTAGTTTCCTATTACTGGAAGCTGGAAACCTCTATTCAGAAAACTATAAGTTTATTAAACATCTTGCAAATAATTGCTTGTAGGAGACAAAAGTCTACCCAAATAATGACACCATAGAGCCTACTAGTCATCTCCTACAATGATCTACCTTAATCAACTTACTAATGTCACATGAACCTCATTCTTTCTCAAACATGCTAAGCTTAGTTTTGTTTCAGAGCCTTGCTCTTTCCTCTGTCTTGAATTCTTTGCTCCTAGATCTTTTTATGGTTTATGTCTGCTTATAAATGCCAAGTGATCTTGTTATTCCTCTTTCCTGTCACTTTAAAGAGACAGTCTTTCACCATTTTACTCTTAGTAACTGTAACAGTGAGTGGAGAGAGAAAAATGAAAAGAGACAAAGCTCAAATTAATTAGTTTCTGTAAACTTGATAGAAATGAAGAGAAGTAGTAGAGGAAATTAAAAATAACATTCAAATGTGAACTTTTTAGATTTTCTATGATGGAGTAAAAATCAAAAGGCCTGTGATTTGGCTCTGGCTTTAGTATTTCCTAAGGGATGTTTAATTTCCTGTTTTGTAATGTTTTGGATGTCTCAGCACATTTTCAGCTCTAAAATTACTTGATTTGACAATTCATATTATTTCCTTGAATAATATCAAGTGTTTTCAGTGGTTTCAGAATCTAAAACTCCGTGTGTATGAAAACTTCTCTCAGCAATTTGTCTTAGAACCAAACATTAATCCTGAGATATTGTGTTTACCTTCTTCAGGGCTTCTGAAACATTCTAAATCAACCTTTTTAAAGAAAAGTGAACATTTGAATCACATAAGGAGGTTTTTTTTCCCAAAATATTCATGCTTGGGTCCTATGCATTCCAAACCCAGTAAATGAGATTCTCCAGATATGTTAAAATGAGTTCCCCAGAATCTATTGTGTATTCTGCTGGTTTTTGTTCCTGTGTTCTTTTTGCCTTGTGTGTTTTGTTGCCCAGGAGTATTTTCTAGTCATTGTACTTAAAACAGTCTGCAAGAATAATAAATCATAAGATGAAAATATCTTCCTCGAGAAAAGTTTTGTTTGTATCTACCACAAATGAAGAGTTACTGTCAATCTTGGTCCACTTTAATCCAAGTTCAGTTTTTAATGAATATTGAATGTTGAAATGGAGTTTTGAATACAAACTATTTATTAAGGATTAATACTTATGAGGGGATAGGGGAGGACAAGTATCCCTGCAAAATGCCTTTAAATGTCTCAAATTGGGACAATATAGCCATTATGTGTAGTCTTGTGTAGTCTGCCCTGGGAAGAGTATGGCCTAGAGCCAAAAATATCTCTGCAGCTGAGGAAACCTTTTAAAGAGCTGAACTCTACAGGCTGTCTGCTGACTGCTGTTTCTAGCTGTGCAGCAAGCTCTGCCCTACAGGAGAACATGTGCAGTGCATCTATTATATCATATGAGGGATGAAGCCCAAAGCATGAGTGACTTTTTAAAGGTCAATATAATGCTGATCCATACTTCTGGTTGAAAAGTATTATTGTAAAAGATTTCGTGCCACTTTTTAGAAAAGTTATACACACACGCATACACACACTTGCACACACAGGGATCAAGGGATATCAAGGGATGACTAGGAAAAAATTCCACCTCTCAAATATATATATATATATATATCATATGCATACACACAAGAACATGGGAAAACAAGCCAACGAAAGGCCCCCAAGGTCTCCCCCCTCTCCTAAGGCGGTGGTCACCTGTAGAGAGGTAAGCAAATAACAGGTAGCAGAGCTTTACAAATTGATGATGAAAGAAGATATAAATAACTTTAGCAAGTTCAAAGAGAACATGACCCAAAATTTCACGGAATTATCTTACAAAATGACTAACATGAATATGGAAAAATAATTTTTTTAATCAGAAGAGCTGACCAAAACAGTTGAATACATGAAGGACAAATTCACCAAAGACATAAAAACCATGAAAATGTACTAGATAGTAATACTGAATATAGAAAATTATATAGAATCTGTAAATTGTAGGAATGACCAATGTAAAGACAAGGTTTCTGAAATTGAAGACAAAATGGTAAATTATGATGAATGACCGAGAGAAGCATTAAAAAGAATAAGAGAACAAGAACAAGTCAGCTAACACCTACTAGACAACACTAAGAAAACCAAGCTAAAGCTAGTTGGAGTTAGTAGAAGAAATAGCACCAAGAAATAATAAATTTGTTTACGGAAATCATAATAGAAAACTTCCTAGGTATGATCAAAGAATTCAACATACAAGTTAGTGATGCTTATACAGCCCCCAAAAAATACAACAAAAAAAGAAACTCCGCACAACACATTATAATTAAAGTGCCAGATGTCAAAAAAAATCCAGATTTTTTTTCCAATACCAGGGATTGAACTCAGGACCTTGCACTTGCGAGGCAGGCCTAGCACCACTGAGCTAAATCCCCGGCCCCAAAACCTCAGAATTTTAAAAGCTGTCAGAGCAAAGTAAAAAATTACATATAAAGATAAGTCCATTAGAATTACAGCAGACTTCCAAACACAGACTCTAAAGGCCAGAAAAGCTTGGAGTGAAGTATTTGAAGCTCTAAAAGTGAGTAACTTCCAACCCAGATTAACACATCCAGCAAAACTTTCTTTCAAAGTAGATGGAGAAATAAGAATGTTCATGAAAAGGAGCTCAAGAGATTTATGAATACCAAACCAGCATTCCAGAAAGCACCCAAGAATATCCTAAGAAGATATTCATATAATAATATAATAAGAAGCCAATAAAAAACCAAAAATCCAGATGCAATCCAGAATACATCAAGAAAGGCGAATAGATTTTAAAAAGAAAAAGAAAAACAGTGTAATCAACAGAGAAAGGGCACAATGATTGGAATTAATTAACATTTCTCAGTAATCACTCTGAATTTTAACGGGCTTAACTCCCCAATTAAAAGATATAGATTCACAGACTGGAAAAAAAAAAAGGATCCCATCATCTGTTGCATTCAAGAAACTCATCTAATCCAGAAAGATATTCATGGACTAAAAATCAAAGGATAGAAAATAATATTTCATTCACCAGGACCCCAAGACAAGCAGGGGTAGCAATTTTTCTCTCAGGCAAAGTAAACTTCAAGCTAAAACTATCAGAAGAGACAAAGAAGTCACTACATAATACTTAAGGAAAAATTCGACAAGGTGATATAACACTTGTAAATATATATGCATCAAATACTGGAGCACCTATCTTCATAAAACAAATACTGCTGGACATAAAAATAACAATAAACACACAATCACAGTAAATCATGGTAGGTGACCTCAATACCCCACTATTGCAGAGATACATCAACTAAATAAATAATAAAGAAATATCAGAGCTGAAACACCCCTTGAATGTATGGACTTAATAGGTATGTACAGAGTATTCTACCCTACTACAACAGAGTAGGCATTCTCTGCAGCATATGAAATTTTCTCTAAAATAGACCACATACTAGTCCGCAAAGCCTACTTACATAAATATAAAACAATCAAAATTACACCATGTTTACTATAAGACCATAGAGCGATAAAACTAGAAATCAATCACAGAAGAAACCACAGAAAATTTAGAAACATCTGTATACTTAACACATTCCTGAAAACGTAGTGGGTCCCAGAAGAAATCAAGAAAGGAAGTGAACAATTTCTGGATGCAAGTGAGAATGCTAGTACAACACACCAGGACATACAGTACACAATAAAGCAGTCCTAAGAGGGAAGCTGTTGCAAACAATGCTCACATCAGAAAAACAGAGTGAGCTCAAATGAAACATGTCAAGATACTTCAAAAGCAACAATACTCTAAGCACAAAATAAAATTAAGGAGCGAAATCATAAAGATTTGAGTGGAAATTAATGAAATTGAAGCTGAAAGACACTGCAAATAATTTGACTCATTAATCAAAGAGCCAGTTCTTTGAAGGAATAAACAAAATAGATAAATCCTTAGCCAAACTTACCAAACAAAATAGAGAAGACTCACATGAACATAACTAGAAATGAAAAAAGTGAAATCACAATGGACACCATTGAAACCCAGAAGATAGTGACTACAATGAAAAATTGTATTACAACAAATTGGAAAATCTTGAAGAAATGGACAGATTCCTAAATGCATATGAATTACCAAGACTAAACCAAGAAGAAATAAAAAATTTGAACAATCCAATAACAAGCAATGAAACTGAGGGAGTTATAAAAAAAAAATCTACCAACTGAAAAAAGCCCAGGACCTGATTGATTCCCTGCTGAGTTCTATAGAACCTTTAAGGATATTATATTACCAATACTCATCAAACTCTTCAATGAAATTGAAAGGGAAGCAGCTCTTCCAAACTCATTTCTGGAAATCAGCATCACTCTGATCCCCAAACCAAACAAAGACCCAACTGTAAAAGAAAACTGCAGACCAATCTCTTTAGTGAACATAGATGCAAAATCCTCAGTGAGATATTGGCAAAGAGCATGAGACACATCATTGAAAGGAACATACATCATGACCATGTAGGTTTCATCCCGAGGTGCAAGAATTATTCAAGCTATGCAAATCAATAAATGTAATACACCACATAAACAGAAGCAAGGACAAAAATAACATGATCATATCCATAGATATGGAAAAACTTTTGATAAAATCCAAAGCACCTTCATGATAAAACTCTGATGAAAATAGATATAGAAGGATCTTACCTGAATCTGATAAAAGCCATTATGACAAAGCAATAGCTAACATCATATTAAATGGGGAGAAACTGAAAACATTCCCTCTAAAATCAGGAACGTAAAAAGGATGCCTACTGTCATCACTTCTATTTAACATAGTCCTAGAAATACTAGCCAGAATAATCAGGCAAGAGAAAGAAATTAAAGGGATATGCACAGAAAAGAAAGAAGTCATATCATTACTTGCAGATGACATGATCCTCTACATAGAAGATCCACAGAATTCCACCAAAAACCTCTTAGAATTAATAACCAATTTCAGCTATGAAGAAGGATATAAAATCAACACAGAAAATTCAGTAGATTCATGTATAACAATAATGACCTTAAAGAGAAAGAATTTCGGAAAATTTGATTCATGATAGCATCAAGAAAAATCAAATACCTAGAAATGAACCTAATCAAAAAAATGAAAGACCTCTACAATGAAAACTAATAGTACTCTGAAACAAAAGGACATTGAAGAAAATATCAGAAAATGGAAAGATGTTGCCTGTTCCTGGCTAGACAGAACCAATATTGTCAAAATGGTCACACTCCCCAAACTGATATACAGATTTAATGCAATCTCAATCCAAATGCTAATAGCATTCCTCACAGAACTAGAGAAAATAATCCTAAAATTCATATGTAACCAGAAGAGATCCAGAATAGTAAAAGCAATCCTGGGCAAAAAAGAGCAAAGCAGAAGATATCACGATATCTGACTTCAAGTTATACTACAGAGCTACAGTGATAAAAATAGCATGATATTGGCACAAAAACAGACATGGGGATCAATGGAACAGAATATGTATATAGAAACATTCCCAGACACATTCAGCTATTTGTTCTTGAACAGAGGGGCCAAAACATATGTTTGAGGAAAGCTAGTCTATTATACAAATGGTGCTGGGAAAGGTGACTGTCTATATGCAGAAGGTTAAAACTGGGCCCATATCTCTCACAGTGTACTAAATTAAAATCAAAATAGAGCAAAGATCTAAATGTTAAAACAAATACTCAACATAATGGAAAATAAATCAGGCAAAACACAAAGTCATAGGTATATGCAACAAGTTTCTGAACAGTACTCCAATTGCACAAGAAATATCACCAAGAATAAACATATGGGATTATATCACATGAAAAAGCTTCTGCACAGCAAAGGAAACAATCAGCCAAGTGAAGAGCCAACCTACAGAATGGGCAAAAATTTTGCCAGTTACTCCACAGAGAGAGGGCTATTATCTAGATTATATAAAGAACTCAAAATATTAGACCACCCAAAATAAAAGACCCAATGAAAAATGGAAAAGTGAAATGAATAGGCACTACTTAGAAGAAGTACAAATGGCCAACAAACATACAAAAATGTTTAACATCTCTGGCCATTAGGAAAATGCAAATTAAAACAACACTATGATTTCATCTTATACCAGAAAGAATGGCAATCATCAAGAAATCAAATAATGTACTGGCAAAAAAACAGACCCGAGGATCAGTGGAATAGGTTAGAAGGTGCAGAAACAATCCCAGACATACTCAGCCACCTCATCTTTGACAAAAGAGCCAACCATCCTTACTGGAAGAAAGATAGTCTATTCAATAAATGAAGTTGGAAAAACTGGATTTCAACCTGCCAAAGATTAAAACTAGACCCATATCTATCACCATGCACTAAACTAAGATTGACGTGGATTAAAGATCTAAATATTAAAACAGAAACACTATACTTGCTGGAAGATAAGTTAGGTAGAACTCTTGAAGACATCGGCATAGGAAAAGACTTTATGAACAAAACTTCAGTAGCAAGGGAACTAGCACAAACAATCAACAACTGGGATCTCATATTATTAAAAAGCTTCTGCGGCCAGAGATTTAGCTCAGTGGTTTCGCCACCTGCTGTGCAGTTGCAAGGACCCGAGTTCAATCCCTGGTACCAAAAAATAAAAGCTTCTGCACTGCAAGAGAAACCACCAACAGAGCTAAGAGACAACCTACAATGTGGGAAAAAACCTTTATCAGCTGTTCCTCAGACAAAGGACTACTATCTAGAATATATAAAGAACTTTAAAAAGTCAGACCCCCAAAATTTAAAGACCCAATTCAAAAATGGGCATCTGAAATGAACAGACATTTCTCAGACAAAGAAGTAGAAAGAGCAAATAAACATAAGAAAAAATATTCAGCATCACTGGTCATTCGAGAGATGCAGATGAAAACAACACTGAGATTCCACCTCATGCCAGAAAGAATGGCTGCTATCAAGAAATCAACCAATAACAAATGTTGGTGGGGTTGTAGGGAGAAAGGAACCCTTCTCCATTGTTGGTGGGAGAGTCGACTGGTGCAACCACTGTGGAAATCAGTGTGGAGATTCCTCAAAACCTAGGATTAGGGTCCCATTTGACCCAGCTATTCCTCTGCTGGGTATCTTCCCAAAAGAATTAAAAGAATCACACCACAGTGATATATGCACACCCCTGTTTATAGCAGCACAGTTTATAATAGCTAAATCTTGGAAACAGCCCAAGTGCTCATCAACTGGAGACTGGATAAAGAAGATGTGGTTTTGTTTTTTTTTATAAAATGGAGTACTACTCGGCCATAAAGAATGAGAAACTAGAGACATTTGTAGCTAAATGGATGCATATTGAGGCCGTACTCTTAAGTGTAATAAATAGGACACACATGTGTAAATACTGAATAGTTTCTCTGGTATGAGAAACTGAAAGTATAAATAAGGATTAAAATGAATAATTGATAATGTGAAATAGGAAGGAAAGGTCCAAAGGGGTAGGGGAAGTGGGTAGGGTAGGGGAAAGGAAAGAAGAGAAAGGAAAAAATATAAGAAAAGGAAAAAATGGAAACAATGTCTTTGTAAATAGGAAGGGGTGGAGGGGGTGAAGGGAAGCAAGGGAAATGGGGATAAAATAAGAAACAAGATACATCATGTAAAGGTACAAGTTCCAATGATGAATGTCAATGTATTGTATCCCTAAAATGTACCAATAAAAGAATTTAAGAATAAAAAAAAGAAATCAAATAATAACAAATGCTGCCATGAAAAAGAACCCACCCCTCTACATTGTTGATGAAATGTAAATTAATACAACTATATGGAAAGCAGTATAAAATTTTTTGAAAGAACAAAAATCAGAAATTCCATTTGATCCAGCTATTCCCCTTCTAGGTGTTTTCCCAAAAGAACTAAAGACAACAGGCGCATCAATATTTATAGCAGGACAATTCATAATAGCCAAATCCTGGAAGCACCCTGTGTGTTCATCAATAGATGAATGGATAAAGAAAATACAGATCTAAGTGCAATGGAATACTACTCAGCTATAAAGAAGGATAAATTCAAGATATTTATAGGAAAATTGATATACTCAGAATATAATGTTAAGGACAATAATTCAGAAACACAAGCTTAGATACCATATGCTATCATTTGAGTAAGGAAAGTGTAAATAAAGAGCAAGATAAAAGGTCAATGGAAAGAAACAGAGATTGATCTTTTGCAAATAGGAATGGGTCCAAGAGTCTTAGGGCAAGTCGGGGTAGTGGGGAAGTAAAAAGATTTAAGATGTGTCATGTACATGTACCAAATACTCTCAATGAATGTAACCATTATATGTCATAAATATGAACTAAAAGTAATAATATTACCAATAATAATGAAAATAAGGAAGAGGGATTTAGAGATGGAGAAAAGGAGGTGGGGATGGAGGGAAAGGAGAATAAAAAAGAATCAAGATATGCTATGTACACATTTCTACTTCCTAAGATGAATGTGCACTTCATGTTATAAAAACATGTATTAATAAAATGAAATTTTAAAAATAGGAAGATACAAAATAAGATGGAAAATGTCAAATGCATTTCTAAGTCAAATCACAGATGGTTTTTAATAGACAAGGTCAATATCTTCAGTTAAAAGTAAGCAAGAGAAAAATTTGTGTAGAAATAAGCTGATTTCTTTTGTCACTGCACTTGGTGCCAGCTGAAATTTCTGTAAAACTCTTGGAGAAAGAGGTCAAGGCTACCATGAAAGAACAACCTTCATGTTGAAAGCATCGTTGGTATCCCCCTTAAGGTTCCTATGGTCAAGAAATTTCTTCCTGAACGTCAGCTTGTTGGCTGAACAAATGTGGACAGTGCTTTTTGTCCTAAAGAAGCAGTAGAATTCTGAAGCCCTCCCCAGTGTCCAGACATTTTCAAAGGAGGAGGTTACATAGATACTCATGGAGACTATCTCCCTTAACCATGCTCTAATTCTGCACTTATACTTAGAAGTGACTTTGGTCATCACAAGTCACCCTTGAACATCTTAGCTCCACATACTCTTATTAATTATTGCATCAGATAGCTGATAACTGATTAATTTGGAAGAAACGCATTTTGGGCTTAAATTAACAACCATTTACTGTTTTGAGTGAGTCTAGGGTGATCTTGAAAGGTCTCATGATCTGGGTTAAGAACTGACCTAGCCTGGGCTTGATAATATATCTATAGTCACCAGACAGTGGCTGGGCTTGTCTGATTTAGAATGACCTCAAATGGGATGACCTGGTTCTATTCCAGGTGGTCTGACCCTTCAGGAAACTAGATTTCACCTGTTTTCCTGATGGTGGGAGGATTGAAGAGGGAAATCAGAACTATACAACTTTTCTAAACCTCTACTTACATCAAGTTTGTTATTATTATTTTGGCCATGGAAGTCAGGTGGACAGACCCAAAGTCATTGTGAAAGGGCACTATCACAGAGAATGTATACAATGTTGCATAAAAATTGGGGTTACCAAGCCTTGCCACAAATTTATTGAGAACATGTGGTCCAGCACACTAGCCACATATGTAGTGTACATGCCACAAAAATATATTGCTAATAATATGCTAGATATTTTTAAAGGATTGCCTTTTGTTTCTACATTATTCTCTGATTAATAGCTCCTTGAAAATCAGCTCTCACTGATATGGTGTTAGCAGAGACTTTGCTGATTTCCTTATAACCCATGATTTTCCCTCCTCCTTCCTGAAGGTATCCAACTACTACCATTCTAGGGTGAACAGAGACCACTTTAAACCTCTTCCTCGCACTATGCTTGTACACCTGCTAAAGGTGTGTGATCATGGGTTGATAAGGCCCAGTTAAGCACAGCTACACCCCTAACTCCCATCATTCTTCAGCCCTGCTCTTGAAGGGCAACCATTACTCCCTGTTTGTTCTCAAGCCTTGTCCCTGTTGGGTACTCCTTTTCACTGAATTCTCCCCCTCAAAAGTCCTATTTTGAACTTTTTCTTTCACAGCCTCCCTTTATGGTCATGACTCTGTAAAAGACCTTTATGACAGTTACCCAGTCTGATCTCTAGTGCCAGAGGGGTCTCTCGCAAGTTTGAAATAAACCTGTTATATTGAGATCATACCTTTATTTCTTCTTCTTTTCGTAACACTTCCCAAAGTAGATTATGTTTTAGTGATGCAGATTTTCTTTGTGGGCAGACTTATACACCACTTTCAGTTTTACAAAGAACAATTTGACTATGTGGAAGTACTTTTCGGCTTTTATAAGGACTAATGAATTCAGCTGTCTTCTTACAGTTCCTCCTCTTTCCCTCTTTTGTTTCCATGTATTTATTTTAAATAGGGGCTCATAATTCTTCTGTCTGTGGATTCATGATAAATCTATGTTAACATAAAACTTAACACGTTTAAAATGTTAACTTCTTCAATTATTCTAAATTATATCTTTAGCATTTTAATGCAAGACCTTTGTAAAGTCAATTGGTTTTAGATGATGTTGCTAATACAATACAATGGTATCTGAATACTTGTGTACTTGTTAAATATTTGTTTCAAATGAAGCAAACTGAATGAAAATGAAGATAATATATTTTTACCCTTTCTTCAAGTACTTTATATAATCATTTTAAAGGTAATATTTAAGGCCTGAGATAATTGTATCCAATTCAATTTATGAAGGGATCCAAATTTATGTGCTTCATGAATAGTTTAGTTATAATCATACTGGCTACAATTTGTCTTCAAAGAAGCATTTTTACACAATAAAACTGGGTGTGCTTGTTAATAGAAACTATGGGTAAATAATATTCACTTATTTTCTGAATGGAGAAAGGTTTTTGAGAATAAAAGTAATAAAAAACATAAGGGAAAAGATAAGTAGATTTGACTACATAAAGAATTAATCTTCAGTGATAATGAAAATGAACTATAAATTAAAATTAATGGCTAAATATAAACTAGTAAAATATAAGACTAATATGCTTTACTATATGAAGGTGCTAATAAAACTGAGGAAATTTGGGGCCAGGGATTTAGCTCAGTGGTGTTGCCACCTGCCTCACAAGCGCAAGGTCCTGAGTTCAATCCCCAGTACCCCCCCCCAAAAAAAAACCTGAGGAAAAAACTAACCTGTGGAAAAACCAAGCTACATTCTTGAACAAATACCAAAAAAAACCCCTTACAAATAACCTATATATGAAATAATACCAGCATTAATTAAAATAATGATAAATTAATTAAGTGAATAGAAGTTTTTGATTGTGAAATTAGGGAATAGTGACCAAAGATAATTTTCTGAGTAATCACTGATGCTCCCAGAAGGGCATGTTCATACACTACACATGGAAAAATACATTGGTAACAATTCTTTTGGAAAACAGTTTGACAAACATACTCCTAATCTTGATATGTTCCTATCTTTTGAGTAAGGTATTCTATTTCTAAGAATCTGTCCTAAGGAAACTTTTGAACATCTAGACAAAATTTGATGAAGTTCCTTTGATATTAGTGTTAATTACACTCAAAGTAATATTTCAGGTTGGCTGTGGAATTTCATCAAAAATCTTGTCATTTGGCCAATTTAGATTAACTAGTTAAGGTGACTGAAGTCTCCTAAATCCTTGTTATGTTCTAGTGCAGGAAATCTCATGAATATATAGTACAAGTTTCCATGATATGCACTTCATTCTGCTTCCAAACGGGTATGCATTATCAGCTCTGGTTGATCAAAAATTTGATCAAGTTTGTTTTTTTAATATTCTTCAACAAATGATATCAATGTGTTAGTCTCCAGATCAAAAAACCAGGTTGGAGTCAGATATACCAAATATAGCATTTGAAAGAAAGCAGATCTGGTAAGCCTAATATTACAATAACCATAACAATAACCAAAACTTATATTAAGTGTTCATTAGAAGCTAGGTACTGTGTTAAAATCTTTACATAGTTTATCTCATCTAAATTTCCTAATACTCTATAGAGGGAAGAGCTATCATGATTCTTATTTTACAGATGATGAAATTTGGACTCTGGTTATTTGGCTCCTAAGCCCCTGATCTTAACCATGAAATAAATGTGAAATGAGTTTGATAATGAAAATCTTGTGATTGCTAATCCAAGCTCAACAACTTTAGAGTCCAGTGAATATTATATTTAGTTTCACAGACCTGAACAAAGTTGGTTACACTCACTGGAAGGGAGGATTTTGTCTAAAAACTCACATGCTTGGCTGGACCTGCTGGCATCTCCTCTACATATCATACATAGCCAACTGACCACTTCTGTATCTAAGCTGAATGAATCTTATTCAGTAGAGCAGAGGAAGATCCAGAAAGGCATAAAGAAAAATCCTTTCCCCACCATCCCATGCCTTCCAATACAGAATAGAACCAAACATCTTTTTTTTCTTTTGATTATCTAAGATGATCCTACCATTCCTTTTAAAATAATTTGAATGTATGAACAATTCTGCATTGAATTAGGTCAAGGTCTTTGCTGTTGGAAGCTTGAAACTGTGTGTTTCAAAAGCTGAGATTGTTATGAGAGTAGTATAGTCTCCCCTTGTCTTTGGGTGTAACATTCCAAGAACCCAGTGGATACTGAAACAGCAGATAATGCTAAGTGCTATATACACTATGATTTTCCAACACATACACACTTCTGTTAAAATTTAACATATAAATTAGGCACAGTTAGAGATCATTAGACACAAAAATGAAATAGGAAAAATATAACAATGTAGTGTAATATGGGCTGGGGATTTAGCTCAGTGCCGACATGCCTGCCTGGCAAGCGAAAGGTCCTGAGTTCGATCTCCAGTACCACCCCCCCCAGCCAAAAAAAACCCCCAAAACAGTGTAGTGCAATAAAAGTTATGTGAATGTGATCTCTCACTTTCTCCATGTGAAAATATGATACTATAGATCTCAACCTTGTCATGTAATTATTTTGCCCTTTCTTATGTCAAGAACTTTCACCTTTTTACTTAAAGGAAGTACTGTACTTTATAGCTTCTCTTTGGCATATTCCAATTGCCAGCATCACTACTCTTGCACTCTGGGACAATTATTAAGTAAAATAAGTGTTCAAGGAGTGCAACAATATGAGAGACAAACTGATAACCAAAATAACTATTGAGTGATTAATGGTTGCATAGCTTACACAGCATGGCTACAGTGGACCAAAAAGCAATCATGTACTGGGTGGGATAGAGGAAGATAGTGCAATATTTCATTATATTACTTAGAATGCCATGCAATTTAAAATCTATTAATTGCTTATTTCTCAAAATTTTCAACCAACATTTTTAGACCTCAGATGACTGTGGGTAAATGAAACTGGAATGTGAAATGTGGGTAAGGGGGAGCTACTGTATTTGTAACCACAATTCATCAAGCCCTTGGTATTTACCCAGTAGACACATCAATACATATTTTCCATTTAATCCTCACAACAATCCACTGGATAGATGTGATTATCCCACATTTACAAATGATGGACCTGAAATTCAAAGAGGTTAAGTAACTTACAGTTTTCATAGCTAGTAAATTGGAACTTGAGTCTCTTTGATTCAAAAGCTTCTATTTCAAACCACTACACCCATTGCTAAGCTTCCTAAACTTCAATATGTGTACAAATAACTCAGAATCTTGTTAAAATGCAAATTTGACTTGGGTGGTCTTGAGTGGGACTTGAGATTCTGCCCTAACAACGCCTGGCTGTGGCTGATGCTACTAAGCCATAGACCACTGTGTGAATAGCAAGACTTCGTGGCTTGCCCATAAGACAAAAACTCAGACTTTGATAATTGAATACTTCAGGTTAATGATTCAGAAGGGAACTTTTTCTAACTTGTTCTAATTAGTAGAAATAAATTTTAATATAAAACAATGATAAGTCAGTTGTAGTAGCATACACTCTGGGAGGCTGAGGCAAGAGGGACCACGAGTTTGAAATTTGCCTGAGCAAATTAGTGACTTAGCAAAACACTGTCTCAAAATAAAAAATAAAAAGAGGGCTGGAGATACAACTCAGTGTGAATCCTTGGGTTCAAGCTTCTGTACTTCAAAAGCAAAAACAAAAACACAGCACTAGCCAAACAACTCAAAACTGTTCTGAGCACTTTACATATCATTTCAATTAGTCCATACAGTGACCCACAGAGGTAGATAATGTTAAATCTCCCTTTTACTGATGAGGAAAATAAGGCACACAATAGTCAATACACAGGTCTTGTCCCTTAACCTCTTCCTATTTTTTCCCTATTCACATACTTCTTTTAATGTGTAAACTTCCATAATTAGAGATTCATTATTGTTTCTATTTAAAAAGTCATCCATTCCCTGGGGGAGGTAATATGCTGCTTTATTATTTAAGTATACCTTGGTCTCTTTTATAATGAAGGAGTGAGGAAGAGACAGCATTTATACAAAATATAGGAGGACCTTGTATTCTTAAAGAAGGAAAAGAAAAATGGAAGAGGGATCAAGTCTCTATTGAAGTTTGGCATTACCTGCATCACAATTGCTGAATAGCCCCAGTGGTTTCTCCCGTACTTATTCTAAAGCTAAAGCCAGTTGTAATTTCAAGATAAGAGATAAAATTAAGTTGTAGATTTATTAGCTATGCAAGGATCACCATGGAGATAACCAAAAGAACTCTCACCATGGAGACCTCTCCTTATCTGTCTCTGAAATTATCAATACATAACATAGACAGATACGGAAATAAATTTGGGGAAGACAAGTACAAAGCAAACAGGCTAAGGCCTCAGAAGGATTAGTGATGAGGTAACTTAAAAATTCAGAGAATGTCTAAATTTGATCTTCCAAAGTTACATGTTTCTGGATGTTAAATAGTTTCCCCAGTATGAAGAGAAATTTCCAGAGTTTACTTAGCTCATGATTGGAAGAGTGTTAACTTGATAACTACTTCACCAACTTTAACCTTGCCCAACAAGGTCAAAATTTCAAGGAAAGCCTTTTTCACTATAGAGGAATACCCAAGAGAGTATGACTCCTAGCCCACTACTCTGGGCCACTGAAACAATGATGAAAAAAAAAGTATTAAAGAGCAGTAACCTTGGCAATGTAGATCTTAGTCTAGCACCTCTGACCCAGTACAAGTGTCCATTCAGAATGTAGACTCCATAAAATGCAGCAATTTATCCTCAGTAGATAATTATAAACATTTCCTCTACTTTTTATAAAAATAACATGGAATAATATTACCATAAACTGAGATTCCCCAGAAGCAAGCTTTGAAGTGAAGGTTAACATGCAAAATATGTATTCTAGAGTGCCCTTGAGGCACAAGAGAAAAAAAGCAGAGCTTGGAAAGAAGCTAAGATATAAGGTAGATTCAGTAATATCCACAGCTGACCCTAGAGGAAACTCTGAAACTAGAATGGCCCCTCAGAGTTGTTCAAAGTTGGGTCAAGATGGCCAGACCTTTTTATCCTTGCATTGGCTGGTCAATAGACTTGCATCATCTGGTAAGTGATGTGTCACATTGGGCTAGATGGCTCTTTGTAGCTGAGGCAAATAAGAAGGGGCTGACAGCTGAAGGCTGCCATCCAACACTACTTCCAGCAGCTGAGGCAACAAGCCCTTTATTAAAGGAAAATCATGGAGGGGTATCAGTGTCTAACATAAATAGTAATGGTTTCAGAGTACAAAGAGCTCTAAAGTTAGATAAGATTCAATTTTTATTTTTAAAGAAGAGAAATGTTTTTCTGATTGATTAAATTCTACCTGGGTCAAAAATGTAAGAGATTCTGCCGAGTATGAGAAATCATTTCAGTGGTGTTGATATTCATAAAATTAATAAAAATAAATGCATTTTATCCTATACCCTGAATTAAACCAAATAGATTACTCATACCAGTTTTATAGTGTACATATGTGTTTAAATGTCAATGTATATTTTTTCCACTTTCTTAGTCAGGAAAAAATGCGAAAAAGTTTAAATAATGAATTACCATATGTGTAACATATTCATTTAGAAAATATTTCTTGAGCATCCATTGTGTCACTGTACTGCAATAGCAATTGGCTCTATAAAAAAATAGTAATAACAGAACCTACTCAAATAATTATGTTAGAATAAACTCAAAAACAACAATAAAGTACCAGAAGGAAGAGTAATGGGTGGAAAATGGAGGTAGAAACATTTACTTCTTGCAAATTTCCTCTTCTACTCACCATTTGATAAAGAAGAATGAGCATGAGCAGACTTAGTACAAGTATAAATGAGGAAAAAAAAACCATCAATTTTGTTTTTGTTCAATTTATTCCATCCCTTCTGTCACTTTGGTTACATTTTCTATTAGGTGGCTATCTTTCCTTTTGGGGGTAGTAGACTTCCAAAGCTTCTTTCATCGCCTGTGAAATTCATTTCTATAATTAATAAGCTTTAACTATGAGTCAGTCAGTGGCTATTTTTAAATTTTTGTGCATTATTTTGTATATTTAATAGCTGTATATACTTATAGGGTACAGTTCGATGTTTTTATACAATTATGCATTGTATAATATTAAATCAGGATAATTGGCATATATATCTCCTCAGACATTTATGCTTTTTTGAGGTGGGAAAGTTCAAAATCCTCTCTTCTAAGTACTTTAAAATTTACAAGAATTTACTGATAAGTATAATCACTCTACTATGCAATAGAACACCAGAGTTTACTTGATCAATGGGTATTACTTTACTCGGTGGTTTCTGTGAAAATGGGCTTCCAGGGGCCAGGGATTTAACTCAGTGTCACTGCACCTGCCTCACAAGCACAAGGTTTTGAGTTCAATACCCAAAACAACCACAAAAAGTAGGAAAATGGGCTTCTGAAGACACCAATAGTACAGATTGGAGAAAAATAGATCCCCTCTTTCAGGGTGGATGTAACACTCAGGAAAGACTAAGTATTCTCAAACTTATAAATCTAAGAACTTCATTGAAAGAGATCCCAAATTTGAGAGAAAAAAGAAGAATTTTGGATTTAAAAGATTAAGAGCACCATTGCCTGTTTATGTTTACATTCTTGAGCAAGTAACTAAATATAATGAAAACCAAAACATCTTGAATGGAGGCTATTTCTTGGTATCCTGGGGAGTAGATTTCACCCAGAGGTTGTGCCAACCCAAAGTGAAGAAATCTTTACAAAATAACCTCTAGTAATATGTTATTTACTCTACTTGTGTGTGCCATACAAAACAGATCTGTTCTCTTTCCTTAATTGAATCTTATGTACCTTTTACCCATTTGTACTAGGACAGTTTTCCACTTGTTCTTTATTCCCATATATATTTTTATTGATTGTTAATATTATTTTAAAGTAAATCCCCTTACCTTTGTGAAGAGTTCTGGAAGAACTGCTAGAGTAGTTCTCTCCCCAGGATCTGAAAACATAAGTGGAAGCTGTGATGGCTGGCAATTCATTGATGAAATTTGCAGCCTTGAACCAACAGCATCAGCATTTCCTGTGAACGTGTTAGAAATGCAGAATGTCAGGACCTATCTCAGAACTTCTGAGTTATAATCAAAATTTTAATAAGATTCTAAAGTGAATCACATGCAGATTAACATCTAGAAGAGACTGGATTACAGCATTGGGAAAAAAGTTCCTCTTCCATCACTAAATTAAAAAATGGAAGAATGAGATACTTAATATTCTTCCCTAAGTCTCTGTTCTTGGATTAGTAACCTTATATCTACTTTGGAATGCAAATGATAATTATTAAACAAAGGACTAAGAACAAAGGGGAAAATAAAATAGCAAAATGGTAGCTTCAAATCTAACCACACCAATAATTACATTAAATGTAAATGGACCAAATACTTCAATTAAAAGGAAGAAATTATCAGACGATATAAAAAGCAGGACTATAAATGTCTTGTAGAATTCAGTAGTGAAGCCATCAGGACCCAGGCTTTTCTTTGTTGGTAAGTTTTTAATTACATTTTCAATTTTGTTGATTGATATTGGGTTGTTTAGAAGTTTTAGGTCTTCTTCATTCAACTTAATAATTCATATGTATCTATAAATCTGTCTATTTCTCCTGCATTTTCCATCTTATTGGCATATAGGTTCTCAAAGTAGGTATTGATGATCTTCTGGATTTCTGTTGAGTCTGTTGTAATTTCAGTCTTTTTGTTCCTAATTGCATGAACTTGGGCCTTTTCTTTCCTTTTTTTGATAGGTTGGCTAAAGGTTTGTCAATTTTATTTATTCTTTCGAAGAACCAGCTCTTTGTTTCATTGATTTTTTTGTATCGTTCTCTTAGTCTCCACTGCATTGATTTCTGCTCTGATCATTATAATTTCCTCCCGTGTATGAGCTTTGGGTTTGTCTTGCTCTTCTTTTTCTAGAAGCTTGAGGTTCAGCATTAGGTTGTCTATTTGAACTTGCTCTGTTTTCCTAATATGAGTTTCACTGCTATGAATTTCCCTCATAAGAGTGCTTTCAGTATGTCCCATGAATTCCAATATGTTATATTGAGATTGTCCTTTAACTGTAGAAACTGATTTCTTCTTTAATTTCTTCTGTGACCCACTGGTTATTCGGGAGTGTGTTGTTCAGTTTCCATGTGTTTATAAAATTCTTGTGGTTTCTTTTGCTATGGATCTCCAATTTGATTGCACTATGATTGTAAGACCGAGGGCCTTACCAAACGCTCCGAGGAGCTGACTGCAGTGAAGAACACCCAGGAGGGAACACACTGGACAAGTTGGAATGTAAAACAGACCTTTATTAGTCTGGCCAGATGGCACCCTCCAAGCAAACAAGCTTAGAGAGGCAACTGGCTCAGAGTCCGAGGCTCTTTTATAGGGGTTGCAAGGGGAAGTTAGCAAGCAGAGATTACAAAAGCGAGATGCTGATGGTTAGGGGATTTAGATAGCATGTTCCAGTACATTTAGATAGTAGATAGCATGTTCCAGTACAGTTAGATAGTAGATACCATGTTCCAGTACATTTCCTGTTTATGGGGAGTTGGGTAATTTCAAAGAACACTGTGCATTCCATGAACCTTTGTTTTTCTTCCCAGAAATGACATCACATGGTTTACTCAGAAGGGGAGGGGGAGTATCGAGTGAGGCAACACGGAGTAACCTTTGTTCAATCTCATATAGTCCCACATGATCTCATAATACACAGGGGCTAACTTCAATTCCTTTGCATTTACTTAAACGTGTTCTATGAGCAAATATGTGGTCTATTTTGGAGAACAACCTGTGTACAGCTGAAAAGAATGTGTATTCTGATTTTGTGGGGTGGAACACTCTGTAAATATCTGTTAAGTCCATTTGTTCAAATAACAAATGCTGGCGGGGTTTTGATGAAAAAGGAATCCTTCTCCACTGTTGGTGGGTGTATAGACTGGTGCAACCACTATGGAAATCTATATGGAGATACCTCAAAAAACTAGGATTGAAGGTCCTATTTGATCCAGCTATTCCTCTGCTGGGTATCTTCCCAAAAGAATTAAAAGAATCATACCACAGTGATATATGTGCACCCATGTTTATAGCAGCACAGTTTTTAATAGCTAAAACTTGGAAACAGCCCAAATGCCCATCAGCTGGTGACTGGATAAAGAAGGTGTGGAGGTTTTTTTATATAAAATGGAGTACTACTCAGCCATAAAAAATGAGAAATTAGAGACATTTATAGCTAAATGGATGCCCTTTGAGGCCGTACTCTTAAGTGAAATAAAAAAGACACACGTGTGTAAACACCAAATAGTTTCTCTGGTGTGAGAAACTGAAAGTGTATAAATAAGGATCAAAATGTATAATAGATAATGTGGAATAGAAAGAAAAGATCCAAAGGGGAAGGTGAAGTGGGAGGCATAGGGGGAAGGAAAGAGGGGAAAGAAACAAATATGAGAAAAGGAAAAAAAGGAAATAAAGTTTTTGTAAATAGGGAGGGATGGAGGCATTGATGGGAGTGCAGGGGAATGGGGAAAAAAATAAGAACCAAGATATATCCTGTAAAGGTACAAATTCCCAATGATGAATGTCATTGTATTGTATATCTAAAATGTACCAATAAACTTAATGAATTTTTAAAAAGTACAGAAAAAAGCAGGGCCCAACTGTGAACCATTTAAAAATATCTTTTAAGTATAAACACAAAGATGGGTTGAAATTTAAAGGATGGAAAAAGATGCAATCTATAAACACTAAGCATAAGAAGTCTGGTGTGACTATATTAATATCAAGCAAAGCCTAAGATAAGAATAGCAGAGATAAAGTGGGTGTTTTATAATAAGAGGATGAATCTACCAAGAAAATATAAGGATCCTAAATACCTACATACCTAATGACAGTTTCAAAAATATGGACACAAAACTGAGAGAACTCAAGAGAGAAAGACAAAAAATAATAATTACTGCAATCATTGTATAATATATATATTTTATCCTATTAATTATTACAGAGATGCTGAGCTCTTCAGCCATAATGATTGCAGCAATATCATTTCACTATCTCAGGAAATTCAAAGAGAAAACATTATTCAAAATTTGGTAAATTAATCAACACTCATTTAAATCAAATATAATCTAGTTTTTACCATGTGCCATATGCTATGCTGTCTTTAGGGCAAAAAATGTAAAGCATAGTTCCCATTTGTAAATAACTGTTGCACACATGGAGTGAAGTATTCCAGACCATAAAAGAAAATAACCTTTAACCCAGATTGATGTACCCCACAAGACTTTCAAAATCAATGAAGAAATCAAATACTTACATGACAAAGAACAACTGAAGAAATCCATGACCAACAAACCAGCTCTACAGAATGTTCTGAAGGGAATTTTAGAAGAGAAAATGAAAATCAATTCCAAGAACACCAATAGAAAGAAGCCACTAGGCAAGACAAGCAATTAAACAGCGGGGAATGACAAGGAACCAACAGTGGGAAAATAATATGACAGGGATAAACTGATACATATCAGTTATAACCATCAATGTAAATGGTCTCAATTCACCAATAACTGTTGCATGAGTGTAGAAAGTTTTATTCGCCTCTAATTATTTTATTTTAATCAAAAATTTCTACTTCTAGTATGAGAATATTCTGATTACATGGCTTGAAGATATTGTTCAAAGTAGGTCAAATTGTCAAACCTCTCATAAATACAGCTCACGCAGGTTGCAGAGATCATTTGAAATGGAGTCAAGCTTTTGGAAAAGCTGAAATGGAACTTTGTATTCATTTCTTTTTTAAAAGGTCTAAATGGCAAAACAACATGCATGAAATATATTACAGATGTAAAAAAAATCTTTAAAACAGAACCAGAGGAAAACATTTTGGAAATTATTTTAAAATGAGTCTGATAAAATGTACAAAACTCGAACTGTTTCCCCATGAAAAGAATCCAGCTGGAGGCAGCATTTACAGCTGGGAGGGAAGTTTAGCTTGTCAGCTAAAACTTGCCCAATTTCATATCAGTTATTATTATATTATAGCATTTAGAAAAACATTAAATTTTCCTCTTTGTAATTTTCTTTGCTATTTCTTCAGATATGAGAAGCTATTATGTTTATCTACCACAATATGAAATAATGCTCATGAAATGCAATCTCCAAGTTAGTCATTATCAGCTCACCAAACAAGTCCTGCTAAACCATTTGAGACTGTTGTTTCCACCCTGAACTCAAGCAGGTGGTCAACAATAGGGGTTACAACTGGCTACTGAAAATGCCATAAGTCCTAAGTGAAGAGCTCTGATCACATTTCTTACTATGGAGGACCAGAGGTCTGTTGAGCTTTGCCAACATAACCAAAAGGGGCAAGTTTTCTGAATACTGCACTAGGTGAAATAAAGAACACTTAGTTGATATATCAGTAACAGCCAAAATTCTGATTATATGTCCAAAGAAAACAAGCAATACAAGTACAACTGAATTGAAACATAATATCAAAAATAGATCATTCTAAAGAATTATGCTTTCTAATTCAAATTTCAGTCTTTCCATGCTCTAGTCCATAGTTAGGTGGACAGAACTGTTATTTTTATTTTATAGAGGAGAGAAGGAAGTCTAAATGACTAGTTCACATTTCTACAGCTTTTTAACAAAAAAGAAAAGTTAAACTTTGGGTTTTTAATTGCCCATCCAGAGGGCTGATATACTTTTCATGTGCGCAATTACACATTTGAAGCAACTCTCTCAACACTTTTTTTTTCCATACTCGGGATTAAATTTAGGGCATAGCACTGCTCTACATTCCCAGCCCTTTTTCATCTTTTTAAATTTTGAGACAGGGTCTCACTAAATTGCTAATTTGACCAGGCTTGGCTTAAACTTGTGATCCTCCTTCTTCAGTCTCCCAAAGTTCTGGAATTACAGATGTGTGCCATGACACCTGGATATTCAGTCACTTTATATTGGATTGTTTAATGATCTCATATTGATTACTAATCATTACAAATGTGTTGTTTTACAAGCACTCCCTCCAGCTGCACAGCAAGCACCCTGTGGCTTGGGCTAGGCATATCTTAGGTGCTCAATGAAGGCTGATTGATTAATTAACAAGGAAAGAGAAAACCTTTGGAAAAGAAAACAAAGGGAATGAGACACAATGTATCTGCTGATAAATATATAGCTCTCAGAAGCTACATTCTAGTTATTTACATTTAGCACATAGTGTCATAGAATACTATACTTGGAAAGATTCTCAGAGTTGATCTTACTTGTCCATATTACCTTACCTACCTATTGAGGAATACTTTCTATAGAACCCTTCATCCAGTTTTTCTAAAATACATTCTACTGATGTGGAGCTTATCATGTTCCATCACGTCCACTGATAGATTGATCCATTCTTTAAAAAGATTTTCTTTTATCAGTTCAGCACTTTACTATGCACCTATGACTCAGACAGCATGCTAGATGCCAGAGACAGCAAGAATAAGTCAAGATCTCTGTCACATAAAGCCCAAGTGTGTATTGCTGTTTAGCAAGTAGCCCTTTTTTAAGTTTTGCTTCGTATTGTTTCCATTTTGTGACTCTCTTATGTTCAACTCATAGTTTTGAAGTTTACCATGCTCATCAACCACAAACCAGAAGTGATGGAAAAGGCATGAATGATTTGTGTGGGAGTCGTCGGGAGTCAGAACTGAAAGTGATGTACACCACTTCTGTTCATATTCCTCCCTAGATTTCAGTCAAATTCACACATAACATCAAGGGAGGATGGGAGCAGTTGTCCAGGCCTGGGAAGAGGAAGAGAATGAAGATTTAATAATTGGCTAGCCTTTTCTGCTATAGTATTTTCAGTATATACATTTTACAGTTGAGGTGAATGAAGGCATTCTCCAAGGATCATGTAGATATAAATATTACACCAGGATTCAGATTTGGGTTGCATGGCCCTAGAGCCCTTTCTGTCCAGTGGTTTTTAATGTGTAGCCCCCCAGATCAGCCTCACCTGGGAACTTGTTAGAAATGCATACTAATGGATCTCACCTCAAACCTACTGAATCAGAAAATATGAGATGCATACCACCAGTTTGTCTTAAGAGGCCCTCTGTGATTCTGACATTCATTCCTGATAACCACTGTACTCTAAATTTTACTTAATGATTTCAGAGTACTTTTCTAGTTGGCCACTTTTATTAGTGTTGTCTGACATTGTCATCAACAAGAAAATAATAAACATTTAAGGTTATTTTTACTTCAAATATAGGGATGTTATTTGTACTATTTTAATTTTAAAATAATGATATTTCTATTATAACATTGCTGTAGTTTTAAGTGTTATTTATGCAACTGTTTGTTTTCTTGCAATAATTTCTAAGCACCTAGAAAGCTCTTGTATCTCCCACAGCCCCTAGTAATTTGCTTTCCAAATAGTAGACACTCAATAACTATTGGTTTAATTAATTGGGAAAATACTGTGCAATAATGTTTCTTATTAAACTAAAGATATATTGAGACCAGCTTTAAACTAAACCAGCTAAAACTTTTTGATCACATTTTCCATGACTATTAAAACCTTCACAGGAAGGAAAATTTAATATTGTCATTGTAAATAGATAGCCAAGTCTTGAAAATTGCTATTTCCAGATGTGAATATTTACAATGAAACATTTTAAACATTATTAGCTACTTTAAAACCCATACTACACTGTATTTTTCTTCCTGAAATAACATTCTGTGTTAGGTGATATATAATGCACACACTAAAAGGCATTACATACAACTCTCATTATTAGATATTTCACAGGCTCTAATGGAATTTTATAATGTATCAGTGATAATGTGAAATATATATTTTGTCTCTGACCTTGTTTCTTGGTATAAAATCCTTAGAATCTCCAAACAGATGGGTCTTTCTGAATGACAATGAGTTTTCTTTTGGTTGGCAACCAACCAACAGCTTCAAGATGGGGGCTGGTCATCAAAAAGTGTAAGGCCTGATTATAAGTTTGGAACTTTTCAACACCACTCTCCAACATTGGGGGATGAGAGAGAGGCTGGAGTTTAAGTTGAACACAGTTGGATAATGATGTGATCAAGCATGCTGAGATAATTGTGACGAGCAGGCTGTGTCCCTCTCTGAGTTACTCTATTGTATAGAGCAGCGGCCTTCAGGTTGCTCTTTGCCCTGAGTGTCTCCATCTTAAGTTATCCCCAAATTTTGTGGGGTACAGTAACCTCTCAAGCTTACTGTTATACACTCCCACTGTGACAGGACTCTTTTTGAGTAGTTACTTATAGCTTAGGGTTTTAGTTTGGTTTTCTAGGAAGGAAGTTTGATTCATTTCAGAGCCATGTAGGGCTATCCTATTCACTCCTCCACAGGTGTACTAACCAATCAACATTTGTGGTTTGTTCCCCTGTGAAGTCTGTCATAAGATTTTGCAATTCTTACCTAGTGTATTTTCTATCTTCTGCTATAATTTAAGGCCTTCCTTGTCCATTCTCTAGTCATATCTGGTCATGCTGTCCAGATCCTCCTCAAAAGATAATTAAAATATCTTGAGTCCTCCAGGTATGTGTGTGTGTAGGCTCTTCTGTGGTCCCCAGGGGTCATGAATTATGCTACTGGTCATTATATTATCTGCAGATCTATGTCGCCTAAGTACTCTAAATAGTAATTGTTTGCCTTTGTGTTTTTCCTGATCAATTTTTGACAGTCTTTTTAACAATATTGCAGGTACTCTTCCCTTGGTGCTCTATGTGTTAATGGGTTTCCATTATTAGGATCTTTTAATTTTATGTCCTTTGTTGCTGCTATTGTTATCTTTCTTCTAACCTCCTGCTCTGTGGGAAACCATAGGCTCCCAGTGGCAAGCACCATTTTAGGGTGTGTATTTTTTCTTAATCTGTCCATTATCTTTCTTCCTATGGCTAACATTTTTAAAGTTAGTTTTCTTGCCTACCCAAATATTCCTTAGTATAATATAACTCAATAGTCCATCTGAGATATGAATAATCATAGATGTGCATCCTGAAGTTTTCTTACCTACTTTCTGCTATTTATTTATTTATTTATTTATTTATTTTTGCTAACCAATTCCTCATGAAAGAACTGAGATCCTTCACAGTGTAGGCAATGTGTCTTCCCAGTTCTCTAACCTTCAGCCTTTGATCTACACAGATTAGAGACATCCCTCTGACCAGGACCCAAGTCAGGTGTCATCTCAAATGGAGTAAGAATATACCATGGTGTGAGTCACCCTTTGGATTGGGAGAAGAAGCTTTAATCTTTCATGAGTTTCTGATAAAGGTGTCAAATTTAATCTATATTGCAAAATGCTTTAATTTGTTTTTAACATTTGCATGTATTTCCAATTATTTTGCCAATGGTTTCCCTACACTTTAATTAATGAATCCAGCTGGCTATATCAATTGTCATGAACTATGCTACTAACATAGACTAGACATGTTTGTGTCTTTCCACAAGTCAGAATTTATTGAATAACAAGAAATTTACAAGCTAGATCAATTTCATCAGCTTTAACCTGTTGAGCATTCTAGGGTTAGGGTTACGGTCAGTAATGGCACCCTACCAGTTTTGGGGTGCTCCTCCTTTTATAAGTTTCAAGTGATGGAGCTCTATCTGGTGTGTTTGATAAGCTCATGTGTCTGGTTTTCCTGATATAATGTGATATGCCCAGGTTCATATGCTCCTGGTTTAAGTCGATAAGATTTTATTGGCACTAATAAGGTTTTTTTATATCAGTTTGTGCCATATGGTTATTCTGGTAGATAGTGGTTTACTTGTGCAAAAAAGATTTACAGTCATTCTACTTTGGCACTTGTAATCAAAATGATGTAATTTCAGGCCAAACTGCAGTTTTATAAAATGGCTTCACTCGGGGCAAGGCCTATCCTGAAAGCTGCTGTCCTATACAACATGACTCGGTAACTCACAGTAACTCAGGGCAGAGCACAGCCAGTTCTTCACCATAATGAAGCTTTCATGAAAGCCCAAAAGAATGGAGTTTGGATGAGATTCTAGATAGCTGAACACATGGAGGTTCCTAGAGAGTAGTGCATACCTGGAGAGGGCACAGAAGCTCCAAATCTCTGCTTCCATACCTTATCCCATGCATCACTTCATTTATGTCCTTTGTAATATACCTTCATAATAAACAAGTAAATGGAAGTAAAGTGTTTCCTTGAGTTCTGTGATCCACTCTAGCTTATTAGGTGAACCTGGGGAGGGGTAGAAAGAACTTCAATTTGTAGCTGATTAGTCAGAAATATAGGTGATGTGACTGGGTTGTGAGGTGAGGACTGTCTGGTGGAACTACTGAGTCCTTACCCTGTGGGAGCTGACACTGTCTCCAGGGAGATAATATCAGACTCTAATTGAATTAGAGGACACCCAGCTGGTGTCCATTGGAAAATTGATTGCTTGCTTTCTGTATAGGGAAAATTGCCTCACACGTCTGGTGTTGGTAGTATTCTGAGAGAAGAATAGGAAAAACTAATTGTTTTCTGTATTCTCTGAATATCTAAAATAATTTTTGATACTTAAAATAATTATTGATTCAGCATTGAATTATATATGCAGGAGACTATCTGAAAGAGAAATGTTTTGAGAATATTGTTTACATGGCAGTCTCTCATGTAAATTTTCCTGCTATTTGACATTGTTATCTTGTATTTTTCACCATTCCTCTTCTTTACTCCCATACATAAGAATACTGTGAAGATAACCAAGAATACATTACCATGCATGTATATGGCAACAAATAAGCTTATCAGATTTTTCCATATTCATATTTCTATCTTCAAGCTGAAAATCAAGTGGAGGCATTTCTACACTGTGGGTTTCACTGATGCAGCTAAGAATTTCTCTATAACTGAATCAAATATAATTTTGTATTATTAAATGAAGAGTGTGACTCATACGCTACTGACCAAGTTCTAATGGTTAATTAATGGGAGTACATTATAGACCCCACCAACCCACCGTCACTATTGTAGCTGAAAGAATTTTAATTAGCTGTCTGAGACCTTAGTCAAATACATCAGCATTTCAGCATTTCAATTCTCTTTTAGTTTCCAAAGCTCTATTCCTAGGTCCTTGCTTTGGACTATTATCCAAAAGTAGTAATTATGACTCCTTGGGGACTTTTACCACCTTCCTTTCTCTTGTTAACCAGTTCTCTACTTGTATCATCAACCAGAATAAGTCTGATAATAGTATCGAAATTTTAGCTTCCCAATGATAACCCAAACGTGTCAACCTGGCCCTGTGTGAATTTGCTCAAGTTTCTGCACATGTTTGACCCTCTTTCCCAGGGGCCTTATTAGAGCAGACTTTTTTGTTTTTGTTTTGTTTGGTTTGGTTTTCTTGGGTACCAGGAATTGAACTCAGGACCTTGTGCTTGCGAGGCAGGTGAAGAACAGACCATTTTGAATGTTGACTTGGATTTCCAATTAGTATGCTCTTCACTCACTGCAGTTCTGGCTTCAAGGTAACTTTCTAATGCTTTCAATGCACTTCTATAATTTGGAATGATATGGGGAGGTCTAGAATAGGAGTGATGAAAGAACATATCCATCTTATATTTCTGACTACTCAGAAGTATACTTAAACTGAGATGGATACACTTGTGGGTGAATAATAAAATTAAAACATTAAAAATAGAATGGGGTCTGGCTTGAGCTTAAGGTGAGTGAGTGAATCATGTGCCCAATTAAATTAGCATTGCACAGAAGTGGAACCAGAAGGGGGGTAGAGTGTAACAGCTCTCTTCCCTCTGGGGCGACTTTTCCATCTGTACACTGCAGGCCTGCTACCAGATAATGAATGGTGAGAGATCCCAAGATGACAGGTGGCAGAAGAATACACAAGAATCCTATTATCCAACTCCTACAATACATATTTTGGATTGAGGATTTCTTTTCCTTAAAGAGTACCTATTAGCAGAAATTAAATACAGAAATAAATTTATTTACCTCATGATCCCCTTTAAAGAAGGATGCATTAAAGATATTTATGGGAAAGTTTAAAGAAGTGATGGTACAGAGGTAACTTTTTGGTGGCTAGATTATTCATTCTATCTGTAAAGGTCTCTGGGAATTCTACCTGCTATTTACAACCTATGAATTCCAAGGCAGTACTGAGATAGAGAACATGGCTAAGATTAAGACAATTAATATATTACATCTTTCAGCACACAATGATTTGTGTAATGATGACTTCATAATCCTATAAGAGTATACAATTCACACTGAGGCTTTTCCTGGGGCCTCGAAGGAAAACACACTGTTTCCTGATTGGATTATATATAAGAAGCTTTTAAGAGCTGCATTACTGTGCTCCTGCTGTTACTATTTAGAGCCTGAGACTGAAGCAAATAAAATAGGAGGCCAAAGATAGTGAGATGGAATGAAGAACCAAATCTTGGTGACACATTTGAAGCACTGAATCCAACTGAGACAGCCTAAGTCTGCACTTTTCAGTTATGTTAACCAGTAAGTTCCTTAAATACCATTTTTGCTTATACCAGTTTGG
The DNA here is from genome assembly GCF_053883595.1 of Heterocephalus glaber. NCBI lineage: Eukaryota > Metazoa > Chordata > Mammalia > Rodentia > Bathyergidae > Heterocephalus > Heterocephalus glaber. The sequence goes on from NW_028258369.1 coordinate 9,257,250, forward strand.
CTTAGGTGATCTATTATTTGGACCCATACTTGCCCTTAATCACACAGACTTGAATATAAGTCAAACAGCTCTGTAGTTGAAGCTTGATCCATGATTAAAAAGGGGCCCACACTTTTGAAAATTTGTCTATTTAATAATCAAGAGGAACTATTCAGGAAATAAAAACGTTTGATGGTCCAGAATATTAAGTCATTCTACCAGCAAAGCTTTTGGACATCTGTCTACCAACTATGTGATTTGCAGGTAATTAGAACATGACCTAAGATCATCATCAAACGCTCAAGATAATTTCTAGTGTCTAGAGCAGTGGTGGCAAACCTATGGCACATGTGGTGTAACAGGCTGTTTGTATCATTGAAAGCTCTAAAAGGTTTGCCATCACTGGTGTAGAGTAAACATTTTTTATGTAGTTTTATGACATAAATACTGTGAAAGTAAGTGGTAAAGAAGAAAAATGACCTTTTATATGATGTGTAATAAAATTTTTTAAATGAAAATGTGAATGGACCATCATAAGAAATACCCCCTACAAAAAAGTAACTGGGAAGCTTCAATTATGATGCTTTGGGATGGAATAATTTAATTGAAAGAAATGATGTGCTTAAAAACAATTTGGCAGTGGCAACAATACAAAAAACAGTGGTTTCCAGAGGTTGGGAGGATGTAGGGATCAATAGGTGATGTGCAGAAGAATTTTAGGACAGTGAAAATACTTTTTGTGATACTATAACGGTAGACACATCTCGTTATACATTTGACCAAAGCCACAGAATGTACAACACCAAAAGTGAATCCTAATATAAACAATGGGCTTTGGGTAATTAGAATGTGCCAATGCACTGTAGGCTCAACAATTGCAACAAATGGGCTACCTTGGTGAGGAATGTTAATAATAAGGGAGGCAGTGAATATGTGCGGGAGGAACTCTTTGTGAAATTTCTATACCTTTCTCTCAGTTTTGCTGTTAACTTGAAACTGCTTTAAAATACTTTAAAAAAATAAGTGAGAAACTCAAGAATGAGCCTTTCAAATATAACATTTCATTGACAGGAATGATTTGTCTCTTGTTACCTTTGCTACCTGTGTGTGCCATATCATTTATCCTCTGCGAAGCTTGTTTGCCATCCCAGCCTCAGAGCCAGCCCATTATGAACGGAAACCAATATGAACTGCACATATAACTTCCATGATTAGCCACTGATCGCCTTTTATAACTGGGTTTGAGTCTGACAGGTTAAAAGTAAGTCTCAACAGCTCCCAGTGAAGAGGAGCCTTCCGGGTAGGCATGCCACAGCTCCCAGTGCAGAGGAGGCTCCTGGATCAATGTGCCACAGCTCCCAGTGCAGAGAAGGAGGCTTCCAGACCAACCTACCACTGCTCCCAGCACAGAGAAGGTGAGACGTGCGGGTGCCACCAGGACCCACCCCCATCAAAATGAGAAGACATGTAAACAAGTCTAACAACCAGACTTTCAGATCACCTACAGCAACCCCAAAGGGAAACGAGATGGAACACACTGATACTCAACCACCTGGACTCCCTGAACTAGCAAAGAACAATGATCTGGAAAAAATGAAATCAGAAATAATTTCTCACATAGCAGCAGAGATTGTGCTCATAGTGTAAGACATGATTAATGAATCTAGTCAGGGCACAGATTAAAAAAAAAAGAGGAGCTGAGAAACATGATGGAATCCCAACATAGGAAACAAATGAAATACATAAAACAGATGCAAACAGATTTCCAGGAGATCAAAAACTCCACTGAAAGTCCATGCAGCAGAATGAGCCAATGTGAGGACAGAATTTCAGATATAGAAGATAAGATTGCAATTAGTGACCAGGAAAAGAAAAATTTCATTAAAATTGTAAGGAACCACGAGAAATCAATCCAGCAGCTGCTAGACAATGCAAAGAAGAAAAATATAAGACTGATCGGAGTCAATGAAGAAACAGGAGGGAGTGCAGATGACATAAAAAGCTTCACAGAAATGATGGCAGAAAACTTCCCCAGTAGGGGAAAAGAACTTGACATACAAATAAGTGAGGCATATAGGACTCCAAATAGCCTTGATCAAAAAAATGTACACATAGGCATATAATTGTTAATATATCAGAAACCCAACAGAAGGACAAAGTTCTACAAGGAGTTAGAGAAAAGAAACAAATCACATACAAAGGAAAGCTCATCAGAATCACAGCAGACTTCTCAATGCAAACCCTCAAGGCAAGAAGAGGTTGGAGTCATATATTTCAAGCCCTAAAAGAAAACAACCTCCAACCCAGATTGATGTACCCTGCAAAACTATCTTTCAAAATTGATGGAGAAATAAGATACTTTCATGACAAAGAGCACCTTAGGAACTTCATGAATACCAAACCAACACTCCAAAAAATTTTAGAGAAAATCCTAGGAAAAGAAAATGAGGATCACAACCCCAGGAAGCCCAACAGAATGAATCCAATGGGTATGGCAAGAAATTAAAAGTAAAGGGGGAGAATACAGCAAAAAGAAAAAGTCATGCCAATGATAACTCAATACATATAAGTTATAATATCAATGTTAATGGTCTCAACTCACCAATCAAAAGAAATAGACTGGAAGAATGGGTCAAGAAGCAAGATCCAACAATATGCTGCATACAAGAAACACACTTAATTCAAAAAGAAACTCATAGACTGAAATTTAAAGGGTGGAAAACAATGCTCCATGTGATGGGAACTCAAAAAAAAGCAGGAGTAGCTATCCTCTTTGCACACCAAGTGGATTTCAAACCCACACTGATTAAGAGAGACAAAGAAGGACACTACAACCTTGTAAAGGGAACAATCCAAGAGGAAGAGATGACAATCATAAATGTCTATGCACCAAACACTAGTGTGCCCAACTATGTAAAACAAATACTAACAGACATGATAAATCATAGAAGCACTAATATAAATAGTAGTGGGGGAACTCAGTACCCCATTGCCACAAATAGATAGATCAACTAGACAAAAAACAAGCAAAAAATAATAGAACTCAATCTAACTCTTCCACAAATGAACTTAACAGATGTTTACAGAGTGTTCCAACACACAAAATCAGAATACACATTCTTTTCAGCTACACATGGGTTGTTCTCCAAAATAGACCACATACTTGTTCATAGAACATATTTAGGTTAAGTGCAAAAGAATTGATGTTTTCCCCTGTATATTATCAGACCATAGTGCGATGAAATTAGAGATCAATAGCAAAAGAAACCGCAAAAATTTCATAAACACATGGAAATTGAACAACACACTTCTGAATAACCAATGGGTCAAAGAGGAAATTAAAGAAGAAACCAGACAGTTCCTTCAATTAAATGACAATGACAATACAACATATTGGAATCTATGGGACACAATGAAAGGAGTCTTATGAGGGAAATTAATAGCAGTGAAAACTCATATTAGGAAATCACAGCCAGCCCAATTAAACAACCTGATGCTGAACCTCAAGCTTCTACCAAAAGAAGAGCAGGGCAAACCCAAAGCCCATAGAAAGGAGGAAATTATAAAGATCAGGGCAGAAATCAATGCAATGGAGACTAAGAGAATGATACAAAAAATTAATGAAACCACGGGTTGTTTTTTTGAAAGAATAAATAAAATTGACAAACCCTTAGCCAACCTTATCAGAAAAAGGAAAGAAAAGGCCCAAATCCATGCAATTAGGAATGAAAAGGGTGAAATTACAATGGAAGGGACCCAGCAGAATGCCAGAAGATCATCAATACCTATTTCAAGAACCTATATGCCCATAAGATGGAAAACACAGAAGAAATGGACAGATTCCTAGATACATATGAATTACCAAAGTTGAATGAAGAAGACCTGAAAATTCTAAACACCCCAATATCAATCAATGAAATTGAAAACTTAATTAAAAACTTACCAACTTAGAAAAGCCCGGGTCCTGATGGCTTCACTGCCAAATTCTACAAGACATTTAGAGAGGAACTACTGCCACTACTGTTTAAATTCTTCAAGGAAATTGAAAGGGAAGCAATACTCCTGAATTCATTCCTGGAAGCAAGCATCACCTTGGTCCCCAAAAGATCCCCAGAGAAAGACCCAATGGAAAAAGAGAACTATAGGCCAATCTCACTAATGAACATAGATGAAAAATCCTTATGAAGATACTGGCAAATAGAATGCAGAAGATCATCAAGATGATCATACACCCTGACCAAGTGAGATTCATCCCAGGGATGCAGGGATGGCTCAACATATGCAAATCAATCAATGTAATACACTATATCAATAGAGCCAAGGACAAAAACCATATGATCATCTCCATAGATGCAGAAAAAACATTTGACAAAATCCAACACACATTTATGATAAAAACCCTACAAAAAATTGAAATAGACAGTCTCTACCTCAATCTGATAAAAGCCATCTATGAAAAACCAACAGCCGATATCATACTAAATGGTCAAAACCTGAAATCCTTCACACTAAAATCAGGAACAAGACAAGGATGCCCACTAGCACCACTCCTGTTCAATATAGTTTTGGAAACATTAGCCAAAGCAATTAGACAAGTGAAAGAAATAAAAGGAATAAAAATAGGAAATGAAGAAGTCAAATTGTCATTATTTGCAGATAACATGATACTCTATATAGATGACTCCAAGAACTCCACCAAAAGTCTTCTAGACTTAATAAATTCAATAAAGTAGCTGGATACAAGGTGAACACACAAAAATCAATAGCTTTCCTCTACAAGAAAAACAGACTCACTGAGACAGAAATAAGGCAAACAGTTCCTTTCACAATAGCATCCAAAAAACTGAAATACCTAGGAATCAACCTAACAAAAGAAATCAAAGCCCTCCTCTCTGAAAACTATAGCACTCTGAAAAGAGAGATTGAAGGTGATATCAGAAAATGGAAAGACATCCTTGCTCCTCAGTAGGAAGGATTAACGTAGTGAAAATGGCCATACTTCCAAAACTGCTATATAGAGTCAGTGCAATCCCAATTGAAATCCCAGCAGCATACTTCATGGACCTTGAGAAAACAATCCAAAAATTCATTTGGAACAAGAAGAGACCCAGAATAGCAAAAGCAATTCTAGGTAAGAGAGACATGGCAGGGGGTATCACAACCCCTAACATGAAACTATACTACAAAGCTATCGTGGTAAAACAGCATGGTACTGGCAAAGAAACTGACCTGAGGACCAATGGAACAGATTAGAAGATACAGAAACAACTCCAGACACACTCAGCCAACTCATCTTCAACAAAGGAACCAAACACGCTCACTGGTGGAAAGATAGCCTCTTTAATAAATGGTTCTGAAGAAATTGGGTTTCAACTTGTCAAAGATTAAACTAGACCTATATCTCTTACCATGCACTCAACTAAAATCGAAATGGATTAAAGATCTAAATATTAAAACAGAAACGCTTAACTGGCTGGAACAGAGGTTAGGTAGAACTCTTGAAGACATTTGGGTAGGAAAAGACTTTATGAACAAAACCTCAGTTGCCAGTGAACTAACACAAACAATCCACAAGTGGGATCTCTTCTTAGTAAAAAGCTTCTGCACAGCAAGAGAAACCACCAGCAGTGTGAAGAGACAACCCACAATGTGGGAAAAAATTTTCACCAGCGGTCCCTCAGACAAAGGTCTACTATCTCGAATCTATAAGAACTTAAAAAAATCAGACCTCCCAAATTTAAAGACCCAGTCCAAAAATGGGCACCTGAATTGAACAGACATTTCTCAGGCAAAGAAGTAGAAATAGCAAATAAACATATGAAAAAATTTTCAACGTCACTGGTCATTCGGGAGATGCAAATGAAAACAATGCTGAGATTCCACCTCACTCCAGAAAGAATGGCTGCTATCAGGAATCAACCAATAACAAATGCTGGTGGGGCTGTGGGGAAAGAGGAATCCTGCTACACTGCTGATGGGAGTGTAGACTGGTGCAACCACTGTGGAAATCAGTATGGAGATACCTCAAAGAACGAGGACTGGAAGTCCCATTTGAGCCAGCTATTCCACTGCTGGGGATCTTCCCCAAAGAATTAAAAGAATCATACCACAGTGATATATGTGCACCCATGTTCATAGCAGCACAGTTTGTAATAGCTAAAACTTGGAAACAGCCCAAATGCCCATCAACTGGAGACTGGATAGGGAAAATGTGGGGTTTTTTAAAATAAAATGGAATACTCCTCAGCCATAAAAATGAGAAATTAGAGACATTTATTGCTAAATGGTTGCACATTGGAGCAATACTCTTAATTGAAATAAATAGGACACACGTGTAAATACCAAATAGTTTCTCTAGTGTGAGAAACTGAAAATGTAAATAAGGACTAAAAGGTATAATAGATACTGTGAAATAGGAGGAAAATGGGGAAAGGGGAAGAGGAAGTGGAACGTGTAGGGGAAAAGAAAGAAGGGAATGGAATTAACATGGGAAAATGAAAAAATGGAAACAAAGTCTTTGTAAATAGGGAGGGATGGAGGTGTTGAAGGGAGGTCCGGGAAGGGGGAAAAATAAGAACCAAGAGAGATTATGTAAAGGTGCAAATTTCCAATGATGAATGTCATTATATTGTATACCTAAAATGTACCAATAAAAAGATATACAGTTAAAAAAATGATTTTTGACACAATTTGGAACACCTCTAAAATTTTCAGCCTTTACTAAAATTTTCTCATGCTGAAGTTATTTCATCTGTAATTAAATATTGCTTTCATGCAGTATTGGATATACATGGTATATGTATATAAAAGCAGTATGGTCATAGTGCTTTTAAAGAAATGAATATTTAATTGATAAATACTATATTCTGAAAATACTGTTTAGACTAGTGCTGTTTGTTTGGTTGTTCTCATTACCAAAGGATTAACTCTCATATTAAGAAACCAGTTGCTATACCTAAAAATAAAGAAATGTTAATGTTGCCCTTTCCAAGAGACAAATGATGACCATTTTAAGACAGATTTCAGGTGTAAATATTGGAAAACTCCATCCATTTAGTAACTTTCCATGATGTCTTTTAAAGAAACTGAAAAAGAAAGCCAGATTTCAGTGTGTAAGAAAGGAATTTGCCCACCCCCTTTTTGAGCAGTACCACAAAGCTGATGTGGAAGTGTGGTTCTATTAAATAATCCAGAATACGCCTCTCATAATGGATTAGTTATGTCCACAAGAAGTGAATGCATGATGTCTGCAGCTTTCAAGCTCAGGTTGGATCTGTGAAGATTGTGGAGGCAACAGTGAAGTGTTATGAGCTCATAATACAGAGAAATTGTATAGTATGTCCTGTAATCAAATAAGCTAGTTCAGAATCTCTGCTCCATTACTTTCTGGCTGATTGGTCTTGGATAGTTAATTTATCTTAACTAAATCTTAGATTTCTGATCTACAAAATGGGCCTAACAAATTATAGCTACTAGCACCTAAGTTTTTCATATTATAATAATTACACTTTTTCATTTGCATAATTTTTATCCATGTCACATATTACACTAAGCATAAATACACACTCTCTTAAAACTCTATGAAGAAACATTTATAAATCCTATTTTAGAGATGTGGAGGCTAAGGTTCAGATAAATAAAAATTAAATATGCCTTGGGTATTATGAAACTTAGATTTATACAACATTCTGTCTAATTCCACAGGCAATGATCCTAACCCACAAAGCTAAATAACCTTATATGTCATAATAAAAAAAGAATAACTGTTAACTTGCACTTTGACCCAAATTCCAATTCATTGTGTGGGAAATACTTGTGTATTTTGCCTATTTCTTAAATAGTTTAGGAATATATAAAAAAGAACTTTTCAAAAACCATAAACCACATACTTGCTTTGAAATGTGACTGAGATAGATCCTGGACTTATGTAACTTGAGACAGAACAGAACAGCTTGTTAGGTGTAAAGGCAGAGAAATGAGCCAACAGGTACTGCAAGATGTGGCCTTGGCCATTCAGCAGACTACAGAACAAATCTCTACTCACTGTGGGAAAATCAAGGTCAGAAAATACACTGACCTCCAAGGCGACACGAGAATCCTTTCAACTCAAAACGCGGGCAACCACTGACACTGATTGAAATTGGCAGATTATTTGAAACTACAATTCCTAGATCCACACAGGACATGCAAATTTATTCATATAGCAAATATCAATTCTAGTACACAGCTGAACTGGCTCTACAAGTTTTAAAATTTAAAGTGATAATGTCTTGGAGGATCCTAATTGGTGTGGAATCCTGAGAGTCATATTACAATTTAGGACAGGAAGTAACCTAAGATTTTTGGCTACCAGGCCACACCTTTTAAGCCAGATATTCTAGTTTCCTGATATTTCATTTGTCCTTTGTTATCTTTGAACTTTAAGTGAAATCTGGCTTAAAGAATTTGTTCAATTATTCTATGATGTTTTTCAAGGAAAGAGCCAAGTATCCATGTTTATCCAGGGAGTTAAACTGAGATTAGCCCACATGATTGTCTTGGTAAGTGTTATCAGATTTTCTAGAAGAAAAGTGAATGAAAGGAAATAATGGTCAAAACTTTGAGAGACATTTGTTCCTTTTCTATGGGGATATTCTGTAAATCAAACATTTTCTCTATACCCTTCATCCTACCAGAGGAGTAACAGTGTTCAAGTTTAATTTGAATCCTGTTAAATATATGACCCTGGTGAATTATTTTTCCTTCCTAAAATGCTCTTCTTCTCTTGGTTCCTTTCCCATTTGCAGCAGATCTATCTCTGTTCCCTTGTATCTACCTTTATTTTGCGCTCTTTCTCTTTAGATGGAGGGAGGGGGGAAAAGGGGGCAGAAGAAAGGGACATAAAAATAGAATTAAGATGTGTCATGTATGTGTACCAAATACCCACAGTGAAGTATGTATTGCAAACATGTACTAATAAATAAAAAGAATGCTCTTCTTCCTTGATTTCCTTTGATCCTAGTTTTCTGCCAAGTCTTTTTCAGACTCTTTCATAAACTCCTCTTCTTTTTCCTGGTGTTTATTTCTTGTTTTGTTTTGTTTTGGTTTGGTTTTGGGTTTTTTGAGACAGTCTCTGTGTAGTTTAGACTGGCCTTGAACTTACTATGTAGCCCAGAGGCTGGCCTCCAACTAGCAGTGAACATCCTTCCTCAGCCTCCTGAGTGCCGAGAATACAGGCATGCACTACCATGGCTGGCTTTGCCTGGTGTTTAAATGTTGGTTTTCTCTATGCCAAGGATTTTCTATGCCCTGACCAATTTTGGCTTTATATAAGAGGTGTTACCAAAAAATACAGTTAATGTTTGAAATGTACAAAGTTATTACAGTCAAAGACACACTGCCATTAATCCCTCTCAAATTACCACCCCTCACTTCAAACACACTTATCCCATCATTCTTGGCACTTTCTCAAGCAGTTCTGAATGTCTTCTTCCAGGAGTGTCTCTAGTTATGCTGTAATGGCTGCCTTGAGATTCTGAGTTGATTCTAAACATTTAATTTTGATGATCATTTTGACTTTGGGGAACAGCCATAAATTGCATATGCCAGATTCTGTCAATATGGTGGATGAGGACACGCCATATTGTTTTTACAAGTCTGCCTTTCTGTTGGATGGCACTCAGCAGCAACATTCACCGTATTTTTTTCAATTACATTTCATAAAGACATATGTGGTAAAAAGACTTCCAGAACTGTTTCAGTAGCAAGAATAATGGGATAAATGTGTTCTAAGGGAGGAGGATTATTTTGAGGAGGATTAATGACATTGTCTTTTACTGTAATAAATTTTTAAAAATTTAAACATTTACCATATATTTTGATCACCCCTTATGTACTCCAAGACAGTGAAAATACTCTGTATGATACTATAATAATAGATACATCTCATTAGGCATTTGTCCAAATTCATGGAATATACAATACTAAGACTGAATCCAAATATAAACTATGGACTTTGGGTAATTATAATGTGACAATATGGGTTTATCAATTATAACAAATGTGCTCCTTAATGGAGGATCTTGCTGACAGACATACAATGTATACTATATCATACATTATGCATACCAAATCTCTGATTCTATCACCATGGTCTTAATTGCATTAAGTACCCAAAGGATATATGTTATCTTGAGAAAGACACACAACACTTGACCCTTACACAATGCACAAAATTTGACACTGTTGTCATACAAAAGAGGCACAATGGATCGTCAACCCTCCCCACCCACACACCTAAAATTGATTTAGATGTTGAGGATGATGACACCACACATGTACCAAGTGGGTATGAAGAGATTTATTACTCATATCATGAAACCTTCTGAGTGGGCTCCCGAACAGGTCCATAAAGACTTGAGAACATGGTAAAGGGTGACTGGCTTGACTCTCATAATGAGATGGTCAGGCTGGAATGAGGACTGTTTTGCATAGGCTGAGGCTTTCATGACTTGAACTTTCTTCTGACACCAAAGTAGGCAGTGTTCAAGAATTTCTTATCAACATGTTCAGATGTAGGAGAAGAGAAAGTAGTGGGGTTTGAAAGCTACATTAGCATTAAGACATAAAAAACGAAGTCAGACCTTTTATTGCAGACTCCTGCCATATCTTAATTAAACCATAATTAATTTAAAATTGACCATTACTTATGCATGGATCCTCAAATCCACTACTTTGGTCCAATTGCCTCTTCCAAATTATAGAATGACGACATTGTCTTTCTACTTGAATGTCAGACAGAACCCTGAAGCTCAACAAATTCAAAACTGATTTCTTATTCCAATTTATGTTAATGACCTCTCAATCCAACTAGTTTTCCAAATTAGAAACATGTGAGATATCCTAAATATTTTTTTCTTTTCTCAACACCCCCATCATCTTTTCTTTTAGTCATGAGATCTGACTGATTCTACCTTTCATGAGTTGGCTGACCCATACCCTCTTCTTCTAGATCATCATTGTGCTACCTCATTTAAGTCCCTTGTAGTTTCTTAACTGGAGTATTGAAATAATAAGATTCTAATGTCCACAGTGTCACCCTTTCTGATATTCAACCCCCTACCCACCACATTTACCATCTTGACTTCCAAAATATTACGATGTCAGTTTCCTATTTAAAACTTTTTTTATTCTTGAAAATGTTAAAGAGAAAATATCTTAGAATGGTATGCAAATATTTTCATGTTTAAGTCTCAACTTCTTTTTTTTAGTCTTACTACCCCCTTGTCCTGACTTTGCTCTTTCATATTTACTCTGTGTTTAAATTATATCAAATTCGCTGTCTGCCTCCCAAGCTCAAGAACCCGAGTTCAATCCCTGGTACCAGAAAATAAATAAATAAATAAATTATATCAAAGTACTTTCAGTTCATCAAATGACCTGAAGCCACTTTTTGTCTTCATGCCATTTTACATCTGCTCCTTTTTCCCAGAAAACACTTTGTGCCTGTCTTCCAGGCATCCCTATTTAGGTACAAATAATATCTCCTCTATGAGGCTTTTCTTGACTTTCTCAGACCACATTACAAACAAAGCACACTGTATATAATGTGTATAATAACTATTCATTGTGAATTCTGTACCTAATATTATTAAATCTCATACATATGTTATTTTAGGCAACCTGTATAGTAGTTTTAAGAACTGAGTGGATATCTAACTTACATAGTAACTTTAAGAACTGAATATTGACATTCCTATCTTTAAAATGAGAATATTAATGTAAATAATGGTTATAGAGACTTAATTCAAGATCATACTACTAGCAGGTAGTGGATCTCAAAATTGAACCCACATTTATGTTCAATCTTGAGGAGTGATGGCAAACCTTTCAGAGCTTTCAATGATAACAAACAGCCAGCTGCGGTACATGTGCCATAGGTTTGCCACCGCTGATCTAGATCAATATGCATTATCATGATCTGGCTTAGGTTTATGTTTAAGGCTCTACCTTTTGTTATAGTCATTACTTTATTTCCTAAGCCAAACACAGAATAGGTGCCTAATATATGTATATTATATATTGAAGAGACCAGGATCTGTGAAGGTAGAATTGAGCAAATGCTAAAGAACAATATTATACTATTGGCATTCTATCCATTTTACAAAGTTAAAATCATACCATTATACAGTATTTAAAGTCTGAGATGATTAGGAAAAGACTGAAAATAAATGTAAATTTCTCCTTCTTTGTTCAAATATAACTGAAATAAATGACTCTTACTTCTTGAAAACCATCAAGTGATTGAAATGAAAGCAATGTAAAAGATCTGTAACAGTCATATGTCATGCCATCTACATTCTTCACTTACATCTTGAATGGTCCATAAAGAGAAATGATGTTGGCTTCTGCCATCTGTTCCCTGCATCAAGAATAAGTACCATGGAAAGGACTGAGAATGCATTTTATGCAAAGAGTGTCACACAAAAAGCAGATGTAAAGACTGAAATTGCAGTGCTCAAATTGAGGAGCTGAACAATAGCCTGAGATGGAGAAAACCTAACATCTGGCAAGTCAGGGAAAAGAAGATAGGAAAATGAATCTCATTGTCTATCTAACTTTCAAAAATCAAGTCATAAAGACCATACGATATAATTGCAGCTCTATTGTTATCCCGGGGGGGGAGGGTTGTGTGTGCCACTCGAATCTACCCCTGGGTTCCATTTTTTCCTGTAGATCTCTCATTCTTTATGATATAGTTTAAATACTACCTCCTTTGTGCAATACTCTCTGGTCTTCCAGCCAGAACTTGCTAAAAAAAGCTATTTGTACCTCAATTTAGCACTTTTTAGACAGATTCATGACTAAGTTTGAGATTCTTTAGAACAGAAAACTATTTTTCTTGCCTTCTCTGCTCATGCCAACCACTTAGTAAAGGGCTGAGCTTACACCAGATTCTCAGTAAAGCCTTGCTGAAATGAAATAAATTTATTGAGGTTAAAGGATGACTCAATTTAAATATCATTCTTACCGATATGACTTATTCCTCTGAGTGGGTGTTTGAATTAGGACATCTCAAATATTCTCCTCTGAGCCTTATTTGTACATGACAATTTTTTACTGAAAATTTTGTCCTGTCTTACACACTTTGTTAGAAAAACTGACTTCCTCAGAGGGAAAGCTCAGATGTTACCTATAATTTTAGCTGAAGCATGCTTTAATATCCCTTCAACTTTCCCAATAATCAATCTTCGTTCTTGTTGTTGAACTCCCTGAAAGCATCTTCAGCATGTACTGCTGCCACTAAAAGTACTTATGTTAGCTGGGCTATATTTGCTGTAGCTATTAAAGATCTAGACAAGTAGGCCTCTGACCATAGAGAGAGAGACTTAGAAGTAAAGCAGCCAGAAAGTGTGTGGGAAATGGAAAAGAAGAGATTAGATCAGAGAAATGAATGATAAAACTGATAAAGAGAAAACACAATTTCTCTGTACCTTAAAAGTCTGTGAATTTTATTTATTCTTTGGCCTATCTACTTTAAATACAAACTTAAAATTTTTTCTAAGCCAGCTTTGCAAAATGGAAAAAAAAACCTGGAAGTACTGTATTAATATTACTGTCACATACCAGCAAACATAGAATGACTTTACTGGCATTAGTTTTCAGTTATGTGCTACATTTTCAAATCCATTAGAATGATTTTGGCTACAAGTGGCAGAAAACCCAACTGAAAATGACTTAAGCAATATAGCATTTATTATCTAACATGACAAAATGTCCACGGATAAGGTGGTTTCATTCAATTCTTCAATGCTCTCAGCATGGACCAGGTTCTTAATGATCTGTCTGGCAGCTCCCCTCAAGGTTACAAAATAGTTGCATTAGTTCTACCATCACCTTTAGGTACACTGAGGTTCAAAGGCACAAAACGATTCTTATAAGTTTTTTGTTTCCCTCCTCAAGAATTAAGAAATATTTCCCATTTCCCTACACATGACTCAAGTTGGTAGGAAAATGGATGCACCTCGAGCCCATACTGATAAGTGAAATAAATCAGACATACAAGCTTAAATATTAGATGGTTTCTTTTATATGAGAAACCCAAAATATAAATAAGCAAAATAAAAGACAGCTATTAGGAAATAGGAAATCTTTTGCAAAAGGGAAGAGGAAAAAGAGATGAAGGGAGGGTAGGGGAAGTGTATGAAAAAAAGAATTAAGATAAGTTATGTTCCAACTCCCTATGAGGAATGTAATCATTATGTATTGCAAACCTGTACTAATAAAGATAAAAACTGAAGAAAAGAAATATCTCCCAGTTATACCCACAACACACACACACACACACACACACACACACACACACACTTCATTACCATTTAGAATAGTTATAAGCATGGATGTTAAGGCTGCTTATTGCAAGAAAAGGAAGAGTAGGAGAAAGAAATTAATGAATAAATAAAAGATTTTCAGAAAAAATTTATAATGGGAAGCACAGGCCAGGGATGTAGCTCAGTGGTGTGGCGCCTGCCTAGCAAGTGCAAGGTGCTGAGTTCAATGCGTGGTACCGAAAAAAGAAAAAAGATATAGAGAGAAGCAAGGATGGTACAATGTATGATATAATGTAATTTGTACCTTCATCATAATCACATAATGGAACAATAGCTCATTCTGAACTCTAATCAAAGTGTTAAGCACAATTTCCAGTGTTAACTACAAATAGTTTTTAAATTTAAAAAGAAACATTTTTCATTGTAACAGTTCAAAGAAAATGAAACAGCCCATCTTTCACAGCACCTCCCTGTAAGGTCAGATAAGGATGAATATCCAAACAGAAAAAGTTGGTTATCTTAGAATTTCCATTGGATGGTTTTCCACATAGCAAAACTTGTTATTCAGGCTTGATAGCGCTGTATGTGAAAAATGGAAGGTGAACCAACTGAATTTCAAGGGAATATTCAGGCATAGGTTTTCACATAGATTGTCTGCAACAAGTCTAGTCTTTTGCAGCACACTCAAAAATCTCATTATTCTACACTCATTCCTTTTAACTTTCTGAAGGGGAATTGGATAAATAGCTTCCAGTGAACATCTCATATCCCTTTACCTCATCTCTACACATAAAAACTCAGTGCTATTTGGGGAGAAGGATATGTTGGAACATCATTTCAGAACCTCTTTCTCATAATGTTCTCAGGTGGGATGGCATTTTTTTTAACAAATATTACTGACCAGCCGATTCAGGGAGAGGAATAAAAGGGGGAAGCAGTAGTCATAATATTTATTAGTTTCTATTGAACTAAAGGCTAACTCTATGATGGTGTTTCTTCCAATACCTGCTGATTCAAGACAGGGAGGGGAAGAGCAAGAACAATTCTACCAATAAAATTATCGTATCCACTATCTTTTTCTCATTTTTCTTTTACCTAAAATATTGTGTTGTAGAATATGTGAGGGCACAATTTTACTGTTTATATGACAGTTCAGAAAAAACTGAGAGCCTCTTTATACTTAGAACACAGGGAGGATTTTTTGTAAACAACATGATACTATTTTTTAAAATGAGAATATATAGGTATTTTTAAAGCAGGGAAACTATATATCTCTAAATTTAACTAGTAAGTTTTAAATAATATCACTTGTTCAAATAAAACAAATCATTGGATTAAAAATGATTTCTATAATCCCTGTGGTTGTATACCCCAAATTCTTCAACCTTGGGGAGGTACCTTCAATTTAATGTGTAAATCACGTCTTGAGTTTACCTCCCACACTGTGGAAGACTTAACATTTTCCAATATATCTAGGAATTCTCAGACACATACATTTCTCCTAGACCTCTGTTGCTCCAATACCTACATCCTCTGGATTCTCTATTCAATACTGTCCAATAGAAATATAATGAAAGCCATGTACATAATTTTAAATATTCTAGTAGCCCCATAAGAATACATTAATCAAGTGAAATTTATTTTAATATTAAATATTTTTAAACCTAACATGTCCAAAGTATTGTCATTTCAAAATGTGCCATCAACCATGGTCACATTCTGAATAGCCACACATGGTTAGTATGTACCATGCTGGGAAGCACAGCTCTATATCTCCACATCTCATTTCTAATCATAAGATCTTTTTCATCTCTACCAACCTTAGCATGGAACAGTGAATCAATTCCTGGATTCCTAAAGGAACTATAAGTATAGCATTCATTTTTACGACACTTTGAAGCTTGAGGACACTAGAACATAACTACATTGTCAGGCAACCAGCCTAATCACTAAAATTTGATTACTAGAAGTTCTAGATCTTTTGGTGATAAAGGACTTCTCTCTGAGCACTTTGCCCTAAGATAGAACTTCCTACCAGGTTTCTAAATACACTATTAATAGTGAAGGATCATGGACATTGAGATAAAAGTGTTACAGAATTTTTTTAAAACAAAGAGGAAAATGTTGATTCTACCCATCCTGTGCATCTTGGCCTCAAAAGTCAGAGGAAGCCTTTTCTGACTTCAATAAATAAATATAAATCCCTATGGAAATTTGGCTGAACTTTTCTTAAGATAGGCAACATAAGGTCCGGGGATTTAGCTCAGTGGTTCCGGCGCCTGCCGCACAAGCGCAAGGTACTGAGTTTGATCCCCGGTACCAAAAAAAAAAAAAAAAAAGATAGGCAACATATTTTATCTTGGAATAGCAACATATTTATTTAGACTCTATCTCATTCGCTACAGAATTCGAGGCCTTCTTTGTTATTAAGCTGTGACTCTTCTATTACCTACTTATGTTTCCTTGCCTATGACAGCTCCCAACTGTCTCTGACCTGTGCCACCACAGCAGCTCTGATTATTTACAGCCAAACTTGTCTATTCTTGCTTTTGATGTATATATCGCTCCCCACTGTTGGCTCTTTTAACCAAATCACTGTCACCACCTGATCAAAATTAGCTCATCTTGGTGCCCATATGTTTAACCAACATATCTGCCTCATGTCTACATATTCCTGATACATCTGCCATTCCATCTATTTTCCAGGGCCCTTCATGGGAATCAAATTAGCTAGTTTGCAGCCAACACATGATATGACTTGTATTTATCTAAACTATAGCTGATACAGGTGTGAGAATAACCTCTGATTTGTAAGTTGAAGATCTCAAATAAACTGGAGATGAGACATTGGCTAATAAAAATCAAATTATAAACAAAAGAAAATATTTCAGATGGTTGCAGAGATTGGCTGCTCTGAATGTACCATGTGCTACTCCACACATTTGCCCCCCTGAGCACAATGAGCCTTCATTAACTGTTTCTTTGGTGAAATTTTCATTACTTCTTTAGTCATGAAAAATATAAAAAATAAAAGAATAGGCATAATGTAGCCAGGGTCAGAGACTTGAAAGTGTGTTTATGGCAGGGATAATCTTTGTTATTCTTAGTGAATCTGGAAATTTCCAGACCTACTGACTTGCAAATGCTAGTATATAACCAAAATGATATAAGTTGTTACATATTGATAATCAAACACAAATGTAAAATGTCAATTAAAATGCATCTGCTGAAGCTTTTTTCATTTAATTTTGTGTTTAATGATAATTATCATTTATTGCATCAAACCTCTTGCAGTTTTACACTTTATGCATTGTAAGCACGAGCAAGCTTATTCACATACAGAAGATAAGAAGGGAAGGCATTTAGTTGTAGCGATGCCATTCCATTCTTTGAAAGCCTTCTGAATGGTGTGCCAAAAATCACACGTGTTTTATCATGAAAAACTACTTTTAATGATCTATCAACCAAAACTTGATTAAGTACTATTTTCAATTTTGTTTCAAGCACAGAACTGAAAACTGTGGCTTGGCACAGGATTCCTTACCCTCTCATTAGAATAATTCTCTTTTAGAACAATGAACTCAATATTTTAAATTGTTCTTTTGTTTTGCACAAGGGAAGTTTCTACCACCAAAGCAATCAGTGCTTGATCATCAGGTTCAGGTTAGTTGAGAAACAGGTTTTTCTTTTGGTAAAGTGGGAAAAGCATGATTCCTAAAATAAAAGCAGGAAATTAAAGCAGAATGATGGCAGGCACATTCTGTATTAGATCAATTTTAGAAAGAAATGAATATATAGGAGAGTTGAGGATCTTGAAATTGATTTCTTCAAAGTTCCTTGAGATAATTTTTATGTACCTGAAGGAGTTCAAAAAGTCCCTCAGTCTAAAGCCACCTGCAATACAGTAACAAGAATCACTACATTCCTGGGGGCTCCTTTGGCATTACTGAATGGTATTCAACTGGTTAATAATCAGACAATTCTTTGGGAACTGTCCTGTATTTTTGATTTAGAGTTTTAAGTTTGTGGCAATGGGTTATTTAATTCTGCCCCCCAAATATTAGTTCTTGTTTCCTAATCAGATTATGAACTCAAGACTGGGACTAAATGTACCAATTAATATATAAATAAAAAAATAAATAAATAAAATATGAATATATATTTAAAAAAAACTGGGACTAAATATCACTTATTGCCACACCTATTGAGCCTTTCACAAAACTGATATTTGATCAATCATTGGTGCCTGTTATGCCTGGTCTTGGCTTTGTCATTGGTGCCTGTTATCCCTGGTCTTGGCTTTGTTAAGTAAGTTCCTCCCTTCCTTCTGCCCTTCTCTCCTTTTAAAAAATACTCTTATTCAGATTTCTCGTCCCTGAAAGTAGCCCCTATGAAAAGAGAGGTGCAAGTATCTGTTGTGGTAGTCATCCGACTCTTCATTTAGATCCTGACCAACACCCAGACCACAGGCTAAGGGGGCAATCAAAGGCACTTTAAATTGTAAGTATTTCAATTGATTTTCATGACATTTAGGTGGCCAATACCGTATTTGGAGCGTAATTTATTAGGCATGTACAAATTTTAAATTGTTATATATTCTTGACAGATTGAAGATTTTATCCACATGTGATGATGTATTGATTATAACAACCTTCCCCCTTTTATTTTGCAAACCAGAGATCAGCACTTTTTCTGTAAAGAGCCAGAGAGTAAATGTTTTAGCTTGAGTAGGCCCATAGAGTATCATCAAAATAATCAACGCTGCCTTTGTAACCTGAGAGCAGCCATAGACAAGATGTAAACAGACTTGGCTGAGTTCCAGTAAAACTTTATTTGCATAAATAGCCATTGGCTAGATGAAGTGGTAGTTTCACAGGCCCTCTTACAGACCATTTGAAGGATATTAATAGGCAAGTCCAGGTTTACTTTGGTTAATAACTTGTTTTTTTCTATTTTTTTTACTTTCAACCTTTCCAAAATCTTGTTTCAGGTCTACTTCTTCTTTTTAACAGAGTGTAGTTTCATTATTTTTTTTTAATCTACTCTGAGAGTTCCTGTCCTTTTCTTAGCTAATTAGTGTATTTGTGTTGAGATTTGCTAACACAACCTATTTATCCTATTTCAGTGAAGGAAAAATTAATTCTTCCTTCTACCCATCTTAGGTTCATTGGCTGGTCCATGGAACAAAGGACAGATAAGTAAAAGTTCAAACAAAAGTTATTATCATATGTATTGCATATATACCTGGAAGACATCCAAAAAATAAGTATTACTCAAAGAACTCTAGCTTCTGTAGCATTGTTCAAACGAGAAAAATAAATTTTTTTAGAGAAATGACTAGCCAAAAGAAAAGGACTTTCAGTCTCTAGGGGGGATAATTCTGGGAAGGCAAATCTGTAGTAGATTGAGGTGAGTTAGTAAAGCTTTCCATCTAGATAATTCTGGGGCTTTGTTTATCACTTTTATTCCTGGTAAAGATGGGGAAGAGGGATCTTATTGCCTTTGTTAGTTTATATCCACTTTTAGACAAATAGTGGGAAGAGAGCTTTTCTTGCTCCTGCTGCTTCTTAATTGCCTTCAGCTCAAAGTAATTCTTTGGCCAAAGTAGCATATTTTGGTGTGGCATATTCTGGTCTCCTATAGTACTTTAAAGAAATATTTTTATTCTCTGGCCTGTTTTGGATAAAATATGATTGGGTTGCTCTTTTTTTTTTTCTTCTCTCATTTTCATAATATTATTCTTTTAGGGATTACTCTTGAAGTTTTACTCTGCATATTTAATGCAAACCTATATTTAAACATCAATATTCCTCCCTCTGAATGGTAAAGAGAACATTACAAATTTAATTTCAATCATCTTCTTTACTAGTTTAATTGCTATTATTGTCTAACATTTTCATCCTGTACTTTTTTCAGTTCATTATGTTATACATGATTATAATTATCTTATAAAAGAATATTTATTTAAATTCACTCCCTCCTATCATTACTCTTGGTATTTCAAACTTTCTAGTATTATTTTCCTTCTCCTTGAAGTACATCAATTGGTGTAGATTTTTTGCATCAAACTTGCTCAATTTCTGTTTCTGTCAGTGTTTATCAAAGGGGACTCCAGGCCCCCTATTTTTGAATGAAATAAGACTGCTACTCAAGACTAACTTCATATTGGAAGACATTTAACATCCTTTACTGTCACCAAATAAATGCTAGCAACAAAATTTGGGGGCAAATACCCCCACCTCCACAAAGGCACTCTAAAGGGTAAAGAACCTCCTAGTCATTGAGAACCTCTTTATGTATACAAATGTCATTCTTCCTTTATCTTAAAAAAAAGATTTGCAATATAGATAATTCAGGCTCCACAATTTTTACTTCATCAAAATTAAGAACTTTTGCTCTATAAAAGCTGTTAAGGGGTTAAAAAGAGAAGCTACAGACTACGAGAAAATATTTTCAAACCACATATCCAAAAAAGGACTCATATCTAGAATATATAAAGTGCTCTCAAAACCTCAACAGTAAAATTATGGTACAAGTAGAAAATGAGGAAAGACATTAAAAGTCATTGCACTGAATATGATATACATATGGCAAATAAACACATAAAAGTATGTTCAATGTCACTGGTTCTTAGGAAAACTCGAGTTAGGACCATAATGAAATATTACCACACAACTGTTAGAACAGCTATAATAAAAATAGTGACAACCCCAAATGCTGGAGCAGATGAGAAAAAAAATACAGGTTTGTAAAATGGTACAGTCACTCTAGAAAACAGCTGTTTAAAAAAATAGAAACCTTTTTTAGGCGCTGCAGCCTGTAACCATCATTGTCAGTAAGTCAGCAACACCTTGAGCCAGTGTCTTCTGTAGGCAAGAACAAGATAGACTGTCCTGCATGGCATGTTCCTACCATATGACCCACCAACTGCACTCCAGGTATTTATCCTTGAAAATGAAAATTTACTCCCACACAAAAAGGAAAACTTTGACATGGTTGTTTATAGTAGCTTTTTTGTAATAGCCCCAAACTAGAAACTACCAAATTGTCTTAGGGTGAACAAATGGTTAAACAAATAATAGGGCACCCATACCATTAAATGCTACTCCATAGTAAAAAAGGAATGAACTATTGATGCAGACAGCAGACAGAAACTTAGATGCTTCTTAAGGGCATTCTCCTGAGTGAAAAAAAGCCAAACTCAGAAAATCACATACTATGTGATTCTATTTTTGTAATATCCTTGAAATGACAGTGTTACAGAAAAAGATGGATATGACTCTAAAAGGGAGATCTTTGTGGTAATGTAGTACTTCTATATCTTGATTGCCACATGATTATAGAATCTATATGTTGGATAAAATGATATAGAACCAAATATACTTTATATGAATGTTAATTTCTTGATTTTGATATTGTATTATAGTTATAAGATCTAATCATTGGATGGAATTGTGTGAAGAGTACATAAGACCTATCTGTACTACCTTTGCAACTTCCTGTGAATCTGTAATTATTTAAAATGAAAACTTAAACATCCATATTTTATTTTCCTTTCTAGATGTTCTGTTTGGCTGTTTTCATATCTGCTCTCACTCTGTTTTTATTTCTATATTCTTAGGTATTTTCTATTCTGAATATGAAAAATTTTAAATCTCAAGTCTTGTGTTTGTTTCTATTGGCTATTTTAAGTTTTCTGGTTCTCCCTCATGGTGCTTTGTTTCTAGAATATTGTGTGATTTTTAACTCAGATGTTTATTTTCCTTAGAACTTTATTCTTGGTAATTCTTCAAAGTATGGTTGAAGTCTAGTTCTTTTACAACAGATTTCTTTGTACTTCTCCAGTCTGCTGGAAATTTGTACCCAATCTAGACTATGTTTAATTTAATTTCTACTTGAGATTTTTGGGCCATGTAAGTAGTATGAAGTTTTAGGGAATGTTTCATGTTCTTATCATATAGATACCAATAAAGATAGGCAAGATTTCTTCTGTAATGGGTTTGATTTTTTCCATTCTTACCATTCCATATGTATGGTGGACATGGCCTTGGAGCCCTACAAATATATGTTGTGGATGACTTACAGCAAACTCTGCTGGGACTGGCCCTGCTCCTATCTTCCATGCCATGTGCCTTTGTGAAACGAAGCTTAAAATCTCCAAGGTTTGTTAAAATTCTAATGTTGAAAGCTACTGTTTTCACTCCCCCCACTCCTCTTCTCTCCTGGGTTCTTGGTTTGACTTTTTTTTCTCCATTGAGTCTCTACTTTTATTTGAGCTCAACAATGATGATGCCCTTTCTATTTTATCCAACATCTCAGTGCTTCAGTTACAGAGAGGAATTCATGCTGTATAATCTAACATACAGCCTAAAATTAAATTCAGCCAAATTTTATTTTCTTGATTATGTTTTTAAATTATCCATTTTGTAAGTAATCTTTGGCCTTACAGAAAATACTGCACCCATAAATGCCACTCACCCACACACAACCCGGTAAGTCACAAAGCAATGCTTTTGTTCCTTTAAATACTAACTACTCTTTGTTAAAATGTTATGCCCCTAAGAATTTAAACTAAGTGATTTTATTTGAAGATGAAATGGATATCCATGAGCAACATACAAAATATCACAGCAACAATTCCAAAAAGATTTCTAAAAAGAGGCTGATGTGAGCATAAATAGAGAGTTGATAGCAAGCAAATCTGAATGGGGAAAAAAACTTTGCTAGCTTTCAAACAGGCTCAGAAAGCACATTTGCACAGTCGACAGAAGTAGGCAACTTGGAAATCTCCAGCTTTAGCATGCCTGGGAAGGTAAATGAAGAGCAAAGTGCCATCATTTCTATCTCTCTGGGAAAATTCTACCAGCTTTTTCTCCAGGAAACTAATACAGAATGAGATTTCTTAATGTGAGAATCCAGTAAATTCGTTTGCTTTCCTACATTATAGTCTAGGATGAGCCTTTCTCTGGCCTGCAGTGAGGACTGAAGTCGGATTTAATTGAAGGTAAAATGAATTCTCATTAAACACTTCAAGAGGTAAACAGCTTCTTAAGTAGCTTAAATTATTGGCTTCTTGGTAGATCCTTCTCTTTTAAAAAGAATTAGTGGGAGTTTGATTAATATCTTGATTAAAACAATTTCCTTTTCTTGTGAGAACAAAGAGTCTTCATGTTTCAAAACAAAACAAAGATTGGACTGTCCCACCTTTTGTTTTCTTCCTTTTGCTTTGGGTACACAGCTAGCATTTGCTGTCTGCTAGGAGTTTGTATAACTGATGCTAAATATTTTATTTTCTTTGAGTTTCAGAAGTTCATGAAAGGCTTGCTATGGTTTACTTGATTAGGAAATACATACCAACATTACATAGCTCTTTTAATTACATCATCTGTAATCACAAATCTGGTCTCACTCTGAATCCATTGGTTCTCTGGGTACAGGTCTCTGATAGCACATAACAGAGACACTGTCTGATATTTGTGTATCCTCACTCTCACTGACAAAATGAGCACTAGTTCAATAAAGGATAAGGATAACCAAAAATCGTAAGGATTTACAGATAATAGCACATAAAGCACTAAGGGACAGCATGCACAAACTTTGAAAGAACAAATAAATTATGGTAGAAATATTATTCAAAACTCCAGACAATTTTTAATTGGAATGGTAGACTAAACTGAGAGATACTAAACAAGAATACAGAAAGCTTCATGGGAAATTATGTAATGAAGCTATAATTGTCAATCCAGAGATAAATCATAAAACAATGATTCAAACACACAAGTCATAAATTAATACTAAATGATGTTATAATAGTAATAATATAACTAACATATATAGAGTTCTTTGTAGTTTCCAAAGAATTTACTACACATATTAACTCATTTAAATGCCCCAAAAGCTAATGTGTTCATGAGACAATTACGGAGAAACCTAGAATAAACCAAAAATGAAAAAGTAAAAATGAATTGAAAAAGCTAATAAGTTAAACAATATTAGAAAATCACTGTGAAGAGAAAATGTGTTCTTTATCTAAATCACAAGTATTATCAAGTTATTTCAGGCCAGTAGAGTTCTCTCTCTCTCTCTCTCTCTCTCTCTCTCTCTCTCTCTGTCTCTCTTCAAAACTTCCAGCTCACGGACATCTTTTTTTTACCTAGGTAGCTCTACACTCTGCTGTATTAGTCAGCTTTTCTATCACAGCTACAACTTAAAGGAGATGTTTAATTTGGCTCACAGTTTGAAAGGATACAGTCCATGACTTGCTCCAAGGGAGGAACTTCATGGGAAAGGGGCGTGGCAGAGCAAATGTGGTCACTTTGTGGTAGCCAGAAAATGGAGCAGAGAAGCAGTGATAGAGAAGGGGCAAGTATACACATATAGTACCCAAGTTTATGCACTATGACCACCCAGAAGTGTCCTCTATGAGTCTCCCGGGCATTTCCTAATTCAACCAAGTTGACATATCACAACTAATAATCATATATGCTTAATTTGAATCAAATTACAGTCTTGAAGCTTCTCTTACCATATCTTTCTGTTACATCTAAACAACATTGCTAAACTTTAGAATCTGTGAGAAACAAAAATCCTCTTTAGGAGAGTGAAGGAATTGTGGAGTGAGGAGTGGGTAATGGATTGTATATTTACCTTTCTAAGATATATTAAAATATTAGTATATATATCTTCTCAAAAGAATTAAAAGAATCATACCACAGTGATACATGTGCACCCATGTTTATAGCAGCACAGTTTGTAATAGCTAAATCTTGGAAACAGCCCAATTGCCCATCGACTGATGACTGAATAAAGAAGATGTGTCTTTTTTTAATAAAATGGAGTACTACTCAGTCATAAAGAATGAGAAACTAGAGACATTTATAGCCAAATGGATGCACATTGAAGCCATACTCTTAAGTGAAATAAATAGGACACACATGTGTGTAACTACTGAGTAGTTTCTCTAATGTGAGAAACTGAAAGTGTAAATGAGGATCAAAATGTATAATAGGTAATGTGAAATAGGGAAAAGAAGTCCAAAGGGGAAGGGGAAGTAGGAGGGGTTGGGAAAGGAAAGAAGGGAAAGGAATAAATATGAGAAAAGGAAAAAACGGAAACAAAAGTCTTTGTAAATAGGGAGGGGTGGAGGAGTTGAAAGGAGGGCAGGGGAAGGGGGAAAAATAAGAACCAAGATAAATCATGTAAAGGTACAAATTCCCAATGATGAATGTGATCATTGCATTGTATACCTAAAATGTAGCAATAAACTTAATGAATTAAAAATACATATAAGTATAAATGTATGCATAAATTTTTTATATTTGGTAACTTTTATCCTGTATTCTATACCTTGATATTTGATATTTTGCTTAGCAGATTTTCCAAGTTAGTAGAGATGCATTAACCTCTTTTTCTGAAAGTATTATAGATTTGATATGTCACCGTGTATAAAAACACCATAATTATTTACTTTTTAGGTTATTTTCATTTTCATAGTAATTAATAATAATACTCTATTGCCCATATATTGTGGCTCCCTTTTCTTTTATAATACTCTTTATAGTACTTTTTTCCTCCTAATACATTGATCAACATCTCTGTAAAATGATGTTGACTGAATTTTCACTAAGATTTCACAGCTGAGGATAGCAGGAGTTAATTATCTCCACATTCTAACATCAGGGCTAAGATATGCCCAAACACCCCCATGGAGTTTAATGAGAGGTAGATCATCATTACCTCCCATTACCTCAGTAAATCCATGAAAGAGATCCAACTAAAGAAAATTTTTACATGAAGAAGGAAATCTGTAAGATTTTAATGAATTGTTGACATAGTGAAGTGTATTCTGGAATTTTTTCCCTTTTGTGTTCTCGCTTGACTTTAACAAGTAATATCTGTTACTTTTCATTTAATTCCTTTTTCTGAAGTTGCATATGCACAAGGAAAGCTAAAATATTAAATGCCCCACGAATGGCCTTCAGTCATTGGCTCTCTGTCATTTGTGTATAAATACCTTAGCTCTCTTACACTTCAAGTAGAAGAACTCTGATGGTTCTTGAGTTTCTCAGCCCCAGGTGCTCACTGATACAGACTGCTTAGTAGCACATCATCTATTGACTTCATTTCTTTTCCTTCCTTAACTTTCCCTCTCCCTACCAATGTTTTCTAGGATCACTTTCCAAACAAGCTCCTTGCACTTGACTTGTTATCCGAGGAGTGACAGAATACTATCTAAGAGATTGGAGTTGTCAGGAAGAAATGGAGATTGATATCTCACTCCCAATTGGCTGCTTGCTGAGCTGGTGAGCTACAGATTTTACAGGCCTACACCAGCACAAAATGTACATATTTCTTAGGAGATCTTGATATGGACCTTCAAAGTTTCAGAGATGCATATGATCAAAAAGATTATGATCTTCCCACTTGATGATTTTTCAATCAAGGCACTGGTTGGAGTAGTTTCTAATGCCTAGGAGAAAAGAAGAAACCTAGCAGAGAGGTTAAGAATGCAATAGATCAAGTGCTCTTCAAACTCCACTGTAAGGTCTGATCTCAAAAACAGGGGAGACTTGACTTGGACATGATATTGTGATTGAGACTGGTCTAGATATTTTAAGATTCTAAAGCAATTTGTAGTTGCTTAAATTGTTCCTATGATGGAAATGGGCCGAAAAACTTAGAAATTTGCCTAGTATGTCAGCATGGAGTAGAAAATGAGAAATTGACTGAATAATTTACATGAGTTGATAGGAAAGACAAAGTCATTTTCTGTTTGTATTCTCTTGAGTTCAGACTGTTCAATAAACTAGTTAAATACATCTTCTGTACCACTTCCTCCCACCACTTGCTATTGAGGTGATTTGCAGAAAATTTTAACCTCTCTACACTTTAGTTTTCTGATATTCACAACTTAATCCTTATAAGATTGTTGGAAGATTAAGTGAGATAATGTAAGCAAGGCACTTAGCCTGTTACACAGTATTTCCTCAATAAACAAGGACTAGTATTATTCTGAATTCCTATTAATAGCATCACCATTCATCTAGGTTTAAATGCAGAAATTTGATTTTTTATGTCTCCCTCAACCTTATCTATACATATCTAAGTAACTTCCTTGTTTTGTTAAACATACCTTCATAATTACTCTCAAAGCCATTTTCCCTTCTCCATGAGTACTGCCACTGAGCTAATTTTTCACTAGGTTTTTGTAATAACCTCATCCTTGCTGTTCAGCCCACATCCAAATTCTTTCATTTCCAATTCTGTAAACTAATGTCCAAACTTTTTTCCTAAAGCACTCTTTTGATTTTGGTCTCCATTACTCAATGTCTCCCTTCCCTGCTGTGGAATGAAGTTCAAATTCTTCATTTTAGTATTAGTACTCTTGTATAATCTGACCATATGTTACATTTCTAATGTTTTCTACTACTATCCTGTGTGCATTCTTTACTTCTCTTTGCCTGACTAGAATGTACTACTCTCTGCTCTGGAAAACATCACGTACTCTATTGTCTTTGTTCCTTTGGTTATGGTGTTCCTGCATTCTGCATTGCCTTTTCCTTTATCTCTACCGTCAAGATCTAGTTATTCTTTTTGGCTTATAATGCAGGTCACTTGTTTTAGGGATCTTTTCCTAATCTCTGAAAGTATATGTGATATCTTTATCCTTCAAAGTGCCTCCATGAGTACCTCTTTATGGCATATGTTGTTTTCTCTGATACATTGTGCTTATTAAGCATTTGTTCTGTTTTAGATTGTGAAGCCCACGAGAGCAGAGAGAACATTTAAATCATTGTATATTTCTACTTTTATTCAATCAAACTTTGAAGCATCAACTTTAGTGCCCGCCATATATAGTCTAAATTGTGGTAGTAACTAAACCAAGCAGATTGAATTCATGTTACACCAAATTCTAACCTAAGGACTACAAGGTGCTTTAAACACTTTAAAGAACACAGGAGACCATATGTAAGCAAATGCATGGATTGGCTTTTGATGAGGCTCTATTCCCAAATAATTCAATGTACTTTGTTTGCAGTGGGACAAAAGCATCATTTCTAAAAACCCCATCCCCTCTTACCACCTAGAATTCTAATATGCAATCAGAGTTTAGGTCTAGAAACACTGATATGAAATATATAGATATCACTGATAGAGATATTCCATATTCAAATTAAACAAAAGAGTAAGCTGCAAATACATTATTTACTTTTTTTGCATAACATTTTCCCTTGGTTGGAAAATAAAAATATGTTTGTATTTAGACAGTATTATCTCTTACACCATTCTTTACTTCCCACTAGGGAGTTTGTTTCATTTGCTCCTAGGTAATTCATGCAAAAGAAATATAAACAAACACATTCAGAACAGACTGGTCATTTTCCTTTTCTGCTATGATATTTCGTTATTATCTTTTGCTTATTTTGATCTTATTGTTACTTCTGAAGTATATTACTTCCTTTGGGTATTGTCATTTTAGTACTCTTTCCTATTATATAGCATATTTTGGGAGCACTATGGCATGCAGAAATCCCTAACTCCACTTTATTACAAATTTAAATATATTAGACCAGCGCTTTATTGAGCTGCAGCCTGGCCTGAGCTAAAGTGTTCTCTGTTAACTGAGTCCTGACCTGATACACTGTACATGTTTTATCATGTCTTGAACTAGGTATATCACTTTGATGTACAGTGTTATCCTCTGTTCTGTTTTTTCATCGTCAGACTTCATAATTTTTTCAACGTCAGTTAATCCCTTCATCCTCATAATCACGTATTCTGTTCTGGAGGAAATTCTAGTTATATAAATAGTATCATGAAGATAGAAGGGGAGAGCATCATGGTGGTGATAGAGCTTGGATTACATCTACTCAGTAGGCCAGACATAAAACAGAAAAGAGAACTGAGCTTTTGCATTATTTCTGAAGCATCTTGGCACTCAGTTGAGCTTAGAATGTGGTTCTTTTAGGAGGAATGTACATGTGCCTATGTGGGCTCAAATATAAAACAGGCTGGGACTGCAGTCGTGCCAGGTTGATGAGAGAAGACAAAGACCAAGGGAAATCATACAACTTACATTAAAAAAAAGTGGTCTTCAGTAAAGACTGGCAATCCAAAAGCAGTGGTCATTACTACTGAGTTGGTTGTAACATTTTGCACCATAACAGCCCTTCCTGGTTGCTCTGCTACCTACACCTTCGCTTCCTCTCTAGCATGAATCTTCTGCCAGGTCCTGACTTTGTCTCATGTTTTGCTTCTCCTAATCTACCATGCCATAAGACAACCTGCCCTGAAGAACAACTAGGGGAAAGTCAAGAATGTCACAACTTACTTCACTTTAGGTTTTCAAGATCTAACTCAGCAAAAGTAGGTTGCTGTCCAGCTAAATGGGATCCTTTTTTCCTGGAAACTGCTATTGTCTCCCTTCTTACATTTCTACTGTAGCTCTAAAGTGCAGGGATGTACCTTCTCTTACTATAGACCACACAGAAATTCTAGTTAGTACAGGTTTAGCTCTTGGGCTCAGAAAATTGGTTGCTATGATTATAGACAGAATCAGTAAAACTCACTTTTTGAGAGGTTCATTTGAAATCAGACAGATAATTAGAGGAGGAAGCGTGTCATATGAATAGCCAAGCACATTTTCCAATCTTAGTAATCAGACCAAAATTTAAAACTTTATTGCATCAAAAGATTGCATTTTAATATGATTATGTATATTCAATATAAAATTTATTTATAACTGAATTACAGCATGCCATTAAGATGTGTTACAGATCTTTTAAAAATATTTCAACATGTAACTCCTCATAAGCACTTTGAAAAACTACTAAAGGTAAGCACATTCTTATCCTATAACTCAGCAATTGTACTATTTGGCATATCCATTAGATTTTATTCAAAATAGCCAAAATTGGAAACAGGACAAATGCTCATCAATAGGAGATTGAATAGATAAATGGTAGTATATTTGTATAATGAAAAACTATATTGCAGAGAACAGAATAAGCTACTCATGCATCAAGAACCCTACAGATATTATATTGAGGGAAAGAAACCAGACACCAAAAAATACATACATATGATTGCATTTTGTCAAATTCAGGAAGAGGTGAACTAGCTGAGGAAGACAGGAGACAGAATATTGGTTACCAGGGGCATTATTATGGGAGTATAGACTGGAAAGGAGAAGGAGGGAACTGCAGGGGAAAATGGAAATACTGTATATCTTGGTCTGGCTGATGATTATAAGAAGGGAAGGAAGGAGGTTGGGGGAATGCGTACTTATCCAGTAAAAATTATCAAGCTTCACAATTAAGATTAGCAAACTTTACATAGTTTATATCTATAATATCTCAAAGAAAATTAACTCCAACATAAACTGTAATAATAACATAGAATCAATTTTACTTAATCCATTTACATTGAAAGGGCCAAAACCAGATGTGTTGCAATGTTCAACACATCTACATATCTAAAATGATCAGTCTTCAACAAACCTGATTGGTTGGCATAACAAAAATAGTTGGTGATTACATAGTCATTCTTTTGTTCAAGTAGCTCAAAGTCTTTAAAATTGATCTCATGTTGTGTCATTTCGAAACAAGGTAAGTCTAGCTCATATGAACATTTAGTTTGCATCTCAAGAGGGTTAGTTTTATGAAAAAGAAAACTTTTAGACTTAAAATCTGAACACAGACTTTTGTTTTTCTATCACCAGGCTATAT
This sequence comes from Heterocephalus glaber, assembly GCF_053883595.1. Classification (NCBI taxonomy): domain Eukaryota; kingdom Metazoa; phylum Chordata; class Mammalia; order Rodentia; family Bathyergidae; genus Heterocephalus; species Heterocephalus glaber. The sequence goes on from NW_028258369.1 coordinate 9,288,265, forward strand.
TGCCTTTCAGGATTTCTTTAAGGCCCATGAAAATCCTCATGGCATTTCTCCTGGGCAGAATAAGATAAATACAAACAAGAGTTGACCATTTCCTAGAAGTATGATTGTGAGAGTCAACTGATTGTGTCAACTTGAGTAAGAAATTCCCAGCTAAATTGGATCGTAGTTTTGAATGTGGTTGAGGGGATTTACTGAAGCTACAGAATTTGGTACCAGAGAAGTGGAGACATTGTTGTGACTATACCTGACTGTGTGGCTTAGGAGCCTTTGAAACTGGCTTGTGGGAAGAGTTTGGAAAGGTTTAGAGATGCTGGCTGAAGAAGCAGCCCTGGAATGCCTTAAACTGTATTTAATGAGAGATTCTGGTCAGAGCTAAGAAGACAAGAATGCTGACAGAAATGCTGCTAGTAAAGACTGGGCTCAGGAGGTTTCTGCTGGGAAGAAGGATTGTACTAGCTGTTGGGATCCAAACGATGTGTGTTATGCTTTGGCAGAAAGTTTGTCTGCAGTTTGTGCATGTACAGAGACTTTGTCTGAGACTGAGATTAAGGGTGGCAGACTAATTAATCTTGCAGAAGAATTTCAAGACACTCTACTGTTGAGACTGTGGCATGGCTATCGCTGGGGGCTTTTAGCCAGATCTATATCGACAATCAAGAGCAAAGAGCCCAGCAGAATGATTAAAACGTTTGGAAGTTGGCCAGAAAGGAAGCTCCAGTTAAGCTGTGGACTACAAAGATAGAGCAGAGGAAAGCTTGGTTGCTGAGAACAAATAGGACAATGGAAAAGATGATTGGAGAACATCACAAGGAACAGCAGGGCTCCAGCCTTTGCAGCCTCAAGGTCGAAAAGGTGAAAGAATTTGCTTTGAGAAGAGAACCCCAGAGCACCATGTTCCAGAATGGCAGTGGCTTAGGGAATTTGTTCCTTGGGATTGAGTTCAGAGTGCTCAGCGATCCAGGCATTTGACCCCTATAGCCAAGAGAGAAGGAAGCCTAGCTCTTGCTCTAGCTGGCAGCAGAGCTTGTTGTCATCCACCTGGTGCTGGTTTTAGGTGCATGCAGAATGTGATAGTTGTGAGGTCAGGAAGGCTTCCACCCAGATTTCTGAAGAAGGCCTGGGAGGCCAGGCAGTGTGCCCCTGAGAGGGCGATGTGTGAAGCTGTGAATGCGAATCCAAAGGTCCAGTAGAGGCCCCAGAAGTTTGGAGAAGCCTAGAACATGAGTCATCTGACAAAAACTGCAAAGAGTGAGCAAATCCAGCCAGAGAGAAAAGCCATGGGAGCTACAGCAGTGCCATAGGGGTGGAGTCACCCAAGTTCTTTGAAGTTCACAACTTACCACAGATTACCAGGGATGCTGGACATAGAACTATGGGATTTAATGTTTGCCCTGCTGCATTTTAGTCTTTCATTCTTCCCATTCCTTCTCTCCCCCTCTTTGTCCTTTTTGGAATGGAAATGTCTATCTTGTGCCATTGAACGTTGGAAGTGTTTAACTTTCTTTTCATTTGTACAGGGCTTAGAGCGAAGAGTTTGCCTTAAGTCTCGGAGAAGACTTTCAACTTGGACTTTTCAGCAATGCTGAAACTGTTAGGACTTCAGCAACTCTTTAGAGATGACTAAATACCATTTTCATAAAGAGATGCACATGAGTCTTTTGGGGGCCTGGGCTAAATTGTTATGGCTTGTATCTAGATGTCTCCTCAAAGCCATTTGCAATTATAGGTGGGACTTTTCAGAGGTGGTTGGATCTAGAGTGTGAGTTGCTAGGATTAAGGATCTAATGCTGGGATGGATTCACAGTACAATGCTAGGATTAAGGATACACCACCCTGGGTGTGAGTGTCACCTACCTTAAGGACAAGTAGCCTGTATAGAATATAAAGGACGGAAAGAGGTCTACTTTTGTCACTTGCAGCTGGTTGCTTGCTTCCTTACTACTTTGCTGCCTTCCTGACTTCTGCCTACTGTGAACTGTATCTCTGAGTGTCGCTCTGCCATACCACCCTGCCTTGTGAGCTACAATAAACCTTTCTCCTTTAACTTTGGGTGCCTGGTATTTTGTCTTGGCAATGAGAAAAGTGACTAAGACAATGCTCTTGGGCAGTGGCCATGGCTTAGGAATATTAGTTCCTACAGTTAAATATGTCAGTATGTTTAAGGTTTGGAATACTGTCTGGCACATAGTATGTGTTAATATGTTAGTTCCCTTTATTTTTTTTAAAGGAAGCAGATGACAAATACAGAAGACATTTTGTTACTATGATGTTCCCTTTCCTAACATAGAAGAAGTCAACTTTTGTGACTTACTTTTGCAAATAAGGATTAATTTTTTTCCAAAAGAGCAATATTTTTTGTGTCTAACTCCTCTTAGATACAGAGATGCTGTGGGTATAATAATCTTAGCACATACATGTGCATTTCATCTGGCTGAGAAGCAAGCAGAGCTTCCCTCCCTGATCTGCACACCTGTAAGAGAAGAAATGTTTGTTGTATACCACTGAGTTTGATGGTATTTTTATATAAAATTATGTATTAATGTGTGTTAATGGCTGACTAATACACTAGGAAGGTTATAGCCTAGAGCAGAGGTTGGTAAACTATGACTTGTGGACCACTTCTGTCTGAATGCCAACTTTATATGGTTCATGAGCTAAGAAATATTTTTATAGTTTTAAACTTATATATTGTTATTTCAATACAAGTAGATATTAATAAAGAAAATATTTTTAAGCAGCCTTCTTACTGCTGTGAAAAAATAAAGCAAAATATCATAACAAATTAATTAAAGAATAACATTAGTTAATACACCATGTACCATAATCCTAAAAGAATGGCCAAAATGTTAGAGGATAAGTCATAGACAAAAAAAGACTCTCACAAAAAAGAAACAAATAGATAATAGCACAAAATTTTCTTTGCACTGGGCTAAGAGGACCTAGTGGTATAAATGAAACAAATTAGCATATATATTGAAATATTTTTGAAACCATGGAATATATAATTTGGGGAATTATTAGAACTTCTCCTTACTTCCTATTTCTCTATCTTCTTTTTTTCATGTTTTCTGCCTATCTTATATAAAATACAGTACAAATTTATTGTACATAGTTTCTATTAAATGTTAAAGAACAAGGAAGAATATGCAACAGAGACCTTTCAAGGTCTACAAAACCTAAAATACTGTATTTTAAAGAAAACATTTTTTGATTTCTGGTCTAGAGTAAGAGATGAGGAAGAGAAGGCTAGTGTGGTGGAGCATGCCTATAATCCTAGCACTCTGGGAGGATGAGGGAGGAGGACTGCGAGTTCAAGCCTGTCCTAAGCAATTTAGTGACTTATTCCTGAAAAGGGCTGGGGATGTAGCTCAGTGTGAAGGCCGTGAGTGATTTAAGCCTCGGTGTCAAAAAAAAAAAAAAAAAGAGGAAATAAAAATAATAGAAATTATCACTATAGCCATGAAAAAAGGAGGAGCATTCAATGGACATATCCCTGCCTGGATAATTCTAGAGAACTGGCACCAAACTTTGGTGATATACTGCTGAGGGAATAGCAGATTGCTACACCTTTGGGTGAGGCTGAGTATGTAAATGTGTAGAGGGCCAGGAGATTGTAGGGGTTCCTGTAACCCATGGGCACAAATAACTGCTGATGTTGTTCCTAGGTGGTAGGATTTTTGACAAGGATGACTAAGAGATAGACTAGCAAATAAACACCTTATAAACTGAAAGTAATTTTTGCAGCTCTAATAATTCTTAAAGTATCTGTTTGACTATATTTAGTTAAGAACAATTCCTAAGCCCTTAGTTTATTTCCTTCTTGCAGAACTACTTATATATTCGATGTTCTTTGATCTACATTGGTAATGCTGGTTCTCACTGGACAGTAGGCTCCTGGAAAACATAACAAAAGCAGTACTGTATAGCACACTGAGCGTGTGCTGGTACATGCAGCTACTGTGATTTATTTGTTCACTGTGTGGATGCTGTTGAATAAGCAGATAAATGCAGTGAGAAGTGACACAGAGACATTAAATAAGCAGTATCACACTAGCAGAATGACACAAAAGCTGGCAATGAAAAGTAGCCACTGGCTATATCCAGATGTTTAGGAGACACAACAGTTTTCTACATACTACCACTCTGTTCATGAAGAAAGATACTGAATGGACACAGACCATTAAACTATAGTACTCATATGATATAAACCAACATTGTTTTGCAGACAAAAATTTGAACCCAAAGCTATACTTTGGTCCTTTATTTTACCAAAATATTATGTACAATTGTGCAAGTGAATGTTGTAAAACCAAGTTATTTCTTTATATAAAAAATTAATTTATACGGCTTATTTTTTGTGGAACTGAGGATCAAACCCAGGATATTTGATAACATATTTTTTGTTTATATAATTTGAAAAAAGCCTGAACAGAAAATTCCTAACTGAAAAAGACGTTCAGTCTTATGATTCATATCTGTACAATTTCATATATATGAAAGAGAACTTTGTCTGGCTCATAAATATACTTGTGTGCCTCTCTCTGCCTAGGTCTCCTATTATTGTTTTATACTTCAGTCTAGCTTTTGCTGACACTTTAATGTGGCCAATATGGCATTTGAGACTTAAATTTGTGTTGGAATTTTTAAAATTTGGAGTTATGCACTTGCTATTTGCAATTGCATTGTACTTTTATTTATGAAAACAAAAAAGACCCTGCAAAATAGATATTGACTTGAAAAGAATATATTGTTCAAAGTAAGTGCTTTGTGAATATGATACTCTCAGGGAAGAAGCACATATTTTGTTGGGTTGAGGCTGAGGGCACTTATGAAAAGCTTTGATGCTATCCTAGGCTTGACTCTGCAGCTCTTGTCACTTCAGTGGTCATTACACTCATGTTTTCCTGTAAGATCTAATTCAGGTCTTTGTAAGGTGATATGAAAGATGTCATTAAAGATCCCTTCAACCAGAATATCTCATCAACTGGATGCTCAAAGTGATATTTTGGAGAAAGTACAAAGCCATTTTGGAGGAATGGAGATACCCCCAAAGATACACTTCTTTAATTTCTCAATTTTGACTGAATGGAGTTGATTTCAGGGGTTGTGGGGACTAGATATAAAAACTTAACCTTTAACTAACTTATCCTTGGAGATGAAGAATGAGGTATTATTTGTAAGATGACTGGAATTTTGTGGAGAAAAATCACAGAGATTTCTGCTTATGGCAGAAGCAATTCTTAACTCCATACAACTTCGACAGGATGGAGAGTTTTCTGTCCTGAAAGGATAGGGTGCACCCTTCCCCGAATGCAGGGAAGTAGGCTTGGTGAAATTCAAATAGTCATTTTTCTGCAACCCCTGGATAAATTCTGGTAAAAACAAGACGTTTGAGCTCCGTAAAGGACTGTGAAATCACAGTTTTCAATGACCATGCAATCACATTTTTATAATAAAACATTGACTTGGTTGACTTCCAGTCTTTTCGTGTTTTAACCCAGCTTCCCAGCCATGCCCTCATAATTGTACCTACCCTATCCATCCCATTCTTACATATCCTATTTCTTTTCATTCTATTTCATCCCATTTTATTTCATGCTTCTCCACAACTAACTGTTGAGTATCCAGTCCTTATAAAACATTATAGATGCTCTGAGATAGAAGATGAACGAGGTATTATCAAAATTAAAGAAGCACAGAAGCCAATTGGAGAGTCCAGGTCATCTATATCCAACAAATAGTAAATAACACAAAACCACATGTAACTAAGCTCACATTTGTGAATGCACCTTTAATACCTAGCCAAGAGTCTTCTTCAAAGGGCTGGGGATTTAGCTCAGTGGTTTCACTGCCTGCTGTGCAAGCGCAAGGACCCGAGTTCGATCCCTGGTACCAAAAAAAAAAAAGTCTTCTTCAAAATTTAGCTCCTCTTGCTTGAAACTCCAGGTTTAGAATTATGGTAAAGTAGAAGGTCAATTCCAGCTTTAGATCCATTCCACATTCTTAAAGGCAGCATTACTAGAAATAAAGCTGGTATTTTGACCTTTATTTCATTCATATAGCTTTTCATGAAAAGGTTCAAAATTCAAAGAGATAAAAAATAAATATTTCTTATGGATTACAGCATAAGGCATTAATAAACAGCATGTTTAAGGTAAGGAAAAGTGAAGAGGAAAGTGAAGGGAGAAGAATGGCCAACCAGAGGGCTCATGACATTAAAAAAAAAAAGGCGATGAGCTGGGATAAGAAGGAAGGAGCAGATTGTAGGGAGACTTGGATAGCAAAATATGGACAGGAATGTTTATAGTTTAGCTGCGACAAGAGAGGTATAAAATTAATTTAAGTACAATGAGCTAAGTACTATTGTGAAGATGCTTTCAAAGAATGGGAAAGGATAATTGTACTGGACAAAGTGTGTCAGGAGGTACAGGAGTGGGAGGATGGGATAATTTTGTTTATTTGCTTTTTAGAACAAACTTTATTGTAAAACAAAAAGGACATGCAAATAACCACATGTGACCCATAATTTAATGAATTATTTAAGGCAAAATCTCTGTAATACCCACTCAGGTCAAGACACAGAACTTTACCAGTCACTGCATAAGTCTCCACTGTGCCTTAAGCCAATCAAACTCCCTTCATCCCCTCAAAAGTAAACATATCCTCCATTTACATTAACCCATTTCTTGTAATTATTTATAGCCTATGTGCTCAAGTATGATTCCTGAACACCATATTTAGTCTTTCATATTTCTTAGACTTCACAAGTTCTTAGACTTGGAGGGTTTTATAGAGGCAAGGCGTTCCAAAAGTAGAAGATGGTCCTGTGACAGCAGCGACACACCCCTCTCCAGGTCAGTAGCTCTTTGGGAGGCTACAAGAGATGAGACTGAAAAAGTAGGCAGCAGTGAATGTTAGAGTTTGCATTAGGTGCTGGAGGGAGGGGAGGCCCCAGGAATTTGAATCACTGTAGAAACTCATGCATTACAGCCTGGCAGATTTAGAAGCCAGAAGAATGTGTCCCCCAGGGCCAAGAACAAGCTTACTGTATGAAACCGGACATGACTTTGGTGGGCAAGAGTCTGTCAGAGAAGAGGAGGGGTGAGGAAGAGAGGCTGCTTTGCTATGTGATCCACGTATCCCAAGGATTTCCCCGCTTGCTTAGGCTTTCCTCTGTGATGACTGCTTGTTATTTTCTCTGTGGCACCTGCTGCTGGTGCCAAGAAAAGCCTCAGGAATTAGTGTACTATCTGTGGGGAAGCTGCAGTGAAGGTGCACTTTGGCTAGGAAGGACAGAGGAAGGGATGAGGAAGATTTACCTCCTAGCTTCACAATTCAGCTGCAATTAGCTTCCCTTTTCTCTTTCTAGGGATTTGGAATTGATTTTTTTAAACCCTTCAAATTTGGTGATTTTCCTAAACCATCTCTAAGTGGTGTCTGGAAATAAAACAAGACCCTCGAGCTCGGCTCACATACCACTTCTCCAGTGGCCACCTTATTTACCTGCGTACTCAACTGCTTCCTTGGCCCACTCCCTACTCCAGTATTCACTGTCTTCCAATAAGCTCTCTAATTCACTTATGTTGTTTACTGCCTCTCTCACCTGGATATAAATTACCTGAGAGCAATGACTGTCATGGTTTGTTCGCAACTATATCCTCAGTGCCCAGAACACTATTTGGTACCTACGAAAAACTCAATCAATATATGTTAAATTTGTTTCATTTTGTATGAGTGTTCAGGTAGGAAATGCAACAGATATAGCATGCCCCACCCTCATCTCTTTCCCTTCAGTGCCCATCCTTTGGGAGCATACTATGCTGACCTCTGCTGCCAGCACCTCCATCTATTTACCTAAGAGATTTCTTTGGCCATCACAGTCTATTCTGTTTTACAGCACAGGCAAGGCCAGAGGGTAAAGAGTTAACACCAAGGGCTGGGGATTTAGCTCAGTGGTTCCGGTGCCTGCCTTGCAAGCACAAGTTCGATCCCCAGTACCCGCCCCCCCCCCCAAAAAAAAGAGTTAACACCTTGCAGGAATACCCCCTCAACTAATGGCTGGCTGACTGCAGTTAGTGGATTAAAACCACAGTTACCTCTCCCCTCTTTGACATAACTCTGAGCTGTATAATGCTGGTATGAGTGCTCTACACTAACTTCCTAAGTGCAGTTAAGCTCTAGTTGCTCACAGTGCTACTTTCTGGAAACTTGTATCTTGCATTCTCTTCCTTGTCTCATTTCCTCACTTTTTAAATAGTGTTTCCTGGGATCACCTCCTAAATAAGCCATTTACATTCAAATTCTTGTCTCAAGGACTATTCCAGGGGAACCCTAAATTAAGATAAGGGAGTGTTAAAATGCTCAAATAGTGATTATATTCTATACTACTTTTTATGCCTATTGGAGTTGGCCACAAGCTGATAGGCCATGACTGAATTTTGTCTGAAAAGGTATGTGGGGGGGGCATAGGAATATTTCAATATATTTACGTATGTGGCATATACTTGATATTCATATATTTTCCCACAGTCCATACCCCTGTCTATTGTATCACTGCTGCTAAATTCAAAGACATTATACCTGCCTGGATCCTATAGACCAAAGGTGGACAAACTTTTTCTATGTAACATCAAGTAATAAATATTTTAGGCTTTATAACTCATATACTCTCTATTACAATAGTCACTTGCAGTGTGAAAGCAGTTATATATACTTAAACGAATGAACATGGCTGCATTTCAAAACTTTGTTTATGAACACTAAAATTTGAATTTTGTATCATTTTCCTGTGTCATAAAACATTATTCTTCTTTTGATTTTTTTCAACCATTTAGAAATGTAGTAATAATTCTTGGCTGTTGATCTATACAAAAACAGGCAACAGGTTGAAACGGGTCAGTGGGCTATAGTTTGTTTACCCTTGTATGAGGCATTCACATTGAAAGTTTTAGCTCTGAACAATGTGTTCTGAGAGGCAGCACAATGAATTGAAGAGCAAGGTGAACAAAGGTGTTGATGTTATTCCCACATAATGCAACATTATTTGGCAATGAAAAAATGAACTATTGATTCATGGATAAACTTTGAAAATATATGCTAAGTGAAAGAAACTAATCACTTGGTAGCTCAGTGGTTTCATCGCCTGCTGCGCAAGCACAAGGACCCGAGTTCGATACCCAGTACCAAAAACAAAAACAAAAAAGAAAGAAGCTAGTCACAAAGGATTACATATTGTGTGATTCCATTTACATGAAATATCCAGAATAGGCAGATCCAGTAAGACCGGAAGAAGTTCAGTGGTTTCCTAAGGCTGGGAGGAGGGACGAAAACTAAAGAGAGTGGGGTTTTTGAGGGGGAGAAAAAGGGAAATGTTCCAAGGATTGTGATGACTGATGCGTGTCTGTGATATGTTAAAATACATTGAGTTATATACCTTAAGTGGGTGAATTTTTTGTTGTGTGAATTATGTCTCAATAAAACTGTTTTTAAACAAGGCTTTGGTGTCCTACAAGTTAGGAGTTGAGTCGTCACTAATTCAGTATATTTTCATGTGTGAGCTAAATGAGCTGTACAGGTAGATGCTGGAGCTTGGGATGGGGAGCATGAGTTCCCTCTATCTGGTTTCTTGGAAAAACTGAAAACAGTTTAGATGAGGATGGAGATGTGAGAGTGAGGGCATTCCGGTCTAGAGAGCAACATAGAGCAATGAATAAAAATACTAAAACTTCCTGGTATGGGGTATTTGCTATGTACCAGGTCCTGTCCTAGGTAACTTGGCGTCATTATCTTTTGCTCTCAAGTTCTTCATTGTAGTTATTGTTATTCTGTTTTGCAGAAGATGAAACTAAGGCCCAGAAGGATTAAGTGAGTCACCCTGGATCACTCAGCCAATGCCTCCAGTTTAGGCATAGAAATTTCCTCAACACAATATACAATTCAAGAAAAATTTACAGCTAATATTATAATCAATGGAGAAAATGTAAAAGTTTTGCAATTAAAATATAGAGCAAGAATACTCATTCATACCACCTCTATTCCATATAGGATCCTACACTGTTGAAAGTTTTTAATCAAGAAAAGATGCTGGATTTGGTCAAATGTTTTCCTCCTTTCCTTTTCTTCTTCTTTTTGCATCCGTTGAAATGAGCATGTGGGTTTTATTTGTTTTGTATTGTTCTGTTTTGTTTGACAGTGTTGCACTATGTAGTCCAGATTGGCTTTAAATTTGTGATCCTCCTGCCTCAGCCTCAAAAGTGCTGGGATCACAGGTATGCACCACCAGGACAAGTGTGCATGTGATTTTTATCTTTTATTCTGTTAATGTTACATTATTGATTGATTTCCATATGTTAAACCATCCTTGTATACCAGAGATGAATCCTACTTTGTCATAATGTGTAACCTTTCTGATGTGTTGTTGGATTATTTATTATATTATTGAAGATTTTTATGTCAAAATTTGTTAGAGAGATTGACCTATAGTTCTTTTTCCCTTGTGATGTCTTTGACTTAAATAGCAGGTGGTACTGCCATTATAAAATGAGTTTAGAAGTATTCCCCCTGCTCTGTTCTTTGGAAGAGTTTAAGAAACATTCATATTAATTTATCTTTGAATGTTCAGTAGAATTCAGCTGTGAAGCCATATGGTCCTGGGCTCTTCTTTCTTGGGAGATTTTTGATTACTTCTTTAATATCTTTATTTTTTATTTATCTGTTCAGGCTATTTTTTTCTGACTCAATCTTGGTAGGCTATGTTTTCTAATAATGTATCCATTTCCTATAGATCATCCAATCTTTTTGGTATTGTCCCTAATGCTCCTTTATTATTTCTAAAGTATCTGTTATAATTTCTCCCACTTTCATTTTTTATTTTTTAAATTTGGCTATATTGTGTTTCCATTGTCATTTGTCTAAAGATGTTTTTAAATTTTCCATTTTATTTCTTCTTTGACTCATTGTCCAGAAGTATGTTGTTCACTTTTCACATATTTATGAATTTTCCTAGATTCTTACTACTCTTGATTTCCAGTTTTATATCATTGTCATCTGAAATAATACTTGATATGATCCCAATATTCTTAAATTTGTTAAGACTTGTTTTGTCAGGCCAGGGTTTTAGCTCAGTGGTTCCAGCGCCTGCCTCGCAAGCACAAGGTCTCGAGTTCAATCCCCGGTACACCCCGCCTCCCAAAAAAAAGACTTGTTATGTGGCCTAAAATATACCAGAGAATACTCTATGTGTGCTAGAGAAAAATATGTATTCTGTTATTAAAGTCCGCTAGGATTTTTGTATTAGTATCTATTTCTCCCTTCATGTCTATTAATATTTGCTTTATGCATTTTGGTGTTGAACATTGAACATATATGTATATATAGTTATTATGTTCTCTTAATGAATTAACTCCTTCATTATTAAATAATGACCCTCTTTTCTTCTGACAGTTTTTGACTTGAAGTCTACTTTATTGGATACAAATATAGTGACCTCTACTCTCTTTTGGCTACTATTTGCATAGACTAACTTCTATCCTTTCAATTTCAGCCTATGTGTGCCATATCTGAGATACACATGGTGGAAACTATGTGAAAGGGATGAAAAGATAAGCTAGAGAGTAGGAGAAATTATTTGCAAACTGCATCAAACAATGAACTAGTATTTAAAATGTTTAAAGAACTGTCAAAACTCAATAGTGAAAAACAAATAATCCAATTACAAAATGGGAATAAAGATAAATTTTACTGAAGAAAATATACAGGTGACAAATACATATAGGAAAGATGTTCAACTTCATTAGCTGTTAGAGATGTGCAAATTATAATCACAAAGTGATATCATCTCACCACATAGAATGTCTTAAGAAAGTTACACCCCTAGATGCTGGTGGGTATGACAAGTAACAGGATCAGTCATATATTGCTCGTGGTCTAAAATGGGATGGCTAGTCTAGAAAAAAAAAATGACAGTTACATTAAAAAACTAAACATTCATTAACCATACAGCCCAGTAACTATATTCTTGGGTATTTATCTCAGAGAAATGGAAATTTAATTTTACAAAAGAAATGTGCACAAATGTTCATAGAAACTTTATTTATAACAGCCTTATTATGGTTTAGATCAAGATGTCCCCCCGCCAAAGCCTCCTGTGCTCCTAAGTGGGGGATTGGGGGTAATTCGATCATGGGGCATGATACTCATCAGTGGATTAGTCCACTGATGAACTTAAAGCTAAATGTGATGTTGGGAGGTGAGAAGCCTGGTCAGAGGAGGGGGTCATTGGGGGCGTGTTCTAGAAAGGTCTATCACCCCCCTCTTCCTTTGATCTCTGTCTCTGCTTCCTGCTGCCATGCTATGAGACCATGAGCTGTTTCTGTGCGATGCCTCTCTACCATGCCACCCTGCCTTGGAGCCAGCTGACTATGAGTTGAAACCTCTACAAACTGTTAGCCAAAGTAAAACTTTCCTCTTCATAGTTGTGGGTATTGGGCATTCATTCTGTCTTAGCAATGAGAATAACCAAGACAAGCAATCCAGGTGTTCTTCAATAGTCGAATGCTTAAATCAACTGTGGTGCACGCATACTGTGGAGAACTACTCAGCAGTAAAAAGAAATAATCTACTAATACACGTAATAACTTGGTTGGATATTCAGATTGTTCCACTTAGTAGAAAAACCCAATCTCAAAGGGTTACATGCTTGAAATGACAGTTGCACATGTGGAAAGCAGATTAGTGACTGCCAGCTGTTAAAGCCTGGGAGGGAAGTAGGTTCAGTAATTAAAAGATAACATGAGGTGTTTTGTGCTGATGGAACTTTTGTATATCTTTGTTATGGTGTTGGACCCATGTGTGATAAAATTGCATAGAACTAAATACATGTGTACATGTACAATCATGAATGTATGTAAAGTGATAAAATCTGAACAGAACAGATTGCATCAATATCAATATCCTGATTGTGATAGGGTACCATAGTTTTGCAGAATATTACCATTAGGGAAACTGGCTGGCTTGCTCTATATTATTTCTTTTTCATTTTATTTTTTATTAGTACATATTTTCAGTACAGTACATAATAGTTCTTGAAACTTCACTAGAATAAAAAGTTTAAAAGTAAAAAGGCACAATTAAACAATACTAGGCATAAAAATGTCACAAAACATAAGAGTTTAAAAGCATAAAAGACTTTATGATTAACTTTAGGCTCATGTTCTTGAAGGATTAAGCAGGCAATTCCCTAGAAAAATATAATTTATTAAAACTAACTAAACAGAAAACCTGAATAAATAATCATTTAAGAATCTGAGTCACTAGCTAAAAATTCACTCCCACACAAGCACAAGCACTAGGCCTAAATGAATTCATGGGTGAATTCTACCAAATATTTAAGCAACATAGACTTTCAATATTCCACAGACTCCCCAGACAATAGAAAAGGAGGAAACACTCAATTATTTTATTGAGCCCCATATGGTCTTGATACCAAAACCGAACAGGAGCATTTTAAGAAAAGAAAATTGCTATTACAAATTTAAAGGTAAGCACCCTAAAAATTACTAATGTTTAATAATTATCAGCTATTTTATTTAGGATGGTTGAATGTTAATGTTTTAAAATATGTAACAAAATCAGATTAGGTTTAAATCAAGCATAGAAGTATAACTAGTAAATTGAAGGACTTATTGCAGGACTCATCTGGTATGATCAGAAAACAACCTTGATTTCTCTATTGTTAGTTTATATCCACCCTGTGGGATTAGAGCTTCTCTTCCTTGGATCAGAACTAAGAGAGCTGCCATAACATTTGTATATTTTGGTTATATTTTATCACCAAACAGTTTCAGTTTAATTAATGTATCACCAATAATTAAAGCTAAAATGTTTCCTTAAAGTTCAATCTCCTTCCACCTTTTATGTCAGAGCTACTACAGATTGAGTAGCTAACATGAGAAAAGGAAAATGGCCAGTTCCTTCTCATTTTCCCTGTGGAGTTTTTCTAACCCTTTGCTGCCATTTTGCTTCTGAGGGTTTCTGATCCTTCTAAATTTGCACCAGAAGAGGGGATAGCTGAAAGGAGGAAGAAGAGTAAGTTCTTTCTTCATTAATACTGCTTGGACCAAGATTAATGTTGCCTGGGACTAACTGATGCATAAAGCCAGTTTGTTTTTTATGGGCTACTCTTCTGGGCTTTTCTGAGACTTCCTATCCTTGATATTTTTCCAGCAGAGTGGAAAACCAGTGTACTGTGTCTCCTGAGATCTGAGTGACAAGTGATCTGCCTTCAGGAGATTGAGATTACTCTGAATCTCCTTTCTCTAGGCTTAAGATGAACACTAGTCTTGCTCACAAGTCTTTTCACTGGGAAAAATTCAGACTCACAGAATACCTACTGCTTTTTTCTAACTCCTCTCCTAATTTTCAAGACTGTTCTTGGCCTCTCCAACTTCTTTTAGATGTGGTGATTGCTAGTCAGCTAAGGGTCACAAGCCAGTTTGTAACCGCCTCCTTCACAGGACCAGCAGGGTGGTCTCACACCTCACATTGGAATGTGTTATTTATTATCTTGGGGCCTCAGCCAAAACTGAGACTGAAATCAGTCTATGTTTCACAAGGTTGGCTTACTTTAGGAAAATCCATTAATGTAATGCAACACAATAAATAAATAAAGGAGAAAATGTATTATTGTCTTATAAGCAGAAAAATTATTTAATAGATTCAAAATTTACAACTTAAAATTTTTTAGCTTAGCAATAGAAAAGGAGTTCTTAATCTAAGTCACAGCATGTATCAAAAACTTTCATAGTAAATATATTTAGTGGTAAAATGCTAGTTGCATTATTAGTTTTTTGGGATTATTAGTATGGTTTATTTGAAAACATGTACTGTACCAATTGTGGAACTATCCTCAGAGGAAATTTTTTGACCTTATATCAAAGAACTGGTCAAAGAATGTGTATATATACATTTCAAGTTAAAATGAAATGTTGAAAATTGTCTCAAAAATGGTTCACCACTACTTTTTTCTTACTAGCCAACCAGCTACTAGCAGTGCCTCATATTCTTTTTATCTGTGGCAAGAACATTTACAATCTATACTCTTAGCAATTTCAAGTGTGCAGTAAATTTATTATTAACTATAGTCATTTTGTTAAACAATAGATAGCTTGAACTTATTCTTCTAGTCTAAATGAAATTTTGTATCCTTTGGCCAACATCTCCCCAGCTATCCTGGTCCTCCAACTCCTGGCAACAACCTTCTATTCCCTGCTTCTGTGAATTCAACTTTTTAAAAAAATCTCACATATAAATGAGATCATGCAGTATTTGTCTTTCTCTGCTTGGCTTATTTCACTTAGTATAGAGTCCTCCAGGTTCATGCATGTTATTGCAAATGACAGCATTTCCTATATTTTAAGATTGAATATACTCCATCTAATGAGGATGTCGAGCAGAGAAGGTTTAATTCACACACTTCCCCAGGTATGACTTTATGCAGACACAATATGTCCATATAATTCCCAGTATTTGACAAATACCTGCATAACTTTTTGTAGTCTCTGGATTTCTACAAATTACTATCATGTGAATTTTTTTCTTTTTTGTCAGTACTAGAGATTCAATCCAGGGCCTTCACACTGAAATACATCTACTTTTCTTTATTTTGAGACAGAATATCATTAATTCCTAAATTGCCCAGGCTGGGCTCAAACTTGATATCTTCCTTCCTCCCAGAGTTCTGAGATTACAGGCTTCTGCCAGCACTCCCTGATTATGTAAAATGCTTTAAACTATGAGATGAAGAATTGTCACACTTACAGAAGCAGTAAACTTTAATATCATATTGGACAGACTTATTGTACTATTAAAAACAAAGCAAAACAGATGACATTGCATTTTTAGTATGAGTGAATAGATAGCAAAAACATATTTTATTTTCTCAAATTCAAATTAAGTTAGGAATTTTTAGATAATAGTAGAATTTAATTCTCCCTAAGCAGCATTTTAAACTGATGATATCACTGGAAAAAAATACCTCTTTTTGTAATTCGTTATCAAGAAAGAACCTTGATGAATTATCTAATTTTGTTTTACAGTTGTAAGCACCTATGTCTTTTGTACTTATCAAAATTGAATCCATAATAAAATGTCTGGTGGCAAATTTTTTAAAGACTAGGACAAAGTATGGTCACGGTAAATTTTAGTTTATTTTTCTGTGAGGAGAGATTGTCAGTCTGGTTGAGATGGTGAAGTATTTGGGAATCAATGCCCTTTGAGAAGCACTATGAAATTCTGACATATTTAACTCAATCTTGTGACCTGGGAGTAGCTTTATTCAAAGTAAATATGACATTATATATACCTGATACAACAACAATCACACATGTGCAAAAAAAGAATTTTAAATTACCCCACTAGTGTGCATTTGGTGCCACTTCAATCATTTTGTCATCTGCTACCCCTCCTAGCAGACTGAGAAATTGTCAAGTATTAGCCTAATTTACTTCCCCTGTGAATTGACAAAAGAACATTAGTTTTGAAGTTTAGTTGAAAACCTTCAATTGGTCTTGCAGAAACAAACAACAAAATAACTCCCCCTCCCATGCAAAGCCCACAGGTTATTGAAAGGAAGACTTAGAGGCTATGCCCAGCAGGATGCAAAACAACTTCAAATATTGCTATAAGTTTAAACAACTTGTCAAATCTTTCTTTGAAAGGTTTCTGTCTTTTGGTGAGAATTTCTTTATTATTAGGTCAAACATTCCTTCCTTTTTATTGCAATATGTTTGCACTACGTAATAATTACATTTGTTTTGAGGAGTTGGTACAAATACATATACTTCTGTATATATAATCGCATGTCTTGATCATTTTCAATCCTCTTTTTCCCTCTTTTCTCTCTCCCTTCCCTGATCCCTTCCCTATTTGCAAAAATCTATCTCCTTCTTTCCTACCATCCTTTATTTTACTCTTTATTTTTATTTGGGGTTTCTCATATTAGAGAAACCATGTGATATTTAATCTTCTGTGTCTTACTTCACTTGACATTGTAGTCTCAAGATCCATCCATTTTCTAACAAATGACTCAAATTCATCTTTCTTTATAGCTGAACAATACTCCACAGTGTACATAGGCCACAGTTTCTTTATCCATTTGACTGCTGATGGGCATTTAGGCTGTTTCTATAGTTTAGCTATTGGGAATTGCATGGCAACCAACATGGGTATGCATGGGTCACTATAGTATGATGTTTTTGACTCCTTCAGGAAAATACCCAGGAGAGGTATAGCTGAGTCAAATGAAATTTCTATTTTCAGTTTTTTTGGGAGTCAACATACTGATTTCCTTAGGGGTTGTATTAGTTTACATTCCCATCAACAATGTAGAAGGGTTCCTTTGAGGATTGTTTCAGTTATTCTACAGTGAACATATTGTACTTAAGGAGACCCAAAAAATAAATTTTATTTTTTTAAGGAGAAAAAAGATGGGTTCCTTTTCTTTCACATCTTCACCAGTATTTATTACTTTATGTGTTCTTGATGATAAATACCCTTATTGACATAAGATGAAATTTCAGAATTGTTTTGATTTGCATTTCTTTAATGGCTAAAGATGCTGAACATTTTTTCTTCATGTACTTACTGGCCATTTGTACTTCTGAGAAGTGTCTATTCATTTCCCCTTTATTTGATTGGGTCATTTGTTTATTGGAGTCTAATTTGTTGAGTCCTTTGTTCATTCCAGACATTAGTACCTGGAAATTTTTTTTTCCTATTCCACAGGTATCTCTTCAGTGTTGATTTTTTTCCTTTGCTATGCAAAAGCTTTTTAATTGAATATAATCTCATTTGTTGATTCTTTGGTATTATTCTTATGTATTCTTTCATTTAACGAAAGTACCATTATTTTAAAATCCAATTCAGGAACAGATTGAAACATTTGCATTTTCTGAATTAAGTTTAAAATGATCAATACACAAGGATCATTTATATAGTAAGTTTTATCAAGTGGGAATTAGAGAAACTTCTCCTTAAATGGGGGTATGCCCAGGCATTCTAAACACATATATTTAATTAATTTACAAATATCCTTGTAAATGAAGCCTTGCTGGTGTTTAGACTTTCCTATTATGACTTAAGGAGATAAACATAGAATTCAAAGAAAACAGATGTTCCCATCCACCTTTAACATTTTTCATTAGTGCATGTTAGTAATACAGAATTGTGATGTTTGTTTTGGGGAATTGGTACATGCTTGCTTTGAGGAATTGAGGAACTGATAATTTGCAATCCTTTTACCTCCCTTCCCCATGCCCTGATCCAATTCCCCATTTCCAAGAACCTAACTTTAAGATTCCTATCATCCTTCATTTATTTTATTCAAGTATTTATTCATATTTTAGGTTTCTCATATAAGAAGAAACTTACAACATTTAAGTTTCTGAGTCTATCTTATTTTGCTTTCCTCTGCAAGTTGTTTAGGCCTTATTAAGATCAAAACAATCCTGTTTGCAAAGATTGTTCAGGAAGTTATTGATTGATTAATTCAACAGTATTTACAGATTACCTATTGTTCTAGGCACTGTAGATATAACAGTGCACAAAATAAGGAAAGTTGATTAATAGATGTGTAATATAGTGTTAATAGTAAATGCTTTGAAATTAATCAGTGCATGAGAATAAGATCGTGGTTGATACCATTTAAGAAAATGTTGAGAGGGCCAGGGATTTAGCTCAGTGGTTCTGCCACCTGCCTTGCAAGTGCGAAGTTCCAATTTCAATCCCCAGTACCAAAAAAAAAGAAAAGAAAATGCTGAGAGAATTTTGAAACAAAAGAGGTTTTTATAATTGGGGCTATAACCGCATGTTTATACTCTAAAAAATAATAACAAAATAGACTCTACAGGAGAAAAACAGAACATTTACAGAAACATTGTTCTTGTGGTGATGAGAAGGGTATGGAAGAGGATACACAAATGGGAGGAGATTGCCCTTAGATAGGAGCCAGTTTATCTGTTGTAAGCGGAGAAAAGAAAAAGTATATGGGAGCATAAACAATGAGATTGTAAAATGTGAGACATATGGGTCTAGTTTTAATCTTCGGTATGTGGAAAACCAGTTTTCCCAGCATCACTTATTAAAAAGGCAATCTTTCTTCCAGTGAAGGTGTTTGGCCCCTTTGTCAAAGATAAGGTGGCTGAGTGTGTTTGGAGTTGTTTCTCCATCTTCTAATCTGTTCCAAAAGTTCCTGTGGTTTTTTTGTTTTGTTTTGCTTCTTGGTTTTTTATCTTGTATTGTTTTTTTGCCAGCACTGTGCTATCTTTATCATGGTAGCTTCGACGTATAATGACAAATTAGGGATTGTGATGCCCCATGCCTTGCCTTTGTTGCCCAGAATTGCTTTTGCCATTCTAGATCTCTCCTGGTTCCAAATAAAATTTTAGGATTGTTTTCTCTAGTTCTGTGAAGTATACTATTGGTAGTTTGATCAGGATTGCATTGAAACTGTATAACAGTTTTGGAAGTATGACCATGTTCACTGTATTGGTTCTGCCTATAAAAGAACAAGAGATATCTTTCCATTTTCTGATATCCTCTTTAATCATTTTTTTCAGAATACTGTAGTTTTTAATGTAAAGGTCTTTTACTTCCTTTGTTAGATTGATTCCTAAGTATTTCATTTTTCTTGGTGCTATTGTGAAAGGTGTGGATTCCCTAATTTATCTTTCAGTGACTTTGTTATTTGTATATGGGAATGCTATTGATTTTTGAGCACTGAATTTGTATTCTGCTATGCTACTGAATTTTGTTATTAAACCTAGGACTCTTTTGGTGGAGTTTTTGGACTCTTCCATGTAGAGTATAATGTCATACACAAATAATGATAATTTAACTTCTTCCTTTCCTATCCTTATTCCTTTTATTTCTTCCTCTTGTCTAATTGCTCTGGCTAATGTTTCCAGAACTATATTAAATAGGAGTGATGATATTGGGCATTAATGTATTGCTTTTAGAGTGAAAGCTTTCGGGTTTTGACCATTTAGTTGATGTGGGCTGTTGGTTTGTCATAGATGGCTTTTATCAGACTGAGATAAAAACCTTCTATTCAAATTGTCTGTAGAGTTTTTATCATGAATTGGTGTTGGACTTTGTCAAATTTTTTTTCTGTGTCTATTAAGATGATCATGTGTTTTTTATCTTTTAAACCTAGACCCATATCTCTCACCCTGCACTAAACTAAAGTCAAAATGAACCAAAGATCTAAATAATATACAGAAACACTTCAACAGCTGGAAGATAAAAGAGGTAAAACTCTTGAAGATATAGGTATAGGTAAAGACTTTATGAACAAACCCTGATGCACAGGAAATACTACAAAGAATCAACAACTGGCATCTCACCATATTGAAAAGATTTTGCACAGCAAAATAAAACACTGGCAGAGTAAAGAGACAACCCATACAATGGGAAAAATTTTACCAACTATTCCTCAGACAACAGACTAATATCTAGAATATATAAAGAACTCAAAAAATTCAGAGCCCCCCACATTTAAAGACCCAATTTAAAAATGGGCATCTGAAATGAATAGACACTTCTCAGATGAAGTACAAACAGCAAATAAATACATGAAAAAATGTTCATCATCACTGGTCATTTGAGAGATGCAAATTAAAACAACCCTGAGATTTCATCCCACTCCAGAAAGAATAGCTATCATTAAAAAATTAACCAATAACAAATTCTGGCAGGGCTGTGGAGAAAAAGAAGCCATTCTCCCCTGTTGGTGGGAATGTAAATTGGTACACCCAATATGGAAATCAGTGTGGAGATTCCTCAAAAAAAAAAAAAAAAAAAAAGCTAAAACTAGATGCTCCATTTAACACAGCTATACCCCTTCTTGGTATCTTCCTGCAAGAGTTAAAAGCAACATACCACAGCGATATATGCATATCCATGTTTATAACAGCACAATTTGTAATAGTTAAATCTTGGGAAAAACCCCAATGACCTTCAAGGGATGAATGGATAAAGGAAATGTGTTTTTTATATACAATGGTGTACTACTCTGCTATAAAGAAGGATAAACTTGAGAATTTTTAGGTAAATGGATGTACCTTGAGATCATACTTTTAAATGAAATAAATCAAACACACATGTTTAAATATCACGTTGTTTCTCTGGTGTGAGAAACTAAAAAGTGTAACTAAGGACCAAAATGAATGATATCTATTGAGGAATAGAAAGAAAATGTTCAAATGGGAAGGGAGGGGAGAAGGGAAGGGAAGAAAGGCAAAAGAAAAAAAGAAATAGAAGAAAAATAGAAACAAAGCTTTTATAAATAAAGAGAGGAAGGAGGGTTGAAGGGAGGGGAGGAGTTGGAGAAAAAAGAATCAAGATATATTATGTACAGCTACAAATTCCCTATGATGAATGTGATCATTATGTATATCAAAAGAGTACCAATAAAATTAATTTTAAAAGAGAGATTTTAAAATGTGATGGTGAAAAATGTGGGAATTAAAATTATTTCTGATTGGGTTTTCAGTGAAATAAGGAGTCATGTCATTAGCTAACTGGGGAGCAGAGAAAATGTGCTGGGCTTTTGAGGCAGGAGGCAGTAGGTTGGTATAATGAGAAAATGTGAGAATAATTTGACCTTAAGGAAATGTAATTGGACTACCAGACAACACTGAGGGCTCACAGCCATACACTGAAGAAGAGCCCACCTTTATTGTCAGTCATGTCCAGAAATTGGACTACAGGCATGCAACAGTTGGCCAGATGGACTCAAACAAAGGTGGACTCAAAGCTGTCTCAGTCCAATTCATGATGTTTGAAGCCACATAAAGTACAATAAAGTGCAATGCATTAGGTGGGCTAGAAATTAACCTAAAACCGAGACTTAAGAAAGAAAGAATGACCCCTGATAAATTTGGGGAGATAAAGATATTTCCAAGGAAAATAAAACACTTCATTAATTTCTCCACCTTTCCATATAAATCAGTCTTTTGGTAACCAAATTTTGTGATGAATGTTGATTACTGAGAATGAAGCAAGAGACAAGCTTGAGAAAATTAATATTATGGTATTTAGTTCCAATTTCCCTATCATTCAGTACACTCTTCCCACCAATGTATCTGAGCGATATAAGTGGCCTGAAGCAAACAAACATCTGGATATGGGCTTAACTGGGAGAAGAAAGAAGCTGGTGGAAGAAAAAGCAGTATCACTCATCAACCCACAAGAGCTTTGGTTATTCTCCAGGGCATCTCTTCTCTTCCTTTTCAAGTGGGATATAATTTTGATATATTATGAAAAGGAAATCTCAACAGGGAAACTTAATTGTCCAAATGGATGCTATGAAAGTTTTATGGGGATAGAGAACAGTTGCTATAGAACTTTTACTATCTGTGTGATCTCATTTTCAAGAAGTTCATTGACATGTTCTAAGACAATCTTCAAACTAAAATCAATTCATTAGAAAGACTCTCTCTCTCTCTCTCTCTCTCTCTCCCCAGTTGCAACTAAGGCAGCTGTTAGCAATAGCTTATGGCACATAACTTTGCAAACTACCCTACATACTCCAGTACAGTTCTCTGTGCATTTTCCCGTTAAATACACCTATATATGTTAGGCTCCCTTTCTCAAACTGTACACTGGCAGCTGTTTTGTTGAATATTTTTAATTATAAAAGTGATGACAGCAGCCTAAATAACTTTCTAGTTCTTCCTGAAAAAAATGGGCATACATTTCCAATGATCATATGCAGAATCCAGGTTCTTAGTGGAGACTTTCAAGGTCCATATTATAAATAACTACATCATGATACAAAGATTAATGACCTTGATCATTATTTAAAAAGCAATGGCAAGAGAAAACTAGTGGAAGTGTTTTTATTTTATTTTATTTTTTATTTTTTGGCTTAAAACAGCATTGGTGTATTATCTCTGTTGAGTACCCCTGCTGGTTTTGCTTGGATTCCCTCCTAAAGTAGCATTCAGCTGGGGGGCAGGCTGGGCAGGAAGGTCTAAGTCATATGCCTGGCAGTTAGTACTAGCCTCTTAGCCTCCTTGTGGACTCATATCTTCCAGTAGGCTAAACTGTTTCCCTCACATGTTAGCCTCAGGGCAGTGTCCAAGGGGAGGAAGGTATAACCTGAAGAGTGCTCAATGTCACTAGCATTTGAGAACTGTGAATTAAAAGTACAATGAGATATCACTTCTTTTTGAGAATATTCATTCTCAAAATGATGAGTGATAAAAAAATGCTAGCATGGGTATGAAAAAAGGGAACTTTGGTATATTATTAGAGAGAATGTGAACTAGTACAGGCACTATGGAAAAGAACATGGAGGTTCTTCAAAAAAATAAAAACAGAGCAACCATATTATTGAGCTATCCTACTTCTGGAAATAATGAAGTCCATATGTTGAATAGGTATCAACATCCTTATGCTCTTTGTAGCATTATTTGCAATAGCCAAGATATAGAATCAAATTAAGTGCCAATTAAGAAATGAATTAATAAAGAAAAAGTGGTACATATAAAATGGAATAGTATTAAGTCTTTAAGAAAAGAAGGAATCTTATCACTTGTGACAACATGAATGAACCTGGAGTACATTATGTTGAGTTAAATAAGCCAGACACAGAATCATATGTACAATGTGACCTGATTTATATGTGGAATTTTAAATGTTGAACTCAAAGAAGCAGAGCATATAATGATAGTTATTAGAGTCTGGTATTAGTGATGGGTTGGGGATTGGGGAGATGTTGGTCAAAGAATGCAAAATTTGGGTTGGATAGAAAGAATGAGTTCAAGAGATCTATTATTGTATACAGGTGCTCTTTGACTTATAATAGAGTTATGTCCCAATGAACATGTCTTAAATTGAAAATATAAGTTAACCATGCATTTAATACACTTACTGTATGAAACACAATAGTTTAGCAGTGCAGTGCATTGTACGTAGTGGTTGTGTACCCTCATGATCTGTGGCTGACTGAGAGCTGTACCTTATTGCTGCTGCCCAGCATCAGGAAAGAGCATCATACAGAACATTGCTGGTTCAAGGAAAGATCAAAATACAAACATAAAATATGGTTTATCTACTGAATGTATTAACACTTTTGAATAATCATGGAATCAAAGAATCATCAAATTGAATCATCATAAATTAGGGACCTTCTGTACTTAAAAATGACTAAGCGAGCCAGGTGAGATCATGCTTGTGATCCCAGCACTCAGGAGGGTGAAGTGTGGGAGACTGCAATATTGATTATGCCCAAAGCAGGTTGATAGCAGTGCAGGCTGTGAAGAGTTAACATGACAACTGGCTTCTTTTAGAAGCAAGTCTGACCAAAACCTATGTGCCAAGGTCAGAGTAACTCACACCCAAATTCCATTCCCACAACTAAAAACCTTCTTACTAGGACAATGTTCTAATTACAGCCATACTTTTTGACTCTTCTGTTCCTAATTCAAGAATGTTTCGTCTTGTCCTTTATGAGTATTTCCATAGAAACCACACAACTGTGCATTTTCTCACATAGTTTTCCCCTTGCCTGTAGCTCACCTTTACTCCAATTGATTACCAATAAAAATCAGTGGCTTGGACTGACTGGCCTTTGTCAGTTGCACCAGCACTGGTCATCCTGGTGCCTTGTTTCTGTCTCTCTTAGTTCTGTGTTTTTTTTTCCTCAGGCTTGCATCGTACACTGAGCAGGAGACTGGAGCTTATTGTAGAGGTTTCTGTTACTGTTTCAGGGGGTCACCAGTACTGAGGGAGTAGGATCGCCATGAGTACGAGTCCAGCCTGGGCTACATAGTGAGTTCAAGGCCAGCCTGAACTACATAGCAAGACCCTGTCTAAAAAAGCAACAAAACAAGGAAATTACTAAATGAGTAGATTTTAAATGTTCTCATTTACAAACTATGGCTCTTAACAAATATTCTGACAATTTTATTAGTAGTAAATCATTTATTGTATTCAATTTAGTTTTGAATAATTTTGTAAAGGAGTTTAGGGAAGTGAGAACATTTGTATCAATAAAATAAGCCAGACCATTTTTCAAAATAGTTCTTTTGGGTTATGTCGTGCTCACCATAATAAATATATGATTTTAAAGTGTGTTAAATACTGTATTTTGAAAAGGTACATACACACTTTAATAAAATAAATTCTGTTTTGACTTTTTAATTCTTTTAAAAAATTAAGAACCTTAGTACAGTAAAATATAGTTTTCATTTTTATGGAAAAGGTAGTGTCTCCTATTACTGTCAACAATATACTCAAAAAAGTCAAACTCTCCCGTCAAAAATTTGTGAAATTCTGCTATTTTACATGTAGCCATATGGGTACTTTTAAAAAGGCAATTGTCTGCAGTTTCATCAAACCATCTTTTTGTAACTAGCTCAGGTTTCTTTAGAAAGATTTAAGAACAAATGACATGGATGAACTGAAATTTGTACAGAAAATACAAAATGTAAGAATAGCTTGTCTAAGCTTCTAGAAAAAGAAGAGCAGGACAACCCCAAAGCTCATACAAGGGAGGAAATTATAAAGATCAGAGGAGAAATCAATGCAATGGAGACTAA
This sequence comes from Heterocephalus glaber, assembly GCF_053883595.1. NCBI lineage: Eukaryota > Metazoa > Chordata > Mammalia > Rodentia > Bathyergidae > Heterocephalus > Heterocephalus glaber. The sequence goes on from NW_028258369.1 coordinate 9,313,866, forward strand.
GAGAATGATACAAAAAATCCATGAAGCCAAGAGTTGGTTCTTAGAAAGAATCAACAAAATTGACCATCCCTTAGCCAACCTTATCAGAAAAAGCAAAGAAAAGGCCCAAATCCATGCAATTAGGAATGAAAAGGGTGAAATGACAACAGACCCAGCAGAAATCCAGAGGATCATCAATACCTACTTCCAGAACCTATATGCCCATAAGATGGAAAACACAGAAGAAATGGACAGATTCCTAGATACATATGAATTACCAAAGTTGAATGAAGAAGACCTAAAAATTCTGAACAACCCAATATCAACCAATGAAATGGAAAATGTAATTAAAAACTTAACAGCTAAGAAAATCCTGGGTCCTGATGGATTCACTGCTGAATTTTACAAGACATTTAGAGAGGAACTACTGCCACTACTGTTTAAACTCTTCAATGAAATTGAAAGGGAAGCAATACTCCAAAATTCATTCCTGGATGCAAGCATCGCCTTGATCCCCAAAGCAGAGAAAGACCCAATCAAAAAAGAAAACTATAGGCCAATCTCACTAATGAATATAGATGCAAAAATCCTTAATAAGATACTGGCAAATAGAATGCAGAAGATCATCAAGAAGATCATACACCCTGACCAAGTGGGATTCATCCCAAGGATGCAGGGATGGTTCAATATACTCAAATCAATCAATGTAATACACTATATCAATAGAGCCAAGGACAAAAACCATATGACTATCTCCATAGATGCAGAAAAAGCATTTGACAAAATCCAACATGCATTTATGATAAAAACCCTAAAAAAGTTGGAATAGATAGTCTCTGCCTCAAACTGATAAAAGCCATCTATGAAAAACCAACAGCCAATATCATACTAAATGGTCAAAAACTGAAATCCTTCACACTCAAATCAGGAACAAGACAAGAATGTCCACTATCACCACTCTTGTTCAATATAGTTTTGGAAACATTAGCCACGGCAATTAGAGAAGAGAAAGAAATAAAAGGAATAAAGATAGGAAATGAAGAAGTCAAATTGTCATTATTTGCAGATGACATAATACTGTATATAGAAGACCCCAAGAACTCCACCATAAGTCTTCTAGACTTAATAACCAAATTCAGTCAAGTAGCTGGTTACAAGATCAACACACAGAACTCAATAGCTTTCCTCTACACGAATGACAGACTCACTGAGAGAGAAATAGGGCAAACAATTCCTTTCACAATAGCATCCAAAAAACTGAAATACCTAGAAATAAACCTAATGAAAGAAATCAAAGACCTCTTCTCTGAAAACTATAGCACTCTGAAAATAGAGATTGAAGATGCTATCAGAAAATGGACAGACATCCCCTGCTCCTGGGTAGGAAGGATTAATATAGTGAAAATGGCCATACTTCCAAAACTGCTATATAGATTCAATGCAATTCCAATTGAGATACCAGCAGCATACTTCACGGACCTTGAGAAAACAATCCCAAAATTCATTTGGAACAAGAAGAGACCTAGAATAGCCAAAGCAATTCTAGGTAAGAGAGACATGGCAGGGGGTATCACAATCCCCAACCTGCAACTCTACTACAAAGCTACTGTGATAAAAACAGCATGGTACTGGCAAAGAAACAGACCTGAGGACCAGTGGAACAGATTAGAAGATGCAGAAACAACTCCAGACACACTCATCCATCTCATCTTCGATAAAGGAGCCAAACATCCTCACTGGAGGAAAGATATACTCTTTAATAAAAGGTGCTGGAAAAATTGGGTTTCAACTTGCCAAGGATTAAAACTAGACCTATATCTCTCACCATTCACTAAACTAAAATCAAAATGGATTAAAGATCTAAATATTAAAGTAGAAACGCTGAACCAGTTGGAACAGAAGTTAGGTAGAACTCTTGAAGACATTGGTGTAGAAAAAGATTTTACGAACAAAACCTCAGTTGCCCGTGAACTAGCACAATCAACAAGTGGGATCTCTTCTTATTAAAAGGCTTCTGCACAGCAAGAGAAACCACCAGCAGTGTGAAGAGACAACCCACAATGTGGAAAAAAATCTTCACCTGCTTTTCCTCAGACAAAGGTCTACTATCTCGAATCTATAAAGAACTTAAAAAGATCAGACCTCCCAAATTTAAAGACCTAATCCAAAAATGGGCATCTGAAATGAACAGACATTTCTCAGACAAAGAAGTAGAAATAGCAAATAAATACATGAAAAAATGTTCAACATCACTGGTCATTCGAGAGATGCAAATGAAAACAATGCTAAGATTCCACCTCACTCCAGAAAGAATGGCTGCTATCATGAAATCAACCAATAACAAATGCTGGCGGGGCTGTGAGGAAAGAGGAACCCTGCTCCACTGCTGCTGGGAGTGTAGACTGGTGCAAGCACTGTGGAAATCAGTATGGAGATACCTCAAAGAACTCAGCCTGGAAGTCTCATTTGACCCCACTATTCCACTGCTGGGGATCTTCCTCAAAGAATTGAAAGAATCATACCACAGTGATATATGTGCACCCATGTTCATAGCAGCACAGTTTGTGATAGCTAAAACTTGGAAACAGCCCAAATGCCCATCAACTGGATACTGGATAAAGAAAATGTGTTTTTTTATAAAATGGAGGACTACTCAGCCATAAAATATGAGAAATTAGAGACATTTATAGCTAAATGGATGCACATTTAGGCGATACTCTTAAGTGAAATAAATAGGACACACATGTATAAGTACTGAATAGTTTCTCTGGTGTGAGAAACTGAAAGTGTAAATAAGGACTAAAATGTATAATAGGCAATGTGAAATAGGAAGAAAAGGGGCAAAGGGGAAGGAAGTTGGAGGGGTAGGGCAAAGGAAAGAAGGGAATGGAATTAATATGAGAAAATGGAAAAATAGGAACAAAATCTTTGTAAATAGGGAGGGATGGAGGGGTTGAAGGGAGGGCTGGGCAAGGGTGAAAAATAAGAACCAAGAGAGATTATGTAAAGGTGCAAATTTCCAACAATGAATGCCATTTTATTGTATACCTAAAATGTACCAATGATTAGAATGAATAATCGATAATGCAGATAGAAAGAACATGTCCAAAGGGGTAGGGGTAGTGGGAGGGGCAGGGGAAAGGAAAGAAGGGAAAGGAAAAATGATGAGAAATGGAAAACATGGAAAAAAAGTCTTTGTAAATAGGGAAGGGTGGAGGGCGTGAAGGGAGGGCTAGGAATGGGGAAAAAATAAGAACCAAGATGCATCATGTAAAGGTACAAGATCCCAATGAGAAATCTAATTGCGTTGTACACCTAAAATGTAACAGTAAAAGAATTTAAGAAAAAAAAAGAATAGCTTGTCTATTTCTCTTTCAATAATGAATAATATAGAAATATCTTCATTTTCAATTAAGAAAAAATATATATGTATATATACATTACAAGTCTTTAGTTGTCTTCTATTTCTCGAGTAGACATTACTTTACTTTTTTCTTAGCATGAATCACCATGACACAAGAAGTATTACTTGATTAGTTTTACTATAGTCATTTTAAATCCTGAACTTTATTCAGATGTCTTTTTTTTTTTGGTACCGGTGATCGAACTCGGCAACTTGCGCTTATAAGGCAGGTGCCAGAACCACTGAGCTAAATCCCCGGCTATTCAGATGTCTTTTTAAAAAGCAGAAATCTACTGTTAGTTTGGAAAAAAAATCAATTTTCTAACTAGCCTTAAAATTTTTACTTTCTCAAGTGATCATTAAATTCTTAAACTCTTCAAAGCACTCTTGGGAGATAACAAGAAGTTTTCATTAAGAAATTGTTACATTTACTATGTAAATGCACTGATGTATATAGAACACTTTAAATATAAACTTACTTTCTTTCTTTCTTTCTTTCTTTCTTTCTTTCTTTCTTTCTTTCTTCTTTCTTTCTATTTTTGCAGTGCTGGGGGTTGAACCCAGGGCCTTCGCACTGAGCTATACCCTCAGTCCTTTTTAAAATGTTTTGTGTTTTGTTTTGAGAAAGGGTTTTACTAAGTCACTAAGTTTCCTAGGCTGGGTTCAAACTTGCAGTCCTGTTGCCTCAGCCTGCCAGGGTGCAAGGATAACAAATGTACACCATCATGCCTGGCTTAAATGTGATATCTTTATTAATAATGTCTTGAGATGGTTAAGCCATCGTAAAACCTTTGTTCTTTATGCAATATGGTATTTTCTGTGAAAAAAGTTCTCCAAAAAGACAAAAAAATCATTTAAGTAGTATTTTCCTTTCTCACTAACTTTGTAGCAGCAAAAGAGTAGTAACTATTGGGTGTCACCTTTTTAATCCTTTCAAGACCTAAAATTTGGAGATCAATTTTGTATTCAGTATTTGTATTTTAAAGATAATGATGGATTATGCATGACTAGTCTAAGACTGCCCTTCATTCAAACAGGATCCTGAAAGAAGAATATGAAATATTCTTGGCTTTTATTAAGAAACTAACTTAAACTAAAAAAAAAGGTATCAGTCATTCATTATCATTATTGTATTTGTAAATTAAGACTATTTTATATTATTAATCATAAAGTCTCTGTTAAATTTGTTAAAATTATAAAATTGTTCTTACCAACTACAACAACAAATAGCCATACATATGTCTTAAATTTTTGTCTTTTTTCCTCAGGCAGAGTGGAAAATGGGAGTGAGAGCTAATATAGCTATATGAAATGCTTCCAGAAGATGTTTCAATGCTTTTGCTTCATCCTCAGTGAAGTTATAACAGGCTGTTATAATAGAAGTCTCAAATAATGGACTAGTCATGGGATTTGGAGTCAGTCAGTCTGCTAAAACCCCAGTTTGGCCAGTGGCTATATTAAAAAAATGAAATTTCTATTTCCCCAAGGTTTTCTGTCCTCATCTGAACTCCAGCCACTTGGACCACCTTGCTATTCTTTAAATATACCAAACATGTTCCTCCCAGTTGCTCTTGCTTTGCTGTTCTCTCTGCCAGAAATGCTCTTTCTTAGATATTTCATAGCTTGGTTTCTGTCGTTTCATTCAGATCTGTTCAAATGCTGCATCATATTGTATTGTGTTACTTCATATCAAGTCACATCAAATTCTCTTTGACCTACTTACAACTATTTTCTGTTTCCCCCAAATCTAGGCCTCATAAGGTTGGATTTTTTTCTTGTCTTGTACACTGATATATTTCTAGTGCCTCAAACAGTTCCAGAAAAATATCAAATACTCAAAAATATTTATTAATTAAATCAGTAAATGCATGAATAATATTGAATGTCAGAATTTGTTTAGATACTTAAAGCACCTTATCAATGAGTCAGCAGTAGATATTAAATCAATAAGAACAGGCTGTATGCTGTGGTAGGAGAGCAATATTATATTAATCCCCTTTAGGTTTACACAAATAAAGATGGTAAGCCAATATATCTGTATAAAATTTTCCCATAAATAATTTTTAACTTAGTGGTACAATTCTGAGTTTTTAAATTACCAAAGTTACATAATCTGAGTTCTAGCTTCTTAACAAAATTGTATGTATACAGTACAATATTGCTTCATGTTGTTGTAATGCAGGTCTCTAGAACTTTTTATCTACCATGAGTAAACTGTACACTCATTGACAATTGCCCATCTTCCCTCCCCCCAGCTCCTGGCAACCACTATTCTACTTTCTGCTTCTATGAGTTTAACTACTTTACCTCACCTAAGTTAAATAATGCAGTATTTGTCCTTCTATAACTGTCTTATTTCACATAGCACAATGTTCTCAAGGTTCATCCATGTTGTAGCATATAGCAGAATTTTCTTCTCTTTTAAGACCAGATAATATTCCATCATATAACACATTTTCATTTAGATTGTTTAACCTCTTGGACTATTGTGGAAAATACTGCAATAGTCATGGAAGTATAAATATCTTTTCAAGATCCTATTTGTAGTTCTTTTGGATAACTGCCTAGTAGTAGGATTGCTGAATCATATACTAGTTCTATTTTTATTTTTTTGAGTTAGACACTTACAGTGCATAAGAGTTCCAGTTTCTCTGCATCTTAACACTTCTTGTTTTCAAGGGTTTTTTTGTTGTGTTTCATTGTGTTTTCACTTTTATAATGGCCATCTTAACAGGTGTAAAGTGCTATCTTTTTGTACTTCTGATTTGTATTTCTCTGATAATTAGTGAAGTTGAGCATTTTTGTATACCCACTTACTATTTGTATGTCTTTTTTTTTTTTGAGAAATGTCTGTGTAGGTCCTTTGCTCATTTTTAAATCAGGTTTTTGTTCTCCTGCTGAGTTACTCAAATTTCTTGTATATTTTGGATATTAACTCCTTATTATATATATGGTTTGCAAATATTTTCTTAGGTTGCCTCTCACTTTGTTAATTGTTTCCTTTGCTTTGCAAAACCTTTTCTGTTTGATGAGTTCTATTTGTCTACTTTTGTTTATGTTGCCCATGCTTTTGGAGTCATATAAAAAAATCATTGCAGGGCGGGGGATTTAGCTCAGTGGTTTTGTCGCTTGCTGTACAAGCGCAAGGACCCGAGTTCGATCCCCGATACCAAAATAAAAAAAAAAATCATTGCATAGACCAGTGTCATAAAATATTCTCCCTATATTTTCTTCTAGGAATATTACAATTTCAGGTTTCATGTGTGAGACTCTGCAAATTTTGAATTGATTTCAATGTATAGTGCATGTTATGTGCATGTACCAACTTCTTATGATGAATGTAATCATTATATACTGCAAACATGTACTAATAAAAATTTTTAAAAGTAGTTATTCAATAAAATATATAAAGTCTATACATGGGAAAATATTTGACAAATATACTGCAGCAGTGTTTTCCAACTTCTCATATGTGAAAATTATTCTTAACATCAAAACCTGATTATAGACTTCTAGTTGTTATTAAAATGAAATAGTCACATTCCTTTTGGGCCCTCTTTCCTCTATCTAAAAGTTCTTGAACATAGCAAACACGAAGAAGATCTGCAGGTGGGAAATAAAAGGCAGACTACCCAGGGACCTAAGATCTTAAGAAAAGACAGAGAGGTGAGTTCTCTAGATTTTCGTGTTGCCTCCCATATTTTACAGATGGTGGGATATAAAAGCTTGCCACCTAACCAGTAGACACACCAACAGATACAGCCAAAAACAAAACAAAACAAAAAACTATAAGGAAAGCCTGTTCCTCCTCACCACAGGGCTGGTGAAAGGGTGGCTTAACAGCAAAACATGTTTTTTTACCAATACCAATGAAAAAAATTATACCCTTGAATTAGTAGTTTCAGTGAGGCCCAAATCAGAGCCAAGGTTTTATCCCTAACCTGTAGCAACAAATCAGTGTAAGTCAGACCTTTCCTTCCCTTCACTTGAGTATCAGAAGGGCCTAGCAGGGATTTGTGACTACATCTCTCCTCAGAGGCAACAAGGAACCCAGTGCTGGTTCCTTACCTGTGCCAGAAAGGTGGCAGTAGGGCCAAGGGGGGGGGGGGTCCTGAACTTCCACCCTACCATTTACAGAAAAGAAGTACATGTAAGCACACACTTCTGAATAATCACTAAATCAAAAAAGAAGTCTAGAAAACAAATAAATAGATATAATTCAATAGATACAATAGATATAATATTTAAATAGACATAATTCAATAAAAAGTAACATCAAAATATGTGGGATACAGCTAAAGCAGTGCCAAGAGAGAAATTTATACCATGGAATGCTTACATTAGAAAAAAGAAAAGTTACAAATTAATAGTCTAACTTCTTAGCTCAAGAAAGTATTAAAAAGTACAAAATAAACCAAAAGCATGCAGAAGGCAGTAAAAGAAGACTGACAACTAAAAGAGGGAAGAGAAAAATCACCAATATCAGAAATGAAACAAGTAATATCATTATAGGACCAGCAGAGTATACTACCAAGAAACTTATACTCAAATAGATTCGACAGCTTTTCTCAAAAGCTACAAATTATCAAAACTAAACCAAGATGAAATAGATAATCTAAATAATTTAATAAACATTGATGAAATTGAATTCATAATTAAAATCCTTCCAAAAACGACATCTTCAGGCCAGATGGTTTCACTTGAGAATTCTACCAAATATGTAAAGTAAAATTAACACCAATTAATACAATCTCTTCTAAATAATAGAAGAGGAGAAAATACTTTACAACTCATTTTATGACATCAGAACCAAACACAAATTTTGGAAAAACTAAAAGAGAAAAAAAAAACTATAGACAAATCCTTATTAGGAACTTTGATGCAAACATTCTCGGTAAAACATCAACAAATCAAATCTAGACATACACAAGAGGAGATTTATTTCAGATATGCCAGTTTCTTTCAACTTTAAAAAAAACTATCAGTTGAATTCACCATATCAGCAGGCTAAAGAAGAAAAGTCATATGATCATATTAATTGTTGCAGAAAAAATATTTAACAAACTTTTACACCTGCTTATGCTACAAGTGCTCAGCAAACTATGGACTACTACTCAGCTATAAAGAAGGACAAATTCAAGACATTTCTAGGACAATGGACACACCTGGAAAATACAACGTTAAGTGAAATGAATCAGACACACAAGCTTAAATACTGTATGGTATGTCTCATTTGAGTAAGGAAAAGGGTAAATAAAAAGCAAAATAAAGGGTTGATAGAAGCAAACAGGGAGATAGATCTTTTGCAAATGGAAAGGGGTCCAAGAGACCCAGAGAAGGGGGGAGGAGAAGTGAAAGATATAAGATGTGTCAAATACATGTACCAAATACCCACAATGAGTGCAAACATTATATGTTGTTAATATGAACCAAAATAATAACATTAACAATAATAATGAAAATGGAGAAAAGAGATCTAGAGACTGCAGGAAGGAGAGAGGGAGGTGGGGACTAGAAGGCAAATCAAAAAGAATCCAGATGTATTATGTACATGTACCTACTCTCTAAAATGAATGTAAACTTTATGTATTGCAAACGTACTAATAAAATAATCTTTTTTAAAAAATCAGAAAACATTTTTAAAGGAGTAGAAGGGAACTAACTTGATGAAAAACGTCTACCGAAATATAATGCTTTTTCCCTAGATCAGGAACAAGGCAAGGTTGTCCACTCTGAACATTCTGATTCAACTTAATACTGAAAGTTCTTATAATAACCATATTTTCTAGTTTCTGTATTTCATACATGGAAATCTTGGGTTCATCTGAGTTAACCAATTCTGGAGATAGTAAAGGACTTACCTGAAAAGGTTCCATTCATATGCAAACCAACCAATCTAAAGCCCTTAACCCCATCCACCTCCTTTATCACAGTCAGGACCAATCTCCCTGCTCTAATCCTCTTTGAAGCCAGGTTACAGACTACTAGGAATAGCCCCTATTCCCCAGAGCCCACCCAAAATTTTTCAAATTAGTCAATCCTGAACTTGCTTACGCTAACTTTTCTGTTCCTTCCTGTGAAAACCAGAATAAAGCCTCTTATCCCTGTTCCTGCTTTCTCCCTCTACCTCCTGACTGACTGGCAAACTTCAGGAGCTCTCTTTCCCTGTGGCATGCTCTTTCCTCTTGAATCTGTGAGTATAAAAAGCTATGTTTTCAATGACAATTATCTCCTGGTCTTTTGGCCTTACCATACCCTGATACTGAAGCCTACATTTTAAAACAGTTCTAGACCCTACTGTTAGACAAGAAAAGTCACATAAGATAAGCAGAAACAAATACAACTGTTCCTATTCACAGATGACATGACCATGTAGGAAATCTCAGAGGATCTGTAAAAACCAACACAAAATGAAAACCCTCCTAGAACTAATTAGTGAGTTCAGCAAATTTACAGAATAAATGATTAATACATAAAACATCAGTCACGTGTTTCTACATTAATTAACATAGAAACAGAAATAAAACAATATCATTTATAATTCCTTAATAAAAACACTTAGCTATAAATCTAACAAAATCAACATAGGATCTGTATCCTGCAAATTAATTATATAAACCCTGATGAAATAAATCAAACAATACCTCAATAAAATGGAAGCACTGTGTTCATGAACTGAGTGACTCAGTGTAGTAAAGATGTCAGTTCTCCTTAAACAGATACGCAGGTTTGATGAAATTCCAATCAAAACCTCAGCAAGGATTTTTCTAAACATAAAAATGTTTATTTTAAAATTTACATTGAAAGGCATTAGACCTAGAATAGCTAAAATAATTTTAAATAATAAAATGTGAGGAATCACTTCATCTACTGTTAAAGCTTACTGTATAGCTACAGTAATCAAAACAGCATAGTATTGTCAGAATGATAGACACACAGAAGTATGGAAGAGATTAGAGAATCAAAAAATAGATACATTTAAATATTCCCTACTGATTTTTGACAAAAGTCAAAGGTCCAAAAACAACTGTATAGAGAAATGACAACCTTTCTAAAAATAGTGCTGGTACAATTGAGCATGTATAATCAAAAAATAAATAAATAAACAAACAAACAAAAACAAACAATAAACCTCAACCAGAGAAAAGGCTTATTTTGATGACCCTGTTTCAAAACAAAAAATAAAAAGGGCTAGGGATGTAGTTCAGTGCAAAGGCGTTGGGTTCTATCCCTAGTACCTCAAAGAAAAGTTCCTTATTGAAATACTCCATTTTGGGGGAAAAAATAAGAACCAAGATGCATCATGTAAAGGTACAATTCCCAATGAGAAATGTAATTGTGTTGTATACCTACAATGTACCAATAAAAGAGTTTAATAAAAAAAAAGAAATACTCCATTTTAAGTTACTTTCTACAGTTAGCCAGCTATAAATATAAATAAGATTCAAAATAGCCTGTTAGCCTTGATGTTTTGAGATCAGGCCCTGAGAATTTTGCCTTAAACAGAGTTGAGTCTGGGGTCTTAGAAATCAAAAGGAGAGATGGGAAGCAGTGAAGAGAGGTTCTACTTCTTTGCAGTATTAGCAGCTGCTGCCTCTGCTGCTCATGGCTGCAGTCCCTCCCTGGTCATTGTTAAGGTGAATGAGCTCCTCACAGCAAACAGGAGAGTTTGTGCTCCTTATTAGGGTGACAGGCAGGAAAAGAAAGTTCTGAATTTTTTTACCAAAGTACTGCCTTTTCCGTTAGATCTGTCTTCAACCATAAGGAAGGCAGAGCCTCTTTGTTAGATAAAACCTGAAAGGGTAAACAAGATTAAACATTAATTTCTTATTGATATGCACATATGCCATTTATATTTGTGACTTAATTGACTGAGCTTTTTGTTATCTAAAATTACATTACTTAAAATTATAGAAAGTAGCAAGTATCTGATTATAAAATTAATAAACATTGATTAGAAAGACATTTTGGGAGAAGTAGAGAGGATTTATAAAAAACACTCCTGATTATACTATCCAAAGACAAACACTGCTAATATTTTACATAAAGATTAACTTCAATTTTAATTTAATATAATCAGAAGAAAATAAACTGAAGTAAAAGTAAAGGAATCAAGCAATATTTTAGATGTTTTTTAATTAATAGTAAAAATTGTGAATAATGAGAAAAAGTTGGATTATTAAATTTTGATATAGAAAACTTCATAGATATTCATAGATATGAGTTTAAGTTTATAGGAAGTAAAAAGCCAAGTGTCTTATAAAAATTAAAAAACACCATTAACAAGGTGGGCATGATCTCAGAACTCTGGGAGGCTGAGTCTGGGGATCACAAATTCAAGCCTAGCCTAGGCAATTTAGCAATTTACTGAGAACTTTTCTTAAAACAAAAAATATAAAAAGGGACTGGACATGCATAAAATCACTGAAGCTATAATTTATTGTAACCTCAAAGAAATTTATATTAGAATTTAGAGAATCAGTTCACCTTCTCCTCCTTCTTGAATTGTCTGATCATTAACGATGTACCTTTGTTAAATCTTATTTATTATTAACATTAAGATTATGTTTTAAATAATGCATCATTTTGTACTTCATACTTAACGCTGGACTTTGTTGTAAAGCTTTCTGTTTTTCTCATATATCCTATTGCCTTTCTGCTTTCTTAATTAGAAGAGTCAAATTTCTTCATCTAAATAGCAGTGAGCTATAGATGTGCTGCTATGTTCCTACTTGTGTAATTACTATTACCATAATTTGCAAGTCATAACAACATTCCTTTGAAGAAGTTCACTACATTCTTGACTGTATCCCACTGAGGTGGGGATGGCAGACTGATTTGTTATCCCAAATCACCACTTTATGGCTTGATGCTATCCATCTCCTTCCATCTTAGGCATCATAAAAGATTACTGTTGGGTGGTAGAGGTTTGATTGTAAGAACTTCAACCAGCAGGCAAGCCTGTTCACCTCTGTCCTTCTCACCTTCTGCCATAGGTAATATAAGAGTACTGGTATAGAACAGTGTATTTCAAACCCTATCATTATCACTATTATTGATTCTTATGTAATAAATGTTTTTAGAGGTGGAATTATACGCACAACACAATATGTAAAACACATTACACAATATATAAAAATGGGGTCAAATGTTCATTGAGAGATGGAAATTGCAGAATATTGCCCACTTGGCCTCCAATTTGTACTATTTTTACACTCCTTTGAACAACTTTTACTGAGTACATACTGTGTTAGAAACTCTTCTAGGTGCTAGGGATGCACTGGAAAAGAAAACAGACATTAATTCTTGCCCTAATGGGGTTTTCAGGAAATAAACAAAAAAAAATCAATAGAATTTTATTAGATGGTTCTAACTGCTAAGGAAAAGAATAACTTAAAGAAAGGAGAAGGGAAGTGAGGGGTATGAATTGTACTGTAGACAGAATGTCAGGAAAGGCCTCAATAAGAAGGTGATATTTTAATAAATACTCAGCTGAGGGATATCGGGAGAGTGAGTATAGAGTATTTGAGTGTGCTGGGTAAGGTAGGTGTAAAAACCCTGAGGCATGAGCATGCTTGGTGCTATTGAGAAATAACCTGATCAGTTTGACAAAAGTGGAATAAAAAAGGGGAAAAGGAGGAAGGGATGAGGTGAGTGAGGTGACAAGGAATGAGATCATGAAGGACTTTCTGGATATCATAAGGACTTTGACTTTGAGTAGATTGGAAGCAAATGGATGGTTTGGATATGATTTGACTATGACTCCCAGTGGTTCATGTGTTGGGAACTTGGTCCCTACTATGGCAGAGTTGAGAGATGGTGGTATCTTTAAGAGGTAGAGGCTAATGGGAGGTTCTCTTCTCTGGCTTCCTATCTCACCAGGTGATCTCTCTCTTTCACACATATCTCTGACATTATACTGCCATCTGCCATGAGGTAATGCAGCCACAGAGACTTCAGCAGAGCTAGTATTATGCTGTTTGGACTTTTAGCTTCCCAAACTGAGCGAAATAAGCCCCCCTTTTTTTTTTATAAGTACCTAGCTTCAGATATGCCATCACAGTAATGAAAACCAGACTAAGGCAGAAGGTTTGATATAATTTGACCTTCATTTTAATAAAATTATTTTGTGCATATACTATTAGAAGAAATTTAAAAATTAGAGAGATCATTTAGGATGTTATTTTGAATCCATATGAAAATTTATATGACTCAAACCAGAGTGGTGTCTATCTGTTGTAGGGTCCTGGTGTATTTTGAAGATAGAGGGAACAGAATTTGCTGATGAATTGGATCGGATGTATATGCAGTGACATGCTGGTAAATGTTTAACAACAAGATCAGGAGTAAGATGGGATAGGGGAGTCCAGATACATAACATTTATTGATTTCCATTATGTAGGTACTCTTACCATGGCTGATTTCAAGCTACCAGTGTAACATCACTAAAGCTTTTATGTGCCAACTTGAGCCAGCTCTAGGACACCAGCAGCTATGAGAGGAAAAGGGATTGAAAAATAATTCCAAGTTCTTTGTCCTCAGCAACTGAAGGTATGGTGTAGTCATCAAATAAGATGGGAAATATTATGGATGGATCATGTTTGTGGGGGAGTTGAATATAAAGAGTTCAGCTTTAGACACATTAGTGTTGAGATGTCACTTAGTCACATGGAGATATCAAATGCATAGTAGGATATATGATTCTGAAATTCAGAGAAGATATTTGGAGTGTAAATATTAATATGGGAGTCAAGAGCATATAATTGGTATTCAAAGTCATGAAACTGGGTGAGAACACCAAAAGAGTGAGAGCAAATAGAGAAATTATTAAGCCCAATGACTGAGCTCTGGATACACCAAAGTTTACAGGTCTGTGAAGAAAAAGGAAAGCAGCATAGGCAAAAGAAGACAAAGCATAAGTTAGGAGAAAAACTAGGTGAGTTTGATATTATGAAAGCAAAATAAAGGCAGTATATCAGGTAGAAATACTGATAGTTTGTCAAATACTACTGATAAGTCAAAAAAGATAAGGGTTGAAGATCTACTATCAAGTAAACTGCTCAGAATTTAGAGCTTGGAGTAGTGTTTTTAAATTATTGAATTAAAATTCAGTGACTCTTCTATTCTGAAGGTCTTCATGGAGTCTATTTCTGTGTGACTCATCATGAGGAATTTTTTTCCAGCCAGGTATTGCCTATCACATTTTTTGATCCCCTATAACCTGGCATCTCTTCTATCCTATAATATATCAACTGCTATTATATTCTTTTCTAAGTAATTTATCTACAAGACTTAACTTATTTTCACATTTATGGCTATGTTTAGTTATGCCCTTAAGTTTGGGGAAATGAGCCTCTGCACCAGAGTCAGCCCTGTGTTACAGAGAGGGACCAGTACTTTAGAATGCCTCCCTTGAAAATTTCTAAGAGGACTTCTAGTAGCTGAGACTGGCTGGGGTCAGCGGTCACTTCTTGGAAAGCTACTTCTGGACCCAACCAGAGCCACATATTCCTTCTGCTTTTCTCACTCTGCTCAAGTGCCCTTTGCCTATTCTTTCCATTGGTGGTGGTATGTGGTAGGAAGAGGTATAATAGTGTTCAAGAAATATAGTGATGTGGAATAAAGGGTTCAAGAAAAGACATGGTTGAAATATGTGTTGTACTACATTTATTCTCTAAAATTCTAAAATGTAAGTTTATTATAACCAGAAAATGAATTATCATTCACATTTTCCTGCATATTTTGCATAAGATTGCATGTATGGTCATCATTAATGAAGCACAGTAACAACCTCTGAGTCATTGGAAGCCAGTGCAGTATTTATGGGCAGCAAAATAAAGGTGTAGGATCATGAGTAATGTTGTGACCACCATTAAATAAAAGTCTTAGAAACTATAGAAGCAAGATGATTGATATTATTTCAATACAAAGAGTGTAAAGTCCCAATATCATGGGTTCAAACAGTCTTGTTACTTTTCACTCCCGGTGAAAGAGATGAAGTTATCCAGGAATGGCATATTTGATAATAAAGAACATGAATAGATGATTCTTGGACATGAATGGAAAGAAACGGTGCTTAGATGCCTCAAAAATCCTTATGTGATTGGACAATTAACAAATATGTAAATGCCTCTTCTTTAAAAGTCTAAATAGTCATTATCAAATCAAATGGGCCCATGAATTTTATCATGAACTTTTTCTATTTTAAAAGTTTATTATTGCCAGGGATTTAGCTCAGTGGTTTCGCTGCCTGCCTAGGAAGCTCAAGGACCCGAGTTCGATCCCCCATACCAAGAATAAATAAATTAAAAATAAATAAATAAAAATTTATTATTTTTTAATTTAATTTTTATTTTAAAATTTATTTCTAATAGTATATATTTGTGGTACATAATGAATACATTCACCATGGGATGTTGTAACATATACATATTGCATCTTAATTTTTCTTGCATTCCCTTTCTCTTCTCCATCCCTAGATGCCCTTTCCACCTGCAAAAGGTCTACTTCCCTGATTCCTATAACTTATCTTTTATTTTGATCTTCAAATTATATATATTGGGTTTATCATGTGAGAGAAGCCATGTGATATATTTAACTTTCTGTGTCTGATTTATTTCACTTAGCATTATGGTCTCAAGGTGCATCCATTTTCCTGCAAATGACTCAAAAGTGTTTATATCGATGGAAACCCTACAAAAATATTTGTGTAGGGTCCCACACACCTTAGGGGAGAGCTAATGGTGTATATGATCCACTCACCCCTTTCCCTGAGGCACTAGCTTTCTAGCCCCTACATCTGGCAATTCCAAATAACACTGAAACATTGGTTTGGATAGTTTATCTTAAGTTGGAAAATTTTATGACTCACGGTGTAACTTTTAAAGTTTTGGATAAATTGTTTTCTTAGAGATTGTAAGGTAAGAACATCTACCTGCTTCCCCCATCTCTTTCTAGTCTATTATCTACTAAGGAGGCCCTAGTTCTTAAAAGAATCTTCTTTCAATTAAGATCTGATTATGTTAGAACTTTTAAAATCAAAGCACCTTTACTAAGTGCCTATGTGTATAACACAAATCTTCTTTTAGAAACTAGTTGTTGGAAGGCAATACATAATTATTTGTAGAAGATATGGTAAATGAAAGTGTTATTCACAATCTGACAGTGGAAATGACCTGAATGTAACTGTAAGTGAAATATTTAAGCTTGCTATAGTCACTTGATAGAGCATTATGCCAATATTTTATAGAAAGTTGTTGAAGTCATGCTGTGTGATTTCTGAAGAGAGATCATAAAAGACAGTACAGCTCCCACCAAGCTTTCTTTCATGGGAAGCTTTCCCTTGAATCTAGCTACCACATTTTAAGGAAGTTCAAGCAACTTGGAAAGGACACATGTCACGTTTCTACTGATAGCTTAAACTAAGGTCTCAGTCAACAATCAGCATGGACCAAGACACGTGTAAGTGAACAAGCCAACAGATGATTCCATACCCAGACTTTGAAATGCCCCAGTTAGTGCTGAGAGGTACAGAGTTGAGGTGTCCCTGCCAAGCCCTGCCAAAATAGCAGATTGTTAAGCAAAATTAGTCTTGTTTTGAGCCACTAAGTTTTGGGGTGATTTGTTATGAAGCAATAGATAACTATAATGGGCTATGTAAACACAGGGAAAATAAAGCTAGGATATATTAGTTAAAATTCAAGAATCAATATGTAATTATACCTATCTAAATGATTCTATACACCTTTCAAAGAATGGAATAAAATACCTAAATGCTTACAGAGTTTGTGTTGGAGTGACAATATCGATAGATACTTTTTCTCCTCCATTTTCAAATTTTTACATACATATATGGAAAAAACAACTAAATTCATTTGTTGTTTCTTTCTGAGTTTTTCTGGTTAATGTAAGTATTTAAGGAGCCATTAAAAAGTGAATCTTCTTCCTATGGGATGACTCAGTCTCTCCTTGTGTGCCAAAACATTCTCAGCAGCTTTTATTGTTGATCAACCAAGCATACACTGAATGCAAGGCAGACATGATTGAAATGTATTCATTTATCATAAATTAAAGATCTTAATTGGAAACAGACACTCAATGCAGACATCTCCCATCTGCTGTTGGCAATGTTGACATTAAAAATGTCAGTACAGTGAAACTCATTAATTGCATATTCTGGGGACCACAAAATCATTAACTTTCATCTGCAAGGGTTCACACAATCAGCTCTCTCTCATGTTCTGACTGCAGGACAAGAGTGCCTTGATCATACCAACAAATGTCGGGAGCAATGCTACATAATTTTAGGGAAAAATCATTTGGTTAGCCTAGTTCTCCTGCCTACAGCCCAGCTATGGAATTCCGAGACATAATTGCATTTTGGCCTCCGGTCACAACTGAGACCTCAGTGATCTGGTGATGCTGTGATTCTCCAGGACAAGAAACATCCTGGGAGGAACAAAACATCCACTCAGTTCCTCATTATTCTTGGACCTTTACCATCTTGTTTACATGGATGTACTGAACTCTCTGCAAGCCATTTGTTACCTTTGTTTCTCCCGATGTACTGAATAAAAGGTGCAGTAAGCTGGGGGCTTTTGTCTTTGCCGCCCAGAGCAGCACTGATCAGGCCCGAAGTTCAGCTTCTTCTCAGTCTCATTTTTCTACCTTTCCTGTAATTCGCCGTGTGCTGCCGTGGCTCGCAGGAGACCAGGACTCACTGCAGAGGTTCTGGTAACGTCCCCTTCCCCGGTTCCCTACAAACAAATGATATTTCTAAGAAAGAAATGATAAGCAACCAGGCTGTATTTTCATATGCTCATTTACCTCCTCTCATCAACAAATCCTTAGGAGTGCTTATTAAACAACAGTCAAATTTTGAACAAGGATCACATTCAGAGCTCTCTTGAATAAGTCCTTTATCCTCTGTACTACAAAACTTCTGAACCTCTATGCTCAGGCTATAAAAATAGAACAAACTAATATCCCTGGGTGTGGCCAAATAAGATGAAAATAGAAAAATAATGTTTGTCAGCAGGTAAAATTATGAAATGAGTCAAATGTGCTTTTGTTTTCCTCTACTCTCTTCTCTTCCCATCCCTCTTCTGTTTCATCTTCTAGATATATTCATTCTAGTGTCAGTTTCTCTTGAGTTTCAGGCCTCCTGTGAGTTTCTGTAGTGCAAGATGATACTTAATTCTGTCTGACACCTGGACAAAATATAACTACCCACGTCTCTTGGTCTTAGTACCTTGCTTATTAAATGATAGTAATTGGTTTATTTAAATAAAGTTTTGGTACAAGATGCAAATACGTTTATTTCAAATCAACTTTATTAAGGATTAATTTACATACAACAAAATGTGCCAATTTAAATATACAGTTCAATTAGATTTGAAATACTTTCAAACTCATGTAACCACTATCACATCAAAAATTTCCCTCATGCCCCTTTACAATTAGCTCTCCTCTGCCTCCCGGCAACCACTTACCTGTTTCTATTATAGATAAGCTTCCCATTTTCTAGAATGTCATGTAAATGTAACAAACCTTATATAACCTTTTGTGTCTGGCTTCTTTTACTTAAAATGATTTTGAGATTCATCTATGTTTTTCCTTTTTTGTTGTATGGTATTCCATTACATGTACAGATTTTAATATTTTTATTCATTTGCCTGTTGGTGGATATTTGAATTTTTTATAGTTCTTTATCTATTATAAGTACAGCTATGAAGATTCAAGTTCATAATGTATGAGATGTTATGGTGTAAATTAAAATATATCTGGAATGGCATCAGAAGGATGCACTATATTTTATAGTGGCAAATGCTAAAAAAGAAGTGATAGAAGGGTGGAATTTTTAGATTCAAATATGGGAATTCAGTGGTTGGATTTGGGACATACAAACATCACTGTTGTTTATGGCAACACATCTCATTTTCTCTGTTGTCTACTTAATGAGAACACAAATATATGTAGGCTGCTCAGCATTATCTTACTCATTTATTCATATAGAACAGAAGACAGTTCTTTTTTTATCATAAAAAGCTTTTATTTATCCTAGAACAATTCACTTTAGGATGAATATTTGTATAGACAGTTCTGTATTATTTTTCATACAAAGAACTTATCCTCTAAATTCTAATATTATTTGTATATTCTTTTATTGGTACATAATGACATTCATCATTAGAGATACTCACCTTTACATACTCTCTTGGTTCTTATTTTTTCCCCTTCCCCTGCCCTCCCTTCAACCCCTCTATCCCTCCCTATTTACAAAGACTTTGTTTCCATTTTTCATTTTATCATATTAATTCCATTCCCTTCTTTCCTTTCCCCTACCTCTCCCACTTCCCCTTCCCCTTTGCCTCTTTTCTTCCTATTTCACATTATCTATTATACCTTTTAGTCCTTATATACACTTTCAGCTTCTCACACTACAGAAACTATTCAGTATTTGCACATGTGTGTCCTATTTATTAAACTTAAGAGTATTGCCTCAATGTGCATCCATTTAGATATAAATATCTCTAATTTCTCATTTTTTATGGCTGAGTAGTACTCCATTTTATTTTTAAAAAACCCACATTCTCTTTATCCAGTCTCCAGTTGATGGGCATTTGGGCTGTTTCCAAGTTTTAGTTATTACAAACTGTGCTGCTAAGAACATGGGCACACATATATCACTGTGGTATGATTCTTTTAATTCTTTGGGGAAGATCCCCAGCAGTGGAATAGCAGGGTCAAATGGGACTTCCAGACCTAGTTCTTTGAGGTATCTCCATACTGATTTCCACAGTGGTTGCACCAGTCTACACTCCCACCAGCAGTGGAGCAGGGTTCCTCTTTCCTCACAGCCCCGCCAGCATTTGTTACTGGTTGATTTCATGATAGCAGCCTTTCTTTCTGGGGTGAGGTGGAATTTCAGCATTGTTTTCATTTGCATCTCTCAAATGAACAGTGATGTTGAACATTTTTTCATGTATTTATTTGCCATTTCTACTTCTTTGTCTGAGAAATGTCTGTTCATTTCAGAAGCCCATTTTTGGATTGGATCTTTAAATTTGGGAGGTCTGATTTTTTTAAGTTCTTTATAGATTCGAGATAGTAGACCTTTGCCTGAGGGACCTCTGGTGAAAATTTTTTCCCACATTGTGAGTCGTCTCTTCATACTGCTGGTGGTTTCTCTTGCTGTGCAGAAGCTTTTTAGTAAACAGAGATCATACTTGTTGATTGTTTGTGCTAGTTCACAGGCAACTGAGGTTTTGTTCATAAAATCTTTTCCTACCCCAATGGCCTCAAGAGTTCTACCTAACCTCTGTTCCAGCCAGTTCAGCGTTTCTGTTTTAATATTTAGATCTTTAATCCATTTCGATTTTAGTTGAGTTCATGGTGAGAGATATAGGTCTAGTTTTAGTCTTTGACAAGTTGAAACCCAATTTCTTCAGCACCATTTATTAAAGAGGCTATCTTTCCTCCAATGAGGGTGTTTGGCTCCTTTGTCAAAGATGAGATGGCTGAGTGTGTCTGGAGTTGTTTCTGCATCTTATAATCTGTTCCACACTGGTCCTCAGGTCTGTTTCTTTGCCAGTACCATGCTGTTTTTATCAGAGTAGCTTTGCAGTATAGTTTCAAGTTGGGAGTTGTGGTACCCCATGCCATGTCTCTGTTACCTAGAATTGCTTTTGTTATTCTGGGTCTCTTCTCATTCCAAATAAATTTTTGGATGGTTTTCTCAAGGTCCATGAAGTGTACTG
This sequence comes from Heterocephalus glaber, assembly GCF_053883595.1. NCBI lineage: Eukaryota > Metazoa > Chordata > Mammalia > Rodentia > Bathyergidae > Heterocephalus > Heterocephalus glaber. The sequence goes on from NW_028258369.1 coordinate 9,335,007, forward strand.
CTGGGATTTCAATTGGGATTGCATGGACTCTATATAGCAGATTTGGAAGTATGGCCATTTTCACTATGTTGATCCTTCCTATACAGGAGCAGGTGATATCTTTCCATTTTCTGATATCATCTTCAATCTCTCTTTTGAGAGTGCCATAGTTTTCAGGGAAAAGGTCTTTGATTTCTTTTGTTAGGATGATTCCTAGCTATTTCAGGTTTTTGGATGCTATTGTGAAAGGAATTATTTGCCCTATTTCTCTCTCAGTGAGTCTGTCGTTCCTGTAGAGGAAAGCTATTGATTTTTGTGTGTTCACCTTGCATCCAGCTACTCTACTGAATTTGGTTATTAAGTCTATAAGACTTTTGGTGGCATTCTTGGGGTCTTCTATATAGAGTATCATGTCATCTGCAAATAATGACAATTTGATTTCTTCATTTCCTATCTTTATTCCTTTTATTTCTTTCTCTTGTCTAATTGCTGTGGCTAATGTTTCCAAAACTATACTGAACAGGAGTGATGATAGTGGACATCCTTGTCTTATTCCTGATTTTAGTGTGAAGGATTTCAGTTTTTGACCATTTAGTATGATATTGGCTGTTGGTTTTTCATAGATGGCTTTTATCAGATTGAGGTAGAGACCGTCTATGCCCATTTTTTTGTAGGGTTTTTATCATAAATGCATGTTGGATTGTGTCAAATGCTTTTTCCACATCTATTGAAATGATCATATGGTTTTTGTCCTTGGCTCTATTAATATAGTGTATTACATTGATTGATTTGCATATGTTGAACCATCCCTGCATCCCTGGGATGAATCCCATTTGGTCAGGGTGTATGATCTTCTTGATGATCTACTGCATTATTTTTGCCAGTATCTTAGTAAGGATTTTTGCATCTATGTTCATTAGTGAGATTGGCCTATAGTTCTCTTTTTCAGTTGGGTCTTTCTCTGCTTTGGGGATCAAGGTGATGCTTGCTTCCAGGAATGAATTCAGTAGTATTGCTTCCCTTTCAATTTCATTGAAGAGTTTAAACAGTAGTGGCAATAGTTCCTTGCTAAATGTCTTGTAGAATTCAGCAGTGAAACCAGCAGGACCCAGGCTTTATGATTGGTAAGTTTTTAATTACATTTTCCATTTCATTGATTGATATTGGGTTGTTTAGAATTTTTAGGTCTTCATTCAATTTTGGTAATTCATATGTGTCTAGGAATGTCCATTTCTTCTGTGATTTCCATCTCATTGGCATATAGATTCTCAAAGTAGGTATTGATGATCCTCTGGAATTCTGCTAGGTCTGTTATAATTTCACCCTTTTCATTCCTTATTGCATGGATTTGGGCCTTTTCTTTCCTTTTTCTGATAAGGTTGGCTAAGGGTTTGTCAATTTTATTTATTCTTTTGAAGAACTAAGTCTTGGCTTCATTAATTTTTTGTATCATTCTCTTAGTCTCCATTGCATTGATTTCTGCTCTGATCTTTATAATTTTCTCCCTTATATGAGCTTTGAGTTTGTCGTGCTCTTCTTTTTCTGGAAGCTTGAGGTTCAGCATCAGGTTGTTATTTGGGCTCGCTCTGTTTGCCTCATATCAGTATTCACTGCTATGAATTTCCCTCATAAGACTGCTTTCATTGTGTCCCATAGATTCCAATATGTTATATTGTCATTGTCATTTAATTGAAGGAACTGTCTGATTTCTTCTTTAATTTCCTCTGTGACCCATTGGTTATTCAGAAGTGTGTTGTTCAATTTCCGTGTGTTTATGAAAATTTTCCTGTTTCTTTTACTATGGATCTCCAATTTCATCGCACTATGGTCTGATAATATACAGGGGATAACTTCAGTTCCTTTGCACTTACCTAAATATGTTCTATGAGTGAATATGTGGTCTATTTTGGAGAACTACCCGTGTGTAGCTGAAAAGTATGTGTATTCTGATTTTGTGGCGTGAAACACTTTGTAAACATCTGTTAAGTTCATTTATTCAAGAGTTTGATTGAGTTCTAGTATTTTGTTGCTTGTTTATTGTCTAGTTGATCTATCTATTTGTGGCAATGGGGTATTGACGTCCCCCACTACCATTGTATTAGTGCTTATGTTGTTTTTCATGTCCATTAGTAGTTGTTTTGTATAGTTGAGCACTCTAGTGTTTGGTGCATAGATATTTATGATTGTCATCTGTTACTGTTGGATTGTTCCCTTTACAAGGATATAGGGTCCTTCTTTGTCTCTCTTAATCAGTGTGGGTTTCAAATCCACTTGGTCTGCAAAGAGGATATCTACCCCTGCTTTTTTTCAGGTTCCTGTCACATGGAGTACTGTTTTCCACCCTTTAATTTTCAGTCTTTGAGTTTCTTTTTGAAATAAGCCTGTTTCTTGTAGGCAACATATTGTTGGATCTTGCTTTTTGACCCATTCTTCCAATCTATTTCTTTTGATTGGTGAGTTGAGACCATTAACATTAATGTTTATAACTGATACATATTGAGTTATCATTGTCATGACTTTTTGTTTTGGTTTGATTCTCCCCCTTTGCTTTTAATTTCTTGTCGTGCCCAGTGGATTGATTCTGCTGGGCTTCCTGGGGTTGTGATCCTCATTGTCTCTTCCTAGGATATGGTCTAAAATTTTTTGGAGTGCTGGTTTGGTATTCATGAAGTTCCTAAGGTTCTCTTTGTCACGAAAGTATCTTATTTCTCCATCAATTTTGAAAGATAGTTTTGCAGGGTACATCAATCTGGGTTGGAGGCTGTTTTCCTTTCAGACTTGAAACATATCACTCCAAGCTCTTCTTGCCTTGAGGGTTTGCACTGAGAAGTCTGCTGTGATTCTGATGGGCTTTCCTTTGTATGTGATTTGTTTCTTTTCTCTAACTGCTTGTAGAATTTTGTTCTTCTGTTGGGTTTCTGGAATATTAACTATTACATGCCTATGTGTAGATTTTTTTTTTTATCAAGGCTATTTGGAGTCCTATATGCCTCGCTTATGTGTATGTCAAGTTCTTTTCCCCTGCTTGGGAAGTTTTCTGCCATCACTTCTGTGAACAGTTTTTTTTTAATGTCATCTGCACTCTCTCCTGTTTCTTCATTGGTTCCAATCAATCTTATGTTATTTTTCTTTGCATTGTCTAGCAGGTGCTGGATTGATTTCTCGTGGTCCCTTACAATTTTAAAGAATTTTTTCTTTTCCTGGTCACTAATTGCAATCTTATCTTCTATATCTGAGATTCTGTCTTCACATTGGCTCATTCTGCTGTATAGACTTTCCATGGAGTTTTTAATCTTCTGGAAATCTATTTGCATCTGTTTTATGGATTCCCTTTGTTTCCTATGTTGGCATTCCATCATGTTCCTCAGCTCCTCTATTTTTTTTTATCTGTGTCCTCTTTAGATTTATTAATCATGTCTTGCAGTATGGGCACAATCTTTGCTGTTATGTGAGAAATTATTTCTGATTTCATTTTTTCCAGATCCTCTTTCATTGCTAGTTCAGGGAGTCCAGGTGGTTGAATATCAGACTGTTCCATCACATTTCCCTTTGGGGTTGCTGTAGGTGATCTGGAAGTCTGGTTCTGAGGCTTGTTTACGTGTCTTCTCATTTCGAAGGGGGTGGGGGAGGTTCCTGGCACCCGCGCGTCTCACCTCCTCTGTGCTGGGAGCTGTGTCACACCTACCCGGAAGTTTCCTCTAGGCTGGGAACTGCAGCACACCTACCCTGAAGACTCCTCTGTGCCTGGCGCCATGGCACGCTGACCCGGAGGCCTCCTCTATGCTCAGAAGACAGTTCTTATGCCTTATATCTTCCTTGCCTTTATGGAAATGCAATTTACTAATGTGAAGTTGAAATATTAGTGTAGCTCCAGTTGAAAACATATGTAAGTCCAAATGAAATGCCAAAGTTTACTAACAACTTTTGAAAACCTGTTCAATTAGGCCTGTTCATTTAGAAAAAATCACCTCCCCCTCCCTGAGCTGTTCAATTATTTATTTTGTGAATGTACACAGGGTATCTTTATCCTTTGTCAACACTGAGCCATAAAAGTGGTCATCATGTAGAAGTTATAAGAACATTAGTTCAAAATTATTCAGTTTTTATTATGTACCTAATTTTTCACATTGAGATTGTGCACTCCTAGACATGAAAGCTTGCGTTCAAGCATTGTGCACTTCAGGGAGAGAAGAAAGAAGTTTATAAAAGTAAAACATGTCTTATTTTTATTGGTATTTTTGGATAAAAGACAGAAGAGCTTAAGACACAAGAAGGTTGTATGAAAGATGCATCAAACTCAAGGATTTGAGTATTCCTAAAATGATAAATTTGAATTCATTAGTGATTCTTTCATTGACTTACTCCAAAAACATAGCCTTAGTTTGAAATTCTTCCAAAATGAGACTCTCTGTTAAAGGATCAAATGCAAGTAATTTGAGAGTTGATCCCAGGAAGTCCTGATGCGTGAGTGAGAATTGAAACTGCAAGGGGAAGGAGTAGTTTATCAAACAGGTTTTCACTAAGAACAACTGGAGCCCAATGCAGGACCATCATCAGAACAGTCTACCCATACTGCTTGTTTCCAAGGGCCAAGAAAGCTGATATTTAAAATTTTTTATTTTATTTATTTATTTATTTATTTATTTATTTATTTATTTATTGTGGTACCTGAGATTGAACTCAGGACCTTCTGCTTGTGAGGCAGGTGCAGTGCCACTGAGCTAAATCCTCAGCCCACAAATTTTTTTATTTTTATTATTACGTGTTTGTAGTACATAATAATTACATTCATTGTGAGGAGCTGGAACATGTGCATAACACATTTTAAATTCTTTTACTTCTCTTTCCTTTTACCTCACCTCCCCATTTCTTGATCTCCTTCCCACTTTGTTTCCTATTGTTTATATTTTATTTTGATCTTTAATGTACTTGTACTTCAGATTTCTCTTATAAAAGAAACAATGAAATATTTAATGTTGTGTGTCAAGTTTATTTGACTTAACATTATGGTACAAAGGTGCATCCACTTTTCTACAAATAACTCAAATTTATCATTCATTATGCTGGAGTAGTATTTCATTGTGTATACATACCACATTTTCTTCAGCCATTCCTCTCTTGATGGACATATAGCCCACTTTCAAGTTTTAGCTATCATGAGTTATACTGCTGTAAACATAGGTATGTATGTATCACTGTACTGTGATGCCTTTAACTCTTTCAGGAAGATACCTAGAAGGACAATAGCTGGGTCAAATGGAATTTCTAGTATTAGTTTGTTAAGGAATCTCATTACTGATTTTCAAGGTGGTTGTACTAGTTTACATTCCCACTAATAGTGTAGAAAGTTTCCATTTTTCCCCAGTCTTGTGAGCATTTGTTATTATTTTATTTCTTGATGATAGCCATTCTTTACATTCTTTAGTAGAATGCAATCCAAGTGTTGTTTTAATTTGTATTTTACTAGTGGCCAGAGAGGTTGAGCAGTTTTTTGTGTATTTATTGGCCATTTGTACTTTTTCTTCTAAGAAGTGTCTATTAATTTCAGTTGCCAATTTTTTGATCAAGTCTTCTATTTTGGGGGGATTTAATTTTTTGTGTTCTTCATATTTTCTAGACATTAGTCCTCTAAGAAATAGATAGTAAAAATGTTTTCTCATTCTGTAGGTTGTCTCTTCTCTCTGTTAGTAGTTTTCTTTTGCTGTGCAGAAGCTTTTTAATTTGATATATCCCATATTTTGATTCTTGATATTTCTTGTGCAGTGTGTTTCTGTTCAAAAAGCCCTTACCTATGTCCATGTCTTCAAGAGTTTTACCCATTTTATCTACCTGAAAATTAAGTGTTTCTATTTTAATATTTAGACCTTCAATCCATTTTGATTTTAGTTTAGTACATGGTGAGACATAATGGGTCTGCATTCAGTCTTCTGCATGTGGATAGTCAATTTTCCCAGCACCATTTGTTGAAGAGGCCATCTTTCCTTCAGCATATATTTTGACTCCTTTGTCAAAAATCAGATAACTGAATGTGCCTGGGATTGTTTCTGCATCCTCTATCCTGTTGCATTGATCCACATGTGTGTTTTTGTGTTCATACCATGCTGTTTTGATCGCTTTGTAATGTAACATGAAGTTTGGGATTGTGATTCCTTCTGCTTTCCTCTCTTGTCCAGGACAACATATGAATTTTAGAATTGTTTTCTCTATTTTTGTGAGGAATGCTATTGGTATTTTTATTGGCGTTGCACTAAATCTATATACCAGTCCTGCAAGTATGGCTATTTTAACAATATTGATTTTTCCTATCCAGGAACAGGGATATCTTTCCATTTTTGGTGTCCTCTTTGATCTCCTTTTTCAGAGTGGTATAGTTCTCATTACATAGGTCTTTTACTTCCTTGGTTAAGTTAATTCCTAAGTAAATTGAAGCTATTGTGAGTGGTATTGTTTTCTTAATTTCTTTCTCAGTGGGTTCATTATTAATATACAGGAATGCTGTGTTGATTCTATATCCTGCTACCTTGCTGAATTTGTTTGCTAGTTCTAGAAGTCTTTTGGCAGAATTGTTGACTCTTCTATGTAAAGGATCATGTCATCTGTGAATTAGGATCATTTAACTTCTTCCATATATATAACATGTATATTCCTATATATGATATAAAAATATATATAGAATATATATATATCCTTTCTCTTGCATGATTGCTCTGGTTAACATTTTGAGTACTATAGTGAACAGGAGTGGTGATAGTGGACATCTTTATCTTGTCTCTGATTTTGAAAGAAAGCTATTCCCCATTTAATATGATGGTGGTAGGTTTGTTTATAAATACCTTTTATCAGATTGAGATTAGTCCTTCTATAACTATTTTCTTCAGGGTTTTTATGATATATAGATATTGGATTTCCTTAAGGCCTTTTTCTTCATCTATTGAGATAATCATATGTTCTTTGTCCTTGCTTCTACTTATGTGATGTATCACATATCTTAATTTGTATATGTTGAACCATCCTACATCCCTGAGATGGTCATGATATATGATACTTTGATGATTTGTTACATTTTCTTTGCCAGTATCTTGTTGAGGATCTTTGTATCTATGTTCATTAAAGAGATTGACCTATAGTTTTCTTGTTAATTGAGTCCTTGTGTGATTTTGGAATCAAGGTAGTGCTAACTTCTAGGAATAAGTTTGGCAGTGCTCCTTCCCTTTCAATCTCATTAAAGAGTTTGAGGAGTATTGATATTAGAACTTCCCTGAAGTTCCTATACAATTCAATGGTGAATTAATTGAGTCCTAGGCTTTTATTGGTACTTTTTATCTCTGCCTCAATTCCATAGACTGCAATTGGATTATTTAGGGTTTTTATGCCTTCTCAGTTCAGTTTTGGTAATTCATATATATCTAGGAATCTATCCGTTTCTTTTGTATTCTCCAATTTATTGGAGTGTAGGTTTTCTAAGTAGTTACTAACAGTCTTCTGTATCTCAGTGGTGTCCCTCATGATTTCACCTTTTTCATTTCAAATTGCATTGATATGGATCTTTTCTTTCCTTTTTTTGGTAAGATTTCCTATGAGTTGCTTATTTTGTTTATTTTTTTTTAAACAATGAGGTCATAGATTCATTGACTCTTTTTTGTTTTTCTACTCTCAGTTTCATTAATTTCTGATCTGATCTTTTCTTCTTGTATTAGCTTTGGATTTGGATTGTTCTTGCTTTTGTAGGACCTTGTGGTACATCCGTAGTTTATTTATTTGGATTTGCTTTGTTTTTCTGATGTGAAGATTCTCAATTATAAACTTCCCTCTTAGAACTGCTTTCATTGTGTCCCAAAGTTTCTGCTATTTTTTACTGGCATTATTGTTTGATTCTGAGAACTGTCTAACTTCTTTATTGATTTATTCTGTGATCTATTGATTAGTCAAGAGTATATTGCTTAATCTCCATATGTTTGCATAATTTATGTATTTTTTGGAGTTGATTTCTACCTCATTGCACTGTGATCTGATAACATGCATGGCATAATTTTGATTCTTATGTATTTACTTAAGCAAGCTTTATTGGCTAATATGTGGTCTATTTTGCAGAAAGTTCCATATGATGTTGAGAAAAATATGTGTTCTGTTGTTGGTGAGTGGAACACTCTGCACATATCTGTTAAACCTTCTGGGATTTTGACTAAGATGTGTCAGGGAGAAGTTCTTTTCTGATATTGGCTATTTTGTGCTCTATATGAGTCGCTTATCTGTATGTTAAATTATTTCTTCATATTTGGAAAATTTTGTGCTATTTTTTTCTGTGAACAGGTTTTTTTATGCCATTCATACTGCCTTCTCATTTTTATCTAATTCCAATTAATATTAGATTAGTCTTCTTTGCATCATCTAGCAGCAGTTGGATCCATTCTCCATGTTCTCTTGTTGTTTTGGAGGTATCTCAGAGTATATGGTCACTTCCATCAACCCCATCTTGTAGTACTGATACTCTCCCTTCACATTGCTCACTTCTGCTGCCCATATTTTCAATAGAGTTTTTTAAATCTCCTGGAATACTGTTTGATGTCTTTTTTTGGACTCTAATTCTTTACTAAACTGGTCATTCACATATGGCATCATTTTGTTCAGCTCAGCTAGCTTTTAATTAGTGTCTTCTGTAAGCTCACTGATTATTTTGTTTATCAAGTCCATTATCTGTTTAGTTGTATTATCTTTGAGCTTGCCGAGCTCCTTACTGATCTGTGTTTTTGTCTCTGCTTTTATCATCACTTGGTATAATTTAGCTATTTGACTTTTGATTTCCTCCCATTGATGCCCCATGGATCAGCTTTGAGGGAGTTAGGAATTTTGAAGGTTGTGAGTCAATTAAAGTGGACTTTGTTGCTAGTATGGCATTCTCTTTAGTTAGTATCTGGTTTTGAGTGATGCCCTCTGGGCATGGCTAACTACAGCTACTTAAGCATGGCCTTTGTGTCTGTCCCAAGAACCAACCACCTCCATTAATTGGAGGGTGCAATACAATTGGCCCAGGACCAGGTTATCTAGAAATGAACTGCATTATTGTTGGTGACACAAAGAAAAACCACATATTGAATGGCGTACAGTAAAAATGAATTAATAGCAACAACTGCCAAGCATGGTGGTGGATGCCTGCAATCCCAGCACTTTGGAGGCTGAGGCAGGAGGATTGCCAGAGTTCAAGGTGCCTAGGCTACACAGTGAATTCAAGGCCAGTCTGAACTACATAGCAAGACCCTGTCTCAAAAATCTACAAAATAAAAAATAAATAAAACTATGGCACCCTCCAAAAGCCCTGAAATTAGTAACATTAATAGAGTCAAAGACAAACTGGATATTGCTGTACTACAAGAACCAATAAAACTTACCACTGTATCACTCTTAACAATAGAAAAGGTACCTGTCAGTATAATATAAACACAAAGACAAACCAAATATTAACAATCAGTAAATATCTACTAATGTAACAACTCTACCACCATTAACAATAGGAAAAAAATTCAACAATAATACCGTAAAGTCAACTCAATATTTAAAGATTTTAAAAGCTTAATAATAATAATACCAGTAGCGATGGAGGGGTTGAGGAAAGGCAAAATGAAAGAAGTCGAATTTGAAAAATAGATAAAAAGAAGATGAGGAGAAAAGTGAGATAAAATATCCCACCAAGGAATAAAAGAAAATCAATAAAATTAGATAAAAGTAACTGTAAATAACAAACAAGAAAAATAAAAGCCAGAGAACAAAATAAAGAGAAAGAAGAAAAAAGGAAGATAAAAAACCCCATCCCCCCCAAAAATAATGATGAAAAATATATATGAGTCCAAAAAAATTCCTTCATGTTTCTGAATGACTGGTTTCTTTCCAGGGTTTCCTCTACTGGAATCCACTAGACATGGAGGTTGGATAATGAGTCACTGTTAAGACCTATTTTGTTTTCACTGTCATGTTATTGTGTGTGAATGCTGAATCCCGCTCCACCTTTCCTGCTGGATATCATTGGTCAGTGGTGTCCTCCCAAGGACTATATTCACTCCAAATGTTTCCAGTTTCTAAGTCTCCCTGCATGCCCTAAATCATGGCTTACTCCACCTAGCTTTATACCCTGTGGGTTTTTGAGTTGCTCTCCCTACTTCAGAGGCACCTCTCCTTGTACACGCAAAGTTTTTGCAACCATCCAAGCCTAGGCATATCCCTCATCACACTGGTACATGGAGAAAGCAACCTGACCACCGAGCTCTTTGCTGGATGTAGGCAACAAAGCAGAGAGGTCAAGCAATCCACTGGATTTAATGCCAGCACTTTCAGATTCGACCCCCTCCAAAATCCACACATGAATGGCCTGGCTTTTTACCACAGAAGGGAGGGCCCCTGTGTCATTCCTAGGCTGAGCTTTCACTTCTCAGAGGCCTTATGTGTAGCCAGTGCCCTCTCATGACTGCCTCTTGTGCCTGCCTCCACCCAGTCAGTGATAGAGGTGACTTCAGAAAATCTGAAGTGTAAATGTTCTATAGTTTTGTGGCTCAGTCTTAAACAATTAACCCCTTCCCAAAATGGTTCCTGGTTAAACACTCTCAAGTATGGTGAGTGTTGCACTGAATTTCTTCTCCAGCTATAACCTACCATGTGGAAGGAATGACTTTCAAAGTGAAATTCCATGCTGTCTTTGCACTTCATAATAACTGTGGGCATTTCTTGGGACTAGTGCTACCAGTCATTGTTTCCTGAGCTGCTTACTCTCTCTGGGTTTACCTTGTATCCGTGGAGACAGCTTTCCTTCCCAGGGAGCTGTGATGAGTGTTTCAGACCATTTTGTTCTTTTCTCTGCTTTGCGCTCCATTTCTTCAGCTTCTCTGCAGTTTGTAGTTTTCTTGTCAGCTCCCTTCCAATTCCCAGAGATCTTCTCTTTTGTTCTTCACCAAGCTGTTGTTTCCCAAGTATCAAACTTCCAGGTCCCAGAGAAGTGTATTTTGCTGCTGGTCTTTACTGTTTTTAATCCCCTTGAGAGTTTATTTTTCAACTCCTATTTGTCACTGGCACACCCTTGACAGCTTTAAAATTCTGGTCTGAACACCAACAGCTTCTGCTACAAAACTCATTTTCTATTGTGTAAGTTCTTTTTCATTTCACCCCATTTAAAAGTGAGCATTGTGCGTCAGTCACCCTATACATTTTATTACACATACCTTCAAATATAACCCAGCATTCATGTTGCATTGATCTTGCTAAAATAGATATAATAATTTTCAGTTTTGAGTGCTATTAATTCTAAAGTCATTCTTTCAATCACAATACAAAACAAATATCATAATATTAACTGAATATTTCATGTATCATATTTGCACTGTGGAGGATATAGTACCATTTAAGAAAATTATTCAATGGGCTGGGGATTTAGCTCAGTGGTTCCAGTCCCTCCCTCAAAAGTGCAAGGTCCCGAATTCAATCCCTGGTACCAAAAAAAAAAAAAAAAAAAGAAAGTGACAAGAAAATTATTCAAGCATTAATTCTAAACTGCTTCATAGATGACTAATCAGCTCTACTTGAATTTTATCTGTAAACAAGAGTATAAATCACTATTGTTTAACACAAGGATTCATCTTAAGGTCTAGGATCTACACCAGAAATGAAACTTGAATATATGCATTTCTGAAAAGTTGGGAGAATAACCAAAATCGCAATAGCATAAATATATTGTGATAATTATAAATATACAACTGCACAAACAATTTAACAGAAAGGCTTAAGGATAAAACCACTATAGAGAAACAATTTTCAGTCTCAATCTATTCCATTTTCGCCACTAATTGTTTCAATTGTTTAAGGAAAAGGTTTTATGAGAGAGTGAGGTCAGAAAATCGTAAGATATTCATTCTTTCAACATACTCTATATTTAAAGAATCTAAATGCAATGAAATGATGAGTAATATCAAAACACACTGCGGTGTGATCCTGCATACGTCTTTTCATCAGTCTTAATGCAAGATTCCATGGAGCCAAAAATGAATGTTGAAATCGCCACCAAATGTCGTTTGCTGAAGATTCTCTGTAATACCTTATCCATGAGTTTGCTTTTTAATAATCATTCTTAGATCAGTATAAATATTTTCCCCTTAGTGTTCTTTTAACGTTTTTTCCGTCTGTGTTAACATTGGTATAAATGTATAGCATTCGCTCTATACAGTAAAATTATTTTTTGCTCTGTCAGTGGTTCCCAAACAGACCTGGAAATCCATGCGTCTCAACATCATAAGAGAACATCCATGACCTTGTTCAAGGGCTGTGGAAACTTGATATTGAATTTAAAATATTTTTGTCTTTTCCCATAATTTACATAAATATTGAATTGGATTGGTATTAATTAAAGGAAGGGTTTACACAATAAGATCTTAAAGAAAAATCCTCGAACTTATGGTGGGAATGGGAAAAGACCAGTGAGGCAAAGGAGGCACTCATGTAGGGTGTCAAATGTATGGGGTTACCAAAAACCAATAATCAAAATAAGTGTTTTAATATATAGTACCTTAAGAAAACAAAAGTAATGCAAAACTCCATCATGAACAACACAGAAACATTTTTTAGCAAAGAAAGAACAAGTATTATTGATTTTTCTCTCCCCTCAGGATCCAATACAGCCAGGAAAGGCACTGTTTCTGATCTTATCTTTATTTAAAATGTTTATATTCTGTTCTGCAATCTCTTAGGATGTTTGCTTATATAATTTAGATTGTATGGAACCTTAATTCCTCTGGTACAGGCAGCATATTTTATCTTTCAGTTAACCCAGAACCATTTTTACTACACACATATTGATTTTAAAAGTTCTTTTCGGTCCAAAGGGGTAGGGGTAGTGGGAGGGGCAGGAGAAAGGAAAGAAGGGAAAGGAAAAATGATGAGAAATGGAAAAAATGAAAACAAAGTGTAAATAGGGAAGGGTGGAGGGGGTGAAGGGAGGGCTAGGAATGGGGAAAAAATAAGAACCAAGATGCATCATGTAAAGGTACAAGTTCCCAATGAGAAATGTTAATGTGTTGTATACCTAAAATGTACCAATAAAAGAATTTTTTTAAAAAGTTCTTTTCGTCAAATTACTGACCAACACAGCACAAACCTTGGCCATCTAGAACAGATATTGATTATTTAACCATACCAATGCAGACCAAATGAATGTCAATCATGATCATATCACCAGGTGGATTCCAGGTATTATAAAATTGTCATGGATGACTAAAGCATGAAATTCAGTAAAATTTCACAGGTTCTCATGTCTGAGGTTGTGCTTATCACTTTCACTATTAATGTTTTCAATAGCTTTATTACTTTTCTAATACATGAAATATACACATTGTTAAAATAGTCAAAAGAACAGCCAGTAAAATCTCACAATCGAGGTTTACACTTTATTAATGCTTTGGCATAAAATCCTTTCAAACATCTTTCTGTACTGATACAAATATGTATACACTTTTATACAAGTGGGATCATGCTATAAGTGATGTTTAGTAACATGCTTTTATAAAGCACTCTATATTTTGGACATTTTCTCTGTCCATAAATCTAAATGTACAAAATCATTGCATATTATTCCATTACATAAAACATAGCTGATGTTGTCAGTAGGCTGCTTTCATTCCCTCAAATCTCTATAGCTTCTTTGATGGGATCATTTCCAGCTCCCATATGCTTTGCTTCCAGTAATCTTCACCTGTGACCTTATTTAGGGGCTGTGTCTTGGCCTACTGGAACTGTTCCACTAACATAATGGAGAGCTAGAAATGCCTAAGTATTTGGATGTCTATAGGGTAACCAAGACTGATTGATATAAGCATTTGAAATCCCAGTGCAGTTTGCCTCACGGTGGGGTGGGATAAACTCTGAGGTGTAATTAATAACACAAAGCTCCCTGAAAAATTAAACTGAGACTTCATTTGAATCACGCCCTTGATTGTCTCCTTTTGATTCTCTGTCCTGCTTTTTCCAGTCTAACAGTGCTATTAATGAGACATATATGCAATTTAAAATTTTCTAGTAGCCACAATAAAAACTCAAGAAATAGAAATTAACTTCTAGAGAGAAACAGAGAAGAAATAGAGAAATTAATTTTATTAATATTTCTTATCTAACTTAATATATAATTTTAATATAGAATGAAAATATAAATGTTAATGAAACATTTCACATCTTCTCATATTATACCATTGAAGTCAGATGTATGTGGTGATATAGAGATGAAATAAAGTGGCCACATTTCAAGTGCTCATTAGCTATATGTAGTAGTGACTATTATTTTAGACAGTATAGATCTGGAGAATCCAAATTAAATATAAGATACCACATTTTAATTGGTGCCTTATTAATGAATATTGACTTTTTTTCCATTCCCCTTCCACTGTTTAATGCTCTGATGGGCTTATTATACCTATATGATTATTTCCTTAAGATAAAATCCTAAAAATTGCTTTCATGTATCAAACTGCCCTGGAGATGGACAATTGTCTATTTCTACTCACACTTAACAGCAGTGGGTTCTTTTCTCATATTTGTAAATCTGATAATGAGATTTTAAACTTAAAATTTTTAAATATCTCTTCACCTTTTAGCAAACCTAGAAACAGGGCTTCCCTTTATTATTTTTCTTCTCATTAACCTTGAAGACAGTAGATTAATTGATAATTTCTACTGCTTTTCTCATCCCAGGCATAAAAGAATCTGCACACACATAAATATTTAATATTATAGTCCATAAAATAAAATTCTACACTATACTCCTAGCCTCTACTAAATTAAATTAGGGAATAATCCAAAAATAGTCTGTGAGACAGTTTCATTGATTCCTCCAACCCAGCACACTTGTAAATGTCTGATTGTCAAAAAGAGGATTAAGGAAAGTAGAAGCAATTACAGTTTAACAAAACTTGAGGTCACAGTAACAAGAAAATATGCTGTGTAATACCAAAGTGCCTTATAAACATTCCAATTTCATGGTCTGCTTGCTAATACTACCTGTTTTGGAAGGGAATATATCTAAAGGACAATATGGATATTGATTTTTAAATAAGGATGATACCCAAATAAATTTAAAGTAGCTTTGCAAAACAATCTCTTGGGTTCTAAGTTGTTTATGAGTCATTTTGCAGTAAAAGTGAAGTCATTCGTCATGACTCAGAATTGATGGTTGCTGAGGGCCAGTCATTAGTAGAAATGCCCTCTTCCTGACATAAAGGATATCATTTTCTCAGGTGCTCATGAAAGCCTATATGGAGCATGCCTAAATATTTAACTCTTTAATTTCAAACAATTATATCCTCTGGATCAATGTGTCTTGTTATTTGGGAAACATTTTGTAACTATATGATCTTGAAGGACCACATGAACATCATTCTTAAATGCAGATGTTCCATAGCATTCAGAGTAAAAATCTTTATTTCACCCTACATTCCCATACTTTAAAAATGTGTAGGTTAAAGAAATTTCATATATTCCAAAATGTGTTTTTGAACAAAGAGTTTCATGATTCTGTAGCTGTGATTCTAGTAGCCACAATAAAAACTCAAAAGACATAGAGAAATTAATTTTATTAATATATTTTATTTAACTTAATATATATAATTTCAATATAGAAAGAAAATATAAATATTAATGAAACATGAGTTTTTTTCTACCCTGTGTACTTTTCTTTCTTTTTTTTTTTTGTGATGCTGGGGATTTAACCTAGGGTCTTGCGCCTGCTAGTCAAGTGCTCTTCCACTGAGCTCCATCCCCCAGCTCTTCTCTGTACTTCTTGAAGCTCAAACTTGTTTTTTCATTACTACAGGGAGCTGTTTTTTCATTAGCATAAAAATAACAATAAGCCCGTAAACATTCTTCACAAAATAATGATTTGCTCCTCCCAAAGCTATCATCTGTCACTGAAGCATTTGACTATAAACTTTAAAAAGAAGACAAATGACTATGAATTTTTTCTTTTTTTCTTTCTTTCTTTTTTGGGGGGAAGGGTTGAGACAGGGTCTCACTGTATATTTCAGGCTGTCCTTGAACTCATTATGTACCCAAGGCTGGCATCAAACTCTCAGTGAGACTCCTGATTCAGCCACCTGAGTGCTGGGATTACAGGCATGCACCACCATGCCCAGCTAGAGAATGGGTTATTTTAATGCAGCACAAACTAAAAGCTCATTTAAGATATCAAATATAAAATATGTACTTATATCTATATTAATGTCATCATATACATTCCTGGACTATATCACTACAATTGTTAACATAAGATTTACCTTTACTCAGATTAGGGTTATATCATGGATTACTAGGATCATAGTTTAGTAATATCCCATTTTTACCAACAGGGAGGATTTAATTATGTTTAACTTTGGGATCTCATTTTGAAGAGTTGTAGAAGACTGTCCTGTCAGGATTTAGCTCAGTGGTTCCGTCGCCTGCCTCGCAAGCGCAAGGTCCCAAGTTCAATCCCTAGTACCAAAAAAAAAAAGCAGAAAATGGAAACCATGTTAGATATTTCAGAGAGGAAAAGTTTATTACAGGAAGCTTTTCATAGAAGTGATCAAAGATCTAAGGAACCGAACACGAAATAGATAGCTAATGCAGATATTAGTAACTGCACAATCCTAAGGTTGGAGGGAGCACAGCAAGGTGGTATTACCAGAGCCCAGGAGTCAAAGAAACACAATGGGAAGTGTATTCATGGCATCCCTGACCAGGTGAAGCTGAGGCCATGGTGAAAGAGTCTTTCTGAAAGGAGCAGGAAGAGGAGATACAGCTATGCCTGAGACATTAACTAAACAGAGAATGAAAAAGAAATATTGTATTTCTCCTCTCCCTTCACCATCTAGTCCTCCATCAGTATGTCTAATTGGGTTATTATATTTGGAAGCCAGTGGGCAAGGGAGTCTGGCATGTGCTATTCCTAGCTATAAAGAAAAGGGCAAAAGAAGAAAGGAATGGATCTGAAAGTAAGCAAGCAAAAACTGAAATGGTAGCCCATATACAAATACACACTTTGCAAACAAATTTGGTATTTACCTTTCGTATACATTTTTCAAATCCTACTGTCTCTTTTCCTCACAGTTTCAATGCATTTGTAAATTGATTTATTTGAGAATATTTTGCCAAAATGAAAAGAAATATGTATTAGGAGTGAGGAACTGGAGGAGTGAGAAACTCAGATACAAACACAATTAGGTCATAAATGCTGAGTGTGGCTGCTGAATTATACGAATATTCTCCCCCTTTTCAGGTTTCATCTAAGAAAGGGAGGTGCAATCTAGAAAGAAAAAGTCCTGGAGTAAAAAGTAGAAACTGGATTTTAATTTCTAGAACTGCTCTTAATTTTGTAGGTAGTAGATTAGCCTTTTTAAAAATAGTTTCTCTATGTTATTGCTGCACAGTTATATTACATGGCACCCAGAAGTACAAAGAAATTTTTTGTGCCTTTCTTGCAGATGGGAACTTACTCAGCTGATAATTTTTACTAAGATCGTTTAGTGTTAAATTGGGTTCCTCCAAACTTCTTGAAGGGCTGTTATAGTTCATGTTTTCTCTCTTATTTATCGAACTGGGCTTTTGGAGAGGATAAACCACTATTGAGTTGCCTCTTTTGGGGCTCTAAGTGTCTTCACTTCCCTCACACACACTACCACTTACCATTTAATCAGAATAAATAGAACTGACAGATTTTACCTTTAAAAAACTAACAGTATAAAAGGAAGGTTTCCAATAATTCCTTAAATTCTTTCTAAAAGCTTAAAAGATTACATGTCCACATGGCACTCTTGCTCTACTTTGTCTCAGATGCTCCCTTCTCCATCTTCACTGGAATTTGCCTTTAATAGATTAGCAATAATGATTTCTCAGTTTCTATAACTTAATATTCCTCACAGAGTCAACTCTTGAAGTCAAATTTGTGATGTTTTAAATTAACACATGAATATGGTGGTCTTGCCACTACATTTTAAAATCACCGTGACGTTGATGGAGATAAAGACATGGATAAGCAGATAAACTGGTAAGTAGTGACATTACAATAATTATAATAAAGTAGAAGATAGCTTCACTTAATGAAGAATTTGTAGAAATGTTGCAGTTTTATGGTGAATTGATTTTCATAAGATTTTATATTACATATACATTTGTAACGATCTCACTGAAAATACTGACTAAAAGTTTGACAATTGGCACTGAAGGCTGTGTATGATTTCACAAGAGAAGATGGAAAAGAACTTTCTGTAAGGTGCTAGGAAAAGTAGCTTGGGTAAAAGTATGGGCATTTATTATTTTTTCCATAGATTCATGAATGTTGAGAAGCTACTGATGCTGTCTTAGAGAATTGGGACAAATCTGTAAGACATAACCTTCTGTTCTATTTACTCTTCCTGAGTAGCAAATATTTCAAAGTTTAGCAGCTTAACACAACCATTTTATTACGTTCATGGGTTCTGTGGATTAAGAATTCTTACAGAGGCACAACAGGGATGGCTCATCTTTGCTGCAAAATGTCTGGCAACTCATCTGTAGAGACTAGGGGCAAATAAATGACTGGAACTGGAATTATTGAAGCTTTCTTATTCAGATGTTTGGTACCTGGCTGGGATGATATGAAAATTAGGACTGCCAACTGGAACACCTATATATGGCCTCTCCATATGGCTTGGCTTCTTAACAACTCAGCAGCCTCAGGGAAGTTGGACTTTTTACACAGCACTCCAGGGTACAAAATGCAAGTGTTCTAGTGCAGAGGGAGGCAGTTGCATTGATTTTTATGCCTTAGCTTTGAAAGTCATGTATACGCTGTCAACCAAAGCAGTCATAAATCTGCCCCAATTCCAAAGGAGAAGAATCACACTCCATCTTTTGAAGGGTGAAATCACAAGCATACATTGTACAAAACCATGTGAGATAGGAGATATTATAACATATTTGGAAAATACAATTTGGCACACTCTCATAGAGTACTATTGGAAAATTTGCATATCGATGAGATAGTCATACAAGTGAGTGGATTGAGTGTGATGAAGAAAAAAAATGTGATTGTAGAAGTACAAACAACATAAGAATCTGACCGAGAATAAGGATTGTACAGTTTCTATGAAGTAACCCTTGAATAACTGTCTAAAGGATGAGTAGGAATTAACCAGGCAAGTGTTTCGAGAATAGAATGGGGTCATAAAAGCATTTTAAATGAATTTAACAACCCATCCAGAAGTCCTGTAGAGCAAGAGACAGAATAACTGAAGTACTAAGGAGAAAATCAAACATGAGACTGAGCTATAGAAAGATGTAGGAAAATGACTTTGTAGGCCATGTAAAAGAGTTTGGCCCTTATCCTTAAGATAATGAACCCTCGGAAAAAATTTAATAAAGGAATTAACAAAGTCAGGGTTAGTTTTTAAAAAGCTGTAACCCCAGAACTCTGGGTGGCTGAGGCAGGAGGATCACAAGGTGGAGCCCATCCTAAGAAATTTAGCAACTTAGTGAGATCCTGTTTCACAATAAAAAATAAAAAAGGGCTGGGGATGTAGTTCAGTGTGAAGGCCCTGGGTTCAGTCTCGGGGTGGGGGAGAGGGGGAGAGAGGAGAGAGAGAGAGAAGAGAGAGAGGAGAGAGGAGAGAGAGAGAATGAGAGAGAATGAGAATTAAAAGCAGCCGAGAGTCCAGAAAAGTAGAGAAAAAGTTAGAAAACTGTTGCCATAATCCAGGCAAGAGATGACTGCAGCCTGAACTAGGTTGGTCACAGGGTAAATGGAGAGACATGAAACTTTTCAAAAGATATTAAAAAATTCAAATTTACAGTATATGAGATACAGAACAAATTGAAGTAAGAAAGTAGAAGGTATCTAGGGTAATAGCTAGTTGTAAGATTTGCACAAGTGGAAGGATACTGAGACACTCACTGGGTTGAGGAACATAGCAGGAAGCAGGTTGTAGAAGATCAAGAATTTCAGTCTTAGGCATATTGAGTTCAAGTTGGACATGACATCCAGTTTGATATGTTGATTAGGCAATTGGATGCTCACAGGCAGCATCTGATTTGAAGATATAAATTTTAAAGTTATCTACTTAATAAAGAGCTATTGATGTCCTAAGTGTAGAGGACATCAGACCCATCATCATGCGGCAATGTGTTGAATTTTTTAACTATTTGAGACACAAAAGGGAGCTTTTCCTCCTTCTGTCTTTCTCTCCTGCCCCAGAAAATTTTTGAGGGATACATGATACTCCATATATCCCTGGGAGCTAAGCTTGAAAGTCTGATCAAGCTCAAAGACAAATAAACAAACTTAGAGATAGTTATAACTGATATGGAACTTGAGCCTCCTGGCAGGTCCCCCCCACCCACCCCCAGTCATTGCTCAACATACTCAGGAAGTTACCAAAAGCTTATCTCTTTAATCATCCTGTAGTAGAAAGAAAAGGTCAGTAACCTAGTCTATCTGACTCTCCATAAAAAAATGTACCTTCTCTGAAATCTTACTGAACTGTTGAAATCATAGTTACAAGATAAACCTAGAGTGACAAATCTTTTATAATAGGTTGATGCAGAGCAATCATCCAGCAAACTTCTCTTTAATTTTCAGAGATATGTGGCACAAAAAAGTCACTTGCTCCCTTGATGATATCATGAACTTCTCTTCCCACTTGTTCCCTGTATCAGTGACGAATTTCCCTTCCCACTCATTCTCTGGCTCTGAGACAGACATGAATACACTTCTGAATGTATTAACTTACACCTCAAGCAATAATGCCAATTCGAGACATCTATGACTCCCAAGACTGTTTACTTTAGACCATCCTAATTCTAACCAAATAGAATAGGTTTTCCATGCTCCAACTTCCTCAATATTGATTTGAAATACTGATTGTATTGAAGAATAATATTTTATTAAATAGCTTTGACTTTTTATAAATCAAGCCACAGTTAAATTTATAATCTAGTTGTCTTTAGCTTAGAATTAGTTCTGAAAATTCATCAAAGAATGTGCTATTTTGGTGGTTCCCAAAGTTTGGTTGAGGGATCACTGGTAATTCATAAAAGTTCTTACAGTCCTATATTATGAATGTTTTATAACTTATCAAGGGCCGTGGTTTCATTTCCTTAAAAAACCATTGGTCTCTTTAATGGAAATTCATGTCACTGCCCATTCCTACCTGTGTACACATACAAAGGTCATGACTAATTTGACAGTCAATGAGTAGTCAATGTTAAGGAAGCCAGTATAAATAGATTAATACCATATATCCAGATCATCATACATCTCAATTTGCTCAGAACAGTTCTATTTTATTTCTATTGTCCTGGTTTAATGATTAATAGTACCTCTCTGGCTCTCCTATGTGTCCTGGACTAGATGATGTCTAACTATGCATCATTAACTTATTGCCATTAACTATGCTCAAAGGTTGAATATATTAGATTTTTGCTCTTCATCATTTGAGTTGAAAAATGAATTAGGCTTCTATGATTAACACCAAAGCCTGAAATTGAAAATTCATGAAGGAGAGAGAAGTGAGAGGGTCATGATAGGCCACGAGTGAGTCAACATTATGAGTAATTCAAATGTATGAATAAGTAAGAGCTCCAAACTTGAGTCAAAACATGCAGAATAGAGTGTGAGGAATTACTGTAATTTTGAGGAAAGAGAAGAAGCTCACAAAGAAAGCCAATGTGTTTTGTGCTGTGGCAACTCTTAGTGAATACTTATGAGATCCTGAGGCAGGACAAATTTGCCATGAGACTGAAACTCATTCCAGTCCACCAGGCTTAGATTCCTGTCAAAGCATTTCTCTCTCTTTGATTATTCTAGTTTGAGTTCCCCTAGAAGCAGACCTTAGGACAAGGATTTGAGGGGAATTAAATTATTTGGGGGATGATACAGGAAGTGCTAGCAGGGGGAGTGAGGAATTGAAAAAGGGAAGGGAAATAAGTCCATACAGGTATATGAATGAGCCCATTACTACTATAGGCAACTAGGGCTCAATGGTATTGGGAACCCCTGGGAGACAGGGTAAATGATGACTCTGAGTAGTTCACTCAAGGAGAAAGACTGAAACATTTGTTCTCCACTCCTAATCATCAGTGGTAGAGGGTTGCTCCCAGGAATGTTAACTCTTTGGCACTCCCGGCCTGTCCCTGCATGGGCTGGGCATGCTCCTGTGACCAGAGGAAATGCTCAAGGACAGAATCCCATGTGCTTGAAGACATCATTAGTGGGAATACTGGGTACCAAAAAGATATCAATGGGCACCAACAGAACCTGCTATACTGATCACATTTCAGGTAATCTCAGGTGCTCCTCTTTATTGCTATAGAAATTGCCTAAGACAGCCTCCAATCATTTATTTTATTCTTGCATTCTCAAAATATTGACAGCGGCATCTGTCATAATATTAGATTTTATGAGTTTAATTGGGATAACAGAAATAAGTAGGGCAGATCATTTTAATAGATATTTAGCTTCACGATAGTGGCCTCTGAATTTATAGGCTATATGAGAAATAATTTATTAGAATGAACCACAGTGATGTTGACATTTCCTTAAGATGTATATCTCTTTCTGGGTCATTTCCAAACATTCGGTATATCATAGAATCATGGAGTTGAAAACGTCCTTAGAAATTACCTAATAAAGTCTCTATTGCAAAAATTTGTTCTACATCAGTAGATAGACATTCGGATTGAGCTTAAAGTAATTAAAAATATTTCAGTAGAATATTTTTTTCTAAGCAGGAGATAAGCGAAACTTATGTACAGTGACATACTTTAGTTAGGGATGAAATTTATGAAACTCTCAGCAAGCTATTAAAATACATTAATATGTTCATATGATTTTGATCATTTTTGTTCCAACACAGTTTATTGTCCTCCTAATTCAAAAAATGACACAAATGTGGACATAAACAAGATATAAATTAAAAATGTAGCCACTCATCTTCTGAAATTGGGTGCTTAGAGTGATTATTATTAAACTATCAGAACTGTATTTAGGAATGATCAACCACTTTAACTCAAGCCTCCCTGCAGAATTAATTCTGTTGTGTGATGAACTAAGATCCACAATCATTTAACATACTCAAAGCCATTTCACAAATATAACCCAAATACTTAAAGTAGGTGTTTATAAGCTAAGTGATTAAAACTGCTGTAGTAAAAAAAAAAAATGAACCCTAGCTGTTGGACCTTCTTCACACAGATATTCTCTAATAACATCCTTATTATTTAATTGTGGCACAATTTGTGTAGCATAAAATTTATCATTTAATCATTTTAGGTGCGTAGTTCAGTAACATTAAGCATCATCACACTATGCACAACCATCACCCCCATCCATCTCCAGGAATTTCTTAATTTTCAAACACTGAAAATTTGTACCTAGTAAATAATTACTTCCTATTTCTCTCTCCCTTGATTCTGCCAACCACATTTCTACTTTCTTCTCTATGAATATAACTACTTGAGGACCTTATCAAAGTGGAATCATACAGCATTTGTCCTTTTGTGAATGGCTTATTTCAAATTGTGCTTCTTAACTTTTCTATCCAGACTCACTAACGGTGGTGTGGGATAGCAGGTGCTGTTGCTTTCCACTGAACTCAGCCTCTGGTGAAAATGCATATATCCAAAGTATAGTTCACTGATAGTTAGAAAACAACACCACAAATATCTCACTCTCTGACTGAAAAACGTCATTTCATTGTCCTTGCAAGAAGATTCACAGAAGGTCCACCAGGTGTTTTATATAAAAATAACAGTTCCCTCAAGCTACCTAACCTAGATTTTAAGTTATGTAAGATGAGTTACTTGGAAAATGCTGAATAAACACATTCTAGGATTGTGGCAGTGTAGTTACCCTGGATTTTTTTCAGGGATACATACATCCCCCAAAAGATTCAGGAGCAAATTCTAATTGGTCTCTGAAAATCTTACACATCTCATTTCCTTGCCAGTGATTGGTTTGGAGGGAAGTGTGAGTCCTGATTCTAGCTAGTAACTAGGTGAGGTTAGCCTGATGGCTTCTGAGAAGGTGTGTCTTGCTCTTAATAAAGATTCACATGGGAAATATCCATTTTTTTCCTGTTGCAGGATGTTTTCACTCCAGTAGGTAGTGCTACTTTGTGACCGTCAGTACTGCTAGGCTTAGTCACAAAGCTGCTATGCCAAAGATGACAGAGCAGAAAAGTAGAAAAATCTTGAGAACTTGAGGTTTTAGTGAGTGCCTAGAATAACTAATCCTGAAATAACCCTGCCTCATTATTTCAGATAATGTGGTATTACAATATTTCCTCACTGTTTAAACTGGTTGAGATAGAGTTGTCTAGAACTTGCGGACGCTTAACTGATGAAGTAGACTGGGAGATATTATGAGATGGTTTCTCTGGAAAGCAGATGCTAAAAAAGAGTCCAGTTCACAAGAAGTTTCTTAAAGAACATCTTGTGCAAGAGAGGGGAAAGAAGCAGAACAAGGCAGAAGTGAATTGGTAAGCTAGACAATGAGAGCCATGGTTTGGGAAGGCCCAAGTTGGACCAAGGTTACAGACTTTTATACTCCCATCATTTTTAGTCACTAGAATATGCCCCCTTGGGAAGGATGTAATCTTGGGTAACAAAGGAAATCCCCAAGGGGCTAATTGAAAGTTGTCTGTACTGACAGAAATCTCAGCTACTAGAACAAGAAGTTCTTCGTTGAAGAGAAATCTGGATGCTGTGTGACAGTACCTACTACATAGTATTATCAGGACCATTCAAAGAACAGATGCTTGTCCCAGGCCTATAAAAAATATACCTTTGAAACTCATATGTCCTGCCTAACTTCTGTTATTCTATGGCTTATGCTACTGATAGCAGTCATATTCTTGCTACATTTGCCTTCATTTAATTTCCTTTTGCTTGACTGGTAAAGGTTAACAATTTAATTGTCTATAAATGTCCACACATATGACTAAGCTATTGTCCTTTTGGGTTTAATGCAACCAACTTGCTTTTATGTCTACTGAATAAACAGCTAAGCTTAGCTTCCTTCGCCTTCTTGCTAGCAATTCACCTTCCTTAAGCTTCTCCCTTGGCTTCTCACACACCTCTCACTCCTTTGTCTCAGTCCCCTTTCCTGTCATCTTTTTCTCCTCTTAATCTCTTGTCATAAGTACTCTCTGAGAGAGCAAACTCGGCAGCAACTCAGCCCTCTCATCAATGCTTCATGTCTAAGCATGCTCTTTCACAGTTCTTGGTCTCTTCTAATTCTACTGAAATCTCAGGTGAATTTGGTCCTAAATTTTCAACATCAGCTCTTTATCTTTAGAAGCATCCCATACTGAAATGGGAAAAACTGAAAGCATTTTCTCTAATATCAGCAATCAGACGAGGGTGTCTACTTTCATCACTCTTACTTAATATAGTACTGGAAATTCTAGCCACAGCAGTCAGGCAAGAGAGAAATAAAAGACATAGAAACAGGAAAGGAGGAAGTCAAATTATCCCTGTTTTCAGATGGTATAATTCTATACCTAGTAAATTCTAGCATCCACAAAATTCTCTTAGAACTGATAATCAATTTCAGTAAAATGGTAGATTACAAAAATCAATATACAAAAATTGGTAGATTTCCTGTGCACCAATAATGAACTCACTGAGAAGGAAATCAGGGATACAATTCCATTCACAATAACCTCAAAAGAGTAGGAATCAACCTAATCAAGGAGGTGAAAACCTCTACAATCAAAATTATAAAAATGGAAGAAAGAAATTGAAGAGAACAATAGGAAATGGAAAGAGCTTCCATATCCACAGATTAGGAGAATTAATATTCTGAATATTTTCATACCAGAAGAAATCTACAGATTTAATGCAATCCACTTCACAACACCGATCACGTTCATCACAGAACTAGCAAACAATCCTAAAATTCATATGGAAACACAGAAGACTCCAAATTGCCAAAGCAATTCTGAGCAAAAAAACAATGCTAGAGGCATCACAGTATTTGATTTTAAATGTACTATACAGCCATCATAACAAAAAGAGCATGGTATTGACGTAAAAATGGACATATAGACCAATAGAACAGAATAGAGGACCCAGGAATAAGCACACACATCTACAACCATCTGATTCTTGAAAAGGAACCAAAGCTATAAGTTGTATAAAAGACAGCCTCTTCAATGAATGGTTCTGAGAAAACTGGACATCAACTGTAGAAGATTAAAACTGTCTCTTAGCTTGCATAAAAACCTACTCAGAATGGATCAAAGACTCTATCCAAAGGACCAAATACCTAAACTTTGAAACTGCTAGAGGAAAATATCGGGGAAACACTTCAAGATGTTGATATAGGCAACAATTTCCAGAGTAGGACGTCAATAGCTCAGGAAATAGTAGCAAGAATTGACAATTGTGATTACTTCACATTAAACATTTCTGCACAGCAAATAAAACAATCTTCAGAATAAAGAAACAATCTAGAGAATGGAAAAAAAATCTTTGCCAGCTATTCATCTGACTGGATTAATATCCAGAATATATTAAAAACTCACAAAATTGAACACCAAAAGAACAAGTAAATCAATCAATAAATGGTCAAATGATCTGAACAGATAATTCTCAAAAGAAGTACAAATATCTAGTAATTATATGAAAATATTCTTAACATCTTTAGCCATCAAGGAAATGAAAATTAAAACTACACTGAGGTTCCATTTCACCTTAGTCAGAATGACTAGTTATCAAGGCAACAGCAACAACAACAAAATGCTGGCAGAGATCTAAGGGAAAAGGAACCCTTATACACTGTTGGTAGAAATGTAAATTAATATAACCACTGTGGAAATCAGTATGGAGAGTCCTCAAAAATTAAAAATAGAGCTAACATATGATTCAACTCTGCAACTTCTGGATATATACCTAAAGGAATCAAAGTCAGCATACCATAGAGATACCTGCATACTTGTGTTTATGGTGGCACTGTTCACAGTAGCCAAATTATGGAATCATCCTATATGTCCATTAAGGGATGAATGGGTGAAGAAAAGGTGAAACATAAACACAATGGGATACTATTCAGTGACAAAGAACAAAATCATGTCATTTGGCAAAAAATGAATGGAACTAGAGATTATCATGTTAAGCAAGAAAAAGCCAGTCTCAGAAAGACAAGTAGACATATGTTCTATCATTTGTGGAATCTAGGGGGAGAAAGTCAACACAAAAGTAGAAGGGGGCTATTACAGAAGAGGAAGTAGACAAGGAAAAGGGATAGAGAAAGTAACAAAAAGTAATAGGGAAGGTGGATATGATCAAAGAATATTATATGTATACATGGAAATGTCACAATGAAACCTATTAATTTGTACAGTCAATGTGCACTAATAATTATTATGTTAAAAGCACTTCCCAAATGTCTTTATAGGTCCTATTTCCAACTAAATACAGCCTAAAAATATTTCATTATCGTTCTCCATAAACCAAATTCATTTCCCCAACTTCCTAGTTGTTGTGATTCCATTTTCCTCAACATCTCATGTCCAAAATATTGGGTTCACATTTGAATGCTAGAAATATAAGGCAGGGGGAAGTTATTCATTTGCTTAATTTGACTGGTTTGTCTTTAAAATCTTTTTACTCATGATTTTTGTTGATCTTTTCTGAGTATTTATTATTTTGATAATATTCTAAATATACCTCTGTGATAATACTTAGCACACTACATTTATATATTCTATATAGTTAACATTTTTCCTGCACTAGACTGAAAGTTCCTTGAGAGCAAGAATTGCACCATTGTGCTTTGGCTTCCTGTGTTCAGAACATGCTTATTATAACATAATTATTCAATAAGTAGTTTTGGAATAAATGAATAATTCATCCTGATCTAAGAATTTGACACTCCTGCACTACATCAGTGGCATCTTTCCAGTCTCTGTAGATGTTTTTGCTGTTCAACATAACATCTTTTGCACCCACTTCTTATTTCAGCTACAGTTCTATCGAATAACTAATATGAAAACTGGCTACTGCCAATAGCATCACACTTCAGATACTCTGAGTTGCTCCAAGCTTTATTGCCTCCAGGATTTCCCTAAAGCTTTGGGAACAGTTTATCTCATAGGGTTATGCAGCCTAGATATGTAAGAGCCTGTAAAGGAGGGAAAAAATTTCCCTCTACCCTCCCATGTCTGACACCCAGGACCCTGCAAATTAAAGATTAACAGGAAAAAAAGGCACATTTTGCTTGATATTTTTTATGGTTTGTGTCTAGATGTCCCTCCAAAGCCTCATGTTATCATAGGCTTTTTCAAAACTGGCTGAATCTAGAGCGTGACATTGATTCATTGTGCAATGCTAGATAGGCCCAAGGGCACTAGGATTAAGGGTGTGAGTGCTAACCGCCCTAAATAGTCTAAATAAGATAAAAGGGGGAAGAAGACCCTGTTAAGGTCTCTTGGCTTTTGCTGTCTTCTGCTACCATGAACTGTTGCCCCTCTGCCACCCTGCCTTGAAGCTAGCCAATTATGGACTGAAACTTCTATGAATTGTGAGCTAAATTAACCTTTCCTCCTTTTAATTTGGGGTGTTGAATATTTTGTCTCAGCAACAAGAGAAAAGTAACACAATGTTAATATTTTTACATGGCACCGAGATTTCATAGAAAGAGAAGTGAAGACCACAAAGAAGTAATCGAACCCAGAGACTTATATACAATTTGAACAAAAGGAAATAAATTTGTGGAGAGGTGACAACACAAAGCAAAAGGATTTTGAGCATCTAGGCATGGTATACTGTGAGAAGGCAAATATGGGAGGAACTAATGGAAGATAATTATTTAATAAGGTTTATTATGCATGTTGTTTCTGGACTGATAAGGGTCTAGAGTTGTCTTAGTGAATCCTGTGATTAAGAGTCTTTCTTCCGTTCCAGGCAAGAGAGAGAGGAGTAGAAATGACTTCAGAAAGGGAAATTTATACCCTAAATTTTGACATATGGAGGGGGCAGTTAGAGAGTTTTTTTCCCCCCTGTATTTCTGTCATATTTTGGTGTAGAATATTCCGCTACCCTTCCAAGTGAAAACTTTAATCAATGAAGGACTAGAAAGTGTAGGCTAAATGACAGGCTCTTTGCTAGGAGGTATTGTGCAAGCATTTTAGTGAACCTAGTGGGATCAGCTCCCACTGCCTATAGTAATGACCTACATAAAGCACCCTCAGTGGGCCTCTCATCTTTTTCCTTTCCTCACCAAATATTTTGGTCTCTCCTTTTGCATAAATTACTACCTTAAAATCAATCCTTTCTTAGACTCTGCTTTTAGGGAACCCAAACTAGGACAGTCTCCTTGATTTTATTCCTCCTCAATCCCTATATACCTACATTAATGACTGGTGAGTTGTCCTGAACTATTGCTTTCATACATCATTTACTACCGTTCATAGACATTTCTTGCTATGGTCTGAACGTACCCCCCATCCATATGTTGAAACTTAATCACCAATGTGATAGTATTAAGAAATGGAGCGTTTAGAAGGTTATTAAGTCATGAGGGCAGAGCTATCATAAATAAGATTAGCACTCTTAGGAAAGAGGTTCCTATGTCCCTTTTACCAGATGAAACAACAAAAGATACTGTCTTAGAAACAGAAACTAGGCCAGTGATGGTGAATCTTTTAGAGCTTTCAATGATAACAAACAGCTCGCTGTGGCATACGTGCCATAAGTTTGCCAACCACTGGACTAAGCTTTCACCAAATGATGAATTTGCTGGCACCTTGAGCTTTAGCTTTCCAGACTCTCTGTGAGCAATAAATTTATGCTGTTTATAAGTTGTCTGGTTTAAGGTATTTTTTAATAGCCAAAATGAAACTAAGATATCCCCCAATTATTAGGTTTGCCAGATTTATTAAATAAAAATAGAAGACAATCAGTGAAATTTGAATTTTAAATAATTTTTAGTGTAAGTATCTCTTATAAAATATTTGGAACATACTTATACTAGCTATATATTGTTTATATAAAATTTAAATTTAACTGGGCATCCTGCCTTTTATTTGATAATTCTGCTAATTTCTTCCTTATCTTACCATCTAAATTCACATCTTTTCATTTATAATTTTCCATGATTTGACCCTAATTTTGCCAATATAATCTCTTTCACTTCTTCCAAATATAAGCTCTCCCTTCTAACTAGATTTTTAGAGTGAGAGGGACTTCATTATCAAAATTCCTTTGCTTCTCTGAAATACTTCACAGTTTTCAAAGTACTTGCTTATACATTATCTTATTGGTTTCTCTCAACATCTTTGCGATACAGCTTGGACAGAAATTTTAATTTAAAATTTTTGAAAGCTTTGACTAGTAGGAGATATGAACTTGCCCAAGGTGAATGGCTAGGTATTAGAGCTGGGCACTCAAACCTAGGTTAGCAATCTCCAAGTCTAGTGCTCCTTCCATATATTGTGTAGTTTCCTATCCATATTCTTGGTTATTCTTTTGTTGCTGTTGTTGTTGTTTCTTACAGAGTAGGGAACAAAGTACTGAGAAGTTCATTGAGTGAGGCATGGGATAGTCTTAGTTCTCCACTCTCTGTTTGATGGTCAGCAAGTCATTTACTATGACTGGGACTTCATTTCTTCCTCTGTAATATGAAGCTTTCAGAGTAGAAAATCTCCATTTTCTTTAGTTTCTAACTGTCTCTCTAGCCCATGCTCATGAAGATAAATAACCCAGAGCTGAGGGCAGAGAACAGCCTGCTGTCTTTTAGACAGCTCTTTCTTCAAATATTTTTCCTAGAACATCTAATACTTGTCTAGGCTTCATAAGGAATTATTTAGTATTATTTGTTCTTATGAATAAAATGTTCTGTTCTCTGCATTTAAATTTTTGAAGTGGGCAAGTTGAGTGTTTTATACTGTGAGAGAAATAATACCAAAATTGCCAGTGGTTCATGATAATTTTGCTTTCCTTATACCTTTTCTCTGGAAAAGAAATTTATTCTGTACCCAGGGTTAAGCCAGAAATGATTATCTAAAAGTCAAATATTTGTTATAAGTTGTGCTTATTGCTCTGATTAATAAATTATTTTCTTAAGCCAAAGAACAAGAAAGATTTTTTCCCCTCCCCAGGATAAATGAATGAATACTTCTTACAACCTTAAAAAAAACCCCAAAAAACTCTTGTAATCAGAAAGGAAAGGAATTTTTATAACACAGTTCTGTTCCCACCATGAATTTGGCCTTTACTACAAACTTTCCCAGATCTTATCACCCTTCCTGTTTGAAGGATGCTAAGAAAGAGTGTAGCACATTGCGTTTAGATACAAACATATATAGGTTCAGTTGTATCAACACCACCTAGCTCTGTGACCTAGAACAAATGCCCCAATCCCCAAGGACTAGTTTCCCTTTTCTCATGAGGTTGTTTTGAAGGTCGAATGAGGTAGCACGAACATTCCACAGTGAAAGGAGAGAACATGTGCGGTGCCCACTAGATGCTGTATTAGAGTTGCGGTGGATTAACTAATAGTCAATTTAGAACGCCCAACTGAACTGAATCAGCATGGTTTGGGTGTGGAAGACCCACCTGAGGATTGTTGCCAACAGCATAAAAAGAGTACTAGAGGTGAAGATCCTGGGCTGTTGATTTTCTTGGAGAAGCTTGCCGGGGGTGGTTTTCCTGATGCAAACTTGGTTATTTTCTCATCATCAGAGGAGCTCAGGTCCTTGCTGTCACTGGGAATGGCTGATGTTCTCATCATGGGAGTTATGGTCTTTGCTGTGAGCATCGTTTCCTGGCTCCAGTGCAGATCCCTCAGCCTGGTAGCACAAATCTTTCACACCACTGTCGCAGGCTTTCTAGCTTCTACCACTGGCCTTTGGGCCTTCCTAATGCAGATCTTTGAGATGGACAAGCGTGAGTGAGACACTGCCGTGGGCTCTAGGCCACTGGGTGGACTCATGGAGGACATTGCCTTGGACTCTAGGCCTTCAGCTGGACTTGTGCAGGACGTTGCTGTGGGATCCAGGCCCTCAGTTGGATTTTTTGGGTCTCTACTATGCGGCTAGATCTCTTGCACTCCTCTGCATTTGACTTTTTGGGTGACTATTATAAAATAATCCTATAAATTGTGTGTCCTGTATTAAAACTATTCCCATGCAAACCCTGAGTACTACAAGAGTGTGCTCATTTATTAGCATTGGTAACTACACTTTTTTTCAATTACTTAGTAAGCCTTCTATCAAAGAGACAAGGAACAGGGTTTTCCCTGGTTATCATTCCTCGCTTGGTGTTGAGGGCCTCCTACTCCTACAAATGGGAAAGCAAAGCAACAGGTCTGTTGCTCCACACTTGCTACCATATTTTACACATCTTAGGAAATGTATCATATACAAAATTGCAACTCACGGAAGAGAATCTGTTTTTCAATATCCATGATCTGCCTGTTGTCTGGGATCACATTCTTCTGTATGCTGTACTTGCAGCTTTCTTGGGCCCAGGCAGTACTGCTAGGATGCCTCTTTGAGATTTTCCTATTATAATTTTTCAGGCACTGTGAAATGGTTGCCCTGTCCCACTGAACCTTGAAACTTCTTTTTCATTCCCAGAGTACCACCATTTTGCTTGCCTCTCCCCACTGAAGATCTAAAAAAGAAAAAGAAAATAAAAAAGAAACCCCTTCCATTTTACTGTGAACCAACATAGGACTTGACTCGGAAACATGACAGTATATTCTTGTCTCCCCACAGTGTCTTTTCTCAGTTGCACTGCATGCATGGTTTCTCTGGTGTGAGAAACTGAAAGGGTGAATAAGGACCAAAATGGATGAATGATATTGAGGAATAGAAAGAAAATGTTCCAATGGGAAGGGGAAAATAGGAGAGGGGAGGGGAAAAGGAAGGAAGGGAAAAGATTAAAAATGAATAGAAGGAAAAAATAGAAACAAAGCTTTTGTAAATAAAGCGGGCAAGAGCAGTTGAAAACAGGGGAGGAAATTGGGGAAAAGAGAAGAATCAAGATGTATTATGTACCAGGTACAAATTCCCTATGGTGAATGTGATCATTATGTGTATTTAAAATGGACCAATGAAATTAATTTTAAAAAAGAAAGTGAATATATTTTGTCTGGCCAAGAGCCACCACACATGAAATGTTTGTATTATTTAAACTTAATTTATTTCTTAAGAGAAAGCAAGCAGCAATGACCTAGACATCTTCTGTCTTTTTCTGATTTTTCAGCCACAAATGCCTCTGAGTAACCAACTTCTAACAGCATTTCTGAACCTGTAACTAAGACAATGCAGTTAAAAGTATACGATGATTTTTTTATTAATCACTATTGCAGCATCAATCAACATATATAAATGTCAATTAGTTAGAAATGGACAAAAGATCTGTTTCTGGAATTATTTCAAAAGGATATTGGAGAAAGCAGATCCTAGCATGGTGTTTGAATGTTTTTTTAAAGCTGAGAAACAGTATATGGAATCTCAGTAAGTAAAATAGCTAAAAGAATATTTGCTGGGCTTAAATTTGATAGCTGAGTAGGACAGTTAAGATATGGGCAGGAACAGAGGTGTCACTGTGTCTTTTCCTCTCTTCTCTTCCCTCATCTGTCCCCAGTCCTCTCAACAGTTGTGAACATCTTGAGAGGATATTTAGGATTCTTTGGAACATAATTTGAAAATTAATGGTAAAGTGTAAAACAGATGGACTGAAGCAATTGATGAAGTCTTATTATAATTTGGGCTCCAAAATATTAGCTGTATAAATCAGTACAAATTACTAGGACTCTCTGAACCCTTTTGGCATTTGTGCAATAAAGATTGTGCTGCAATTGAGGTAGATGAGATAATTCTTATAATGAGTCAAGTGAATGTGCCTGGCATATAATAGTTGCTCCCTAAATGGCAACTGCTTTTATTGTCTAGCAAAACACTTAAGAATCACATGTTGAAAACCATAGCTTTTTTTGGACTTAGTGATGGCCACAGCGACAAACTCTGTATCTTTTATGTCTTCTGTCAGGTGCTTTCAGGATCACAGTTTTTTGTTTTCTTGTTTGTAGTGCTAGTGATCTAATTTAGAGCTTTACTCATGCTAGGGAAGTACTTCACCTCTGAACTACATCCCAAGCCCCAAGATCCTAGTTTTAACCTAAACCATGAAAGTACTGTATTATGGATTGTGATTCCTATGCTGATTTGAAATCTACATGTATAAAGAGGAAGACACAATAAATAAGATTTCCATTTAAAAACAAAATGTGAATAGAGGTAAGAGGACACTTTTGCTATGAAGAGTTATCTTTATAGCCCCAGTGAAACTCCCAAGGCAGCTTTCCTTACAGCTAAAGTCTTATCATCCTCCAGTAGCCCTAGTCCAAACAACTTCAGTACTTGGAAGGAAGTTAGAAATCAATTAGTTCCAACTCATTTCACTGGGCAACAAACAGTGGAAGGGGAGAAGGAGAGGAGGGAGACAAGGAGGTGGCTTTTGAAATGTAAATACTTCTGGTGAGGTAGGCCTATTAAGTTACTAACCATTTCCTGTGAACTCCACTGGTCTTTCCTTTGTAGGGTGAGGAAGGACTATTGTCTGGTATGGACTAAGGCACCAACAAGGTGGGTAGTGAGGGGTCTGAGATAGCTAGGCCCAGTCTCTGGCCTTCAGGCCAGGGTAGCAAAAAATGGAAAGACTCCCTAGAAAAGATCCTATAAAGGGATTTTTGCCATTTTTGTACCCTCGGTGGAGCTGACTAAGCTGCATGTGCTGAGAATCTCAGCAAATCAGTGAGGGCTTGATTGACACTCATGCCTTCACACATCTCTTTCACATGAATCTGTTTAGTCACCTACTCTAGTCCCATCAGGGACGATGGCTAGACCTCATCAAGACCATTTTAGAGAATGAAGAGATTGGGGAGTTGATGGTAAGAAGAGCATACACAGGGCCGGGGATTTAGCTCAGTGATTCCACTGCCTGCCTCACAAGCGCGAGGACCTGAGTTTGATCCCCGGTACCAAAAAAATAAAAAAAAAGAAGCGGGTACACAAGTAAAAAGTTAAGCAAGGTTCAGAAAGTTTGGGATATACTTTCAAATTCTAAAATTTGGACCATCTGTTCATGCTTTCCTCTAGACTCCCAAAACAGGGCAAAAGTGTGGTAAACCAGGAACGTGGAACAACAATACTCATTCTTTTTGGCGGGCAGAGGGTACAGTTTAAGAGCTAAGTAGATTGTTACTCTAGAAAGCCTTCATTCATTCTCCAAGAGATCCACCTGATATCAGAATTGGCACCTATGTCAAGGAGTGAAGACCTTCCCTGTTCAGAAGGAACCAACAAAATTGGAAGCTTAGTGGAGATGCAAAGCAGCCCACTAGGGTTGAGGTGTAGCTCAGTAGCATGCTCAAGGCCCTGGGAGTTAGATTCCCAGCACCATGAAGCAAACAAATGCCAAGGTGAGATAATGACTCTACTTTTTTAAAAAAAAGTTTTTAAATTTTTTTTGGTACCGGGGATCAAACTTGGGACCTTGCGCTTTCAAGGCAGGCACCAGAACCACTGAGCTAAATCCCCGGCCCCTAATGACTCTACTTTAAAAGAAAGAAGTTTGCTCTGAGTCAAATATGGGTGGCCATGGCCCAGGAACATGGATTCAGTATATCTTGAATGACATGTTTTACCATGGAAGAGGTTATATGAACTTTTATAGTTACAAAACAGAAGAAAGTCATAAGTGAATACATTTCACAATGACATTACTGGAAATTTCAAGTACGTGAGTTACAGAAAAGTAAGAAAATCTATAGGTTTTAGTTCTTATAGCATTTTTTTAGCATTCTTAAATTTAGAGCTGTGAGAGGCTACATGCCTGCTAAGCTTAATGATGATGCATTTGGAGAAGTTTATCTATTAAGTCAGTTTGTCCTTTAAGTCAGATACAAAAGTTAAGGTAAATGGCTTATTAAAGGCCTTAAAGCCAACAGAGATAATTTTGACTCTCAATTTACAACATGCCATCTCTTTATAATCACAATGTTCTAATCAGCCAGGGTCAAATAGTCTACGTGATCTTTAATGTATGTGTAGCTTCATCAGGAAACTTAAGTTCACATAAACAAACAAACAAATAAACTAGCTTTCCAGTGCTACCCAATAGAACTTTTTGGTTTGGACATATTATATCTAAATATCCAGTGTTGTCTAATATGTGGGTACTGAACACTTGAACTATGACCAGCAGAACTGAAGAAATGAATTTTAAATTTTATTCACTTTTTATAATTTGAATTTTAAAATATCCACATGTGGATAGCAGCTAATGTTTTGGATAGCAGAGATTAGACAGCCCCATCATTCTCTCATTTTATGTTCTCAGTGGTTATTATGCAAGGTTATATTACCTATCAAGACATTGTGATTCATTTCATTGATGTCATTTTACTGCCATGTTAGAAAATTTTTTCTAGAAAGTTAAATTTGCTAAAGAAAACTTTATTCATTTATATAATATTCCACACATCACTTACAATATTAAAAAATGCAGAGTTCTAACCTAGTAGGATGCTAATGTGCTATGTTTTGAGGGCAAGAAATTTAACCTTATTAGACCTTTGATTCCTTTGTAAACTAAAAAGTTTGTACTAAGTGAACCTGCCAGCCTTTCTCAACTCTAAAAACATGTAATTTAAAATGCCTTCTGTATTGGTGTAAAGATTATAAAGTGTATGTTCAAAGAAATAGAATTATGAAGAAGGCTGACATTTCTGATAAAGTTGTTAGAAACTTAGTTGTAAACATGAATTCAACATAATCACAAGGAGCAATACTAAGACATAGATAGTGAAACAAGATAAAAACTAAGAGTCTGACTTGGAGGCAAAAAGGCTGAAAAGGATGATTCCCTTAGACTATTCACTTTTTTCACTTTCATTTATCAATTGTAATTAAGTTCATAGGTTTAACTTATAGTTTGCTATAAATACTAAAAGACTTACTATCTTTAATCTGTTTATATGCTCCTTCAAGAACTTTTCATTGTAAAGCAAGAAATAACAGTCAAAGAAGTCATTCCCCAACTATCATGAAGAGATTACTTTTGAGCTCAGCTCTGGTAAACAGACACACTGGATGTACTATTAAAAAATAAGTTCATGTAAATTAACATCACTGAATATCAACTCAGTCACCATTTGAACCCAAGTAAAAAGACAGCAAGAACTGAACTTCTTTTGGAGAATAAGTTTCTTTTACAAAGGGCCTCCATAAGTGATCAAATAAAACTTCTCTAGTACCCCAAATCCAAGTGCAGCAAAGACCAATGCAAATGTTGGCATACCAATACTAAGATAGGTCAAATTCTAGTGGCCTAAGGCTAATGTTGCATATGAAGAGAATTCTAAAATCTGGGTACCAGCATTCTCCCATAGCCTGAACCTGAGATCCACCAGAAACCCAGAAGCTCTAAACACTAATAATAAAGCTAGTGATTGCATAGCACATACTATGGCCATACACTAATCTCGTGTCTCAGAAATGTCAAAGTGAAAAGTTGCTCCATTTATGTTTAGCATAGAGTACTTAGCCAGTGGTACCAGTGAAACACTGTCTAATTAAAATGCTTTAAACTTCTGAGTAGATGGAATGCTATAACAATACAATTAATTTAAATTGTTTCATAAAGTATACTGGAAATCACTCAGATATCAACAAGTTATCAGTATGAATGTAGAATTTTCCTTCTTTTATCTGGTTAAAGCAATTGGAAGAAATTGTCTTTACCTGTAGGAGACCCCATGCAGATGAATCAAGGAGACAACATTCCTTAAATACAGTATTCCAGGCTTGTGAGTCTCTCCCTTGGGGATTTCACAACTCAGTATCCCGTGGTGCTGTCTAAGAATAGATTGACTTGTTCATTGTTCTGACTTCTCTTTTTTTCAATTACTAGTTCCTTTTGACTCACTTTACAGAATGCCATGAAACAGAAACCTGTCACCAATGACCTGCATCTTTTCCTCCAACAGGATATCTTCTAGAAGATATTCCTTTACATTTTTATCTTGAACTCCCCTTTCATTTTAGCTTTGCTTAGTGACACTTTACAATCAAAAATGGATTATGTAAGTTCTGTTCCTTAAATACGTTCCTCATAATTAAGGAGTTAAGGCTTGTAGTCTGGCAAATTGACATTAGAATTTATTAGTGGATTATCTTCGCAAGTTAACTTTGTGTATGTTACTATTACCTATTTTCAATGAAATTGGATAGTAAAATCAACTTCATATACAACAATCCCCTCAGTTCATGAAAACTAGAAGTTCAGGAATTTTGTTAGCTAGTTTTTAAGTACAGCTGCATTAGTCAGCTTTCCAGTGGCTAATTTGTTTCATTTATGCTGCTAGTTTCTCTTAGTTCATTGAAAAGAAAGTTTTGTGATTATATCTGTTTTTGTCCATGTCTTGTACTCTGAGTAACTACTTGGGAAATAACAATCCACAGTGTACCAAAGAAAAAGAAAAATAGCTGGACCCCCACGACGTAAGAGGAAATGTTTTATTTGGCTGACAGTTTCAGAGGATTTAGTCCATAGTCAGCTGGCTTCAAGACAGAAACATCATGGTGGAAGGATGTGGCAGAGCAAAGCTCCTCAGTTCATGATGGTCAGGAAGCTGAGCAGGGGAATATAGTACCCAAGAGGAAGGGACAAGGTGCCAGATAAAGACCCCAAGGTCATGCATCCAGGACCCACCAGACACACACAGAAGTACATTTTACTAATCCCCTGGGTGGCTCCCAAGCCATTCAAGTTGACAATGAAATTTGCCATCACAACAGCCATTATTATAACTTACAATTTATATATATGTATTATAATTAAATGATATTAAAATGAAAACAATACACACAACTCATCACTTTGCAATTATTTTCCTATTTTTTATTCTCTATACTTTTGAAGATTTTTATGTCTAGTGTATTTATATAATAGTGTGCTACTACACAGCTCTTCCTAGTTCTGCCATGTTTGTAAAGTTAGATTGGTAGCTAGAATTCTACCAAGGTGAAAATATTTACACCATGGAAATCAAGATAATGCTACAAATTCAGGCTTTTTGTTTTCTGGCATAGTTGTTTGCAAAATCTTTATCACAATATCACTGCTCCTTTATGTGGTATAAGA
This sequence comes from Heterocephalus glaber, assembly GCF_053883595.1. Classification (NCBI taxonomy): domain Eukaryota; kingdom Metazoa; phylum Chordata; class Mammalia; order Rodentia; family Bathyergidae; genus Heterocephalus; species Heterocephalus glaber. The sequence goes on from NW_028258369.1 coordinate 9,374,175, forward strand.
ATCAAATAAGATAATGTGTAAAAAAGGCTTACACATATGACTCATATGTACTCAATAAATGGTAGTTATCAATAATATTAATTATTATCATCTGACCAGTCAATTAGTTCTTTATTATCTAATTCAGTGCACTTAAAGGTTTCTTAGAACATATAAAAATGCAGTACCATGACTCCCAAAATGGCATATCTCAACTTGCTTAACATAATAGCCTTGTTATTGAATTTGTTCTAATTTTGATTAGTGATACAACTTTCATAAAGATTTTTAAATTCTGCTTGAATTCTAGTAGAACACATTTACTTGTCACAGAAGGAAAGATAGGGTCCCAAAAGCTTAGTGTTTTGCCTAAGTTCACACATATAATTCATGTAATTTATAAAGTATTTTGACATTTTTATAAGTAAACATGTCCAAAATTAGCATGTTTGTAAGTAAAAATGGTCAAATATTGGCAGTGTTATACTGTTAGAACTAGTATATTTAACCCAACAAACTGATATTCAAATTGATGATTGTTGCTTCTCACTCCTGTCATGCAAACATAATTTAATTAAGATTAATTCAATTGCATGCATATGAGCTATCAGATTTAAATGAAAGTGTGTGGAATTATTTGACTAGAATAATTTTGTGATTTCTATCCTAAAGAATGACATTATGCTACCATTGTACTTAAAACACATTGTGAAACAAAATAATTATCCCTCAGGCTTTCAGATGAGGAAGAACAGAATAAATGGTTGATATATATTTGTGCAGAATTTGTGCCATTTTTCTGGTTTGAGTTTAAAACCAAAGAATGGCTAAATTATATGTATTACCCTGGGCTTTAAAAACACTCACCAAATAACACATTAGCTTAGAAAATCTTAAATTGCTTTTTAAAAATGGTCAAGCCAAAACAAGAAAATCTATGGTTTTGTGCCCAATGTACAATTACACAATTACAGAATTTATATGCTTGCAGTTGAATTTACAAAAACTCTTTAATGTAGTAAAGTGTAGTCTAATTGCTTAATAATAAAAGGGGGGAATCTTTCTAATTAGACAAATACCTTTTATAGCAATCTTAGTAAGTACACTCTTTTTTCTAGGGGATATTGAAGCTTGGGAATCTGTGATCAATGCCTATTTTCACCCTGTAGTTCCTGGTGGGACAGGGTCAGCTTGGAATGCAGGATGCTTGCCCAGAGCTGCTCAGTATTCTGCAGTAAGGCCTCTAATCAGCTCCTCCTTTAGTCAACAACATTCAGGAGATGAAAGGAGGCAATAGTTTCAAACTTTTCCCCAAATAATTGAAGTCAAAATAGTAATTGACTCTTGTTTGTTTTTCCAACATGTCCTCTGGGAATAACCTCAGGATCAATGTAATTCTAAGGATCCCTAAATGTTTCTCCAAAACAGAAAACCTGTGTTTCTGTTCCCATGAGTTCCTGAAGATCTTGCTTTTGAGGGAAATGGAGATAAGTTAAAAGGATGCTTATTCTAAAAAGTTTAAGAAGGCATCTGTCTTCCCTTTAGCAAATTGAGTTGCAGAACAGTAAACAATATGGTCATGGGAGGCATAAGATCTGAGTTCTAGTCTTGAATCTGTTACTAACTCATTGTGAAGCCTTGACTACCTCACTTAAAATGAGAGTACTGTAATGTTCTCACTTGTAAAATGTTGGTTTGGAAAGTGATGTCTTAAATTCTCAATAGCTTTATACTAGCTATAAAGCTGTGATTCTAAGGAAGAAAATCTTATCCCAGAGGCATTCTGCATCCATTTATACAGAGAGCTTTTCTGATGCTCTGGGAGAGCATCAATCTCTTCTTTCTTCCTTGGACATACCCTTAATTCTCTATTTCCCAGCACTCTTACCAGGCTTATGAGACCCTTCAAGGAAGGAACTGCAACTTACTCATCTCTGTTTGGCAGGTGGAGACAACATAAACCACAAATATGTTTGTGGAAGAAGGCATAAGCTAGTGCACTCCGAATTGTCATGAGGCAAGAGTGACAAAGGCATGAGCAAAAAATGAGATAAGGAATGAAACACACATACAAACTGCACTGAGTTTAAGAAATGAACTAGTTTGGGTGTGGGAACTGTGCTTAAAAGGGAAATTACAAATCAGAAAATTCAGAAGCCAAAGATTGGGATGTCCTTGGTAAAAATAGAGGGCCATTAAGGAAACCCAAAAAGGATAAATTTTGGAGTCTTTTGTTCCCACTACCACCTCAAGGGTGTGATACTGGAAGCATGCTGGGAGGGTGAGGTTTTCCAATAAATCAGTTCCCAAGGATTGAGTTCCTACTGTACTCAGTATTTTCTGTAATCTTTAGGTATCCTAGTAGGGACCTCAGAAGTTTCATTTATATCTGTAGCCCAGTCCCAACTCTTAGTAAAAACTCGGTTTATGTTTATTGAATCTGATGTATGAAGTTTACTGAGTTTATCTTCCTTCTTTTTTTTTTTTTGTATCGGAGATCGAACTCAGAACCTTGCACTTGCTAGGTAGGCACGGTGCCACTGAGCTAAATCCCCGGCCTGCTTCCTTCTTATTTTTAAGAGGAAGCTAACACATTCTTAAAACAATAATTAAAAGCCTAAGACAAAAAACAAAACAAAATCCACAATTTTTCTTATTGTAAAAAGCTTCCATGCTTACCATAGAAAATTTGGAAGACAAAATGAAGAGAGTATGAGAATATCAACAATAAACAGCAACCATTTCTTTTCACTGTTCTTTTCCTAAATATTTCTTGTATAGTTAAGATTATATTCCATAGACAACTTTGTCTTGACTTTTTAATAAAATGACATGATTCAAATTCTGTTTTATGAACTGACCATAATTCACTTAATAATTACCCTATTATTATATATTTTTAATTTTCTATGAGTATCCCCATGATGAATATTAATATGTAATAAATTCTTTTCCAGATATTTGAATAATTTTCTGAGAAGAGATTTCTCAGACATTTCTAGGAATGAAAATTGAAATATACAAATATACATATTTAAGAAATAAAAATGTAAATATATGAACATGCATACATGAGTTTAATTATAGACCAAGCCAGGAGAGCTAAGTGTTTATAGGATATTTTAACACTGATCACCAGAAATTTATAGTGGCACCAATCTGGATAGTTTCAATGACAAACTCAGTAATGCACTTCGGGCTTAGAGGATTTTGTGAGGGGAACACCAGTATCTTTGAAGACCTCTGTCATGCTCTTGTCTGTATGTTAGAATTTACAATGAGGACCACAGTCACTCAATTTGAGAAACTTAGACGTGATGGTTATAATTGGATCCTGGAGTGCCAGGGACCAAGTGATAGGACTCAACTACCAAAGGCAAGATGGTCATATCATAAAGGATAGCAGAGGCAAAGCAATGTTTACAATGGTTTGATACATGTATACTTACAGTGTTGGCTAATTAATCACGGTGTTCCTAGAAGTGAAGTAGATAAGAAACCTACTAAATTTTTACTAGATCTATATAAGGAAAAAAATTCAGAGCAAATGGTCAAAATTACCTCAAATAATAACAGGATCATGGCCCCTCAATTCCGAGACTTGAGCTGGTTTACAGAAATCCTTCAATAAAGGAGGACGATTTTGTGCTACCAAAATGTTATACTGCTAATCTTTCTCCCATTCTTCCTCAAAGGAACCTATGACCTTTAACCAGGGTAACTATACATTGGGGAAAAGGAAATTATCACACCTTTAGGGGATTGGTGGACACTGGTTCACTCTAGCCGTTTTGTGTTCTTCATGCTTCTGAATCAACAAGCTAAGAAGAGTTATAGTGTTGGCAGGGGTGATGGATTCAGACTACCAAGGAGTAATTGGATTACTACTGCAGAATTGTGGTAAAAAAATAAAAAAGTATTTGTTTGGAAAGGAGAAGATCTTTTATGACATCTCTTAGTATTGCAGAATGACAGAACAGATCCTTCAATAATGAAAGCATGGTTCATCTTACCAGGCAAAGAACCAAGACCCATGGAGGTACTTGCTGAAGGTCAAGGGAATACAGCATGAATGGTAGAAGGTAGTTATATAAATACCAGTTATGATGACATGACCAGTTAAAGAAATGATGACTGTAATTGTCATGAAAATTTCTTTCCTATTTTATTAAAACTATGATTGTGTGAATGTAAAAGTATATTAAGGAGATATATTTGTTTTCTTTCTTTGTATTCCTATACCATGTAATGTAACACTAACTGAATTAATATCAGTACTTTTGTAGTGTTAACTCTACATTATAGTATTTAAGTTATGGGATGTCAGGAGAATAGTAAGCATCACCCCAAGAACTTTTCCTTCTATTCTCCAGCAATCAATACATTTTCAGTTGTACACAGGATAATTGTTTCCTGTTAGGCAGAATTATGAATTTGGTATTGTCTTTATTTGGAGATTTAGTGTGATTTAGGGATATGTGTTTCAGTGTCAGGTTGACAAGGGGTGGATTGTGATGATTAATTGTGATTGTCAACTTGACAAGAGTAAGAGATGCCTAGCAGGTTAGTAGAGCACAGTGCATGTGTGTGTTGTATTGTGTGTATTGGGGGGTGGGTGCATTTCCAGAGATGATTGGCATTTAGGCCAACAACCTGAGTTGAAAACGTTCCCTGATTGTGAGTTGCACCATCCAGTAGGATTGAAGCCTGGATGGAATGAAAAAGGATGAAGGAGAAATTCAAACTTCATTTGAAAAATCCCATGCTGTTTGAGCGAATGGTGCTTTTGCTACTGCCAATGTCTGTCTATATCGAACTCCACCTTCTTCAGCCTTTCAATGTGGACTCATCTCAGCCACTCTCCAGAAGTCTCCCAGGCCCTGAATCACAGACTAGCACCGCATCCTTGATAACTGTTGTTCTGAAGCTTCCAACTTTTTGGACTGAGCATCCACGGGATCCTCTGACTCTCCAGCATACATCTATGGACTGTATCATCTCTGATCTTGTAAGCCTAGATATTAAAGCCCTTTGTACAATTATATTTTTATTAATTATGTTCCTCCAGAGAACCCTAACCAATAGAGACTTTGGTACCAAGAGTGGAATCATTGCTATTAATGTATATATTTCAGAAGCCTTTGGAATTGGTTTGTGAAAGGAGTTTGGAAAAGTTAGGAAAATCAGACTGCAAAAAGCCTAAAAGGGTATAAGTAGAGGTTGATGGATGTTTCTGGTGGGAACTCAGACCAGAATATTGATAGGAATTCAGACAGAAAAGCCAGGTTTATGAGGGTTCAAATAGGAATGAGGACTGTATTGAGAATTGGACTAGAGGCTATGCTTATTATACTTTGTCATAAAAATTCACTATATTTTGTCCATATCCTAAAACTTTATGTGGGGCTCAATAAAGTTGTGGACTAATTGATCTGGTGAAGGAAAGTTCAAGGAAGCTCGATGTTCAAGCTATAGCATGGTACTGCTAGCTGCTTTTAGTAAGATTTACAGTGAGAATTGTGGCAAAAAGCAGAGCTGAAAGATTGGAAAAGTTTACAGTTCTCCCAGAAAGAAAGTGTGTGCATTGTTGGAGCCATAGGTGTGGTTGCTGAACAGACAAGCATCATTAGAAAGAGGGCAATTACTTTGCACTAGGATGATAAGAAAGGCACTTTGTGCATATTCAGGAATTGTCTGGACTCCACTCATTGCAGGCTTAGGGGTGTAAAATGATAAACTACTTTGAAAGACTTTGCTTTGAAAAAAGAGCCCAAGATACTCTGATCACTCAGGCCCGCTTAGTGAACTGTTTTCTTATGTGCATCCATCAAGGCACTCAGAGAGTTTTGCAGCCATGATTCAAGGGGGCCCCTGTTATTGTTCATGCTGGTAGCATACTTGACATCATCCATGTGTTGCTAGCTTTACAGGCAAACAGAATGCGTGAGTTATGGTGGGATGGGGGCTTCTGTACAGATATCCAAGGAAGGCCTTGTAGGCCAGGCAAAACTGTGTGATAGAGTCAGAGTCCCTGCCAGGAGCCCCTGAGAGGACAGTGTATGAAGCTCTGGGAGTGAAGCCAGTACTGCAATGGAGAGCCCAGAAAGTTGGAGAAGCTAGAAACACAGAATGTCTGCTGAGGAAATCTGCAAGCAGTGTGCCGAATCAACCTGAGAGAGGCCATGTGGGTTACAACCAGCAAGGCCACGGGGACACACCTGACCAGGCCCTTTGGAGCTCACATCTTGCCACCTTGTGCCTATGGAGCTGTGAGATTTACTGTTTTTTGGCCTTGATGGGTTTTGTTTTTGCTGTGTTCCTATTTCTCTTTATCTTTCTATTCCTTCCTTTTGGAATAGGAATATTTACCCTGTACCATTATATGAAGTAATTAACTTTTTAAATTTTCACAGGGGCTCATAGGTAAGAGTTTTCCTGGAGACTGAGAGGAGACTTTGAACATGGAATTTTGAGCAATGATGGAACTGTTAAGACTATGGTGACTCCTGGAGATGGACTAAGTGCATTTTTTCATTATGAGATGGACATGAGCCTTTGAGTGCTACAGGAAGAACATTATGGATTGAGATGTCCTACAAATGGCTCATGTTTTCATAGGCAGGGCTTTTAGAAGGTGATTGGATCATGAGGGCACTATATTCATCAGTGGATTAACCAATTGATGAGTTCATAGTTGAATGTACTATTAGGAGATGGGGTCTAGGAGAGGGTGGGTCACTTGTGTTGTGCCTTTGTAGGGTTTAACTCTCACTGTGGCTTTTCCATTTTCTAGTTCCTGGATGCCATGGATTGAGCAGCTTTCCTCTGCCATGCCTTTCTGTCATGCTGTTTCTGCCTTGGAGTCATTCAACAATGTACTGAAACCTCTGAAACCATGAGCCAAAATCTCTCCTCATTTAAATTAGAAGTCTCTGATATTTTGTCCAAGCAATAGAAGGTGACTAATATAGTGTTACATTTCAGGCTTGTAGGATTTTGATGATGAGATTCAGAAATGGTTCTCTGTAGTTTTTCCAATTTCAAAACAAGGAAAATGAAGTTTCCAGTAAAACAAGGAGGTAGAGAAAGTATCTGAGGACAAGTCAGAGGTTACAAGTCACATCCAAAGGGCATCAGTAAATGATTCAGAAGGAGAGATTTAACTAGAGGAGAATAAGAGTAGGACAGGTTATATAACCAAACACAGGTGAGAATTCAGGGCCAGAGAGGTTTGCATTTGGGTGTTAAGATGGACAATATGAAAGGCATGGTAGACTTCATAGCACTTGGCAATGAAAATATAACTCTTGGGCCAAGCAAATGGCATTCCTCCAGATTCTCCCTTGGTGTGCTTTGTGTGGAATTATAGTTATTAATCTTCAGATATGTTTGGTTTATGGCCCTAACACTTGGATAGCAGGGCAGAGGGAAGGGGGTCTATGATGGAAGCTTCTTCTTCATCTTAGTTCAATAAATCTGTATTAGTCATCATTGTCTTTTAAATTGTGAAACAGAAACGCCTTTTTGGTCAGAAAACATAATAAGGAAATTGCAGGAAAGTAAATCAAGCTTAGTACTACCAATTTGTATCAGGAACCAGGGAAAAAAGAACAACGAATATTTGGTGAGTACTTTTGCGGCAGATGGTGTCCATGAACTGCCCATGCTACTTGGATCTTATGCATTAGTGTGCTCTAGACAACTTCTACTTGTCAATATTTCTGTCTCTGTTCCTGAGAGCTTTTTCCAGAAGTCCACTCCACCTTCCCATAGCAAGTCATAATTCGGAACTCCAGGAGTAGCCCTCTATCGGTGACTGATAGAAGTGGGTGTATAAATATCCCAGCTGACTTCATTCCAGAGTGGGTTTATCCAAAGCAAGTGTTTTATACCAGTTCCTAGAGTTTCTCTAGGGGATTAAGCTACAGTCACGCTGGAAGCAATCTTAATAATCATGCCCTTTATCAGCTGCCTTTTTTTCCCTCTAACTTTCCTACTTCCTTGGCTGCATTCCCTGTACTTCCTCAGTAAACATAGTCACTGGATTCTTTGTCTTTAATTCCATTTTGAAGATCTTAAACTGGGTAGCCTGTTATATGGCCTGCATTATCTAATTTAATCCCTACAATATCTGTGAGCAATAGACATCATTATTTTCATTTCTGAAATGAAGGAATTAAGGTTCAATATACACAGATAATTTAGTCTAGGTAATAGTTTTAAATAGCAAAGCTGGGATTTGAACACAGGCTTTATCAGGTTTAATGCACGGTAGCATAGGGAGAGGAGATAGCTATTTAGAATAAGATTTTAGCACAGAAAAACTCTTTACTGCTTTTTATTTCCTGTGCTTGGAACTAAATATTTTTATACTACTTATTTTGGGAGCAATTATTTCTGTTTTGTTTCCATAGATTTTAGAAACTTCCCTTTGAAAATATTAGTCTGTCTTTTCCATGCTGAAGTAGAAGAAGAAAAAGTGTTTTCATTTTCTTCCAATTACATGGAGAAATGAGTGTTTGTCCACTGGTGTATCTGTCCTACTCAGGCTAGCTATCGTTATTCTGAAACTCATTGTTGCTCAGATTTTATAAGGTTTGGTTTTACTAAGGAATCCCATTCATTATCAAGGACATATAGCAAAAATAGTTTCTGGGGAGTTAAATATATAAAGTCCAGACCATCATCTAGATGTCACTGTCATAAAGAAAATGACAATAATTCATAGAGTATCAGAACAAAAATAAATCTCAAATACCAGCCTGTTCTCTTCATTTTACAGATGAAAGACATGAGACTCAGAGAGGTTAAGAAACATGCTAGAAGTCACAACATAGCAGTACAGAAATAGGGCCAGATCCATCTAATTATTTTTCTATCCATGATACCACAATGACCTAGAGTTTATTTTGTCAAATTCCTACTCCAAATATTCAAGCCCAGATGTCTTTTAATATTTAAAATTTCCCAATGGGCCATACCAATTTTGATGTCTCCTTTGGCTTTGTTGATCTGTCAGCAACAGAATATTCTAAGAGGATGGGCATGAGATTGGTGATATTTTTTAAATACTTCTGTCTTTCTTTTACTCTTGCCTTTTCATTTCTTGTCCCCTAGAGGCATGTTTTCTATTGCTGGTAGAAGGACTTAGGCTGGAAGGATGTCTGTATTGATAAATTTTCTAGTAGTTTTAGAATATATCCCAAAATTCTTTGATACTACTCAAGAAGGAGGTTCTTTATTTCTTGCATTTGGATATGAGCTCTGCAATAAAATATGGCAGAGCTGAGGCTAGGCCAGTTTCTGGCAGCTTCTACTGTCTAATTTTAAGACATTCATTCTTTGGGACCTAACACTATGTGTGAGGAAACTAGTGACCAAGAAGAGTAAACAAGAAGAGGATCCAGTGAGCTCTAGCTGACTGTCCACACTAACTAGCCGGTTACATGAAAGAGCCCTTTTGAAATTGGATCTTCCAGTACCATATAAGCTATTGCATGCAGAAGCGAGATGTGGCTTCCCTGCTAAACTCTTCTCAAACCACAGGTCTACAGGCAAATGAGTGTTGTTGTAGGCCATTAAGTGATATTTTGTTCTGTTTTTTTAGTGGTGGTAGTAGTACTTATATAGAAAAATATAACTGAAACAGTTATTTCCACAAAAAAATGCTATACAACAAGCCATGCAAAAAATTCACTGGCTTCAAACAGCACTCATTTATTTTCTTAGATCTCCGGGTCTTTTGGAGCAGCTCTACTCCTTGTTTACTTACTCTGGGACCCAGGGCAAGGGGATGCACTACCCTAGAGAAGCTATTCACATATGATGGCAGAAGTCCAAGAGGGCAAGCAAAAGATACAAATTTCCTCAAGGCCCAGGCTCAGAACTGGCTACTGTTGTTTCTGCCAAAGTACTGTTGGCTGAAGCAAGCCACATGGCCAAACCCAAAGTGAAAATGAAAGAAAAAGACTTGGTCCCTGTAGTCAGAGAAACTGCAAAGTCACAAGTTACACAATAAAGATAGGGATATAAGAAGTGAAATTTGGGATCAATTGTGTAATCTATTGCAGTATTGAATAAAACCAAGCAACTTTTAACTAGGCTAAAAATATCTTCTTTTACAGCATTAAAAGATTCTATGAGATTTACTAACGGGTTTTTACTGATTTTAGAAATTTTAAGAATAAAATAAAAGTAAATGCAAGAATTAAAAAGAATGTACATTGTAAAAACCTTGCATGGGCTGGGAAAAAATACCAAGTTTAGAAGAAACAGCTAGTGGAAAAACATGACATTTTTTTCTCCCTGAAGTGGATATGATACAACCTGGAGTTAAACACTTTTACCTTTTAAAAAGTAGATTCTTCCAAGGGAATTGCTTATCACATTCTCAGTAAAATCATGGGTTTCCTGTAATGATAAAAATACTGTCTTTGGGCAGCAGTAGAAAGATATAGCATTTTTCTTTACTTTTCTATAGGTACTAAAGATTAAATTGGAAAGCTAATTTAAAGTCTGTTGAATATTTCCTTTCAAATCACTTGATTTTAAGTGATAGCTGAAGAAACCTAGTACTATTGATAGCAGATTTGTTGTGTCAACTTAACTTGCTTGGAACTATATTTTCCAGAATTTCCTTCTCTGTAATTTTTAGTTTACTTGGCCCACAAGAGACATTTTGGTTAAGACTTGAACAGTGCAAACTCTTTTTAAAATTTTATTGGTATATGCAATACATAATAATTACATTTGTTTTGGTAGCTTGATCATTTACCATTTTTCTCCCACGTTCCCTAGACCTTCCCATTTCCCCCTTTCCCTGATCTCCTTTCTCGTTTCTGAAAAGTCTTATTTTTTTTTATCATTTCTCCACTTTACTCATTAATTTATCTATATTTGGGTTTTCTCATATAAAATGATCCATGCAATATCTAATCTTTTGTGTCTGACATATTTCACTTAATGTTGTGGTCTCAGGATCCATCCATTTTCCTACATATGAAGTGAATGGATGATTTATTTATGGATAACTGTCCATATTCTTTATATTGGAAAGATGATATAGGAACCAGGGTCTGCTACAATTCCCACATACTGTTGCTATCTTGCTGGCTAACTGTAGTAGTGAATTTTTTGATTCCTGCCAGATGCTTTATAGTTTCTCCAGTTCCTAGGTTACTGTATGTAACCTGGGGCAAAAGTCAGATCTGAAGTTCTTTCAATTCTAACTATAGCTCTCATTTCTATATTCAGCTTTGGGATGAAGGGCTCCAGGTCCTCCTTCATGGTACTGCATCATCAAAATTAGAGTTTCAGGAACACTTAGAGACTGGCACATGCTCTAGCTTGTCCTTGTGTGTTACAGCTTGTCCTTGTCCATCTTTTTTTCCCAACAACCTGTCCTCCTGACATCAAACCTAGCACCAGACATAATCCAATAGCAACTGTCCCCAGCAATGAGGAGCAGAGCTGCCCACAGTGCAGAGGATGTGAAACTTCCAGGCCACCTTACCATCACCCCCAGCACTGAGGAGCAGAGCTGCCCTGAGCGAAGACTAGGCAAACCATCCAGGATGCCATACCACCACCCCCAGTGCCGAGGAGGTGAGCTGCGTGGGCACCAGTAGCACACATCCTCCCCAAACCCCCACCACACAGTTGAAATGAGAAGACACATAAACAAGTCTCAAAACCAGACTTCCAGATCACCTAAAGCAACCCCAAAGGGAAACAAGATTAAACAATCTGATACTCAACCAAATGGACTCCTTAAAATGGCAATGAAAGAGGATCTGGGAAAAATGAAATCAGCAAGGGCAATGTCCCCAGTTCAATCCCTGGTACAAAAAAAAAAGGAAAGAAAAGAAAGAAAGAAAGAAAGAAAGAAAGAAAGAAAGAAAGAAAGAAATAATTTCTCAGATAACAGCAGAGATTGTGCCCGTGGTGCAAGACATGGTTAATAAATCTAGAGAGGACACAGATTTAAAAAAATAGAAGAGCTACAGAACAAATGGAATGCATAAAACAGATGCAAACAGATGTCCAGGAGATTAAAAACTCCACTGAGGGTCAGGGATTTATCTCAGTGGTTCTGGAGCCTGCCTCGCAAGTGCAAGGTCCTGAGTTTCATCCCCAGTACCAAAAAAACCACAAAACTCCACTGAAAGTTTTCGCAGTGGAATGAGCCAATGTGAGGACAGAATGTCAGAGATAGAAAATAAGATTGCATTTAGTGACCAGGAAAAGAAAGATTGCTTTAAAATAGTAAGGAACTATGAGAAATCAATACAACAGCTGCTAGACAATGCAAAGAAGAATAACATAAGACTGATCGGAGTCAATGAAGAAACAGGACAAAGTGCAGACAACATAAAAAGTCTGTTCACAGAAGTGATGACAGAAAACTTCCCAAGCAGGGGAAAAGAACTTGACATAGAGATAAATGAGCAATATAGGACTCCAACTAGCACTGATCAAAAAAAAATCTACACATAGGCATATAATGTTTAAGATTTCAGAAACCCAACAGAAGAACAAAATTCTACAAGCAGTTAGAGAAAAGAAACAAATCACATAGAAAGGAAAACCCATCAGAATCACAGTGAACTTCTCAATGCAAACCCTCAAGGTAAGAAGAGCTTGGAGCAACATATTTCAAGCCCTAAAGGAAAACAGCCTCCAACCCAGATTGATATACCCTGCAAAACTCTCTTTCAAACTTGATGAGAAATAAGATACTTTCATGACAAAGAGCACCTTAGGAACTTCATAAATACCAAACCAGCACTCCAAACATTTTAGACCATATCCTAGGAAAAGACAACGAGGATCACAACCCTAGGAAGCCCAGAAGAATGAATCCACTGGGCATGAGAAGAAATTAATGCAAAGGGGGAGAATCCAACAAAAAGAAAAAGTCATGACAATGATAAGTCAATACGTATCAGTTATAACCATCAATGTTAACAGTCTCAATTCACCAATCAAAAGAAATAGACTGGCAGAATGGGTCAAGAAGCAAGATCCTACAATATGCTGCATACAAAAAACACAATTCAAAAAAGAACTCATACACTGAAAGTTGAAGGGTGGAGAACAATGCTCAATGCAACAGGAACCCAAAAAAAGTAGGAGTAGCTATCCTCTTTGCATATCAAGTGGATTTCAAACCAACACTGATTAAGAGAGACAAAGAAGGTCACTACATCCTTGTAAAGGGAAGAATCCAAGAGGAAAAGATGACAATCATTAATATATATGCACCAAACACTAGTGAATCCAACTATATAATACAAATAATAACAGACATGAAAAATAAAATAAGTACTAATACAATAGTAGTGCAGGAACTTAATACCCTGATTGCACAAATAGATAGATCAACTAGACAAAAAATAAACAATGAAATATTAGAACTTAATCAAATTCTTGAACAAATGAACTTAGATGTTTACAGTGTTCCACCCCACAAAATCAGAATACACATTCTTTTCCGGTGCACACAGGTTGTTCTTCAAAATAGACCACATACTCTCTCATAGAACATGTTTAAGTAAGGGCAAAGGAACTGAAGTTATCACCTGTATATTATCAGACCATAGTGCGATGAAAGTGGAGATCAATAGCAAAAGAAACAGGAAAAATTTCATAAACATATGGAAACTGAACAACACACTTCTGAATAACCAATGGGTCACAGTGGAAATTAAAGAAGAAATCAGGTAGTTCCTTCAATTAAATGACAATGACAATACAAGATATCAGTAACTATGGGACACAATGAAAGCAGTCTTACGAGGGAAATTCATAGCAGTGAATACTCATATTAGGAAAACAGAGCAAGCCCAATTAAACAGCCTAATGCTGAATCTCAAGCTTCTAGAAAAAGAAGACCAGGAGAAACTCAAAACTGACACAAGGGAGGAAATTTTAAATATCAGAGGAGAAATCAATGCAATGGAGAATTAAGAGAATGATACAAAAAATCAGTGAAGCCAAGAGTTGGTTCTTCGAAAGAATCAACAAAATTGACAAACCCTTAGCCAACCTTATCAGAAAAAGGAAAGAAAAGGCTCAAATCCATGCAATTAGGAATGAAAAGGGTGAAATGACAATAGACCCAGCAGAAATCCAGAGGATCATCAATACCTACTTCCAGAACCTATACACCAATAAGATGGACAACACAGAACAAATGGACAGATTCCTAGATACACATGAATTACCAAAGTCGAACAAAGAAGACCTAAAAATTCTGAACAGCCCAATACCAACCAATGAAATTGAAAATGTAATTAAAAACTTATCAACTAAGAAAAGCCCGGGCCCTGATGGCTTCACTGCTGAATTCTACAAGACATTTAGAGAGGAACTCTTGCCACTACTGTTTAAATTCTTCAATGAAATTGAAAGGGAAGCAATACTCCCAAATTCATTCCTGGAAGCAAGCATCACCTTGATCCCCAAAGCAGAGAAAGACCCAACCGAAAAGGAGAACTATAGGCCAATCTCATTAATGAACATAGATGCAAAAATCCTTAATAAGATACTGGCAAATAGAATGCAGAAGATCATCAAGAAGATCATACACTCGGATAAAGTGGGATTCATCCCAGGGTTGCAGGGACAGGTCAATATACGCAAATCAATCAATGTAATACACTATATCAGTAGAGCCAAGGACAAAAACCATATGATTATCTCCATAGATGCAGAAAAAGCATTTGACAAAATCCAACACACATTTATGATAAAAACCTACAAAAAATTGGAATAGATGGTCTCTACCCCAAACTGATAAAAGTCATCTATGAAAAACCAACAGCCAATATCATACTAAATGGTCAAAACCTGAAATGCTTCACACTAAAATCAGGAACAAGACAAGGATGTCCACTATCACCACTCTTGTTCAATATAGTTTTGGAAACATTAGCCACAGCAATTAGACAAGAGAAAGAAATAAAAGGAATAAAGACAGGAAATGAAGAAGTCAAATTGTCATTATTTGCAGATGACATGATACTTTATATAGGAGACCCCAAGAACTCCACCAAAAGTCTTCTAGACTTAATAACCAAATTCAGTCAAGTAGCTGGTTACAAGGCCAACACACAAAAATCAATAGCTTTCCTCTACACTAATGACAGACTCACTGAGAGAGAAATAGGGCAAATAATTCCTTTCACAATAGCATCCAAAAAACTGAAATACCTAGGAATCATCCTAATGAAAGAAATCAAAGACCTCTTCTCTGAAAACTATGGCACTCTGAAAAGAGAGATTGAAGATGATATCAGAAAATGGACAGACATCCCCTGCTCCTGGGTAGGAAGGATTAATATAGTGAAAATGGCCATACTTCCAAAACTGCTATATGGATTTAATGCAATTCCAATTGAGATCCCAGCAGCATACTTCACAGACCTTGAGAAAACAATCCCAAAATTCATTTGGATCAAGAAGAGACCCAGAATAGCCAAAGCAATTCTAGGCAACAGAGACATGGCAGGGGGTATCACAATCCCCAACTTGAAACTCTACTACAAAGCTACTGTGATAAAAACAGCATGGTACTGCAAGGAAACAGACCTGAGGACCAGTGGAATAGATTAGAAGATGAAGAAACAGCGCCAGACACACGCAGCCATCTCATCTTTGATAAAGGAGCCAAACACCCTCACTAGACGAAAGATAACCTCTTTAATAAATGGTGCTGGAAAAATTGGGTTTCAACTGGCCAAAGATTAAAACTAGACCTATATCTCTCACCATGCGCTGAACTAAAATCAAAATGGATTAAAGATCTAAATATTAAAATAGAAATGCTGAATCAGCTGGAACAGAGGTTAGGTAGAACTCTTGAAGACATTGGTTTAGGAAGAGATTTTATGAACAAAACCTCAGTTGCCCATGAACTAGCACAAACAATCAACAAGTGGGATCTCTTCTTATTAAAAAGCTTCTGCACAGCAAGAGGAAACCACCAGCAGTGTGAAGAGACAACCCACAATGTGGGAAGAAATCTTCACCTGCTTTTCCTCAGACAAAGGACTACTATCTGGAATCTATAAAGAACTTAAAAAGATCAGACCTCCCAAATTTAAAGGCCCAATCTGAAAATGGGCATCTGAAATGAACAGACATTTCTAAGACAAAGAAGTAGAAATAGCAAATAAATACATGAAAAAATGTTCAACATCACTGGTCATTTGAGAGATGCAAATGAAAACAACACTGAGATTCCACTTCACCACAGAAAGAATGGCTGCTATCATGAAATCAACCAATAACAAATGCTGGTGGTGCTGTGGGGAAAGAGGAACCCTGCTCCACTGCTGGAGGGAGTGTAGACTGGTGCAACCACTGTAGAAATCAGTATGGAGATACCTCAAAGAATTAGGACTGGAAGTCCCATTTGACCCTGCTATTCCCCTGCTGGGGATCTTCCCCAAAGAATTAAAAGAATCATACCACAGTGATATATGTGCACCCATGTTCATAGCAGCACAGTTTGTGATAGCTAAAACTTGGAAACAGCCCAAATGCCCATCAACTGGAGACTGGATAAAGAAAATGTGTTTTTTTAATAAAATGGAGTACTACTCAGCCATAAAAAATGAGAAATTAGAGACATTTATAGCTAAATGGATGCACATTGAGGCAATACTCTTAAGTGAAATAAATAGGACACACATGTATAAATACCAAAGAGTTTCTGTAGTGTGAGAAACTGAAAGTGTAAGTAAGGACTAAAAGGTATAATAGATAATGTGAAATAGGAAGAAAAGGGGCAAAAGGGAAGGGGAAGTGGGAGGGGTAGGGGAAAGGAAAGAAGGGAATGGAATTTATATTAGAAAATGGAAAAATGGAAACAAAATCTTTGTAAATTGGTAGGGATGGAGGGGTTGAAGGGAGGGCTGGGCAAGGGTGAAAAATAGGAACCAAGAGAGATTATGTAAAGGTGCAAATTTCCAATGATGAATGTCATTATATTGTATACCTTTAATGAACCAATGATTAGAATGAATAATCGATAATGCAAAATAGGAAGAAAAGTTCCAAAGGGGTAGGGGTAGTGGGAGGGGCAGGGGAAAGGAAAGAAGGGAAAGGAAAAATGATGAGAAATGTAAGAAATGGAAATAAAGTCTTTTTAAATAGGGAAGGGTGGAGGGGGTGAAGGGAGGGCTAGGAATGGGGAAAAAATAAGAACCAAGATGCATCATGTAAAGGTACAATTCCCAATGAGAAATGTAATTGTGTTGTATACCTACAATGTACCAATAAAAGAATTTAAGTACTAAAAAAAAATAAATGTGCGCACATTTAGGCAATACTCTTAAGTGAAATAAATAGGACATGTGTAAATACCGAATAGTTTCTCTAGTGTGAGAAACTGAAAGTGTAAATAAGGAGTAAACCTACAATAGATAATGTGAAATAGGAAGAAAAGGGGCAAAGAGGATGGGGAAGTGGGAGGGGTAGGGGAAAGGAAAGAAGGGAATGGAATTAATATGAGAAAATGGTAAAATGGAAACAAAGTCTTTATAAATAGGTAGGGATGGAGGGGTTGAAGAGAGGGCAAGGGTGTCGGGAAAAAATAAGAACCAAGAGAGATTATGTAAAGGTGCAAATTTCCAATGAGGAATGTCATTATATTGTATACATAAAATGTACCAATAAAATTAATTTTCAAAAAACCAATAGCCAAAACTGTTTATTCAGCTTTCTTGATTGTGTAAGATCAAATTCTTGTAGTAAATCCCTTATTTCATATAATCACTGAGGATTTTGGTGCTCTGATAAAAACCTGACAGATACAAGGACCTTATATAAAACTGAACATGATTCATATTTTGTAAATTTTTCCAACTAGTCAAATCTTTTAAACTGTGGTCAATTCTTATTAGGTGTCAGTCACTGTGGTAGGCACTAAAGAATACAAAGTAAATAAAACAGATGATTCCTTTAATGGGAAATTCAGTCTGGGTCCCATGTACATTGTGAGCTGTATAAAGAACCCTACACCCACTGTTCAATTCAAAGTATATTATTAGTATCTAGAATATGTTTATGCTCTCAAGCCAGGGTTCTCTAGTAATTTCTTCATAACCTGTTATTTGTGTCTGGTTCCAGCAGAGCTACCAGATAATACACATGTATGACAATAGGCAATAGGACAATATGACAATTATTTGCTGCTACCACCCAGTGGCATGTCATAGTCTTAAGTGGCCTTGAAATGGTGAAACAAATTCTTATTATTCCCAGAGCATAATGCCAAAGCTATATAAAAGTAGTATCTCCAAAAAAGTAATCTCAATCAAGTGGTTAGAAATGCAGCATTGTCACTGAAAAAAAATAAATTGGTTCATAGGCATCAAGGGTCTGGGAGCAAAGAGGTGAAGAATATGCAAGCTTTGGGCTGTGGGAGATTCAGCACCAAACTTAGTGTCCCTGAGATGTAGCACAGATGCCACATAATTTATCTTAACAAGGTAAGAAAATACTACAGTGATGTGGCTCCTTGCAAGAATCTCTTACGTGCACATATCTGTAAAAGTTACAAATGTCCTTATAATTGATTAAATATATTATGGCACATGCATGCCATGAAATACTGTGCAGATATAAAAAAAGAATGAGGTATATGTATATGGACTGATGATGGGAAACAGCTCAGAGAAACACAAATCAGTCAAGTAAGGGGTCCAGCTATGCATAGTGTGCTACCAATGGAGTTCATGAAGGAGTAAAAATAATCTGCATGCATAGTTGCTTGAACAAGTATGGCATATCTTTAGAAGGATTAAGAAGAAACCAGTAACACTGGTAACCTCTGGAGGGGAGAACAGGTAGTAAATAAGAGAAATATTTTTTTCACCAAATATTCTTGTATCTCTTCCAACTTCTTGCTATGTGAATTTGATACTTATCCAAAAAACAAACAGAAATTATAAAAGTTAGGAGGAAAGTGAAGAGAGGAATGCAAAAGGCATTTGACAGTAACCCACCAGTCCTGGGAGCCCTGGCCAGAGAATTGGTACTGGGGAATGAAGATGTGCCCAGTGGCCTGCTACTTAACATTAACATTTGTCCAAAGGCCAGGTTTAAATGTGCAGGGAAATTTGTGTTTGAAAAAAATACCTTGCTAACAATATAGTGCCAATCTAGTTTGGGTGAAGAGGTGAACTGTAATCATTTGCAGTGAAGATTGTTACAGATTGTGATAGCCACTAATTTGGTAAAACTAATGGTTCTTCTTTGACAAGATGCCCAATGTAATGGAGAAACTGCAAGCTTGGGAGTTCTGTTGCAAAGAACACCTCATCCATGTATCGCATATGCTAATGAAAGCAAAACAAAACACAACCCCAAATGCAAACAACCTGGAAAGAAGGTAAGAGATAAGTGCTGAGACTACTCTAAACTCCTCCCTGCTAAGAGCTAAGAACAGAACTACTTGTTAATCACCTCAGCAGCAGCCACTCAGTTAGCAGAATACAGCCTTGTATGACAGACCCTCAGGGCTTAAAAAAAGTAGTTGATGGAGAGAATCCCATTAGAACTTTCTGGAGACTGGTTCATGTACAACTGCGTCAGACTGCATTCCTTAGAGAGTGCAATTTCCATTCCTTTTAGGAGAAATTAGGCTCTCATTTGCTTTCTCAATTGCTTGTATTTCCACCTTCATATCTGTTAAACCACCAACACAGAAACTCTAAAGGCAGCCAGTTTTTCATCTGGAAGAGAGTGATCCAGCAAAGCCCTCACTCTCCCTTCACGAAATCCTCCAGGCCCCAGACTCTAGAAAGCAGTTTTTCATCAGAAAATGCACAGCACAGCCCTGTCAGATTGCAGTCTTGGTGTTTGTCATTATGCAGATTTTAAATGTTCACAGAGAAAGAGGAGATGAAAGGCTTTAAGACCCTCAGGCAAATGGAAAGTCCTCCTACCTCAATTAGTCTTTCCTCCACCCTGTCACTAAGGTTTAAGGGGGATATAAAAGAAAGCTGTAGCTGCAGGATGCCCCTTTGCCCATCCCCCTTCTAGCCTAACCTACTTTCATCTCTTGCCCTAAAAAAATAAATAAATAAATAGGACAGTGTGACGATAGAGGCAAAAAAGAGACTGAGTCACGAACTTCACCTTGCACCTTGACTCTGTTTCTCTCCCACTTTAAGACCATCTTTATCAGAACCTTTCTCGCTTGCATTTCATGATCTTTCTTTTAAGAGATTCTATTTTATTGAGTCAGAATAAAATATTCAAGGCAGAAAATGCTCTGTAATGAAAAATATACTGACCTTCTTTTCAAAGCATGGTTTTACACAATTATCACATGTTTGAGCTGGCAGGGACCTTAGACATCATCATTTTCAAATCTTTCATTTACAAATGACTAAAACCCAGAAAAGATAGTTGACCTGTTCAAACTAGTTGCTGAGCCAGTACCATAAAGGAAGTTGCCTGAATCATGTCCATGATGTTTATCAATAGACTTCCAGGTGAAAATTATATTTTTAATTTTTACTTTTGTAGTGTAGGCCTTATACTGAATTTTCGGCATGTTATATTAACATTTCAAAATGAAAAGCTACTTATGTAATGATATCAACTACTCAGAGGACACTTTAAGAATCAGAAAGTAATTGAAAAGGATCAAATACTCCAAATAAATGTCAATCAAATTTTACACACTACAAGTTCATTCACTTTATATATAGGAAAAGTCTTCAGTCCCTCACTCAAAGTCTATTTACTTTGCATGCAATTTAAGCAAGTTTAAATATTTTATTTTCCTCTCTCATTTGTTCAATAAACAACTATTGAATCTCTGCTATGGACCATCCACTGGTCTTGGATATTAAGGATTTAAAGATAGATAAGGCACAGGCTTGGAACTTACATTCTAGAATTGTAAACCTATAATTCCAAGGCAATATGTGTTTATGGAGGCTGGTCCAGGTGCTATCCAGGCACATAGTCTGGCCTGGAAGAGTCAGAGGATATCTCAGGGAGCAGATAAAATCTAGTGTAGGGCTTGGAGAAGTGGGTGTTTATTTACCAAGACAAGAAGAGAAGGACACTCCAGGCAAAGAGAACAGAGAAGAAAAGGTACATAGGCATGGAAAAATGTTATGTCTTCCAAGAAGTGCAAGCTATTTTATGACTCGAGGATACAGTCAGTTCAGAGAGGTGGGTTTATTGTACTATACTCAGGACTTCACACTGTCTTGAAGGTGACAGAGAATCAAAGAAAAGTGATACTTAAATTTGCATGTTTGGAAGGAAACCTTAATGGACTTATGGTAAATGGATTGGGTGTGTAGGGAGTGTGAGACTGAATGGGAAAGGGCTCAAATTTCCCTGTATAGACTGCTAGACATGCTTAATCCTCCTACACAGAATGTGGCTGAAACATGGGGTCTGCAAACCCCTTTGGTGTCTGTAAATCAGAGTTCTTGGTGGAAACGCTGACCAGAATGACAATGGTTTTTGTAGCCAGTGTGAACTGATTTTCCAGTTCTTGTTACAGTGGAAGTGGAGATGTGCCATTAGTCCACTTTTACTGATAAAATATCCATCAAAAAATAAGCTCTGTTTAAATGCATAAAGAGATCAAAAGGCTTTAAGATATAGTATACACAATTCCAAAAGCCCAACTTTAATTATTTAAAATCCAGGATGAAAACATAGGACAATAGGAACCCAATAATAATCTTAGTCATTTTCTTGCCACTGAGGCAAAAAAAAAAAAAAAACCCAGACACTCACAACTTAACGGATAGGTTTACCTTGGCCCATAGATTTTAGAGGATTCAGTCCACTAGCTTTGAGGCAGGAGGGCACAGTGGAAGGGTCTTTCAGAGGAAAGCTGCTCAGACCATCGCTGTCTGGAAGCAGAGATTGAGAAGAGGAGCTGGGACAGCAGATACACCTCTCTAGGTCACACTCCCAGTGACTCACCTCTAACCATGCCCCACCTCCAACCAGGCCACATCTCCCTGTAATCCAGTTACCATCCAAAAGCCCCACCTCTGAACACAAGAGACTTTTGGGGGACATACTACCTCTAACCATAACACTTAACAACAAAGACACAAAGGAAGTTCCAGGTTCAATAGTGCTTAATCGTTGAGTAGAAACTACTTGACCAGTTGAAATGTAAACAGTTTAAAATCGCGATAGCTGCTTTTACTGAGTTGTAGTGCTAGGCACTGTGCTTTGCTCTTTAAGTACGTTCTCTGTAATCTGCAACAATCCTACAAAAACAGATGATAATATTTCCATTATATGGTTTTAAAAACACAGTCAAAAAGTTGTTAAGTGAACTGTTTAAGGTTGCCATGCTATTATGAATACAAAACTAAGATAGAAACTCAAGTTTGTTTGAGGCTAAATCTCATGCTTTTCCCACACCATTATACGTTTGCTGAATTTATGAACAATGACTTAGTTTACAAATCACTGTCATGGACATTATCTCACCTCATTATTATTTATGACAGGTTATACCCATTTTGCAAATAAGAAAAAACATGGGTAAGTCATTTGATATGATTAAGCCTCAGCTTCCTCTGTTGTAAAGTGAGATAATAATGTCCACTTTAGGTTGCTGTTGGAGACCAGAAATGTTTACAATGTCTAATTATTAATCTACCCTCAGTACACAAGACATGGTAGCTATCATACCATTATTACCATCAACATAGTCATGAATTGCCCAAAGACACACAGCTTACAGGTGGCATATCATATATAGGTATTCTAATAAGGAACATAAAGTGTAAGCAGGAGCCAAGCATACCAAAGTCCTTATTTCACAATACTTTGCATGGTTTCCTGAACTTGGGATGTTTAGATCTTTTTAAAATCACTGAAGATTTTTTAAAAATCCAGATGCTCAAGTCACACCCTAAACAAATGACATGAGAGTCCCTAATAATATTAGTGTTTCTTAGGGCTCCCCACTATGCAACTAGGGTTGCGAACCACTGATTTATAAAAGAATATCAGAGTCATAGAATATAATGCTCCTTATGAAGTGTTCCTGACTCTCAGTGGCTTTATCACCAATGGGTAGCCTCATTTTTTAAAATGTTGAACTTCAGATTATGTTCTGCTGCTGACAAAGTACATTTTCATCCCTTTTTAGGCCATCAAAACACAAATGAGTAAGCCACACAAAAACTCTCCCCCATTACAGACTTAATTTAGATTATCCAAGATTGTGACTGGTTAGTGGCACAACTGAGTCTGGAGACATCTGAGCCTAGTACTCAGTTTTGAGCCTAGATCTCTTTTTAGTCTATTTCTCTTCCTTTAGGTATCAAGGAGTAAGAGGAGTGTTATCCTGTGGTCCCCATATTAATTATTTGAATTTCTTTAAAGATTCTCTACTCTATAAGGAAAGTATATTTAAACTGAAGTTTTAGCAAACAATGATTTGCTGGGAAGAGGAAATTCAAAGCTGGTCATTGCTGATTTTAATAACAAGTGGCATTTGTATGGACAAATATTAAGAATGTTATTCTATAGGAATGTGATTATCAGGCTAATTTCATTCGTGATTATAGTAGCTTCTTGAAATTGTTCACAAAATTAAGACAAAAATGGTCTTGGGAAGGGATTTTTGATCAACTCCCCCATGTTACCTCACTAAAATCTGACTCTTACACACAACGTAGGCAGGGAAGTGATCTATTCATTGTTTCCAATATCACCTGAGTGATCTCCTCATGTTTATAGCAGAAAAGATTACAACTGTGAGACAGCTTCTGTTTCAAATAAGTAAAATGTAGACAAGGTCATGTTTTACTTTTAAAACAAAATCCTACAAGACAACCAAGGCTTCATTACTTGAGACCTTAAGAATATGAAGTCAGAAGTATGTTTTCCAATGGAGTGTAGAAATAAACAGGCTTGCAGGGACCATTAGGGAAAAGTCTGTATTGATTTAACATCAGCTTGAAAGGGCTACTGACCTGGTTGCTAATTCTAGCCATCCTTCCTTGCCTTTCCATTAGCCCAGTATTTAAAGTGGGTGTGTTCTAAATTAAGAACCATATATCTCTCACAAGAAATTGTATTTACAAAACAAAATAACACAAACACCCCCACCTCCCCAATACTGGATCAAAAGAAGTATATATGCTTTAGAATAGATTAATAATACATGACACATGTCACAAAGACAAGATAAGCATCCCCAATCATTCTATATTCTCAGTTTGCAATTACCAGTATAAGAGACATTTACAGGTGTCACATAATAGCATCTTTAGTAATGTTATTGCCTGGTTCTCTCTAATCCATAATACTTTCAATATGTCTACCTTCATCTATTTTTTTTTTTTTTTTTTTTTGGTACCAGGGATCGAACTCGGGACCTTGCACTTGCAAGTCAGGCAGCAGAATCACTGAGCTAAATCCCTGGCCCTCCATCTATTATTTTTTTCAATCAGTGCTAGCACTTTTTCCTCATAGATTGGAAGCTGTTGGATCTGAAGTATAAGCTAATACATTTTGCCAATTGCTGTCAAATCATTTTGCAGTCTTTCTGCTCACTTAATTATTAAATATCCTGAAATATCAGGTGTGCAATTTGAAGTGGAAATGTAACAATAGGCCATTCTCTCTAATGGGATTTCAACAGGGATGAAACCAGAAGGATAAATATGGCTCTGCAAGTCATTAAGAATATAGGGCATTTCAGTTCCAAAGGGGTTCCTAACAGGGAGAATTATGTAGCAAAGACATAAAAAATTACAGGTATTCAGTTTCCATAACTATTTACTCCAGAGAAAGACAAAAGTTATGGATTTTGATGAAAAGTGTATTTTCCATTCTTAAGAAATAAATCATGATCTTGTTCTCTTCTGTTTAGGAAAATATTTTTCTCTCTAAAAAAACGCAACAAAATATGCTTGATTTGTAGTTTATTGGAAAAAGCCAGTCAGGCTATTTGTTGAAAATAAGCATACAAAACTGACTAGAATCTAAACATTGTAAAACTGCTTTTCTCTTTCAAAGTTGCTGGTGACAGGGATGAGTTTATGTGTATAGGAGAGGATGTCACGGTTAGTGGAAGAGAGATGGAATCCTAGGGCAGAACAAGAAACAAACTGAATCCTTTACATAAATCATCACATAAATCATGTTTGGCCTAGGGCAGCTGACAATTTGCAAGGCTAACCTATAATTCTT
Organism: Heterocephalus glaber; assembly: GCF_053883595.1. Taxonomy (NCBI): domain Eukaryota; kingdom Metazoa; phylum Chordata; class Mammalia; order Rodentia; family Bathyergidae; genus Heterocephalus; species Heterocephalus glaber. Next base: position 9,399,363 of record NW_028258369.1, read on the forward strand.
TTCATTCTTGGAATCTCTTCAAATTCTAAACTAGTTTTATATAACCACCCAAAGCCAGTGATTTTTTGTTTTTCTTTGTGTTGTTTCTTCCTCCGATCATTAACAATGTTCACAAACAAACTGAGTAAGAAAATTTAATGGGCAATGCTTGGTGCATTAATTTTTTTTATTTTTCGCTCTTTTATTGGTTATACAGATTAACAAATTTTATTTTGGCAAATTCATACATGCATATAGCATGCTTTGATTATTTTCACCCTCACATTACCCCCTTGCGTTGCCCTCCCCCGTAGTTTTGCATTTTTGGGGAGAGGGGTTTTGATATATGTAATATATTTTACTTATATACATCCCCCCCATTACCTGCCTTTACACCCTCTTTTCCTCTTATTCCCTTCCTCTTGTCTACTAATAGTTTCCCTTTACAGTGTAAGGATATCCTAAATCAGTACCTTCAGGAGGGGGATTAATTTGCCTTAAGGAGAATATAGATAGTCCTATTGTTCTATAGGTATTTATTCTTTAAGGAGACATTGATAAAACTATTTAGAGAGCTGTGGTCACACTTATTACAGAAGAATTAGATATATTAAGCAACCCTTTCCTTTTTCACTCACTCCATTTCCCATTACTTGAGAGAAAACTTCACAGAAAAACAGCTTGTGGTAAAAAATCTGTGAGTCTGTACCATACTTGATGACAGCATATATATGGGGATAGCCTTTTGAGGTATAGATATGTTTTATGTCATTAGACTGGGACATTTCATCCTTTTAGCTTTATTCCCTCAGTTGTTGAAGGTATCTCATTACATAAAAAAATATATCTTGGGGGTCCAGTTGAGATCTCAGCTATCAAGATTCATGTGCCAAGAAACCATGAAGTAGCTCCTACTCATTTACTGGGAACGTGAACCGTACAGAGTGGGGATTCTTTTCTGAACATATGACATCAGCTGCTCCTGGAAAAACATGGAGGAGTTCTTTATTGAGAAACATGATCTGTATTGGCAAACTTTTATAGTTAGGATTTTGAATGTCCCCCAAAGACCATATATTAAAGTTTTGCCTCTATTGGGAAGAGGTGGAACCTCTAAGAGGAGCAGCCTTGTGGGAGGGCCTTAGATTGTTGAGGGCATGCCTTCAAAGAGGATTTGGGGACCCCACCCCTTTCTTTTTTCTCTCTTTTCTTTCTGACACAGTGAGCTGTTTTACTCCACAACATGCTCCTGTCATGAGGTGATGCTTCACCACAGGTCAAAAAGCAATGACATCAATCAATCATGGGATAGAATTTCCAAAACTGTGAGACAGCCAAAATAAGTCTTTTTCTTTATAATTTAATTTTCTCAGGTATGTTATTATAGTGATGCAAAACAGACTAACACACAAGCATTGTGTTCTGTGTCAATTGAGCTATGCAGAATCTACATCTCTCCAGAGTTTCCTTCCCTGTGTGGTTGTGGGTTACTGTGGACACAAGACATATATTGTACAAAATGAGGTTAATAGTGAAACAGAGCCATCTATTACCTACTATTGAATTATTAGTATGGGGCATGGCACGCTGTTGGAGCTCACAAAGGCTTGCTCCTATCTGCTGCCCCACCCTGTTGGTGTGGGACAGCATAGCTTGTCCAGCTCCTGCAACAATCTGACTCTCACTTCTGAGTGGAAGGGTGCCAGCTCCTGTAGAAAATTACCATCATCAATTTTGGAGGCTTAAAGTTTGTTGTTACAGAGATCAACCTCGTTTCAGCCCATCTTTGTGGTTTCCAACTTAACCTTGCAGGTTCCAGTTTATCTTTGCTGTTCCTACTTTGTATTTTTCTTCCCTTACTGACTTCCAGTCCAGTAGAGTTTATAATCCAACACCAGACTCAGAAGCAACAGCCATACATGGGCTGTTTAACTTACACAAACTGCATGAGATTTAATTCCTGTAATAAATTTCTTAATATAGCTATCAACTGTTATAAATACATAGATCTAGTTAGAAATAGCATAATAGGAAAAGAGGCAATGATAAAGATAAATACAGGGATAAATATCTCCTAATGATTCTACTTTTCTGATCAAACACTGACTAACCTTACAAAGTTGGATCCTTGAAGAAATGGGAAGGCTACCTCTAGGGGAAGATGCTGAACTCATAGTGAGTAAGAGAAGCAGCTGAGACATGAATTAATAGTTCTCTTGATCCGATCCCAGGCCTAGTTCCATTGTTGACTTCTGCCATTGTTCAAACCACAAACGTTCTTGTTTATTGATACTAGCATGATCCCCAGCCATGATGACATCTCAGGCAACTCTAATCAACTGCTGTTGCCTTGACCCCTATTTGTGTACATTTTTGCCTGACTTTATTCCTAAATCTTCCCCTTGCTTGTGTAACTACACTTGAAGTTCTCCCATGCCCCTGGGGCCTATGACATTGCATTTTTGGCCAAATTGCCTACACCTACCATCCCATTACCATACACTGCCACAGTCTGTAGAAAATACCATAAATCTCTAGGTGGATGATTGCTGTGTTAATAAAAGTGTCATTATACGAACAGCCTGAAGTGGGAAGTGAAAGTGTAGGTAGCTGAGAGTGAGGGACTCGGGGTCCTTGTCAGAAAAGGCAAGTGAAAGTAGGACACCACACTAGTCGCCTCTAGGTAACCAAGGAATATCAGGAAAGCTGGCATGCCTTAAGAGATCTCTGGAGAGTTTTGGATAAGGCTCTGAGGAAAGAGGCCATCGTAGATCTCACATTCTTCCTGAATCTGTGTATTTCCTGCTCTGCAAACAAAGTAATTGGTAGTGACATCCTTAGCAACTGGGAGTGTACCAAGTCTTTTAGAAGTGACAAGACATTGCTTAGCCTGAGGAATATTCTGCAATGGATAAGCTAGAGTTGGGACATTTCAAGTGTTTATAATGATTTTTTTCTCCCAAAGTATCAACCTGAAGTTCAAACAAAAGGCCTTTTGTGAAACTTTCCATTAAAAACAAGTCTCTATAAGAAAACAATTCCATTTACAATAGCACCAAAAGAATAAAATAATTAGGAGTAAATTTAACAAAAGTATGAAATTTATACTCTGAAAAATACAAAATATTGCTTTGAGAAATTAAAGAAAACAGAAGTAATTGGAAAGATATTTCACAATTTTGGATTAAAAGATTTAATATTATTAAGATGGCAATTTATCTGCAGATTCAATGCAGTTCCTATAAAAATCCAAGCTAACTTTTTTCAGAATTTAGTAAGCTTATCCTAAAATTTAGGAAATAATAAAAGAGATCCAGAATAGCCCAATCTCAAAGAAGGACATAGTTGGATGACTCATATTCCTTATTTTAAGAGCAAAGATAATGAACAAAATGTGATACTAGCATAAAGATAAACATATTGATAATTGAAAGTCCAGAAATGAGCCTTTACGTGTGTAGTCAACTGATTCTCCACAGGGATGCCAAGACAATTCAAAAGAAGAAAGAACAGTCTTTTTAACAAATGTGTTGAAACACTGGATATCCACATGCAAAAGAATGAAGTTGGACCCCCTAACTCCTACCATATATAAAAGATAAATTCAAATATAAATATAAGGCATTAATTCAAAGTGAAAGACTTGACTATAAAAGCTAAAAGTGTAAAATTATTTAAAGAAAACCTAGACGTACATGATCTTAGGTTAGGTAAGATATAACATCAAAAGCTCAAGTAACAAAAGAAAAACAAGAATGTGTACGATATTATCAAAACTAAAATCATTCATGTTTCAAAGGTCACCATCAAGAAAAGACAACCCACAGGATGGAAGAAATGTTTTGTAAATCATGTATCTGACAAGAAACTTGCATTTATAATATATGAAGAACTCTTACAGCTCAATAAAAATAAATAACCCAATTTAAAAATGGGTGAAGCCTTAATACAGGTTTCTCCAAATAAAGATGTATAAATGACCAATAAATACAAAGAAAGATCTCAACTTCACTATCAGGGAAATGAGAATTAAAATCACAATGAGATATCATTCCACACCCATGAAATTGGCTATAATGAAAAAGATAGATTAAAAACAAGTGTTGGTAAGGATATGGAGAAATAAGAACCCTCATACACTGCTGGTTGAAATGTGAAATGATGAAACTTTAGAACACAATCTGATAGCTCCTCAAATGGTTAAACACAGAATTACCATATGACTTTTGACAATTATACTCCTAGGTATATACCCAAAAGAAATAAAAATTTGTTCACACAAAAACTTGTAAATGAATGCTCAGAGCAACATTATTCATAAAGCCAAAAAGTAGAACCAATCCAAAAGCCCATAGCTAATGAATAGATAAATTAAATGTGAACTATCCACACAATGTAACATTGTTTGACATTAAACAATAATGAAGTGTTGGTACATGTGGTAACATGAGTGAACCTTGAAAATATATACTAAGTGAAAGAAACCAGTCACAAAAGATCATTTATTGTATGATTCCATGTATAACAGATGTACAGAATAGGCAAATTCATACAAACATAGAGGGGATCGGTGATTACCTTACACTGGGAGGGATGAAGAACTGGAGTACACCTAAGAGCTATGGAATTTCTTCTTGGGCATAATTAAAATGCTCTAAAGTTGATCATGTTGAATTTCTCCAATGCTTGACTTTGGCTGAAGACTCCTCTATAGTCTTCCTAAACTTTTACTAGAACTACACTGTGCTTCTACCCTTCCTTTTCTTTCTCCTCCTCACTTTGGGTCAGGCCTATGTTGAATTCTGACAGTATTTTCAGCCTCTTCTGTCTTCCTCCTCATCTTTTCTCATAGACATTTACACAAATAAATTTCTTTCTTTCTTTTTTTTTTTCAGTCCTGGGGATCAAACTCAGGACCTTACACTTGCCAGGCAGGCAGTAACACCACTGAGCTAAATCCCTGGCCCAACACTAATAAATTTCTTGCACATCTAATTCCATTTCATCATCTGTTTCTCAGCATATCTAGACTAACACATGTCTGAAAACATTCCCAATTTGGAGTATAAATTCTGTGGTCATCTTAACTATCTACCAACTTCTATCAGCATCACTTGAGAAGCTCATCAATAAGGCAGATTCCTGGGCCCCATTCACACCAAATAAATTGGGGTTTATGGTATGGGGTTAGTACAGAGACGGAAGACCCATTATTTATCTCAGTCTTTCTGGGTAACTCTGATATATCCTAAAGTTGAAAAGCCATTGTGCTATGCTCTATACCAGTGACCCTCCACTCTGCATACACATTATAATTATCTGAGTCCATTAGAGTTCTCCTGAGTCAAAATTTATAGGCACATGAGTTTTTATGAGCCATCACAGATGATTCAAATGGTCAGCAAAGGTTAAGAGCCATTGAAATCTATAGTCAATCATGTTTCATTTTTTCTGTTTCCCATTAATTCTCTTCTTCCACCCAAGCGCATTATACATCTGCACAACATGAGTTACACTGAAGGAAATAAAAAATAATAATAATTTATTTTTACTATAACATCCTTAATCTGTATAGTGATTTAAAGATGTCCCCATAGTCCCACATTCATTATCTCATTTCATTCTCACAACAACCCCATGAGGAACTGTTACCAATATTATTATCCTCATTTCATAGACTCAAAAAGATTTGAGTCTTGGATATTAAATGTCATGCTTGAGGCAAAAAGCCACAAAAGCTAAACAAAGAAGCAAAAGCAATTGAGAACCCAAATACTCCCTACTTCTTCTTCTACATTTTGCTATTATTTTGTTACTGAATGTCATTTTGAGAGACTAATAAAGGAAAATGGAGGAAATCCATGAAAATAATTCCTAAATTATATTTCTAAGGAATCTGAGCCCAACCGTGGGTGGATGGGCAATAAATAGCTGGTGAATGAGAGAAAACTGCCCAACTTTTACAGTCTACCTTGTCAAAACATTAGGTTTAGGGATGCATGTTGAAACTATGCCTAAAGCCACTTCGAACTTCATTGTGTTGTTATTCCGTGACTCCTATGATAGACCAAAGGATTGTTCCAATAAGAATTATTTCTCTTCTCTGCATACAAGAAAGCACTGTGAGGTCACCTATGCAGTGATATTGAATTAAACATTCAACCATTTGGGATAGTTATTTGAAATATAAAAGTGCCAGGATAGTTTAACTGCTAAAAGCAACTCCAAAATATCAGTGATTTGACACAATAAAATTTATTGCTCATTTGCATCATTTGCCCAAAACAGGTTGGCCAAAAGATTCTCTTTTACATAGTTATTTAGAAATTCAGGCTTCTTCCTTCATGTGACTCCATCATCAGACAAAAGAAGAATGTGGAAAATCATGGGGAGATTTAGGAGCCAGGATGGATTAAGAGCACTTTGCTTCTGTTCACATCCATTGGCCATAATTAAATTGCAAGACACCCTGGGAAATAGCTATGTGGAAGAATAGCCAAGGTGGAAGAATATTACTAACCAAATCATCAGTGTTTTCTGCAATATGTAATACTTTTGCTATGCTTATTATCCCCGGTGTCTTATTCTGCAACAGTCACCTGAAAGCTATTTAACTGTTACATGATGTCTTAGTTACTTTTCTCATTGCTGAGACAAAATACTAAATACCCACAAGTTAAAGGAGGAAAGGTTTTTTCAGCTCACAGTTTGTAGAGGTTTCAGTCCATAATTGACTGGCTCCAAGGCTGGGTGGCATCACAGAGAACTGTTCATGGCAGGCAGAGTGTAGCAAAGAAACAAGGGACCTTAATAGCACATTTCTGATCCTTTTATCTTATCCATACTACTTAGGGTGGGTAGCACTCACACCTTTACTCCTAGTGCCCTTGAGCCTAGCACTGGACCATGAATCAATTTCAGTGTCACACACTCTAGATCCAGCCACTTCTGAAGAAGCCCCACCTATGACTGCATGAGGCTTTGGGGAATGTTTAAACACAAGCCATAACACATGGTCACACATAATCAGAGCCCAGGAGGTGCAAAATATTCATTTACTTTGGATTACCCTTGAGTATATACAGAAGCTGCCTGAGACAGTATCTTAGAGATCTCATCTTCTTCTCTGTTTATATGATCTTTTGACTCCTTTTCCCATGATCACTTTGGTACTTCCTACCCATCTGTTCTTCCTCAGAATTCTAGCTCTACCCTGAAGAAGAAGAAAATCTAATACTTGAAGTTCTGAGAATCGTCCCTTAGTGCCACCAAAACGGAAGGAGAGACCATTATTTGGTATGAAATGAGGCAGCCCTAATTCCTTTGGATTCTTAAAAAAAAAGGGCAAATCTACAGATAAAATTAAGCTTTTTCTTACTAATATTGACTACTCCTTACAGGATAACTTTGAAGTGCTTTATATCCTAACAAGTTTCTTCCTTCAGTAATTTCATGTTGTTTGGTCCAAGAATCCTATTGTGAGAAACTTATAAGAAAAGTTAGAAAAGATGTACTCATAATAATATTAATGACAGCGTTGTTCACAAGTAGTGAAAAGCTGAAAACAATATAAATGCCTGGATGTTATACCACAGGAAATTGTTCTAATGTATTGTGTACTACATATAAAACACAAATCCCATGCAATCATCAAAAATGTTGAGTAAAATCTATATTCAATTAAGTAGAAATATTTATAAAATAAGTGAAATTGTTTATTAAAAAAACTAATTATTCTACAATGAATATATTTTTATTGAAATAATATATTTTATTGATGTGATCTTAGATCACATCAAAATATTAACAATGATTATCCTGAGGTCATAGGATTTCATATGGTTTTAATTTTTTATTAATTATATTGGTACATTTTAGATATACAATATCATGACATTCATCATGGGAAATTTGCACCTTTACATAATCTCTTTTGGTTCTTATTTTTTCCCCATTCCCCTGCCCTTGCCTGCACTTTTAAACAAGTTCTCCATATTTAGTAAATGGATAAATAAAGAGTGGAGAAATAAAACATGGAATCAGAAACTGAGAAATGAAAATAATCTCAGAAGGTAGTCAGATTTAGAGATAGAGTACTGAAATGTTCCTTACTGTTTATGAATACAGTTGCTTGCTAGTATTACCCACTCATTCTCTTACCTATGTCCCACATTTTAGGAACTCTTAAAGACAAATTCTAATTTACTAATTTTACTTAGGTTGAAAACCAGTAGTATAATATAAAGACATTAATGAACAAATTTATCCAGAGGCAGATTGTTTAATTTTTACAATAATGAGTCCCATGTCCTTTGTCAAATTGGTTCCTTTGATTTTAGTATGTTCTGAATAAAAAGAACCTTATAATAGTTTCCCCTTAATCAAAAAATTTTAAAATATCTCACCATGCTGGGAAAAACAGTGTTGGCAACTCAATTTTGTAATTTGACAACAAAACTAAACAAGAAAAACTTTCATTGATTTCAAAGACAGTAGGTTGATGAAATGACATGGTGACCACGATACTGCATCTCATATCTATACTGGGGAGCTCAATTAACTGGTAGTTCCAGCATTTATACTATGAAAGCCATCTACTTTCTGCTGTGAAGCTGCACTTCCAAGGTCATGGAAGTTTAGTGGCCCTCCTCCCAGCTAAAGACTGAACTTATCACCTTTCCTGAAGCAAACACAATTCTGGGAAATGTGGAATTATTCTAATGGGTGACTTAAGATCAAAGACATCCCGATAGTATTGTCTTAGAACTGTGCTGCAGACTAAGATGCTTCCACCCTCTCCTTCTTTTTTGAAATATTATTTTATTGGTACATTTTAGGTATACAATATAATGACATTCATCATTGGAAATTTGCACTTTTACATAATTTCTCTTGGTTCTTATTTTTCCTCCTTCCCCTGCCCTCTCTTCAACCCCTCCACCCCTCCCTATTTACAAAGATTTTGTTTCTATTTTTTCATTTTCTCATATTAATTCCATTCCCTTCTTTCCTTTCCCCTACAATATAATGACATTCATCATTGGAAATTTGCACCTTTTCATAATCTCTCTTGGTTCGGATTTTTCACACTTGCCCAGCCCTCACTTGAACCCCTCCATCCCTCCCTATTTACAAAGATTTTGTTTCCATTTTTCCATTTTCTCGTATTAATTCCATTCCCTTCTTTCCTTTCCCCTGCCCCTCCCACTTCCATATTTACACTTTCAGTTTCTCACGCTAGAGAAACTATTTGGCATTTACACATGTCTGTCCTATTTATTTCACTTAAGAGTATTGCCTCAATGTGCATCCATTTAGCTATAAATGTCTCTAATTTCTCATTTTTTATGGCTGAGTAGTACTCCATTTTATAAAAAAAACACATTCTCTTTATCTGGTCTCCCGTTGATGGGCAATTGGGCTGCTTCCAAGTTTTAGCTATTCCAAATTGTGCTGCTATGAACATGGGTACACATATATCGCTGTGGTATGATTCTTTTAATTCTTTGGGGAAGATCCCCAGCAGGGGAATAGTTGGGTCAAATGGGACTTCCAGTCCTAGTTCCTTGAGGTATCTCCATACTGATTTCCACAGTGGTTGCACCAGTCTACACTCCAGCAGCAGTGGAGCAGGGTTCCTCTTTCCCCACAGCCCCGCCAGCATTTCTTTCTTTCTTTCTTTTTTAACTTAAATTCTTTATTGTTACATTTTAGGTATAGAACACATTTACATTTCTCATTGGGAACTTGCACCTTTACATGATGCATCTTGGTTCTTATTTTTTCCCCATTCCTAGCCCTCCCTTCACCCCCTCCACCCTTCCCTATTTACAAAGGCTTTATTTCCATTTTTTACATTTCTCATCATTTTTCCTTTCCCTTCTTTCCTTTCCCCTGCCCCTCCCACTACCCCTACCCCTTTGGACCTTTTCTTCCTATTTTGCATTATCGATTATTCATTCTAATCATTGGTTCATTAAAGGTATACAATATACTGACATTCATCATTGGAAATTTCACCTTTACATAATCTCTCTTGGTTCTTATTTTCCACCCTTGCCCAGCCCTCCCTTCAACCCCTCCATCCCTACCAATTTACAAAGATTTTGTTTCCATTTTTCCATTTTCTAATATAAATTCCATTCCCTTCTTTCCTTTCCCCTACCCCGCCCACTTCCCCTTCCCTTTTGCCCCTTTTCTTCCTATTTCACATTATCTATTATACCTTTTAGTCCTTACTTACACTTTCAGTTTCTCACACTACAGAAACTCTTCAGTATTTATACACGTGTGTCCTATTTATTTCACTTAAGAGTATTGCCTCAATGTGCATCCATTTAGCTATAAATGTCTCTAATTTCTCATTTTTTATGGCTGAGTAGTACTCCATTTTATAAAAAAAACACATTTTCTTTATCCACTCTCCAGCTGATGGGCATTTGGGCTGTTCCCAAGTTTTAGCTATCACAGACTGTGCTGCTATAAACATGGGTGCACATATATCACTGTGGTATGATTCTTTTTAATTCTTTGGGGAAGATCCCCAGCAGGGGAATAGCAGGGTCAAATGGGACTTCTAGTCCTAGTTCTTTGAGGTATCTCCACACTGATTTCCACAGTGGTTGCACCAGGCTACACTCCCACCAGCAGTGGAGCAGGGTTCCTCTTCCCCACAGCCCTGCCAGTAATTGTTATTGGTTGATTTCATGATAGTAGCCATTCTTTCTGGAGTGAGGTGGAATCTCAGTGTTGTTTTCATTTGCATCTCTCAAATGACCAGTGATGTTGAACATTTTTTCATGTATTTATTTGCTATTTCTACTTCTTTGTCTTAGAAATGTCTGTTCATTTCAGATGCTCATTTTCGGGTTGGGTCTTTAAATTTGGGAGGTCTGATCTTTTTAAGTTCTTTATAGATTCAAGATAGTAGACCTTTGTCTGAGGAAAAGTAGGTGAATATTTTTTCCCACATTGAAGGTTGTATCTTCACACTGCTGGTGGTTTCCTCTTGCTGTGCAGAAGCTTTTTAATAAGAATAGATTCCACTTGTTGATTGTTTGTGCTAGTTCATGGGCAACTGAGGTTTTGTTCATAAAATCTTTTCCTAAACCAATGTCTTCAAGAGTTCTACGTAACCTCTGTTCCAGCTGATTCAGCGTTTTTATTTTAATATTTAGATCTTTAATCCATTTCGATTTTAGTTTAGTGCATGAAAAGTGAATTCTTTTGTTTGGTTCCGGGGATCGAACTTGAGTCCTTTTGCTTGCGAGGCAGGTAGCAGAACCACTGAGCTAAATCCCTGGTCCTCCCATCAGCATTTCTTATTGGTTGATTTCATGATAGCAGCCATTCTTTCTGGGTGAGGTGGAGGGTTGTTTTCATTTGCATCTCTCGAATGACCGGTGATGTTGGAACATTTTTTCATATGTTTATTTGCTATTTCTTCTTCTTTGTCTGAGAAATGCCTGTTCATTTCAGATGCCCATTTTTGGATTGGGTCTTTAAATTTGGGAGATGTGATTTTTTAAAGATCTTTATAGATTTGAGATAGTGACCTTTTTCTGAGGAAGAGCAGGTGAAAAATTTTTCCCACATTGTGGGTTGTCATCACACTGTTGGTGGTTTCTCTGGCTGTGCAGAAGCTTTTTAAAAAGAAGAGATCCCACTTGTTGATTGTGCTAGTTCACAGGCAACTGAGGTTTTGTTCATAAAATCTTTTCCTACACCAATGTCTTCAAGTGTTCTACCTAACCTCTGTTCCAGCCAGTTCAGCATTTCTATTTTAATATTTAGATCTTTAATCCATTTTGATTTTAGTTTAGTGCATGGTGAGAGATATAGGTCTAGTTTTAATCTTTGGCAAGTTGAAACCCAATTTTTCCAGCACTATTTGTTAAAGAGGCTATCTTTCCTCCAGTGAGGGTGTTTGGCTCCTTTTTTGAAGATGAGATGGCTGCGTGTGTCTAGAGTTGTTTCTGCATCTTCTAATCTGTTCCACTGGTCCCCCAGTCTGTTTCTTTGCCAGTGCTGTTTTTATCACAGTAGCTTTGTAGTAGAGTTTCAAGTTGGGGATTGTGATACCCCCTGCCATGTCTCTGTTGCCTAAAATTGCTTTTGCTATTCTGGGTCTCTTCTTGTTCCAAATGAATTTTGGGATTGTTTTCTCAAGGTCTGTGAAGTATGCTGCTGGGATTTCAATTGGGATTCCATTGAATCTATATAGCAGTTCTGGAAGTGTGGCCATTTTCACTATGTTGATCCTTCCTACCCAGGAGCAGGGGATGTCTGTCCATTTTCAGGTATCATCTTCAATCTCTCTTTTCAGAGTGCTATAGTTTTCAGAGAAGAGGTCCTTGACTTCTTTCATTAGGTTGATTCCTTGGTATTTCAGTTTTTTGGATGCTATTGTGAAAGGAATTATTTGACCTATTTCTCTCTCAGTGAGTCTGTTGTTTGTGTAGAGGAAAGCTACAGCTTTTTGTGCATTGATCTTGTAACCAGTTACTTTACTGAATTTGGTTATGAAGTCTAGAAGACTTTTGGTGGAGTTCTTGGGGCCTTCTATATAGAGTATCATGTCATCTGCAAATAATGACAGTTTAACTTCTTCATTTCCTGTCTTTATTCCTTTTATTTCTTTCTCTTGTCTAATTGCCACGGCTAATGTTTCCAAGACTGTATTGAACAGGAGTGGTAATGTGGACATCCTTGTCTTGTTCCTGATTTTAGTGTGAAGCATTTCAGGTTTTGACCATTTAGTATGATATTGGCTGTTGGTTTTTCATAGATGGCTTCTATCAGTTTGAGGTATAGACCATCTATTCCAATTTTTTGTAGGTTTTTTATCATAAATGCATGTTGGATTTTGTCAAATTCTTTTTCTCCATCTATGGAGATAATCATATGGTTTTTGTCCTTGGTTCTATTGATATGGCGTATTACATTGATTGATTTGCATATATTGAACCATCCCTGCATCCCTGGCATGAATCCCACTTGATCAGGGTGTATGATCTTCTGCATTCTGTTTGCCAGTATCTTATTAAGGATTTTTGCATCTATGTTCATTAGTGAGATTGGCCTCTAATTCTCCTTTTCGGTTGGGTCTTTCTCTGCTTTGGGGATCAAGGTGATGCTTGCTTCCAGGAATGAATTTGGGAGTGTTGCTTCCCTTTCAATTTCATTGAAGAGTTTAAACAGTAGTGGCAATAGTTCCTCTCTAAATGCCTTGTAGAATTCAGCAGTGAAGCCATCAGTACCTGGGCTTTTCTTAGTTCATAAGTTTTTAATTACGTTTTCAATTACATTGATTGATATTGGGTCATTTAGAATTTTTAGGTCTTCTTCATTCAACTTTGGTCATTCATACATATCTAGGAATCTGTCCATTTCTTCTGTGTGACACCCTCTCCTTCCTTTTGTCTGCCCTTAGTTTTTATTCATACCTGTTTTGCAGTCTGACAGGTCATTCAGCCTCTCCTCTCTGCCATTTTCTCTCACAGGCAGGTATCCTAACAAAATTTTGATACATTCAATCTCATCTTTGCATGTGTTTCTCTGAAGATGCAGAATACTACAGGCATTCTTAATGTGTTCAAGAGGTAAATGATTAAATGATGTGTACAACTACGCTTGCCACGATCATTTACAAAACTAGAACAAGAAGAAAGTATTTTATCTTGTGGCTGTCCTTTACTGATTCCACTGAAACTTAACATCAAATTCTACTAACATGTATCTCATTTTGAATGGAATTCCTGAAGGATTCTACTAATAATTTAACAGTCAGAACTGTTAATTATCCTGACAGAACCAGAACTTGGAGTACACAATCACAACCATCATCCAACAGCATCAATGATCTTGATATGTTAGAACATTTACTACTGATCCATTATTGGCCTTGTACATGCACCTTAATTTCTGGGGTTTTTTTCATTTTTACTGTAAAAGAGTCTTGTTGTTCTTAACAGGAATTGCTCTGGAGGCATACTATAGGAATTGCATGACCTTGGATAAGTCACATAATATATCTTTGCCTGGGTTTTCTTGTCTACAGATTGTCTTTTATAGTAATACCTCATTCCAAGGGTTGTTATGAGGAAAATAGTGTCTTAGTGCAAAGTATTTTTAAATAAATATTGTCTCTTGTGCTTAGTAGTACTTTAATGATCATCTCGTATATCTCAGGCAGAGCTCTATGTGCTCTGGAGAAAGTATGAATATAATACAATGTGTTTGAAGAATTCACTGGATATTAGAAAAGGTTAGACATAACAATTGTGTAACTGTGGGATAAAGACTACAGGAGAGGAAAGTAGAAGGTAGAGGAATTATAAGAAATAAAATAAAGAGGGGTTTTAAGTGGGCTTCCCATGAGATATCCTCAATAAGCTGAATCCTACAGAGTCTAGAATTTGATTAGTCAAAGAAAGTCTTCTACACAGAGAGGAAAGTTCATGTGAATGCATGTGGATGTTGACCATCAATATCCAGATAGGCACAAGAGATTTAATCTAGTTCATCTAAAGGATAAAAATCCGTGACAAGGCATATCTTCAGTCATTAGCTTGACTTCTGTGGTGTACTAACTAATGGTCACGTTGAGTGGGAACTCTTAGCTAAACTGAGTCAGCATGGTTCTGGAACATCCACCTGAGGACTGTTGTCAGAATGGCATAAAAGGAGAATGGGAGGGAAAGATTGCATGCTGCTGATTTTCCTGAAGAAGATGCTTTTTGGTGGTTTTCCTTCAACAGAGCTTTGGATACTGTCTTCCTTTGGGAGGGCTTCAATCCTTGTCTTTATCTTGGATGTCGTCTCCTGGCTTTGAGTGTAGACCACTCAGCTTTCTGGCACAGATCCTTCACCCAGCTGGCACAGACTTTCTAGCTTCCACCGCTGGCCCTCGGGCCTTTCTGGCGCAGATACTTGATATGGACTTTCATTGGACATTGCCATGGGCTCAAAGCCCTTGACTGGATCCTCTGGGTCTCTAGCATTTGCAATCTTCTATATCTGACTCTAGTAAGCATTGATTAGAACAATTTCCTTCTAATGGATTTTACTCCTAGGAGGTGGAAGGTCAGCAGTGAATGGGTTAGGACACACAAAAAATATCACCAAAGATGCTATTTAGAAAGCTTCATTTTTCTGGTAACTTTAGGGAATATAAGTCCGAGGTGGGAAAGACTCGATAAAATCAGGGAGACCATTAGGGAAGTTCTTAATTGAAGACTCAGAAAATAACAGGGCTAGAAGAATCGGAATAAAGAGTAGAAGAAGAGGAGACATTTTTCAAGAGAACATAATTTATTTTTATTCATCCTCTGTTTAATCCCTCAAAAGCCTTAAATAGGCTTGCAGGAAATATATAGGAAAAATAGTTAAATAAATAAAATGTAAAGCACTAGGGCCAGGGAGAATACAAATTAGTTTCATAAATAGGAGTTGGAATAGAGAAAGACAAAAACATGCCAAGTTTTCCAGCTTGAGCAGATGCTGTCTTGGCAGCCAAAGTGGAAAAATTGATTTGGTGATAGTTGATCAACTATGCCATAGATCATTTTTCTCATGACTGCCTCAAAAATAGCTACTAATGAGATCAATTGGAATGTTGTGTTTAGGTATTTGTAGTATATTTAACTAAAAATGTCAATAATATCACTATGCTTGGGCCTAGTGCTCCAGAGATGGGTGTGGCCCAGATAAACACATGACTGAGATCTCATTACCTATGTGACTATTAGGCCATGGTGCAGATTGAACTCATCTGAATGTATTGGCTAACAACTTGGCAAAGTAAACTGTTGGTGTTGGACAAAATGCAGTCTATTATTCTTCTAGCTCTAGCATCCCATGGTGTTGCCTTTCGCAAAGAGAATGATATCTGTTTTATTTGGTAAATTGCTGATTGCACAAATATTTTTTTTTTCTCTGATTTTAGCAAAAAAAAAAAAAACAGTTCAGAGTGAATAAGCATGCTAATTCAAGACTCGGTAGGCACCGATGTAGAGAATTCCTCCCTATCTTAGCTTACTACCTGTCTACAGCCTTCAAAAGACCCAGAAATTTTTGGGTCTGAAGAAATAATTTAGATCCTCTCTAGGGCAGAATTAGGAGCTGATTCCAGTCATGATCCTAAGACTGTGTGGGCAGGTTATCATTCATTGCATGTGTTCTTATTTGTGTATGAGCCAGATGCTCAGATTATATATTTAATACTTGAACTTTAGATCCAAACCAATTTACTCAATATTCCTTTCTCTATCATAAAAATGTAACCTTTATTGAATATCTTATCTACATGACTGAAGTAGAATACATAGACATAGTGCCTTTAAGTTCCTCCTCTTAGTTTCATAAGCATTGATTGGGTTTTACTTTTGCTTTTATTCATTTACGTTCCATTTTTCACACTAATAGATTAGAAGATATGCTCTATTTTTATTGTTTTGTGGTTATAGAATTTTTCATATGCTTTGAAAAGGTCTAAAGTACATCAATGTTATCTTCTCTAATAATATAAGAACCTTAAGACCTAAATGCTAATCATTATTTTCTCATTTATCAGTTATACAACCACACAATTCTACCTTGAACACTAATATTGCAAATTAAATACTATTGATGTCAAAATATGCTTAATTTTATCTATATGTTGACAATTTTATGTGCTTAGAATTCTTTCTTTCATTTCTTATGTTCTTTCTGTGTACATTTTCACTTGCTGGGAGTACATCCATTATTTTCCTTTGGGGATGACATTGGTAATTAATTAGGCCATTGAAATATTATAGAAGTAATATCAGGGCCGGGGATTTAGCTCAGTGGTTTCGGGGCCTGCCTCACAAGCTCAAGGTCCTGAGCTCGATCCCCGGTACCCTCCCCCCCAAAAAAAGAAGTGATATCAATAATAATGATAAAAAATGATGATAACAGTAACAACCACAAATTACTACATGTTTATCATGTGTTGGAGACACCAAAAACCTATCAGATATTATTATTATCTGTATTTTACAGATAGAAACATTGAATCAGATTAAGTAACATGCTCAGGAGCACACAACTAGGCTGGAATCCATTTTGTGTCCACTTTCAGTACACAAGCACTTAAGAACATGTATAGGATGTACATTCTTTGTGCATCCTGTGAGCATATTTCAAAATTTCCTCAATAGGTTTTTGTGTCTAATTTGTCACAAGACTCACAGATTTGATTGGTAACAAGATGCTTAGCAGCAATTGGAGCCTTTGAGTAGACAGTGCATTCTGTACGCATTTTACTTCCTTAGAGGTTTTTCAGATATAAAGCTAATGTTACCATCAGAAACCTTCTCTTGTGGCTATGCACATTAATACATATAAAAATTGCAGGAAAACTATGCCACATCATTAGTCATGTTGCAGTGGAACTGACTTTAAGTTATTTTAGCCTGAGCAAGAGGAAGTGACTCTCAAGTTTGTGGCCTCATGCTCAAAATATTTTTCTCCTTTCTTCAAAGCATGCACATATGTCGAAACTTTCATCTTCTAGAATATTTTGGAATCACTTTCTTGGGCACTAATCTCCCCCAGTAATACTAGTTGATTTTAAAAAATAACTAGCAGCAGGAAAGGCACTGCTATGGCCCCTCATCTTGTGGTGCTGGATTTCACCCAAATCATGTTATCCATAGACATCTGCTTTGTATCTTGATTGCAATTCCACAAATTTTGTGGAGTAAACTAAGCATCTATTTGGGGATTGTGGCTGTCAAAGAAAGAAATAAGAAAAACAGTGACAGGAAGAAGCAAAGGCTAGTGTAATTATATGGATATCAGATAAAGGAGACCTTTTCAAGACAAAGTAAACTATAAGCTTTACACGACATAAAGGGACATTTTATGATGAGAAAAAAAAGTCTATATATTGAGAAGGCATATGATCCTAAATGTGTATATATCTAATGACACTGTCTTACAATAAACAAAACAAAAGGTTGCAGAACTAAAGGGAAGAACAGAAAAATCTATAATCAGAGTTGAAAATTTAATATATGCTACCTCGTTCAGTACTTGACCTAACTAGAAAAAAACAACAAGAATACAGAAAATCTGAACATTTGGTGAATGCATTTCTGTACACACCAGTGTCTTAGTCCATTTGTGCTGGTACAGCAAAGTACCTTATACTGGGTAAGTTGTATGCAATATAAATGTATTGCTAAAAGTTCTGGAGTCTGAGAAGTCTAAGATCAAAATTCCAGGAAATGCAATGTCTAGTGAGGGTTGTCTTTTTCATGGATGATCTCTTCTTTTTGTGTCTTCAAATGGCAGAAGGGAAAGAAGATAACAAGCTCCCTCAAGGCCTTTTAACAATGGCATCAACTCCATTCATGACAGAAGAGCCTTCATGATCTAATCACCTCCCAAAAGGCCCACTTTCTAATACCTTGGTCACTAAGTTTCAATATATCAATTTTTGTTGGGGAGGGGGACAAAAATAGACCTTAACATTTCTCTAACTGATATTTACAGAACATTATACCAGAAAAGAAAACCTATATGTGGTTAAAAGTACAGAGATCACACTAGGAATAAAAAAATTGCCTGCAAATAAAACCTAACCTTACATGGTGTCTTAGTTACTTTTTGCATTGCTGAGACAAAATACCCAACAATCGAGGTTAAGGGAAGAAAGGTTTATTTCAGCTCAAAGTTTATAGAGGTTTCACTCCATAATTGGCTGCCTCAAAGCAGGGTGGCATGGCAGAGGTGCATCACAGAGAAAAAAGAGTTCATGGTGGGCAGAAGGCAGCAAAGCAGCAAAGAAGCAGCAGCAGTAGTCTGCCTCTCCCTTTTATCCCTTCCAGGCCAACTGCACTTTGCGTGGTACCACCTTGGGTTGGACCTTCCCATTATCCACACCCAGAACTATGCCAGACCAATCAGTGGACTAATGTAGTAATCACACACCCTTAATCCCATCATCACACACTTAATCCCAGCATCACACACCCTAGGGCCAGCCACTTCTAAAAAGCCCAACCTATGACTGCATGAGGCTTTGTGAAAATATCTAGACACAAGCCAGAACACATGGCTTCACAGGAAAATGATATTAAATATTTAAAAGTCCTTTTCAAATTCTTCCCCAAAACAGAAGAGAACATTTCAAAATTTATTCTAAGAGGTCAGTATTACTCGGATACTAAAACCAGGCAAAGATATCATAAGAAAGAAAACTATAGATCACTATCATATATAAATATAGACAGAAAATTTCTCAAAATGTTATCAAACCAACAGCAGTGACCTCCTTAGCCCACGGGAGAGAGAGGCCCCTGGCTGTCGGGAGCCCTACTCCTTCAAACCAGTGCCATGCCCACCACCAACCAGCCAGAAGGTGAGGACCCCTTGCCACTTCCCATGCCTATGGCAGCGACACACTTAGCCACGTGGGCACCTGCACCACCACCACCCCTGCCTCTGGCCTCCTGGCTATGCCGCTACCTGGTTCCACACTACAAAGGCACAGGGCGACACCAGACCACCGTACTTGGTAAGTTGGAGGGATCATCACCTCCCATCAGAACCTGGACTATCTTTAGGGGAAGGACAGCTGGAACCTGCAGTAGAATCTTGCAGAGTTCAACCCTGCAAGAGGACAGGGAACTCAACTTGGGACTTGCAACCAGAAATCTGCCTGAATCCCATGGGTCTGTGACTTGCTTGCTGAGACTCATTGACTTATATCTGCACACTGCTGCTCATGTTGTCTATTGTGACAGCAGAGACATACCCTGAAGGAGTCCCTTCATTTTTATTTTTATTTTTTATTTGTTATGTTCAAACTTATTATTTTTTTGCTCTTATTTTTAATTTTTTCTACTCTTTTCAAATTTTTATTTTTCTCCTCTTTTTTTTCTTTCTTTTCTCTTTCCTTTCTCTCTCTCACACTCACTCTTTTGCTGTGATACATTGTTCTTCATCTCCATTTTTGTTCCTGTTCTGGCCCTAATTTGGATTTCCTCTTTAGTTTTCTTTTGTTTTCTTTTTCCTTCTCTTGCCTGTGTCGTCTGGCCTCACTGTTAACCTTCCCCTATCCTTCTACCTATCTATCCCTCCCTTTCCAACTCCTTCTAACTCCCCATCCCTAAGGATAAAGTTGCTGAGAGTTTATTCACTATAAACATATGTTGGATTGGTCCTCGATTTTTATTTAATTCACACAGTTAAAGGTGACAGATTAATAACTACAACAAATTGTCATTTTCTAAGATGTACTTGATGCTATAGTGTTGCTGATTGTATCACTTGGGCTAAGGTGTTGTGATTGACATAATCAGTTCACCTTCCTGGTATAATGAAAATGAGACAGTCTCAGAGCCATTAGAGACTAAAAACCTAAAGACCAGCTATATCTGGAAGACACCTCTGAGAAGCAATCATTCCATAAGGGTTCTAATTACAAGCAACAAAGGTACTTAGTATAAGCAGTTTCAAAGTATCAACCCATGAATTAAACCAAGGACAGTACCAAAAACAAAAATGAGAAGACATTTAAGCAAGGCACAAACTCAGACTTCCACCCCACCAAAAGCAAATTCTGGGGGAAACGAGGTGGAAAAGTCTGATAATCAACCACCTGGACACCCTGAACTGATAGCACAGGAAGTAACAAAACAGATGAATGAGGCATTAGAAAAATTCAAAACAGAAATAATCTCCCAGATAACTACAGAGATGGTGAACAGAGTGAAAGACATGATTAGAGGCGCTAGAACAGAAACAGATAAATAAATAGATGATTCCAAATGATTTTTGGATTGTTTTCTCTAGTTCTGTGAAGTATATTGTTGGAATTTCAATTGGCATTGTATTGAATCTATATAGTAGTTTTGGAAGTATGGCCATTTTCACTATAGTGGTTCTTCCTACCCAGGAGAAAGGGATGTCTTTCCATTTTCTTGTATCTCTTCGATCTCTTTTTTCAGAGTGCTGTAGTTTTCAGTGTAGAGGTCTTTTGCTTCCTTTCTTAGATTGATTCCTAGACATTTCAGTTTTTTGAATGCTATTGTAAAAGGAATTGCTTCCCTAATTTCTCTCTCAGTGAGTATGTTATTTGTGTACAAGAAGGCTATTGTTTTTTGAGTGCTGACTTAGTATCCAGCTACTCTACTGAATCAGTCAATTAACTCTAGAAGTCTTTGTGCTGAACAACTGACCAACCTGATGATGGATGAGGCCAATGCTCGAGGAGAGAATGCAAGCCCAGGAAAGTCATCAGTCCAAGGAGAAATAACAGACCTGGCCAGCAGAGCTAACACCAAGAAAACCCATGGCTTTTATAAACTACAAAAATAGAGTGGGTTTTACTCAGAAAGTGACTCCTACCCAGCAAGCTACATTTCGAGTAGAAACCCAGTACAGTGCCTGCCTTATTACAAGAGAGTGTTTAATGAGGGTCCATTTCGGGAAGATGTTTTTAAGGCTTAGCCACAGAACAACTCCACTTTAGGGTTTCCAGCATTATCCTCACACAGTGACTCTGGGAGAGACAACCACAGGAAACAGCAGCAGAATGGGTGCAGGCTAGACACAGACCCCCTATGTAATTTATGCTCAAGATAAGAAGGACATAGGCTCTGCCCTGTGATAGTGAGATATCTGGCCCAATGACTGTGGCTGTCAGAGGAACCTGGATCTTAAAGTGTTTGCATTAAGGACAATAGTCTGCTAAAACTCCTGCCCCCCGTGGCCTACATTCATCAGAGACCAGAATGGCGATTTATTTTCCCACCTACCAATGTAAGCAAAGACAAGCATCAATGTGAATGGTTGCCATAGTCCAGGGTGCATGGAAAGAAAGGCCCCTGGAGCAGGAAGGGCACTTCACAAACCCACAGGTCATGACCCCAAGCAGAGAAAATGATTTGCTGGATTCCAAGACTGCAGAGCCTGGAGGGTAATCGCTCATTCAAACAGAGGAATTTTTTTTTTAGTAGACTCTATTTTTTCCTTTTTCCTTTCCCTTCATTCTTTCATGGAGGGTTGGAGTTTATTCCCTCCTTTTTTCTTTCACATTTTCCCTTCTTATTTTTCTCTTTTCCCTTCAATTTGCTTTTTTTTCTTTCTTCTTTTTCTAGTTCACTTTTATCTATTACGGTTATCTTTACTATTACTCCTCAATAGGATCCCCTATCTCACTTTTCTCTCCTTCTTCTCGTCTTCCTTTGATTAATATTTCAAATTTTACTCTTCTCATTCTCCAGTTCCTTGCCTGCTCTATCTTTATTAGTAAAACAATTAAGCTTTATGAATCTTCATATAGTTAACTCTATGCTATTACTGTTGAATACTGTCCTATTTTTAGCAGTAGTAATGTTTCATCCAATAGATATTTACTGTGGGTTAATATTTGGTTTGTCTTAGTGTTTATACTATAATCATACGTCTCTTTTCCATGGTTAAGGATGGTACATTATTGATTCTTAGAGCATGACAATATTTTTTAATAAACTTTATTTTATCTCTTTCCCACCCTAAACCCCCTCCCCTCTCTATGTACAAAAGCTTTGCTTCCATTTTTTCCTTCTATTTTCACTTTTTTCTTGTCCTTTCCTTCCTTTCTCCCTCCCTCCTCCCTTGTTCCTCTTCCCATTTGAACACTTTCTTCCCATGACAATATTAAGTTTGTCATTGATACCTTTATTGTTGCTGATTTTATTACTATAGCCAAGGTGACATAGTGGTTGCTCTTAATTTTCTCTGCATGCTAATATCTGAATTGCCTTTGTGTCATTAACAATTGTGTGGCCCATTCTAAGGAAATGAGTACTGGACCAAAATCATTGCAGCCTCCCCTGCAGAGTGTTTGGATTCTGGGACAGAGGCAAAGATCTATAGTTAGCCATGCCCAGAGGGCCTCACTGAAAAGCAGACATTAACTAAAGAGATCTACATACGAGTAACAAAACCATCTACTATCGTCAACCCACAAACCTCAAAACAAAAACCAAGTAAAAAAAGAAAAAATGGAATCCTAAGAAGACAAGGCAACAAAATGCTAAAAATTCACAAATCCAGCAAAGCTAATGGATGGGAGATTGAGGGAGAGGAAATCAAAAGTCACACAGCCGAATTATTTGAAAAGATAACAGAAGTCATAAAAAACAAATTAATAAGAAATTTAACGAGCATAAAGAAGATGTAACCGAACAAACAATAGACCTAACAAAAAAGTAATCAGTGAATTTACAAAAGTCACTAATAAAAACCTAGTTGAGCTACAAAATGTGAATCCCCAGTGTAGAAAAGATGTAGCATCTACAAAAAGATACCCCCCAAAATTCAAGAGATTAAAAATTTTATTGGAAGTATGGGCAGGAGAAGTGACACATGTGAGGACAGAGTGTCAGAACTAGAATACAAGGCAAGTGTCAATGACTTATTGATGAGAAATGCCTTAAAAATAATGAGAGAAGATGAAAAATGGAAGCAACAACTGCCAGATGATGCAAAGAAGATTAATTTAAGATTAATTGGAATTAATGAAAAAACAGAAGACAGCACAAATGCCATTTAAAACCTATTTCATGAAATAATAGCAGAACTTTCCAAAACAGAACAAGAATTTAACATACAGATAAGTGAGACATATAGAATCCCAAATAGCCACAATCAGAGAAGAACCTCTCCAGGAAACATTATAGTTAAAGTTCAAGACATCCAACAAAAGAACAGACTCCTAAAAGCTGTTAGAGAAAAGCAATGAATCATCTAATAGAAAAATCCATTTGAATTACGTCACACTTCTTAACACAAACCTTAAAAACCAGGAGAGCTTGGACTGAACAGTTTCAAGGACTAAACAAAAATAAAATTTTTAAAAGAAAACTTTCAATCCAGACTGAGCTATCCTGCAAAACTATTTTTCAAAATGGATGGAGAAATAAGAAATTTCCATGATGACGAGCACAGAAAGAAATGCATGACCATAAAACCAGCACTCCAAAATTCTCAAGGATGTACTAGAAAGAGACAATGAAGCTAAAAATGTCACAAGGTCCACCAGAATGAATATACCAGACGAGCTGTTGTGTAGAAGGGTGTTTTAGTTACTTTCTTGTTGCCGGAAGAAACTTCTCAACACCCACAAGTTAAAGGAGCAAAGGTTTATTTCATTCAGCCCCCAGCTTGTAGAGGTTTCAGTCTGCAGTTGCCTGGCTCCAAGGCAGGGCAGCATTGCAGAGCAGGCAGGAGTAGCAAGCAGCAGCAGGCCTTTCTCTTTTATCTCATCCAGGCTGGAAGCATTTTGGGTGGTGCTTCTCACAACCAGGGTGGGGCTTCCTATTACCAATACCCAGAACTATGATAAACCAATTAGTGAACTAATTTAGCACTACACATCCTTAACTCCAGTATCACACAGCCTAAATTCAGCAAGCTCCAAAAAAGTCCAACCTATGAATGCATGTGGTTTTGGGGGGTCATCTAGATGCAGGCTGTCACAACATTCCACCCCTTGTCTTCATAAGATGCAGTCACATTCTTTTATGTAAGATATTTAGTCCATCTCTAAGAGCTGCCAAAGTCCTAACAGTTTTAGCATTGCTAAAAAGTCCAAGTCCAAAGTCTCCCCCTCCGAGATTTGAGGAACTCTTAGCTGTGAACCCTTGTACAAATCAAAAGATAGTGAAACACTTTCAAAATACAATGGCACAGGGCCAGAGATTTAGCTCAGTGGTTCTGGCACCTGCCTCGCAAGCGCAAAGTTCTGAGTTCGATTACCAAAAAAATAAATAAATAAATAAAAAATACAATGGCACAAGGTAAACATACTCATTCCAAAAGACAAAAATAGGGGGATCAAAAGGAATGGGACCAAAGTAAGACCAAAATCCAGTGGGGCAAACAATAAGTCCTGAGGTTCCGTGTCCAACATCCAATGCAATTTGTAACAAGTGCAAGATGTGAACTCCAAAAGACTTGGCTGGCTCTGCCCCTATGGCACTGCTGGTGGTTGTAGCTCTTGTGGCTTCTCTATTGGGCCTGCTTTGCTCACTCCTTGTGGCTTTCCACGGATGATCCATGTTCCTGGCTTCTCCAACCTTCTGAGTTCTCTAGGGCACCTCAGCTTCACAGTCACAGCTTCATACACTGCCCTCCCATGAGCACACTGCCTAGCCTTCCAGGTCTTCTTCTGACATCTGTGTGGAAGCCTTCCTGACTCTTCCATTCTGCATGAACCTAAAACAATCACCATGTGGATGACATGAAGGTCTGCTGCCAGCTGGAGCAGTAGCCAGTCTTCCTTCTCTCTTGGCTTGTAGGGGTCAAGTGCCTGGATTGCTGAGCACTAAGAACCCAGTCCAGAGGAGCAAATTCCCTAGGTCTCTGCCATTCTAGAACATGGTTCCCTGGGCCTCTCTTCAAAGCAAAATCTTTCACTTTTGCAATCTTGAGGTTGCAAAGGGTGGAGTCCTGTTGGTTCTTTTGATGTCCTCAGGCCATCTTTTCTATTGTCCCATTACCAATCAGCAACCAAATTCTCGCATGCTTCTTCCTTCCTTGCAGTCCACCTCTTTACCAGAGCTTCTTTTCAGGCCAAACTCCAAACATTTTAAATCATTCTGCTGGGCTTTTTGTTCTTGATTCTCAACATAAATTTGGCTAAAAGTCATCCCAGTACCTCAACAATACAGTGTATTAAAATATTTTCTGCCAAATTAATTAGTCCACTGCCCTTAATCTCTGTCTCCTCCAAAGTCTTTGAACAACAACAAAAGGTAGACACATTTTCGGCCAAAGCATAACACACTGAAACCTCTTGAGTCTGGTCTTTAGTAGTTGCATTTCTATCAGCATTCTGGTCTTCTGGGTTCTGATCAGAATCTGCCATCAAGTTCAGCTTACAGAATTCCAGGGCTGCTTCTTCAGTTGGCATTTCCAAACCTTTCCTAACTCTTCCTGCAAACCAGTGTCAAAGGCTCCTGAACCACATGGCAAAGTAATACCAGAGCGTAGAAAATAGTTTATTTAGTCTAGCTTATGATTAAGGCAGGTAGCTGGTGGAAGGGCCTGAGACAGAGTGTAGTAACCAGCCATACTGATAAAAAATTAAGAATAGATAGTGAACTAGGACTATGTTCAGGAATGAAAATTCTTCAAGTAACATGGACTATTGCCTGTCTTAAAGAGAGGAGCCACCACCTACTGAACTGAATTTTGAGGAATTTAAAATACAATGAACTTCTAACATGAAATGTAGCCCACCGCCTCCTTAAGATTTTTCAGGTTACTATAATGTAAAATAACTAGTTCTAAGATCCCAGTTTACTGTAAATACTACGTGAAAAACCTGTACAAGAGAGCATGAGTTCCTACTGGCTTTTTTTCTAACTTAACAGAGACAACAGTGATAGCAGCCACTCAATGATTAAGCAATTCTTGTACACTATTGGCTTAGGTAATTCTAAATTGAGAGACCATGTGACCACCCCATTCAGGACCCCTCCTGAAAATCCAAGTGCTATTCTCATGCTCCTTATGTCCAATAAAAATTCTCCTAACCTCCTCCTTTGGTTCACAACTTCATTCTTCCTCATTTGGGGAACAATGAGCCTGGTATACACAGCATCAATAGCAAGGACCCCACTCTTAGCAACACATTCTGTTTTAGTTACTTTCTCATTGCTGGGACAAAATACCCCACACCCACAAGTTAAAGGAGGAAAGGTTTATTGCAACTCACAGTTTATAGAGGTTTCAGTCCGTAGTCGGGAGGCTCCAAGGCAGGGTAACATGGCAAAGCAGGCAGGAGGCAGCAAGCAGCGGTAGCTCTTTCCAATTTATCTATCCAGGCTACTACAAGCATTTTGAGTGGTGCCACCCACACCCAGAACTATGATAAATCAATTAATGGGCTAATTTAGTACCACACACCCTTAACCCTAGAATAATACACCCTAGATCCAGCCAGATCTGAAAGACCCCACCTATGAGTGACTGACACCTTGGAGGGACATATAGATATAAGCCATGACAAAGAGAAAGAAAGTGAATCAGCAATAGGAAAGTAAACAAGGACAAAATTAAATCAATGACTGTTAGGAATAACTCAGTGTTAATGGGCTCAATTCCCCCAATCAAAAATCACAGATTACTGTTATATCTTTTAAAATCCTTGTTGTATCTAAAAACCTATGTATCTTTTTTAGTTAATTTAAAGGAAGTGATTTGGAAACCATACAGATTTTTTGAATAATTGATTTAAAGTAATGGCTGTTTGGCATTGTTAATGAAGACTTAGAGTGTGATGCTGGTAATGGAGCATATGTAGAGTGCTCAGCTGATCTCATGAGAACTTGGATGGACATAACTTAACTTTGAATGTAATGTAACATCCCAGTCTTCCAGAAGCATGTAAACAGAATATTTGAATCTGTGTTCCTCCATACAAGTGTTAGCCTGCTGGGCTGTAAGCTTACCTTTAATTAAACTTTCAGTGAAAGTGAAATTATTAAAAAGAAACTTATATTTGTGTTTTTGGTCAGTGTGTAAACTGCAGAAATTCCTCATTGTACTAGTTGTATAAAGTAGAAGTTCATTTTTGAAACTCTGGTAGCTACTACGCTTTTATGATGGTTTTAAAAACAGACCCATAAAAATGGTCTGGAAGCCAAACCAAAGTATGTTATAATGTAGATACTGTAAGGGAGTAAACAGCCAAATTTAAGTGACTTTTTCTGTAATTATAAGATAGAAACTTCAAATGGGACCTAAAGCAGTGATGTAAAAAAAAATTGATTTGGGAAATTTAGCCTAATTTATCTAGAAGTTAGCTGCTAAGTTGGTTTTTCAGGGTTTTAAAAATCATCTGGAAGATAATAGATACAGAAATGAATCGTATCAAGAATAGTAGTTTGCTCTAAAGTTCTAATAAAGTTTTATTTAAACGCTACATTTTTACTTCTTAAAATGTGCTTTGAATTCTTAACATTTTGTTTCACTGAATGTTAAGTGTTTTAAATGACCATTAACATTCTACTCTATATACCAGTTTTTGAATATTTGCAATAAAAATCTGTCTCTGAACAAAAAAAATCACAGATTAGCAGAATGGATCAAGAAACAAAATCCAATGGTATACAGTATACAAGGAACATATATAGATGAAAAAGAAAATCTTAGACTAAAAATCAGAGGATGGAAAACAATATTCCATTCCATGAGAACATGAAAACTAGTAGGAGTAGCTATCTTATAAGGCAGATTTCAAGCCAAAACTAAGCAGAAGAGGCAAAAAGGTTGCTGCATATTGGTTAAAGAAACATTTCAACAGGAAAAAATTACATGCACCAAATAACAGCACACCCAACTTCATAAAACAAAAACTACTGGAATTAATAGATCAGATAAATGGCAATACAATTATAGTTGGGTATCTCAATATCCCACTATCACAAATAGAGAAGCTAGGCAGAAAGTTAACAAAGAAATATCAGTGTTGAACCAAATCTTTGAACAAATGAATTTAATATTTACAAAGAGTTCTACTCTACAACAGATTACACATTCTTCTCTGCAGCACATGGAATTTTCTTCAAAATAGACCAACCACATACCAGCAAAAAAGCATGTTTAAGTAAGTTCAAAGGAATCAAAATTATTTCATGCACATTATGAGATCATAGCAGAATGAAACTACAAATAAAAAGAAACCACAGAAATAATGCAAGAAGGTGGCAATTAAACAGTAGCCTCTTGAATAATCAATGGGCCACAGAAAAATAAAGGAAGAAATAAGATAGTTTCTAGAATTAAAGACAGTGCCAGTACAACATGACAGAACTTATGGGACACAATGAAAGCAGTCCTAAGAGGGAAGTTTATAGCCGTCAATGCCCATATCAGCAAAACAGAATAAACCCAAATAAATAACCTGATGATGCACCTAAAGTTCCTAGAAAAACAAGAATAATCTGAAGCCAAAGGTAGTACAAGGAAGGAAATTATAAAGATCGAACCAGAAATCTATGAAATGGAGAGTATAATACAAAGAATTAATGAATCCAAGATCTGGTTCTTCAAAAGAATAAACAAAATAGAAAACACTTTGCCAAACTCACCAAAAAAGTAAAGACCCAAATCAATGCAATTATAAAGGAAAGAGATGAAATCAAAACAGCACTGCTAAAATCCAGATTATTTGCAACTATTTCACAAACCTGTACACTGTTTTTTTTTTGTTTTGGTTTGGTTTGGTTTGGGTATTTTTTGGTACCGGGGATCGAACTCAGGTCCTTGTGCTTACAAACCTAAACACTGTTAAACTGGAGAAGTCACAAGAAATGGATAGATTCCTGAACACATATAAATTACCAAAACAGAACCAAGAATATATAAAAACCTTCAATAATTCAATAATAGACAATGCAATTGAAGCACTAATTTAAAAAAGCCTAACAATTAAGAGAAGCCAAAGGCCTGATGAATTAACTCCCAAATTCTACAAGAACTTCAAGGAAGATCTAAAGCCAATATTCCCCAAACTCTTTAATTGAATTGAAAGGTGAGGAGTACTCCCAAAGTCACTTATAGAAACCAGCATTTCCCTGATTCCAAAGCCAGACAAGGTCCCAACCTCCAAAAAAGAGAACTATAGGCCAATTTCTTTCATGAGTATAGATGCAAAAATCCTCAACAAGATACTCTCAAACAGAATGCAATAAATTATCAAGAAGTCATGCACCATGACCAAGTAGGCTTCCTCCTAGGAATGCAAGGATAGTTCAGCATATGCAAATCAATAAATGTAATTCATCACACAAACAGAAACAAGGACAAAAATCACACGATCATCTCAATTGACACAGAAAAAGCTTTTGAAAAATCTAACATCCCTTCATAATAAAAAAACCTGAAGAAAATAGGCAGAAAACAACCTTATCTCAATATGATAAAACCATTTATGACAAACCTACTGCTAATATCATATGAAATGGAGAAAAAAATGAATTCTTCCTCTCTAAAATCAAGAACAAAACAAGTATTTCCATTATCATCACTCTTGTTCAAAATAATACTCAAAACAGTAGCCAGAGAAATCAGGTAAGAGAAAGAATTAAATGGATATGTGTAGGAAAGGAATAAATCAAATTATCATTATTTGCAGAAGACATGATTCTGTACTTAGAAAACCCAAAAAAGTTCACCAATATACTCCTAGAATTAATAACCAAATTCAGCAATGTAGCAGGACATAAAATCAACACACAAAATTTATAGTGTTCCTGAACACCAACAATGAGCTCAGTGAGAAAGAAATTAGGAAAACAATACCGTTCACAATACCATCAAGAAAAATTAAATATTTAGAAATTAACTTAAGCAAAGAAGTGAAAGACCTCTATAACAAACTACAGTACTCTGAAAAAGGAGATCAAATAGGACATGACAAAATGAAAAGATATATCTTGTTCTTTTATAGGCAGAATGAATACAGGCAAAATGGCCATTCTTTCGAATCTGTTAAAAGGTTTAATGTAATCCCAATAAAAGTATCAATAGCATTCCTCAGAGTACTAAAGAAAAAAATTCTAAAATTGATATAGGACCAGAAGAGACCGAGAATAGCAAAAGCAATCCTGGGTAACAAGAGTGAAGTAGCAGATATCACAATCCCAGATTCCAAGTTACATTACAAAGCTACAGTGCTAAACACATCATGGTATTGGCACAAAAACACACATGTGGATTGATGGAATAGAACAGAGGACACAGAAACAACCTCAGGCTCATTGAGCTGCTTCATCTTTGACAAAGAAGCCAAAAATATACACTGGGGAAAAAAAAGATAGTCTCTTTAATAAATGGTGCTGGAAAAATTGGCTATCTACATGTAACAGATTGAATCTAGACCTATGCAACTCATCATATACTAAACTAAAATAAAAATGAATCCAAAATTGAACTGTTAAAACAGAAACAATCTTTTTTAAAACATTTATTTTATTGGTACATTTTAGGTATATGATACGATGACATTCATCATTGGAGATTTGTACCTTTACATGATATATCTTAGTTCTTATTTTTTCCCCATTCCCTTGCCCTCCCTTCAACCCCTCCACCCCTCCCTATTTACAAAGACTTTGTTTCCATTTTTTCATTTCCTCATATTAATTCCATTCCCTTCTTTCCTTTCCCCTAGCCCTCCCACTTCCCCTTCCCCTTTGCCCCTTTTCTTCCTATTCCACATTATTTATTATACATTTTGATCCTTATTTATACTTTCAGTTTCTCACACCAGAAAAACTATTCAGTATTTACACATGTGTGTCCTATTTATTTCACTTAAGAGTATCGCCTCAATGTGCATCCATTTAGCTATAAATTCCTCTAAATTCTCATTCTTTGTGGCTGAGTAGTACTCCATTTTATAAAAAAACCAGAAACAATCTTCTGAAAGATAAAATAGTACATCTCTTAAAGACATAGGCATAAGCAAGGGCTTTCTGAACAAGACGGGGTACAAAGAATCAACAAATGGGATCATATCAAATTTGAAAAACTTCTGCACAACAAAGGAAACAGAGCAAAGAGACAACCTACAGAGGGAAAAATTTTGCCAGCTCTTTCTCGGAGGACTAATATCAGGAGCATATAAAGAACTCAAAAAATTTAGACCTCCCAGTATAAAAGATCCAATAAAAAAATGGGCAACTGAGGGCCAGGGATTTAGCTCAGTGGTTTTGCCGCCTGCTGCGCAAGCGCAAGGACCTGAGTTCGACCTCCAATACCCGAAAAAAAAAAAAAAAAGGGCAACTGAAATGAGTAGAAACTTCCCAGAAGAAGTACGGACTACCAGTAAATACATGAAAAAATGTTCAACTTTACTTGCCATTTGAAAAATGCCAATTAACACAGCTCCCAGATTTCATTTTACTCCAGAAAGAGTGGCAATCGTTAAGAAATCCAGTAATAACAAATGCTGGCTAGGCTGTGGGGGGAAAAGGATCTCTTGTACATTGTTGGTGAGAATGTAAACTAGTACAACTGCAATAGAAATCAGTATGAAAATTCTTGATCAAAGTATAAACTAGAAATTCCATTTGACCCAGCTATTGCCCTTCTAGGTATCTTCCTAAAAGAGTCAAAAACTTCATATTACAGTGATACATGCATACCCATGTTTATAGCAGCACAATTCATAGTAGCTAAGTCTTGGAAGCCTACATCAACAGATGAATAGATGAAGACATTGTGTCATTTATACACAATAGCATACTACTATGTTACAAAAAGGATAAATTTGAGTCACTTGTGGGAAATGAATGTACCTTCTATCCATAATTTTAAGTGAAATAAATCAGACACACAAGTTTTAAAATAATGATTTTTCCCATATTAGAAACCCAAAGTCTAAATAAATCAAAGAGCAAAATAAAACACAGATACTAGGAAATAGTGATATAGACCTTTTGCAAATGTGAAGAGGACTAAGAGATGTTGAGAGCTGGTGAAGGTAGGGTAAAGGGGATGTAAAAATAATTAAGAATTAAGATTTTTTATGTATGTGAACCAACTACCCACAATGAATATGTTTATTATGGACTACAAACATGTACTATACTAATAAACAAACCAAAACACCCCAGAATTATTGAATTCACCATGAAAAGAAAACTTCATATGTAAAATGACTACATCATTATTTAAAGTACCATAGGGGTATGCATTGAATTATACATGTTTACCATTGGAAAAATGGCTAAATCACATACACATGGTAAAATATTGTTTACAACTAGTATTTATACTATTGTTAAAGAGTATTTTGAAATAGTGTTTTATCTCCTCAAATATACTTAAAATGTCCCAAATATTAGAAAGATTTTTTTTTCTTTTCACCATCAGGTATAATCAGCAGTGTCAGGCTTTTTAATAATTCTGTGTCTTTCTACCTATCCATTTCAAGGTCTGTTGTAATTTAGAATCTACTCCTATGTGTTTTATCTTCTACAATATCTTCTTCAATCTTTACTCTCCATGACATTTATCAAAATTTATAATATTGAGTAGTTTCACTTTTAAAACTAGTCTTGTATAAAAAGCCCAGACAACTCTGGGAGTTGAGGAAGGGGATTGATGTGAAAGTGGCAAAATCTTTCTAAGGTGATAGAAATGTTCTTTATCCTGATCTGGGTGATCAAAATAAGATGTATATATTTTATTTTTTATTAATTATATATAAAAACATCCTACCACTAAAAACATACTTTATCTTCAATTGTTGCTTTTATCCTTCTCTTTTTAAAAAATCTTGTGATTTCTATTTGTCTCTAAGAAGTCTGGTGCTACTTTTTAAATTGAAGTTAAATTTATACACAGTAAAATGTAAAACTCTTAAATGTATATAATTCAGTGCATTTTAACAAAAACATACACCTTAATGTATAGTCCTCCCTCAATGTGTATAAAACACTTTCATCACACCAAAAATGTCCTCATTCTCTTGACAATACCTATCCCCTCCCATAGGCATGAACCGTTTTGACTTATAGAATCATAAAATAATTTTACTTCTTATTGGACTTCTACTATTGATTTGTATGGATGAGTTATTTTAATATATTTTGAATGCAAATCTTTTATCATGTATATGTTATGACTATTTTTTCCTGTCTGTGGCTTGCCTTTTCATTTAATTATGGTGTCTTTTTGATGCATAAAGATTTAAAATTTTGATAAATTTCAATTGTTCCTTTTTATTACTTGCATAGTTAGTGTATCTTATTTATTTTTAAATGCTTGATGAAATTTAACAGCAACATCATCTGGGCCTGAATATTTTGTGGGAAAGTTTTTGACAATTAATTTAATTTTTTAAACCACTATAGGGCTATTAAAACTTTTGCTTTCATTTTGTATATATTTGGTATGCTGTGTTTGTAAGCAATTTGTCCATTTCACCTAGTTCATAAAATTTATTGACAACAAGTTATTCATAATATGCTTTCATAGTCCTTTTAGTAACTATATGATCTATAGTGATGTCCTCTTTTTCTGTTTCTTCTTTTTCTCATCAGCAGTCTTGCTTATGGGTTTGCCAATTTTATTAATGTAATCAAATTACCAAATTTTGACTTTGCTATTTTCCTTTATTGCTTTCCTATTTCAATGTTTTATTTCTATCTTTGAAATTTCTTCAATTTATTTTGAGTTTAATATACTTACATT
Source organism: Heterocephalus glaber (assembly GCF_053883595.1). NCBI lineage: Eukaryota > Metazoa > Chordata > Mammalia > Rodentia > Bathyergidae > Heterocephalus > Heterocephalus glaber. The sequence continues at coordinate 9,433,572 of NW_028258369.1, forward strand.
TTTTACAGCTTCTTAAGGCACAAACTGATCAGTGATTTTAACCTTTGTTCTTTTCTAACATCAGCATTTAAAAGCTATATGCTTCTTCATAACAACTACTTTAGCTGCATCCCAGAAAGTTTGATATGTCATGTATTCATGATCCTTCAGCATAAAACATTTTCTAAATTATCTTATGGATTTTTTTGATGAATAAGTTATTTCAAAAATAACATCTCAAATATTTGGAGGTGTTTCCACTTATTATTACTGATGTGTAATTTAATTCCATTTTGATTAGAGATCAAACAGAAGTCTACATCATTAAATCTTTTAAAATATATTTAAACTTCTTTTATGCTCTGAAAATTAATCTTTTACCTTTGCCTGGTTTTTAATTAGGTTACTTGTTTTTCTTTATTTTTGAGTTGAGAGTACATGTCTTAGTTACTTTCTCATCACTGGGACACAACACCTGACACCCACAATTTAAAGAAGGAAAGGTGTATTTGGCTCGCAGTTTACAGAGGTTTCAGCTCATAGTCAGCTGGTTTCAAGTCCAGGCAGCAAGGTGGCAAGGCAGCAATACAAAGGAGGTCTGGTTATGGCATGTTGGGGAAGCAGAGAGCAATCAAATGAGGAGGAAGATAGATCCTTCCAGGCAACACCCCTATTGACCCATTCCTCCTACTAGGCTTCACCTCCCAACATCACATTTAGCTATAAATTCATCAGTACTGTAGACTAATGCACTGATGAGTATCAGGCCTTTATGATATAATCACCTCACAAATGCCCCACCTATGAAAGCACGAGGCTTTGAAGTGACATCTAGATGTAAATCATAATATTCTTCATATAGTCTTGATGCTGGACATTTATCTGATATGTATTTGCAGAAACTCTCCTACTCTGTAAGAAAAGAGATGTTCAGTTTCCTGAAGGTGTCCTTTGAACCATGAAAGTTTGATAAACTTTTGATAAAGTATGATTTATCTATTTTTGCTTTTTTATGCTTTTGGTGCTGTATTTAAAATCAGGTATAAGGTAAAGGTCCAAGTTTATTTTTTGTATGTGCATATGCAGTTGTGCCAGCAATATTTGTTGAGAAGATTATTTCGTCCCTCAACAAATAGTCCTGGCAACCTTGTTGAACACCAGTTTACCACAAACACTAAGGTTTATTTCTGGAGTATTAATTCTATTTCATTGATTTGTTTATCCTTCTGCCACTACCACACTTTATTCAATACTGTTATTTTGAGTTAAGTTTTGAGATCAGTAAGTATGAGTCATCCAACTGTATTCTTCTTTTTCAAGATGGTGTCAGCTATTCTGGGCCTCTAAAATTTTTAAAGAATTTTTGGATCAGTTTGATCAATTTCTACAATGAAGACAGCTTGGTTTCTGATAGAGATTGCATTAAATCTGTACACAAACAACCAGTTTGGAGAACATTACAAAAAATCAGAAATATTACATTTTCTGAACCATGAATAGGAGATTTCTATGTATTTGTTTATATCTTCTTTAATATTTTTAGTAAAATGTTGTAGTTTTCAGTGCATACATGTGGCATTTTTTTTTCTAAATTTATTCTTACATATTTTATCCTGTTGACATTATTGTACATGGGAATGCTTTCTTAAGCATTTGTTTATTGCTAGTGTATAGAAATAGAAATAGTTTTTATATATTGATCTGCATTTTGACAGCTTATTAATTCCAATAATTTTAGTGCTTCCTTAGGATTTTTCTACATACTAGATCTTAGTATCTATGATAAAGAGTTTTACTTATTTTCCAATATGGATTTATTTTATATCTTTTTCTTTTCTGATTTCCCTACCTAGAATCTCCACTACAATGTTCACTATAAAAGGCAAGAGCAAATATCTTTAACTTGTTCTTTGTTTTAGGAAGAAATTAATCTTTTGCCATTGTGTATAATGTTAGCTATAGTTTTTTAGATGACATTTATCAAGGGGTGTGAGTATCCTTTATTTCTAATTGTTTGAAAACTTTTTAATCAAGAAAGGGTGTTGGATTTTATCAAATGCTTGATCTGCCCCCATTGAGATAATTAATGTGATTTTTCTTTTTAGTCTACTGACATGTCGTACATTGGTTGATTTTCAGATGTTAAAACAAGATTACATTGGTGGAATAAATCCTACTTGGCCATGAAGTATAATTATTGTCATATGTTGCTGGATTTGGTTTGATAACATTTTTTTTGCTTAAATTCGTTTATTGGTACATTTTAGGTATAAAATATATTTACATTTATCATTGGGTGCTAGTACCTGTACATGATGTATCTTGATTCTTATTTTTTCCCCATTTCCTGTCCACCCTTCCCTATTTACAAAGATTTGTTTCCATTTTTTCCTTTTCCCAGAAATTTTCTTTTTCCTTCTTTCTTTTCCCCTTCCCCTCTGACTTCCCCTACCCCTTTGGACCTTTTCTTCCTATTTCGAATTATCAGTTATTCATTTTAATCATTTTAATCCTTATTTACACTTTCAATTTCTCACACTAGAGAAACTATTCAGTATTTACACATGTGTGTCCTATTTATATCTCTTAAGAGTATGGCCTCAATATGCATCCATTTAGCTATAAATGTCCCTAGTTGCTCATTCTTTATGGCTGAGTAGTACTCCATCTTTTAAAAAACCCCACATCTTCTTTATCCAGTTTCCAGTTGATGGGCACTTAGGCTGTTTCCAAGTTTTGGCTATTACAAACTGTGCTGCTATCAACATGGGTGCACATATATCACTGTGGTATGATTCTCTTCATTCTTTTGGGAAGGTGCCGGCAGGAAAATAGCTGGGTCAAAAGGGACCTCTAGTCCTAGTTCTTTGAAGTAGCTCCATACTGATTTCCACAGTGGTTGCACCAGTCTGCACTCCCACCAACAATGGAGAAGGGTTTCTTTCTCTCCACACCCCCACCAACATTTGTTATTGGTTGATTTGCTGACAGCAGCCATTCTTTCTGGGCGAGGTGGAATCTCAGTGTTGTTTTCATCTGCATCTCTCAAATGACCAGTGATGGTGAACATTATTTCATACTTTTATGTGCTGCTTTTACTTCTTTGTCTGAGAAATGTCTGGTCATTTCAGATGCCCATTTTGAATTGGGTCTTTGAATTTGGGGGGTCTGATTTTTTTCAGTTCTTTATATATTCTAGATAGTAGACCTCTGTCTGAGGTACAGCTGCTAAAAATTTTTTCCCACATTGTAGGTTGTCTCCTAGCTCTGTTGTGGTTTCTCTTGCAGTGCAGAAGTTTTTAATGAGATGAAATCCCAGTTGTTGATTCTTTGTGCTAGTTCCAATGCTACTGAGGTTTTGCTCATAAAGTCTTTTCCTATGCCAATGTCTTCAAGAGTTCTACCTAACTTATCTTCCAGCAAGTTTAGTGTTTCTGTTTTAATCTTTAGATATTTAATCTACTTAGTTTAGTGCATGGTGATAGATATGGGTCTAGTTTTAATCTTTGGCAGGTTGAAATCCAGTTTTTCCAACACCATTTATGAAAGAGGCTATCTTTCCTCCAATGAGGGTAGTTGGCTCTTTTATCAAAGATGAGGGCTGAGTATGTCTGGAGTTGTTTCTGCATCTTCTAATCTATTCCACTAATCCTCGGGTCTGTTTCTTTGCCAGTACCATGCTGTTTTTATCACAGTATCTTTGTAGTATAGTTTCAAGTTGGGGATTGTGACACTCCCTGCCTTGTCTCTGTTGCCTAGAATTGCTTTTGCTATTCTAGGTCTCTTCTGGTTCCAATGAGTTTTTAGATTGTTTTTGCTAGTTCTGTGAAGTATATTGTTGGAATTTCAATTGGCGTTGCATTAAATCTATATAGTAGGGCCGGAGATTTAGCTCAGTGGTTCCACCGCCTGCCTCGCAAGTGCAAGGACCTAAGTTCAATACCCAGTACGAAAAAAAAAAATCTATATAGTAGTTATGGAAGAATGGCCATTTTCACTATATTGGTTCTTCCTACCCAGGAGCAAGAGATGTCTTTCCATTTTCTTATATCCTGTTCGATCTCTTTTTTCAGAGTGCTGTAGTTTTCAGTGTAGAGGTCTTTTGCTTCCTTTGTCAGATTGACTCCTAGATATTTCATTTTTTTGGATGCTATTGTAAAAGGAATTGTTTCCCTAATTTCTCTCTCAGTGAGTCTGTTATTTGTGTACAAGAAGGCTATTGTTTTTTGAGTGCTGACCTTGTATCCAGCTACTCTACTGAGTCTGTCAGTTAAGTCTAGAAGTCTTTGGGTGGAGTTTTTTGGGTCTTCTTTGTAAAGTATCATATCTTCAGCAAATAATGACAGTTTAACTTCTTCCTTTCCTATCTTTATTCCTTTTATTTCTTTCTCTTTTCTATTGCTGTGGCGTATGTTTCCAGAACTATATTGAACAGGAGTGGTAATAGTGGGCATCCTTGTCTTGTTCCTGATTTTAGCATGAAAGTTTTCAGTTTTTGACCATTTAGTATGATGTTGGCTGTTGGTTTTTCATAGATAGCCTTAATCAGGTTAAGATAAAGACCTTCTATTCCCATTTTCTGTAGCGTTTTTATCATGAATGGGTGTTAGATTTTGTCGAATGCTTTTTCTGCATCTATTGAGATGATCATATGGTTTTTGTTCTTGGCTCTGTTAATATAGTGTATTACATTTATTGATTTATGTATGTTGAACCATCCTTGCATCCCTGGGATAAATCCGACTTGGTCAGGGTGTATGATCTTCTTGATGACCCTCTGCATTCTGTTTGCTAGTATCGTGTTGAGGATTTTTGCATCTATGTTCATTAGGGAGATTGGCCTGTAGTTCTCTTTTTGGGTTGGTTCTTTCCCTGGTTTTGGAATCAAAGTAACGCTTGCTTCCAGGAATGAATTCGGACGTATTGCTTCCCTTTCAATTTCCTTGATGAGTTTAAAGAGTAATGGTGTTAGTTCTTCTTTAAATGTCTTGTAGAATTCAGCAGTGAAGCCATCAGGACATGGGCTTTTCTTTGTTGGTAAATAGTTTATCATATTTTCAATTTCACTCATTGTTATTGGGGTGTTTAGAATTTCTATATTTTCTTCATTTAACTTTGGCAATTCATATGTATCTAGGAACCTGCCCATTTCTTCTGTGTTTTCCATTGTATTGGAGTAGCAGTTCTCGAAGTAGGTATTGATGATCCTCTGGATTTCTGTTGGATCTGTTGTGACTTCACCTTTTTCATTCTTAATTGCATATATTTGTGCCTTTTCTTTCCTTTTTTTTATAAGGTTAGATAAAGGTTTATCGATTTTATTTATTCTTTCAAAAAACCAACTCTTTGATTCATTGATTTTTTTGTATTGTTCTCTTAGTCTCCATTGCATTGATCTCTGCCCTGATCTTCATAATTTCCTCTCTGGTACGAACTTTGGGTTTGTTATGCTTTTCTTTTTCTAGGAGCTTGAGGTTCTGCATTAGGTTGTTAATTTGAGTTCTCTCTGTTTTCCTAATATGGGCATTCACTGCTATGAATTTCCCATGTAGAACTGCTTTCATTGTGTCCCACCGATTCCTGGATGTTGTACTGCCATTTTCATTTACTTGAGAAACTGTCTAATTTCTTCTAAAGTTTGGAAGCAGCCCAAGTGCCCATCAACTGGAAACTGGATAAAGAAAATGTGGGTTTTTTTAATAAAACGGAGTACTACTCATCCATAAAGAATGAAAAACTAGAGTCATTTATAGCTAAATGGATGCATATCGAGGCCATGCTCTTAATTGAACTAAATAGGACATGCATGTGTAAATACCGAATAGTTTCTCTAGTGTGAGAAACTGACAGTGTCAACAAGAGTTAAAATGATTAAAGTGAATAACTGATAATTTGAAATAGGAAAAAATGTCCAAAGACAAATGAGTGAAGGGAGGTGAAGGGGAAAGGAAAAGAGGGAAAGGAAAACCTATGAGAAAAGAAAAAAAAAGGAAATTAAATCTATGTAAATAGGGAAGGGCAGAGAGGGTGAGAGGCGTACAAGTAATGGGGAAAAAAATAAGAACCAAGATATATCATGTACAGGTACAAACACCTAATGGTAAATGTAAACAAACTGTATACCTAAAATGTACCAATAAAATTAATTTTAAAATTAAAAATAAATAAATAAATATATGAGCTCAGAAACATGCTGGAAGCCATGAATGCACAGCATAACAAAGAAATTGAAACCATGATCACCCAACATAAGAAAGAAATAGAATCCATGAAACAGATTCAAACAGATATTCAGGAGATTTAAAAATTGCACTGAAAGCATGCAGAGCAGATTAAGGGAATCTGAAGATAGAATATCAGATATGGAAGACAGGATTGTGGTTAAGGACCATGAAAACAGAGATTTCTTAAAAACAGTAAGGGACCATGAGAAATCAATCCAGCAGCTGCTAGATGATGCAAAGAAGAATAACATAAGACTGATAGGAGTCCATGAAAAAACAGAAGAAAGTATAATTGACATAAAAAAAACTGTTCACAGAAGTAATAGAAGAAAACTTCCCAGACGGAGTAGGAGAATTGGACATACAGATAAGAGAGGCATGTAGAACTCCACCTAGCCACGATAAAAAAAATTCTACACCTAGACATATAATAGTCAAGCGAAAAGAAACAAATCACCTACAAACGAAAGCCCATCAGAATCACAGCAGACTTCTCAACACAAACCCTCAAGTCAAGCAGAGCCTGGAGTGAAGTATTTCAAGCCCTAAAAGAAAGTAACTTCTAACCTAGACTGTTGTATCCTGCAAAATTAACTTTCAAAATCAGTGGGGTAATTAGATACTTCCAAGACAAGTAACACCTGAGAAATTTCATGAACACCAAACCAGTACTCCAAACAATTCTAAAATATATCCTAGAAAAAGACAATGAAGGTCACAACTCCATGAGGCCAAACAGAAGGAAGCCATCAGGCAAGGCAAGAAAATAAAGGAAAAGGGGGAACAATAAAAAATAAAAGAGCCAACAACAGTAAAACATCATGACAAGGATGAGTCAATATCTATCAATTATAACCATCAATGTTAATGGCCTCAATTCAACAATCAAAAGAAATAGACTGGCAGAATGAATTAAGAAGCAAAATCCAACAATATAGTATTTACAAGAAACATACCTAAGTCAAAAAGAAATTCATAGACTGAAAGTAAAAGGTTGGAAAACAGTTTTCCACGCAACAGGAACCCGGAAAAAAACAGGGGTAGCAATCTTATTTGCAGACAAAGTAGATTTCAAACCAAAGCTAATTAAGAGAGATGAAGATGGTCACTACATCCTTTGAATGGAACAATCAAGAGGAAGAGATGACAATCATAAATATATATGCACCAAATATGAATGCTCCCAACTATACAAAACAAATATTAATCGACATAAAAAACCAAATAAGCACTAATACAATTGTAGTGGGGGACCTCAATACCCCACTATCACAAATAGACAGATCATCTAGACAAAAATTAACAGTGAAACTCTAGAACTGAACCAAGCTATTGAACAAATGGACTTATTAGCTAATTCCAGAGTGTTCCACCCCACAAAATCAGAATAAAGATTCTTTTCAGCTGCACATGGGTAATTTTCCAAAATAAACCACATGCTACCTCATGGGACATGTCTAAATAAATGTAAAAGAATTGAAGTTACCCCTTGTATATTATCAGACCACAGTGCAGTAAAATTTGAGGTCAATAACATAAGAAACTGCAAAATCCCCACAAACACATGGAAATTGAATAACACCCTCCTGAAAAACCAATGGGTCACAGAGGAAATTAAAGAAGAAATTAGACAGTTTCTCAAGTAAATGAAAATGGCAGTACAACATCCAGGAATCGGTGGGACACAATGAAAGCAGTTCTACATGGGAAATTCATAGCAGTGAATGCCCATATTAGGAAAACAGAGAGAACTCAAATTAACAACCTAATGCAGAACCTCAAGCTCCTAGAAAAAGAAAAGCATAACAAACCCAAAGTTCGTACCAGAGAGGAAATTATGAAGATCAGGGCAGAGATCAATGCAATGGAGACTAAGAGAACAATACAAAAAAATCAATGAATCAAAGAGTTGGTTTTTTGAAAGAATAAATAAAATCGATAAACCTTTATCTAACCTTATAAAAAAAAGGAAAGAAAAGGCACAAATATATGCAATTAAGAATGAAAAAGGTGAAGTCACAACAGATCCAACAGAAATCCAGAGGATCATCAATACCTACTTCGAGAACTGCTACTCCAATACAATGGAAAACACAGAAGAAATGGGCAGGTTCCTAGATACATATGAATTGCCAAAGTTAAATGAAGAAAATATAGAAATTCTAAACACCCCAATAACAATGAGTGAAATTGAAAATATGATAAACTATTTACCAACAAAGAAAAGCCCATGTCCTGATGGCTTCACTGCTGAATTCTACAAGACATTTAAAGAAGAACTAACACCATTACTCTTTAAACTCATCAAGGAAATTGAAAGGGAAGCAATACGTCCGAATTCATTCCTGGAAGCAAGCGTTACTTTGATTCCAAAACCAGGGAAAGAACCAACCCAAAAAGAGAACTACAGGCCAATCTCCCTAATGAACATAGATGCAAAAATCCTCAACACGATACTAGCAAACAGAATGCAGAGGGTCATCAAGAAGATCATACACCCTGACCAAGTCGGATTTATCCCAGGGATGCAAGGATGGTTCAACATACATAAATCAATAAATGTAATACACTATATTAACAGAGCCAAGAACAAAAACCATATGATCATCTCAATAGATGCAGAAAAAGCATTCGACAAAATCTAACACCCATTCATGATAAAAACGCTACAGAAAATGGGAATAGAAGGTCTTTATCTTAACCTGATTAAGGCTATCTATGAAAAACCAACAGCCAACATCATACTAAATGGTCAAAAACTGAAAACTTTCATGCTAAAATCAGGAACAAGACAAGGATGCCCACTATTACCACTCCTGTTCAATATAGTTCTGGAAACATACGCCACAGCAATTAGAAAAGAGAAAGAAATAAAAGGAATAAAGATAGGAAAGGAAGAAGTTAAACTGTCATTATTTGCTGAAGATATGATACTTTACAAAGAAGACCCAAAAAACTCCACCCAAAGACTTCTAGACTTAACTGACAGACTCAGTAGAGTAGCTGGATACAAGGTCAGCACTCAAAAAACAATAGCCTTCTTGTACACAAATAACAGACTCACTGAGAGAGAAATTAGGGAAACAATTCCTTTTACAATAGCATCCAAAAAAATGAAATATCTAGGAGTCAATCTGACAAAGGAAGCAAAAGACCTCTACACTGAAAACTACAGCACTCTGAAAAAAGAGATCGAACAGGATATAAGAAAATGGAAAGACATCTCTTGCTCCTGGGTAGGAAGAACCAATATAGTGAAAATGGCCATTCTTCCATAACTACTATATAGATTTTTTTTTTTCGTACTGGGTATTGAACTTAGGTCCTTGCACTTGCGAGGCAGGCGGTGGAACCACTGAGCTAAATCTCCGGCCCTACTATATAGATTTAATGCAACGCCAATTGAAATTCCAACAATATACTTCACAGAACTAGCAAAAACAATCTAAAAACTCATTGGAACCAGAAGAGACCTAGAATAGCAAAAGCAATTCTAGGCAACAGAGACAAGGCAGGGAGTGTCACAATCCCCAACTTGAAACTATACTACAAAGATACTGTGATAAAAACAGCATGGTACTGGCAAAGAAACAGACCCGAGGATTAGTGGAATAGATTAGAAGATGCAGAAACAACTCCAGACATACTCAGCCCTCATCTTTGATAAAAGAGCCAACTACCCTCATTGGAGGAAAGATAGCCTCTTTCATAAATGGTGTTGGAAAAACTGGATTTCAACCTGCCAAAGATTAAAACTAGACCCATATCTATCACCATGCACTAAACTAAGTAGATTAAATATCTAAAGATTAAAACAGAAACACTAAACTTGCTGGAAGATAAGTTAGGTAGAACTCTTGAAGACATTGGCATAGGAAAAGACTTTATGAGCAAAACCTCAGTAGCATTGGAACTAGCACAAAGAATCAACAACTGGGATTTCATCTCATTAAAAACTTCTGCACTGCAAGAGAAACCACAACAGAGCTAGGAGACAACCTACAATGTGGGAAAAAATTTTTAGCAGCTGTACCTCAGACAGAGGTCTACTATCTAGAATATATAAAGAACTGAAAAAAATCAGACCCCCCAAATTCAAAGACCCAATTCAAAATGGGCATCTGAAATGACCAGACATTTCTCAGACAAAGAAGTAAAAGCAGCACATAAAAGTATGAAATAATGTTCACCATCACTGGTCATTTGAGAGATGCAGATGAAAACAACACTGAGATTCCACCTCGCCCAGAAAGAATGGCTGCTGTCAGCAAATCAACCAATAACAAATGTTGGTGGGGGTGTGGAGAGAAAGAAACCCTTCTCCATTGTTGGTGGGAGTGCAGACTGGTGCAACCACTGTGGAAATCAGTATGGAGCTACTTCAAAGAACTAGGACTAGAGGTCCCTTTTGACCCAGCTATTTTCCTGCCGGCACCTTCCCAAAAGAATGAAGAGAATCATACCACAGTGATATATGTGCACCCATGTTGATAGCAGCACAGTTTGTAATAGCCAAAACTTGGAAACAGCCTAAGTGCCCATCAACTGGAAACTGGATAAAGAAGATGTGGGGTTTTTTAAAAGATGGAGTACTACTCAGCCATAAAGAATGAGCAACTAGGGACATTTATAGCTAAATGGATGCATATTGAGGCCATACTCTTAAGAGATATAAATAGGACACACATGTGTAAATACTGAATAGTTTCTCTAGTGTGAGAAATTGAAAGTGTAAATAAGGATTAAAATGATTAAAATGAATAACTGATAATTCGAAATAGGAAGAAAAGGTCCAAAGGGGTAGGGGAAGTCAGAGGGGAAGGGGAAAAGAAAGAAGGAAAAAGAAAATTTCTGGGAAAAGGAAAAAATGGAAACAAATCTTTGTAAATAGGGAAGGGTGGACAGGAAATGGGGAAAAAATAAGAATCAAGATACATCATGTACAGGTACTAGCACCCAATGATAAATGTAAATATATTTTATACCTAAAATGTACCAATAAACGAATTTAAGCAAAAAAAATGTTATCAAACCAAATCCAGCAACATATGACAATAATTATACTTCATGGCCAAGTAGGATTTATTCCACCAATGTAATCTTGTTTTAACATCTGAAAATCAACCAATGTACGACATGTCAGTAGACTAAAAAGAAAAATCACATTAATTATCTCAATGGGGGCAGATCAAGCATTTGATAAAATCCAACACCCTTTCTTGATTAAAAAGTTTTCAAACAATTAGAAATAAAGGATACTCACACCCCTTGATAAATGTCATCTAAAAAACTATAGCTAACATTATACACAATGGCAAAAGATTAATTTCTTCCTAAAACAAAGAACAAGTTAAAGATATTTGCTCTTGCCTTTTATAGTGAACATTGTAGTGGAGATTCTAGGTAGGGAAATCAGAAAAGAAAAAGATATAAAATAAATCCATATTGGAAAATAAGTAAAACTCTTTATCATAGATACTAAGATCTAGTATGTAGAAAAATCCTAAGGAAGCACTAAAATTATTGGAATTAATAAGCTGTCAAAATGCAGATCAATATATAAAAACTATTTCTATTTCTATACACTAGCAATAAACAAATGCTTAAGAAAGCATTCCCATGTACAATAATGTCAACAGGATAAAATATGTAAGAATAAATTTAGAAAAAAAAATGCCACATGTATGCACTGAAAACTACAACATTTTACTAAAAATATTAAAGAAGATATAAACAAATACATAGAAATCTCCTATTCATGGTTCAGAAAATGTAATATTTCTGATTTTTTGTAATGTTCTCCAAACTGGTTGTTTGTGTACAGATTTAATGCAATCTCTATCAGAAACCAAGCTGTCTTCATTGTAGAAATTGATCAAACTGATCCAAAAATTCTTTAAAAATTTTAGAGGCCCAGAATAGCTGACACCATCTTGAAAAAGAAGAATACAGTTGGATGACTCATACTTACTGATCTCAAAACTTAACTCAAAATAACAGTATTGAATAAAGTGTGGTAGTGGCAGAAGGATAAACAAATCAATGAAATAGAATTAATACTCCAGAAATAAACCTTAGTGTTTGTGGTAAACTGGTGTTCAACAAGGTTGCCAGGACTATTTGTTGAGGGACGAAATAATCTTCTCAACAAATATTGCTGGCACAACTGCATATGCACATACAAAAAATAAACTTGGACCTTTACCTTATACCTGATTTTAAATACAGCACCAAAAGCATAAAAAAGCAAAAATAGATAAATCATACTTTATCAAAAGTTTATCAAACTTTCATGGTTCAAAGGACACCTTCAGGAAACTGAACATCTCTTTTCTTACAGAGTAGGAGAGTTTCTGCAAATACATATCAGATAAATGTCCAGCATCAAGACTATATGAAGAATATTATGATTTACATCTAGATGTCACTTCAAAGCCTCGTGCTTTCATAGGTGGGGCATTTGTGAGGTGATTATATCATAAAGGCCTGATACTCATCAGTGCATTAGTCTACAGTACTGATGAATTTATAGCTAAATGTGATGTTGGGAGGTGAAGCCTAGTAGGAGGAATGGGTCAATAGGGGTGTTGCCTGGAAGGATCTATCTTCCTCCTCATTTGATTGCTCTCTGCTTCCCCAACATGCCATAACCAGACCTCCTTTGTATTGCTGCCTTGCCACCTTGCTGCCTGGACTTGAAACCAGCTGACTATGAGCTGAAACCTCTGTAAACTGCGAGCCAAATACACCTTTCCTTCTTTAAATTGTGGGTGTCAGGTGTTGTGTCCCAGTGATGAGAAAGTAACTAAGACATGTACTCTCAACTCAAAAATAAAGAAAAACAAGTAACCTAATTAAAAACCAGGCAAAGGTAAAAGATTAATTTTCAGAGCATAAAAGAAGTTTAAATATATTTTAAAAGATTTAATGATGTAGACTTCTGTTTGATCTCTAATCAAAATGGAATTAAATTACACATCAGTAATAATAAGTGGAAACACCTCCAAATATTTGAGATGTTATTTTTGAAATAACTTATTCATCAAAAAAATCCATAAGATAATTTAGAAAATGTTTTATGCTGAAGGATCATGAATACATGACATATCAAACTTTCTGGGATGCAGCTAAAGTAGTTGTTATGAAGAAGCATATAGCTTTTAAATGCTGATGTTAGAAAAGAACAAAGGTTAAAATCACTGATCAGTTTGTGCCTTAAGAAGCTGTAAAAAATGTAAGTATATTAAACTCAAAATAAATTGAAGAAATTTCAAAGATAGAAATAAAACATTGAAATAGGAAAGCAATAAAGGAAAATAGCAAAGTCAAAATTTGGTAATTTGATTACATTAATAAAATTGGCAAACCCATAAGCAAGACTGCTGATGAGAAAAAGAAGAAACAGAAAAAGAGGACATCACTATAGATCATATAGTTACTAAAAGGACTATGAAAGCATATTATGAATAACTTGTTGTCAATAAATTTTATGAACTAGGTGAAATGGACAAATTGCTTACAAACACAGCATACCAAATATATACAAAATGAAAGCAAAAGTTTTAATAGCCCTATAGTGGTTTAAAAAATTAAATTAATTGTCAAAAACTTTCCCACAAAATATTCAGGCCCAGATGATGTTGCTGTTAAATTTCATCAAGCATTTAAAAATAAATAAGATACACTAACTATGCAAGTAATAAAAAGGAACAATTGAAATTTATCAAAATTTTAAATCTTTATGCATCAAAAAGACACCATAATTAAATGAAAAGGCAAGCCACAGACAGGAAAAAATAGTCATAACATATACATGATAAAAGATTTGCATTCAAAATATATTAAAATAACTCATCCATACAAATCAATAGTAGAAGTCCAATAAGAAGTAAAATTATTTTATGATTCTATAAGTCAAAACGGTTCATGCCTATGGGAGGGGATAGGTATTGTCAAGAGAATGAGGACATTTTTGGTGTGATGAAAGTGTTTTATACACATTGAGGGAGGACTATACATTAAGGTGTATGTTTTTGTTAAAATGCACTGAATTATATACATTTAAGAGTTTTACATTTTACTGTGTATAAATTTAACTTCAATTTAAAAAGTAGCACCAGACTTCTTAGAGACAAATAGAAATCACAAGATTTTTTAAAAAGAGAAGGATAAAAGCAACAATTGAAGATAAAGTATGTTTTTAGTGGTAGGATGTTTTTATATATAATTAATAAAAAATAAAATATATACATCTTATTTTGATCACCCAGATCAGGATAAAGAACATTTCTATCACCTTAGAAAGATTTTGCCACTTTCACATCAATCCCCTTCCTCAACTCCCAGAGTTGTCTGGGCTTTTTATACAAGACTAGTTTTAAAAGTGAAACTACTCAATATTATAAATTTTGATAAATGTCATGGAGAGTAAAGATTGAAGAAGATATTGTAGAAGATAAAACACATAGGAGTAGATTCTAAATTACAACAGACCTTGAAATGGATAGGTAGAAAGACACAGAATTATTAAAAAGCCTGACACTGCTGATTATACCTGATGGTGAAAAGAAAAAAAAATCTTTCTAATATTTGGGACATTTTAAGTATATTTGAGGAGATAAAACACTATTTCAAAATACTCTTTAACAATAGTATAAATACTAGTTGTAAACAATATTTTACCATGTGTATGTGATTTAGCCATTTTTCCAATGGTAAACATGTATAATTCAATGCATACCCCTATGGTACTTTAAATAATGATGTAGTCATTTTACATATGAAGTTTTCTTTTCATGGTGAATTCAATAATTCTGGGGTGTTTTGGTTTGTTTATTAGTATAGTACATGTTTGTAGTCCATAATAAACATATTCATTGTGGGTAGTTGGTTCACATACATAAAAAATCTTAATTCTTAATTATTTTTACATCCCCTTTACCCTACCTTCACCAGCTCTCAACATCTCTTAGTCCTCTTCACATTTGCAAAAGGTCTATATCACTATTTCCTAGTATCTGTGTTTTATTTTGCTCTTTGATTTATTTAGACTTTGGGTTTCTAATATGGGAAAAATCATTATTTTAAAACTTGTGTGTCTGATTTATTTCACTTAAAATTATGGATAGAAGGTACATTCATTTCCCACAAGTGACTCAAATTTATCCTTTTTGTAACATAGTAGTATGCTATTGTGTATAAATGACACAATGTCTTCATCTATTCATCTGTTGATGTAGGCTTCCAAGACTTAGCTACTATGAATTGTGCTGCTATAAACATGGGTATGCATGTATCACTGTAATATGAAGTTTTTGACTCTTTTAGGAAGATACCTAGAAGGGCAATAGCTGGGTCAAATGGAATTTCTAGTTTATACTTTGATCAAGAATTTTCATACTGATTTCTATTGCAGTTGTACTAGTTTACATTCTCACCAACAATGTACAAGAGATCCTTTTCCCCCCACAGCCTAGCCAGCATTTGTTATTACTGGATTTCTTAACGATTGCCACTCTTTCTGGAGTAAAATGAAATCTGGGAGCTGTGTTAATTGGCATTTTTCAAATGGCAAGTAAAGTTGAACATTTTTTCATGTATTTACTGGTAGTCCGTACTTCTTCTGGGAAGTTTCTACTCATTTCAGTTGCCCTTTTTTTTTTTTTTTTCGGGTATTGGAGGTCGAACTCAGGTCCTTGCGCTTGCGCAGCAGGCGGCAAAACCACTGAGCTAAATCCCTGGCCCTCAGTTGCCCATTTTTTTATTGGATCTTTTATACTGGGAGGTCTAAATTTTTTGAGTTCTTTATATGCTCCTGATATTAGTCCTCCGAGAAAGAGCTGGCAAAATTTTTCCCTCTGTAGGTTGTCTCTTTGCTCTGTTTCCTTTGTTGTGCAGAAGTTTTTCAAATTTGATATGATCCCATTTGTTGATTCTTTGTACCCCGTCTTGTTCAGAAAGCCCTTGCTTATGCCTATGTCTTTAAGAGATGTACTATTTTATCTTTCAGAAGATTGTTTCTGGTTTTTTTATAAAATGGAGTACTACTCAGCCACAAAGAATGAGAATTTAGAGGAATTTATAGCTAAATGGATGCACATTGAGGCGATACTCTTAAGTGAAATAAATAGGACACACATGTGTAAATACTGAATAGTTTTTCTGGTGTGAGAAACTGAAAGTATAAATAAGGATCAAAATGTATAATAAATAATGTGGAATAGGAAGAAAAGGGGCAAAGGGGAAGGGGAAGTGGGAGGGCTAGGGGAAAGGAAAGAAGGGAATGGAATTAATATGAGGAAATGAAAAAATGGAAACAAAGTCTTTGTAAATAGGGAGGGGTGGAGGGGTTGAAGGGAGGGCAAGGGAATGGGGAAAAAATAAGAACTAAGATATATCATGTAAAGGTACAAATCTCCAATGATGAATGTCATCGTATCATATACCTAAAATGTACCAATAAAATAAATGTTTTAAAAAAGATTGTTTCTGTTTTAACAGTTCAATTTTGGATTCATTTTTATTTTAGTTTAGTATATGATGAGTTGCATAGGTCTAGATTCAATCTGTTACATGTAGATAGCCAATTTTTCCAGCACCATTTATTAAAGAGACTATCTTTTTTTTCCCCAGTGTATATTTTTGGCTTCTTTGTCAAAGATGAAGCAGCTCAATGAGCCTGAGGTTGTTTCTGTGTCCTCTGTTCTATTCCATCAATCCACATGTGTGTTTTTGTGCCAATACCATGATGTGTTTAGCACTGTAGCTTTGTAATGTAACTTGGAATCTGGGATTGTGATATCTGCTACTTCACTCTTGTTACCCAGGATTGCTTTTGCTATTCTCGGTCTCTTCTGGTCCTATATCAATTTTAGAATTTTTTTCTTTAGTACTCTGAGGAATGCTATTGATACTTTTATTGGGATTACATTAAACCTTTTAACAGATTCGAAAGAATGGCCATTTTGCCTGTATTCATTCTGCCTATAAAAGAACAAGATATATCTTTTCATTTTGTCATGTCCTATTTGATCTCCTTTTTCAGAGTACTGTAGTTTGTTATAGAGGTCTTTCACTTCTTTGCTTAAGTTAATTTCTAAATATTTAATTTTTCTTGATGGTATTGTGAACGGTATTGTTTTCCTAATTTCTTTCTCACTGAGCTCATTGTTGGTGTTCAGGAACACTATAAATTTTGTGTGTTGATTTTATGTCCTGCTACATTGCTGAATTTGGTTATTAATTCTAGGAGTATATTGGTGAACTTTTTTGGGTTTTCTAAGTACAGAATCATGTCTTCTGCAAATAATGATAATTTGATTTATTCCTTTCCTACACATATCCATTTAATTCTTTCTCTTACCTGATTTCTCTGGCTACTGTTTTGAGTATTATTTTGAACAAGAGTGATGATAATGGAAATACT
Organism: Heterocephalus glaber; assembly: GCF_053883595.1. Classification (NCBI taxonomy): domain Eukaryota; kingdom Metazoa; phylum Chordata; class Mammalia; order Rodentia; family Bathyergidae; genus Heterocephalus; species Heterocephalus glaber. The sequence continues at coordinate 9,451,200 of NW_028258369.1, forward strand.
TGTTTTGTTCTTGATTTTAGAGAGGAAGAATTCATTTTTTTCTCCATTTCATATGATATTAGCAGTAGGTTTGTCATAAATGGTTTTATCATATTGAGATAAGGTTGTTTTCTGCCTATTTTCTTCAGGTTTTTTTATTATGAAGGGATGTTAGATTTTTCAAAAGCTTTTTCTGTGTCAATTGAGATGATCGTGTGATTTTTGTCCTTGTTTCTGTTTGTGTGATGAATTACATTTATTGATTTGCATATGCTGAACTATCCTTGCATTCCTAGGAGGAAGCCTACTTGGTCATGGTGCATGACTTCTTGATAATTTATTGCATTCTGTTTGAGAGTATCTTGTTGAGGATTTTTGCATCTATACTCATGAAAGAAATTGGCCTATAGTTCTCTTTTTTGGAGGTTGGGACCTTGTCTGGCTTTGGAATCAGGGAAATGCTGGTTTCTATAAGTGACTTTGGGAGTACTCCTCACCTTTCAATTCAATTAAAGAGTTTGGGGAATATTGGCTTTAGATCTTCCTTGAAGTTCTTGTAGAATTTGGGAGTTAATTCATCAGGCCTTTGGCTTCTCTTAATTGTTAGGCTTTTTTAAATTAGTGCTTCAATTGCATTGTCTATTATTGAATTATTGAAGGTTTTTATATATTCTTGGTTCTGTTTTGGTAATTTATATGTGTTCAGGAATCTATCCATTTCTTGTGACTTCTCCAGTTTAACAGTGTTTAGGTTTGTAAGCACAAGGACCTGAGTTCGATCCCCGGTACCAAAAAATACCCAAACCAAACCAAACCAAAACAAAAAAAAAACAGTGTACAGGTTTGTGAAATAGTTGCAAATAATCTGGATTTTAGCAGTGCTGTTTTGATTTCATCTCTTTCCTTTATAATTGCATTGATTTGGGTCTTTACTTTTTTGGTGAGTTTGGCAAAGTGTTTTCTATTTTGTTTATTCTTTTGAAGAACCAGATCTTGGATTCATTAATTCTTTGTATTATACTCTCCATTTCATAGATTTCTGGTTCGATCTTTATAATTTCCTTCCTTGTACTACCTTTGGCTTCAGATTATTCTTGTTTTTCTAGGAACTTTAGGTGCATCATCAGGTTATTTATTTGGGTTTATTCTGTTTTGCTGATATGGGCATTGACGGCTATAAACTTCCCTCTTAGGACTGCTTTCATTGTGTCCCATAAGTTCTGTCATGTTGTACTGGCACTGTCTTTAATTCTAGAAACTATCTTATTTCTTCCTTTATTTTTCTGTGGCCCATTGATTATTCAAGAGGCTACTGTTTAATTGCCACCTTCTTGCATTATTTCTGTGGTTTCTTTTTATTTGTAGTTTCATTCTGCTATGATCTCATAATGTGCATGAAATAATTTTGATTCCTTTGAACTTACTTAAACATGCTTTTTTGCTGGTATGTGGTTGGTCTATTTTGAAGAAAATTCCATGTGCTGCAGAGAAGAATGTGTAATCTGTTGTAGAGTAGAACTCTTTGTAAATATTAAATTCATTTGTTCAAAGATTTGGTTCAACACTGATATTTCTTTGTTAACTTTCTGCCTAGCTTCTCTATTTGTGATAGTGGGATATTGAGATACCCAACTATAATTGTATTGCCATTTATCTGATCTATTAATTCCAGTAGTTTTTGTTTTATGAAGTTGGGTGTGCTGTTATTTGGTGCATGTAATTTTTTCCTGTTGAAATGTTTCTTTAACCAATATGCAGCAACCTTTTTGCCTCTTCTGCTTAGTTTTGGCTTGAAATCTGCCTTATAAGATAGCTACTCCTACTAGTTTTCATGTTCTCATGGAATGGAATATTGTTTTCCATCCTCTGATTTTTAGTCTAAGATTTTCTTTTTCATCTATATATGTTCCTTGTATACTGTATACCATTGGATTTTGTTTCTTGATCCATTCTGCTAATCTGTGATTTTTTTTGTTCAGAGACAGATTTTTATTGCAAATATTCAAAAACTGGTATATAGAGTAGAATGTTAATGGTCATTTAAAACACTTAACATTCAGTGAAACAAAATGTTAAGAATTCAAAGCACATTTTAAGAAGTAAAAATGTAGCGTTTAAATAAAACTTTATTAGAACTTTAGAGCAAACTACTATTCTTGATACGATTCATTTCTGTATCTATTATCTTCCAGATGATTTTTAAAACCCTGAAAAACCAACTTAGCAGCTAACTTCTAGATAAATTAGGCTAAATTTCCCAAATCAATTTTTTTTTACATCACTGCTTTAGGTCCCATTTGAAGTTTCTATCTTATAATTACAGAAAAAGTCACTTAAATTTGGCTGTTTACTCCCTTACAGTATCTACATTATAACATACTTTGGTTTGGCTTCCAGACCATTTTTATGGGTCTGTTTTTAAAACCATCATAAAAGCGTAGTAGCTACCAGAGTTTCAAAAATGAACTTCTACTTTATACAACTAGTACAATGAGGAATTTCTGCAGTTTACACACTGACCAAAAACACAAATATAAGTTTCTTTTTAATAATTTCACTTTCACTGAAAGTTTAATTAAAGGTAAGCTTACAGCCCAGCAGGCTAACACTTGTATGGAGGAACACAGATTCAAATATTCTGTTTACATGCTTCTGGAAGACTGGGATGTTACATTACATTCAAAGTTAAGTTATGTCCATCCAAGTTCTCATGAGATCAGCTGAGCACTCTACATATGCTCCATTACCAGCATCACACTCTAAGTCTTCATTAACAATGCCAAACAGCCATTACTTTAAATCAATTATTCAAAAAATCTGTATGGTTTCCAAATCACTTCCTTTAAATTAACTAAAAAAGATACATAGGTTTTTAGATACAACAAGGATTTTAAAAGATATAACAGTAATCTGTGATTTTTGATTGGGGGAATTGAGCCCATTAACACTGAGTTATTCCTAACAGTCATTGATTTAATTTTGTCCTTGTTTACTTTCCTATTGCTGATTCACTTTCTTTCTCTTTGTCATGGCTTATATCTATATGTCCCTCCAAGGTGTCAGTCACTCATAGGTGGGGTCTTTCAGATCTGGCTGGATCTAGGGTGTATTATTCTAGGGTTAAGGGTGTGTGGTACTAAATTAGCCCATTAATTGATTTATCATAGTTCTGGGTGTGGGTGGCACCACTCAAAATGCTTGTAGTAGCCTGGATAGATAAATTGGAAAGAGCTACCGCTACTTGCTGCCTCCTGCCTGCTTTGCCATGTTACCCTGCCTTGGAGCCTCCCGACTACGGACTGAAACCTCTATAAACTGTGAGTTGCAATAAACCTTTCCTCCTTTAACTTGTGGGTGTGGGGTATTTTGTCCCAGCAATGAGAAAGTAACTAAAACAGAATGTGTTGCTAAGAGTGGGGTCCTTGCTATTGATGCTGTGTATACCAGGCTCATTGTTCCCCAAATGAGGAAGAATGAAGTTGTGAACCAAAGGAGGAGGTTAGGAGAATTTTTATTGGACATAAGGAGCATGAGAATAGCACTTGGATTTTCAGGAGGGGTCCTGAATGGGGTGGTCACATGGTCTCTCAATTTAGAATTACCTAAGCCAATAGTGTACAAGAATTGCTTAATCATTGAGTGGCTGCTATCACTGTTGTCTCTGTTAAGTTAGAAAAAAAGCCAGTAGGAACTCATGCTCTCTTGTACAGGTTTTTCACGTAGTATTTACAGTAAACTGGGATCTTAGAACTAGTTATTTTACATTATAGTAACCTGAAAAATCTTAAGGAGGCGGTGGGCTACATTTCATGTTAGAAGTTCATTGTATTTTAAATTCCTCAAAATTCAGTTCAGTAGGTGGTGGCTCCTCTCTTTAAGACAGGCAATAGTCCATGTTACTTGAAGAATTTTCATTCCTGAACATAGTCCTAGTTCACTATCTATTCTTAATTTTTTATCAGTATGGCTGGTTACTACACTCTGTCTCAGGCCCTTCCACCAGCTACCTGCCTTAATCATAAGCTAGACTAAATAAACTATTTTCTACGCTCTGGTATTACTTTGCCATGTGGTTCAGGAGCCTTTGACACTGGTTTGCAGGAAGAGTTAGGAAAGGTTTGGAAATGCCAACTGAAGAAGCAGCCCTGGAATTCTGTAAGCTGAACTTGATGGCAGATTCTGATCAGAACCCAGAAGACCAGAATGCTGATAGAAATGCAACTACTAAAGACCAGACTCAAGAGGTTTCAGTGTGTTATGCTTTGGCCGAAAATGTGTCTACCTTTTGTTGTTGTTCAAAGACTTTGGAGGAGACAGAGATTAAGGGCAGTGGACTAATTAATTTGGCAGAAAATATTTTAATACACTGTATTGTTGAGGTACTGGGATGACTTTTAGCCAAATTTATGTTGAGAATCAAGAACAAAAAGCCCAGCAGAATGATTTAAAATGTTTGGAGTTTGGCCTGAAAAGAAGCTCTGGTAAAGAGGTGGACTGCAAGGAAGGAAGAAGCATGCGAGAATTTGGTTGCTGATTGGTAATGGGACAATAGAAAAGATGGCCTGAGGACATCAAAAGAACCAACAGGACTCCACCCTTTGCAACCTCAAGATTGCAAAAGTGAAAGATTTTGCTTTGAAGAGAGGCCCAGGGAACCATGTTCTAGAATGGCAGAGACCTAGGGAATTTGCTCCTCTGGACTGGGTTCTTAGTGCTCAGCAATCCAGGCACTTGACCCCTACAAGCCAAGAGAGAAGGAAGACTGGCTACTGCTCCAGCTGGCAGCAGACCTTCATGTCATCCACATGGTGATTGTTTTAGGTTCATGCAGAATGGAAGAGTCAGGAAGGCTTCCACACAGATGTCAGAAGAAGACCTGGAAGGCTAGGCAGTGTGCTCATGGGAGGGCAGTGTATGAAGCTGTGACTGTGAAGCTGAGGTGCCCTAGAGAACTCAGAAGGTTGGAGAAGCCAGGAACATGGATCATCCGTGGAAAGCCACAAGGAGTGAGCAAAGCAGGCCCAATAGAGAAGCCACAAGAGCTACAACCACCAGCAGTGCCATAGGGGCAGAGCCAGCCAAGTCTTTTGGAGTTCACATCTTGCACTTGTTACAAATTGCATTGGATGTTGGACACGGAACCTCAGGACTTATTGTTTGCCCCACTGGATTTTGGTCTTACTTTGGTCCCATTCCTTTTGATCCCCCTATTTTTGTCTTTTGGAATGAGTATGTTTACCTTGTGCCATTGTATTTTTTATTTATTTATTTATTTTTTTGGTAATCGAACTCAGAACTTTGCGCTTGCGAGGCAGGTGCCAGAACCACTGAGCTAAATCTCTGGCCCTGTGCCATTGTATTTTGAAAGTGTTTCACTATCTTTTGATTTGTACAAGGGTTCACAGCTAAGAGTTCCTCAAATCTCGGAGGGGGAGACTTTGGACTTGGACTTTTTAGCAATGCTAAAACTGTTAGGACTTTGGCAGCTCTTAGAGATGGACTAAATATCTTACATAAAAGAATGTGACTGCATCTTATGAAGACAAGGGGTGGAATGTTGTGACAGCCTGCATCTAGATGACCCCCCAAAACCACATGCATTCATAGGTTGGACTTTTTTGGAGCTTGCTGAATTTAGGCTGTGTGATACTGGAGTTAAGGATGTGTAGTGCTAAATTAGTTCACTAATTGGTTTATCATAGTTCTGGGTATTGGTAATAGGAAGCCCCACCCTGGTTGTGAGAAGCACCACCCAAAATGCTTCCAGCCTGGATGAGATAAAAGAGAAAGGCCTGCTGCTGCTTGCTACTCCTGCCTGCTCTGCAATGCTGCCCTGCCTTGGAGCCAGGCAACTGCAGACTGAAACCTCTACAAGCTGGGGGCTGAATGAAATAAACCTTTGCTCCTTTAACTTGTGGGTGTTGAGAAGTTTCTTCCGGCAACAAGAAAGTAACTAAAACACCCTTCTACACAACAGCTCGTCTGGTATATTCATTCTGGTGGACCTTGTGACATTTTTAGCTTCATTGTCTCTTTCTAGTACATCCTTGAGAATTTTGGAGTGCTGGTTTTATGGTCATGCATTTCTTTCTGTGCTCGTCATCATGGAAATTTCTTATTTCTCCATCCATTTTGAAAAATAGTTTTGCAGGATAGCTCAGTCTGGATTGAAAGTTTTCTTTTAAAAATTTTATTTTTGTTTAGTCCTTGAAACTGTTCAGTCCAAGCTCTCCTGGTTTTTAAGGTTTGTGTTAAGAAGTGTGACGTAATTCAAATGGATTTTTCTATTAGATGATTCATTGCTTTTCTCTAACAGCTTTTAGGAGTCTGTTCTTTTGTTGGATGTCTTGAACTTTAACTATAATGTTTCCTGGAGAGGTTCTTCTCTGATTGTGGCTATTTGGGATTCTATATGTCTCACTTATCTGTATGTTAAATTCTTGTTCTGTTTTGGAAAGTTCTGCTATTATTTCATGAAATAGGTTTTAAATGGCATTTGTGCTGTCTTCTGTTTTTTCATTAATTCCAATTAATCTTAAATTAATCTTCTTTGCATCATCTGGCAGTTGTTGCTTCCATTTTTCATCTTCTCTCATTATTTTTAAGGCATTTCTCATCAATAAGTCATTGACACTTGCCTTGTATTCTAGTTCTGACACTCTGTCCTCACATGTGTCACTTCTCCTGCCCATACTTCCAATAAAATTTTTAATCTCTTGAATTTTGGGGGGTATCTTTTTGTAGATGCTACATCTTTTCTACACTGGGGATTCACATTTTGTAGCTCAACTAGGTTTTTATTAGTGACTTTTGTAAATTCACTGATTACTTTTTTGTTAGGTCTATTGTTTGTTCGGTTACATCTTCTTTATGCTCGTTAAATTTCTTATTAATTTGTTTTTTATGACTTCTGTTATCTTTTCAAATAATTCGGCTGTGTGACTTTTGATTTCCTCTCCCTCAATCTCCCATCCATTAGCTTTGCTGGATTTGTGAATTTTTAGCATTTTGTTGCCTTGTCTTCTTAGGATTCCATTTTTTCTTTTTTTACTTGGTTTTTGTTTTGAGGTTTGTGGGTTGACGATAGTAGATGGTTTTGTTACTCGTATGTAGATCTCTTTAGTTAATGTCTGCTTTTCAGTGAGGCCCTCTGGGCATGGCTAACTATAGATCTTTGCCTCTGTCCCAGAATCCAAACACTCTGCAGGGGAGGCTGCAATGATTTTGGTCCAGTACTCATTTCCTTAGAATGGGCCACACAATTGTTAATGACACAAAGGCAATTCAGATATTAGCATGCAGAGAAAATTAAGAGCAACCACTATGTCACCTTGGCTATAGTAATAAAATCAGCAACAATAAAGGTATCAATGACAAACTTAATATTGTCATGGGAAGAAAGTGTTCAAATGGGAAGAGGAACAAGGGAGGAGGGAGGGAGAAAGGAAGGAAAGGACAAGAAAAAAGTGAAAATAGAAGGAAAAAATGGAAGCAAAGCTTTTGTACATAGAGAGGGGAGGGGGTTTAGGGTGGGAAAGAGATAAAATAAAGTTTATTAAAAAATATTGTCATGCTCTAAGAATCAATAATGTACCATCCTTAACCATGGAAAAGAGACGTATGATTATAGTATAAACACTAAGACAAACCAAATATTAACCCACAGTAAATATCTATTGGATGAAACATTACTACTGCTAAAAATAGGACAGTATTCAACAGTAATAGCATAGAGTTAACTATATGAAGATTCATAAAGCTTAATTGTTTTACTAATAAAGATAGAGCAGGCAAGGAACTGGAGAATGAGAAGAGTAAAATTTGAAATATTAATCAAAGGAAGACGAGAAGAAGGAGAGAAAAGTGAGATAGGGGATCCTATTGAGGAGTAATAGTAAAGATAACCGTAATAGATAAAAGTGAACTAGAAAAAGAAGAAAGAAAAAAAAGCAAATTGAAGGGAAAAGAGAAAAATAAGAAGGGAAAATGTGAAAGAAAAAAGGAGGGAATAAACTCCAACCCTCCATGAAAGAATGAAGGGAAAGGAAAAAGGAAAAAATAGAGTCTACTAAAAAAAAAATTCCTCTGTTTGAATGAGCGATTACCCTCCAGGCTCTGCAGTCTTGGAATCCAGCAAATCATTTTCTCTGCTTGGGGTCATGACCTGTGGGTTTGTGAAGTGCCCTTCCTGCTCCAGGGGCCTTTCTTTCCATGCACCCTGGACTATGGCAACCATTCACATTGATGCTTGTCTTTGCTTACATTGGTAGGTGGGAAAATAAATCGCCATTCTGGTCTCTGATGAATGTAGGCCACGGGGGGCAGGAGTTTTAGCAGACTATTGTCCTTAATGCAAACACTTTAAGATCCAGGTTCCTCTGACAGCCACAGTCATTGGGCCAGATATCTCACTATCACAGGGCAGAGCCTATGTCCTTCTTATCTTGAGCATAAATTACATAGGGGGTCTGTGTCTAGCCTGCACCCATTCTGCTGCTGTTTCCTGTGGTTGTCTCTCCCAGAGTCACTGTGTGAGGATAATGCTGGAAACCCTAAAGTGGAGTTGTTCTGTGGCTAAGCCTTAAAAACATCTTCCCGAAATGGACCCTCATTAAACACTCTCTTGTAATAAGGCAGGCACTGTACTGGGTTTCTACTCGAAATGTAGCTTGCTGGGTAGGAGTCACTTTCTGAGTAAAACCCACTCTATTTTTGTAGTTTATAAAAGCCATGGGTTTTCTTGGTGTTAGCTCTGCTGGCCAGGTCTGTTATTTCTCCTTGGACTGATGACTTTCCTGGGCTTGCATTCTCTCCTCGAGCATTGGCCTCATCCATCATCAGGTTGGTCAGTTGTTCAGCACCTCTGGTGCCAGGCATCAAGGGGAGAAAAAACACAGGGCAAGCATAGAGCTGGTCAGTGGCCATAGCCAGGTTTAGAATTCCAGAGGTGCAGATTTGGCTGGGGCCAAATGTAGCATGGATGTGGTTTCCTCCATCCATGTGGGTTATGGGGACAGATTCTTCCATCTAAAAGGGGCCAGATTTCTCTTTAGAGTTTTTGTTATGAATGCAGGTTGAAGGATTTCAAAGGCTTTTCTTGTCATTTTTGCCCTTGCTTCTGTTTATGGGATGTTTTACATTTATTGATTTTCAATTATTGACCCATCCTTGCCTCCTAGGGTTGAAGCCTGTTTGTTGATGATGTATTGATGATTTGTTGCATTCTGTTTGCTAGTATCTTCTTCAGGATATTTGCATCTATATTCATTAAAGAAATTGGGTTCTAATTTTCTTTTTTATTTGGGTTCTTGTCTTATTTTGGAATCAGGCTAATGCTAGGTTCCAGAAATGAGTATGGAAGTATTCCTTCTCTTTCAGTTTCAAACTTTGAGGAGTATTAGTGTTATATCATCCCTGAAGTTTTTGTAGAATTTAGCAGTGAATCCATCAGGTCTTGGGTTTTTCTTAGTTGATAGGGTTTTTATTACTATTCCAATTTTATTATGTGTTATTGGAATTTTAAGTATTCTTACGTCTTTTGGTTGAGTTGCATTAATCCATATGTGTCTAGGAATTTGTCTATTTCTTCAAGATCCTCCCATTTTTTGGAGCATAATTTTCATAGTAGTTACTAATGATCTTCTGTATTTTGTGATTTTACTTTTTAAATTTTTAATTGCATTAATGTGAGGCTTTTTTCCAACCTTTTAGTTTGGCTAACAGTTTGTCTATTTTGCTTATCTTTTTCCTTTTTTTTTGGTACCAGGGATCGAACTTAGGTCCTTCTGCTTTCGAGGCAGGCAGCGGAACCACTGAGCTAAATCCCCGGCCCTTTTGCTTATCTTTTTCAAAGAGCCAGCTCTTTATTCATTGATTCCTTGTATTACTTATGCATTACAATTTTATTATTTTCTGATCTGATCTTTATAATTTCCCTACTTGTGCTAGGTTTAGGTTTAGACTGTTCTTCTTCTAGGTTCTTGAGGTCCCTCATAAGGTGGTTTATTTGAGCTCACTATTTTTCTACTGTATTCACAGCAATAGATTTCCCTCTTAGGGCTGCTTCATTTGCATTACATAGGTTTTGGTATGTTGTAATGGCATTGTAGTTTGATTTGAGGAGTTGTTTAATTTCTTCCTTGATTTCTTCTGTGAGCCACTGAGTGCTTATGAGTGCATGTTAGTATAATTTCTGTGGTTTCTTTTGCAATTGGTTGCTAATTTCAATGCACTATGATCTGATAGAATACATGGATGATTTGATCATTTTGTATTTATTCAAGTGGGCTTTATAGATCAGGATGTGGTCTATTTGGAAAAAGATCTCTGTGCTGCTTAGAAGAGTGTGTTCTGTTCCAGTAGAGTAGAATACTCTATAGATATTTAAGTCCATTTGTTCAAAAGTATGGCTCTGCTCTGATATTTCTTTGTTAATTTTTTGTTTTGTTAATGAGACTCTATGAAACTAAGGTATTGAGGTCCCCTACTTTGATTTTATTGTTGTTTATTTAATATTTTGTTGTTTGTCTTGATCTTAGGAAGCTGTTGAAGAATTCTAATGAGACAGTAACAAGATTAGCACAGTAAGTAGCAATCCATACCTTCAGTGTATGTCCCCAATCCTGGATTTTTAGAGAAATGAGAGAGCTTGTTTGATTTGGCTTCCAAGTTGTTTACATCAAGCAATGAAGACTAGCTGGGAGCTTACACCTCCAGTGGCCAGAAGAGTTCTTGAGACCTTCTGGTAGCTACTGGCTCCAAGCAACAAGGAGAGACAGTAAAATTAAAAGCTAATATGGCCTCTGGCAACAAAACATTGAGTGGTTAACACTAAAAAAGCTACACATTGCCAATTTGTGATTTCTATATGAATTGAGCAAGAACCCTCAATTTATTGGTAACATTTGAAAGACAATAAATGGTGCTCCTTTAAGGAGTCCTGAAGAAGAGAATGGACAATCATGATGTTCATCAGCAGGCTCAAGAACCAGCCCATACCTGATTTCCATCTTATGTGCAGCTAAGAATTCATGTGTCAATAGCATGTCCATTTATTCCAAGATTTCCATGCTTTAAGGCTTAATAGATATTAGAATTCCCTGATTCCATGATTGAGAATTACAGTGGAGAAGGTGAAGAAAGAGTATCAGAGCATAACATATATGTTTTCCCAATAACCAAAGGAAACATTCCCAAAATGTATGTGGGAAGTAGTGTCCAAATACCACATTCATGTTCTCACAGGTCTTTACTCACCCTTCCAGGCACTGCTCTAATACATTCAGGTCTTCTTCTCAGCCCAGAATATATCTCTCTGCTTCCCAAATTTCTCTCTAAAATCTGAATTATTCATCTGGTAATTGTAACCTAGCATCCAGCACTACATAGTGGTCTTTGATATTCTATTACCCATAGAAGCATCTAAGTGTGGATTGGCACTTGTTATGTTGTAATCTGAACTCCTTTCCCCATAATGAGTTGCATATAAGTCTATTTGATTTTCCACTGTTCAACTGTTGGAACACATACATTTGTGTACACACATTCACTCACCCAGTCTTTAGAGGACAAACACTATTTGGCAGAGGCAGTGCAAACAATCCCAGTAAAAATGAAAAGGCAATAATTCCCTAAGGTTCCATGATTTACAAGGTCACCTCTCTCATAATGATGTTACTGCAACATATTATTATGCAAAGCAGTCTTTGTTGCTTTCTTTTATCCTCTTCTTTCAAATTGTACCTCCTAGAGGCTGCCACGAATAAGAAGTGGCCCATTAATAAGCCATATACCTCTTAATGACCACTCTGTTAGCTACACAAAGACCTGTCTAAAGCTTGAAATTACCTTTTGAAATTTTCCAATTAACGATTAGACAAAGACCATCCCTCTCTCCAGCCTCTGTCAGGGGAGGATGACTTCAATAGGAAAAGTAGAAGAGAAGATAATCATATTTGCTTTCTTACCAGAATGTCATGAGTGTTCAGTGAAAAGTGGCTGGGGAAGGAGTACAAGAGTGCATGCTGCAGAACCATGAGGAGAAAAAAGCTATACATACATATATGTATACAATGGTCTGAATTCTAGTCAAATGACACACTAAAGGATTTCAAGAAAAAAATGTCAAGTAAGATAGGTTCTAATTTATATTATAGAAATTACCCCTGAATACAGTGTCTTTGAATATTTAGAGTTTCCATGAATGTAGGTTATCACTATTTTATAGATAGGAAATATATGAAGATGAAGTAATATGCCCCAGGTAATTACTAAACAGTGAAAGAATCTAAAATATGTACAAACTCATATAATCTTTTCCTCATCACTTCCCAAAGGCAGGCCCCTACAAAGAAAAATATTCCAGAAACACATACAACCTTGCACCTCAGATACTATTTTTAAAAATGAGATTTCAACTTTCTTGAAATGAAATTTGGGCAGAAGTGTCAAATCATTATAATAACTACAAGCTGCCCCCAGCTGAAATAGCATCTCAGAAGCCTGCCACTGGCATATAATCAACTGCACACCCACTGCTGGACTTGATACACTGTTGCAGTACCAAAAAATGATTACCTCTTGATGCCAAATATTGCAGTACAATAAATTAACCTTTGACCAGAATAATTATTTTTCCACTTTCTGGATGTCTAAGTCAGTTAAGTATTTTTAGATCAATTCAACCATATGTTCATCTGTAACATTTGAGAAATTCATTATTTGCAGAAAAATCTTTCTGTTTCACAAAGACCATGTTATGTCTTCCAACTTAGATGAGTGAGCAATTGGCTATTTCAAAGTGTTTAGCACAATAAATAGTCCAGAAGTACTTACTTTTTTGCATCATACTAAGATATCATTTTTGAACATTTGATGTAAAGTCCATCTAAACCAAATAGTCCTCTACAAAGTATTTTCAATTTTTGCAGGATTCTCAAGATCAATACTTCTTTGTGCCCTATATCTTTGTGGCAGTAATTAGCTTTGGAGAATTGCTGTTAGAGAAAAGTAGGTTTCCATGGAGAAGAATAAAAATCTACGAATTGTTATTTATGTGAAAGCAATTTCAAGAGGAAAATGGTATAGAGTGGGTAGATGCTTAAAAATAGATTTGTCCCTTTACCTAGGTCCCAGTGTTTCTTTTTTTATTTCTAAAGTATAAGACTATCATTATTAAATTGCCCTTTATAGTCATCTTTTGTAGAAACTTAATTCACACCTAAGATTGCAATGTTTAGGTTTATATGTATTCTAGTTTATTTACAGCTTACTTCTTCCACAAAATCTCTGAGAAAATCTAGTAGACAATCCTTTGAAAATTCTGTCTTATTTTCGACCAAAACATGTAAAATACGAGCGTACTCTCCTTAAAGAAGATAATACAGGACCAAAATAAGTCACAAACAGAAATAAAAATAATGAAAAAATTGTCTATTAAAATACATTATTGTGGAAAATATACTCTTTAATATTAATTTTGAGTTAAGCTATATTGGTTGAGGATTTATCAATGGGTGTGAAATATAAAAGAAGAGTTATTAAGAAAGGATATTTAATACTTGAGGACTTCATTTTTAAATGATATACAAAAACATAAATCTTATAAATATTAATAGGGTACCCTGTAATGTTGGACACATATATATATATATTGTGTAATGCTTAATTCAGGTTAAGTATATTTACCTTCTCAGAAATCACTTCTCTGTGGTTATAGCTTTTTTTTTTTGGTACTGGGGATCGAACTCGGGACCTTGCGCTTGTGAGGTAGGTGGGGGCACCACTGAGCTAAATCCCCAGCCCAGTTAAAGCTTTTAAAAATATTTACTCTAGCTTTATTTTTTTCCTTAAATTCTTTTATTGGTACATTTTAGATATACAATACATTTACATTTCTCATTGGGAACTTGTACCTTTACATGATGTATCTTGGTTCTTATTTTTTCCCCATTCCCTGCCCTCCCTTCACCCCCTCCACCCTTCCCTATTTATAAAGACTTTGTTTCCTTTTTTTCCATTTCTCATAATTTTTCCTTTCCCTTCTTTCCTTTCCCCTACCCCTTCCCCTTCCCCTTCCCCTTTGGCCCCTTTCCTCCTATGTCATATTATCTATTATACCTTTAAGTCCTTATTTACACTTTCAGTTTCTCACACTAGAGAAACTATTTGGTATTTACACATGTGTGTCCTATTTACTTCACCTGAGAGTATCACCTCAATGTGCATCCATTTAACTATAAATGTCTCTAATTTCTCAATTTTTATGGCTCAGTATACTCCATTTTATAAAAGTACCACATTTTCTTTATCCAGTCTCCAGCTGATGGGCATTTGAGTTGCTTCCAAGTTTCAGCTATTACAAATTTTCCTGCTATGAACATGGGTACACATATATCACTGTGGTATGATTCTTTTCATTCTTTGGGGAAGATCCCCAGCAGGGGAATAGCGGGGTCAAATGGGACTCAGTGCACTACTGTTTGGTGCATAGATATTTATGATTATCATCTCTTCCTGTTGGATAGTTCCCTTTATAAGGATATATTGTCCGTTTTGGGCTCTCTTAATCAGTGTTGGTTTGAAATCTACTTGATCTGCAAAGAGGATAGCTACTTCTGCTTTTTTTCAGGTTCCTGTAACATGGAGTATTGTTTTCCATCCTTTAACTTTCAGTCTATGAGTTTCTTTTTGAATTAAGTGTGTTTCTTGTATGCAGCAGATTGTTGGATTTTGCCAGTCCATTTCTTTTTTTGGTGAATAGAGATCATTAACATTGATGGTTATAACTGATACGTATTGACTTATGATTGTCATGAATTTTTCTATTTGTTGGATTCTCCCCCTTTACATTTAATTTCTTCTCGTGCCCGATGGGTTCATTCTGCTAGGCTTCCTGGGGTTATGATCCTCATTGTCTGTTCCTAGGATATTGTCTAAAATGTCTTGGAGTGCTGGTTTGGCATTCATGAAGTTCCTAAGGTGCTCTTTGCGTGAAAGTATCATATTTCACCATCAATTTTGAAAGATAGTTTTGCAGGGTACATCAATCTGGGGTGGAGGCTGTTTTCCTTTAGGACATGAAATGCATTACTCCAAGCTCTTCTTGCCTTGAGGGTTTGCACTGAGAAGTCTGCTGTGATTCTGATGGGCTTTCCTTTGTATGGGATTTGTTTCTTTTTTCTAACTGCTTGTAGAACTTTGTTCTTCTGTTGAGTTTCTGGCATCTTAACAATTATATGCCTATGTGTAGATTTTTTTTTTGATCAAGGCTATTTGGAGTCCTATATGCCCCACTTCTCTGTATGTCAAATTCTTTTCCCCTGCTTGGGAAGTTTTCTGCCAATACTTCTGTGAACAGTTTTTTTGTGTCATCTGCACTCTCTCCTGTTTCTTCTTTGACTCCAATTGGTCTTATGTTATTCTTCTTTGCATCATCTAGCTGCTTCTGGATTGATTTCTCATGGTCCCTTACAATTTTGAAGCAATTTTTCTTTTCCTGGTCACTAATTGAAATCTTATCTTCTATATCTGAAATTCTGTCCTCACATTTGCTCATTATGCTGTGTAGACTTTCAGTGGAGTTTTTGATCTCCTGGAAATCTGTTTGCATCTGTTTTATGGATTCCATTTGTTTCCTATTTTGGGATTCCATCATGTTCCTCAGCTCCTCTCTAGATTTATTAATCATGTCTTGCACTAGGAGCACAATCTCTGCTATTATATGAGAAATTATTTCTGATTTCATTTTTTCCAGATCCTCCTTTGTTGCCAGTTCAGATAGTCCAGGTGATTGAGTATCAGGGTGTTCCATCCCATTTCCCTTTGGGGTTGCTGTAGGTCATCTGGAAGTCTTGTTTTTGAGACTTGTTTACATGTCTTCTCTTTTTGATCTGGTGGGGGGCTGCTGTTAGTGCCCTCACAGCTCACCTTTTCTGAGCTGGGAGCGTTGGGATGGTGGCTCAGAAGCCCCTTCCTCTGGGCCAGGGGCGGTGGGATGGATGATGGCCCGGAGGCCCCTTCCTCTGGGCCAGGAGTGGTGGGACAGCTTAATCTAGCTTTTTATGACATATAGTACAGGGCTGGGGATTTAGCTCAGCTTTTCCAGCACCTGTCTTGCAAGCGCAAGGTCCCAAGTTCAATCCCCAGTACCAAAACAACAACAACAAAAAAAAGACATATAGTACATTATTGTTACTTGTGGTCACTATACTATGCAATATTACACTAGAACTTCTTGCTCCTATTTAATACCTGCAAATTAGTACCCATTGGTTAACCTTTTCCTATAACTTCTTTATTCTTTTGTCTCCAGCTTCTAGTAACCATTATACTCACAAATTCTCTGAGATTAACCATTTGATGTTCCACGTCTGAATGAAATTGTGTGGTACTTGTCTTTCTCTGCTTGACCTAATTCACTTAACATGATGATTTTGAGTTCCATCCACGTCATCACAAATGAAAGATTTCACTCTTTTTTATGGATGAATATTATTCAATTGTATGTGTATATCATGTTTTCTGTATCTATTTATCAGTTTATGGACATTGAAGTTCTTTACATACTTTTGGCTATTGTGAAAATTGTTGCAATAAACATGGGAATGCAGATGTCTCTTCAACATAGTGAATTAAATTCCTTGGGATATATACCAAAGAGTGAGACAATTGGATCATATTATAGTTCTATGTTTAATTTTTAGAGGAACTTCCATATTGTTTTTCATAATGGCTGTACTAAGTTACATTCCCACTAATAGCATGCAAGTGCTCCCTTTTATCCACATGCTTGCCAGCACTAATCTTCAGGTTTTTTTTTAAATTTTAGCCATTGTTAGGGGGTGAGATATCATTTCATTGCGGCTTTGATTTTCATTTCCTAGATGACTAGTGATGTTGAGCATTTATGTGGTTTCCTTTGAGAAATGTCTATTTGATCTAGTACAATTTTTTGAGAAGGTGATTTTTTTAATATTGAGGTTTTTAAGTTCCTTAAATATTCTAGATATCAAACCCTTATCAGATGTATACAGTGTAAATATTTTCTCTAATTCTCTAGGTTATGTCCCTATTCTGTTGTTTCCTGTGCTCTGCAAAAACTTTTTAATTTGGTATAATCCCATTTATCTTCTTACGCTTTTATTCTTATGCTATTGATCTATTGTTTTGAAAAAAATTTAAAAAATGCCCATTTCAATGTCTTGAAGTTTTCCCTCTATGTTTTAGTCTACTACTTTCATAATTTCAAGTCTTAACATTAAATCTTCTATTCATTTTGAGTTGATTGTAATTGGTGAGAAATAGAGGTCTACTTTCATTCTTCTCCATGTAGAAATCCACATCATTTATTGAAAAGACAATCCTTTCTGCAATGCATGTTCTTAGCATGTTTGTCAAAAATCCATTGAATATAAACACACTTGGCTCCCTGTTCCATTTTTCCATGTATCTGTTTGTAGACCTTTACCACACTTTTTAAAAGTACAACAGCTTTGTGGTATGTTTGGAATGCAGGTAGTGGAGTGCCTTCTGCTTTCTTCTTTTTGCTCAAAATGAATTTCATTTTTTAAAAGTTTCATATAAATTTTAGAATTTTTTTCTGTGAATATTCCACTGGTATTTTGATAGTAATTACATAAAATCTCTAGAATGCTTTTAGTAGTATGTACTCTTTTTTGCACTTTATTAAATTCTTTTATTGGTACATTGTAGGTATACAACACAATTACATGTCTCATTGGGAATTGTACCTTTACATGATGCATCTTGGTTCTTATTTTTTCCCCATTCCTAGCCCTCCCTTCACGCCCTCCACCCTTCCCTATTTACAAAGATTTTATTTCCAGTTTTTCCATTTCTCATCATTTTTCCTTTCCCTTCTTTCCTTTCCCCTGCCCCTCCCACTACCCCTACCCCTTTGGACCTTTTCTTCCTATTTTACATTATCAATTATTCATTCTAATCATTGGTACATTTTAGGTATACAATATAATGACATTCATCATTGGAAATTTGCACCTTTACATAGTCTCTCTTCGTTCTTTTCACCCTTGCCCAGCCCTCCCTTCAACCCAACCAGTCCTCAATATTTACAAAGATTTTGTTCCTATTTTTCCATTTTCTCATATTAATCCCATTCCCTTCTATCCTTTCCCCTAGCCCTCCTACTTCCTTCCCCTTTGCCCCTTTTCTTCCTATTTCACATTACCTATTATGCATTTTAGTCCTTATTTACACTTTCAGTTTCTCACATCAGAGAAACTATTTGGTATTTATACATGTGTGTCCTATTTATTTCACTTCAAGAGTATTGCCTCAATGTGCATCCACTTAGCTATAAATGTCTCTAGTTTCTCCTTTTTTATGGCTGAGTAGTACTCCATTTTATACAAACACCACATGTTCTTTATCCAGTCTCCAGTTGATGGGCATTTGGGCTGTTTCCAAGTTTTAGCTATTACAAACTGTTCTGCTATGAACATGGGTGCACATATATTACTGTGGTATGATTCTTTTCATTCTTTGGGGAAAATACCCAGCAGGAGAATAGCAGGGTCAAATGGGATTTCCAGTCCTAGTTCTTTGAGGTATCTCCATACTGATTTCCACAGTGCTTGCACCAGTCTACACTCCCACCAGCAGTGGAGCAGGGTTCCTCTTTCCCCACAGCCCCACCAGCATTTGTTATTGGTGGATTTCATGATAGCAGCCATTCTTTCTGGAGTGAAGTGGAATCTCAGCATTGTTTTCCTATGCATCTCTCGAATGACCAGTGATGTTGAACATTTTTTTCATGTATTTATTTGCTATTTCTACTTCTTTGTCTGAGAAATGTCTGTTCATTTCAGTTGCCCATATTCGGATTGTGTCTTTAAATTTGGGAGGTCTGGTCTTTTTAAGTTCTTCATAGATTCGAGATAGTAGACCTTTGTCTGAGGAAAAGCAGGTGAAGACTTTTTTCCCACATTGTGGGTTGTCTCTTCACACTGCTGGTGGTTCCTCTTGCTGTGCAGAAGCCTTTCAATAAGAAGAGATCCAACTTGTTGATTGTTTGTGCTAGTTCACGGACAACTGAGGTTTTGTTCATAAAATCTTTTCCCACACCAGTGTCTTCAAGAGTTCTATCTAACCTCTGTTCCAGCCCATTCAGCATTTCTACTTTAGTATTTAGATCTTTAATCCATTTCGATTTTAGTTTAGTGCATGAAAAGTGAATTCTTTTGTTTGGTTCCGGGGATCGAACTTGAGTCCTTTTGCTTGCGAGGCAGGTCGCAGAACCACTGAGCTAAATCCCCGGCACGCCCATCAGCATTTCTTATTGGTTGATTTCACGATAGCAGCCATTCTTTCCGGGGTGAGGTGGAGTGTTGTTTTCATTTGCATCTCTTGAATGACCAGTGATGTTGGAACTTTTTTTCATATGTTTATTTGCTATTTCTTCTTCTTTGTCTGAGAAATGCCTGTTCATTTCAGATGCCCATTTTTGGATTGGGTCTTTAAATTTGGGAGATGTGATTTTTTAAAGATCTTTATAGATTTGAGATAGTGACCTTTTTCTGAGGAAGAGCAGGTGAAAAATTTTATCCACATTGTGGGTTGTCATCACACTGTTGGTGGTTTCTCTGGCTGTGCAGAAGCTTTTTAATAAGAAGAGATCCCACTTGTTGATTGTGCTAGTTCACAGGCAACTGAGGTTTTGTTCATAAAATCTTTTCCCACACCAATGTCTTCAAGAGTTCTACCTAACCTCTGTTCCAGCCAGTTCAGCATTTCTATTTTAATAGTTAGATCTTTAATCAATTTTGATTTTAGTTTAGTGCATGGTCAGAGATATAGGTCTAGTTTTAATCTTTGGCAAGTTGAAGCCCAGTTTTTCCAGCACCATTTATTAAAGAGAATATCTTTCCTCCAGTGAGGGTGTTTGGCTCCTTTAAATAAGACGAGATGGCTGAGTGTGTCTGGCGTTGTTTCTGCATCTTCTAATCTGTTCCACTGGTCCTCAGGTCTGTTCCTTTGCCAGTTCCATGCTGTTTTTATCACAGTAGCTTTGTAGTAGAGTTGCAGGTTGGGGATTGTGATACCCCCTGCCATGTCTCTGTTACCTAGAATTGCTTTTGCTATTCTGGCTCTCTTCTTGTTCCAAATGAATTTTTGGATTGTTTTGGATTGTTTTCTCAAGGTTCATGAAGTATGCTGCTCGGATCTCAATTGGAATTGCATTAAATCTATATAGCAGTTTTGGAAGTATGACCATTTTCACTATATTAATCCTTCCTACCCAGGAGCAGGGGATGTCTGTCCATTTTCTGATATCATCTTCAATCTCTCTTTTCAGAGTGCTATAGTTTTGAGAGAAGAGGTCTTTGATTTCTTTCGTTAGGTTGATTCCTAGGTATTTCAGTTTTTTGGATGCTATTGTGAAAGGAATTATTTGCCCTATTTCTCTCTCAGTGAGTCTGTCATTCGTGTAGAGGAAAGCTATTGATTTTTGTGTGTTGACCTTGTAACCAGCTACTTGACTGAATTTGGTTAAGTCTAGAAGACTTTTGGTGGAGTTCTTGGGGTCTTCTATATAGAGTATCATGTGATCTGCAAATAATGACAATTTGACTTCTTCATTTCCTGTCTTTATTCCTTTTATTTCTTTCTCTTGTCTAATTGCTGTGGCTAGTGTTTCCAGAACTACATTGAACAAGAGTGGTGATAGTGGACATCCTTGTCTTGTTCCTGATTTTAGTGTGAAGGATTTCAGATTTTGACCATTTAGTATGATATTGGCTGCTGGTTTTTCATAGATGGCTTCTATCAGTTTGAGGTAGAGACCATGTATTCCAATATTTTTTAGGTTTTTTATCATAAATCCATGTTGGATTTTGTCAAATTCTTTTTCTGCATCTATGGAGATAATCATATGATTTTTATCCTTGGCTCTATTGATATAATGTATTACAATGATTGATTTGCATATATTGAACCATCCCTGCATCCCTGGGATGAATCCCACTTGATCAGGGTGTGTGATCTTCTTGATGATCTTCTGCATTCTGTTTGCCATTATCTTATTAAGGATTTTTGCATCTATGTTCATTAGTGAGATTGGCCTATAGTTCTCCTTTTCAGTTGGGTCTTTCTCTGCTTTGGGGATCAAGGTGATGCTTGCTTCCAGGAATGAATTTGGGAGTATTGCTTCCCTTTCAATTTCACTGAAGAGTTTAAACAGTAGTGGCAGCACTTCCTCTCTAAATGTCTTGTAGAATTCAGCAGTGAAGCCATCAGGGCCCGGGCTTTTCTTAGTTGATAAGATTTTAATTACATTTTCAATTTCATTGGTTGATATTGGGTTGTTCAGAATTTTTAGGTCTTCTTCATTCAACTTTGCTAATTCATATGTATCTAGGAATCTGCCCAGTTCTTCTGTGTTGTCCATCTTATTGGCATATAGGTTCTGGAAGTAGGTATTGATGATCTTCTGGATTTCTGCTGGGTCTATTGTAATTTCACCCTTTTCATTCCTAATTGCATGGATTTGGGCCTTTCTTTCCTTTTTCTGATAAGGTTGCCTAAGGGTTTGTCAATTTTGTTTATTCTTTCGAAGAACCAACTCTTGGCTTCATGGATTTTTTTGTATCGTTCTTTTAGTCTCCACTGCATTGATTTCTCCTCTGATCTTTATAATGTCCTCCCTTGTATGAGCTTTGGGGTTGTCCTGCTCTTCTTTTTCTAGAAGCTTGAGGTTCAGCATCAGGTTGTTTAATTGGGCTTGTTCTGTTTTCCTAATATGAGTATTCACTGCTATGAATTTCCCTCATAAGACTGCTTTCATTGTGTCCCATAGGTTCTGATATGTTGTATTGTCATTGTCATTTAATTGAAGGAACTGTCTGATTTCTTCTTTAATTTCCTCTGTGACCCATTGGTTATTCAGAAGTGTGTTGTTCAATTTCCACGTGTTTATGAAATTTTTTGAGTTTCTTTTACTATGGCTCTCCAATTTCATGGCACTATGATCTGCTAATATACAGGGGATAACTTCAATTCCTTTACACTTACTTAAACATGTTCTATGTGTATGTGGTCTATTTTTGAGAATGACCCATGTGCAGCTGAGAAAAATGTGTATTCTGAATTTGTGGGGTGGAAGACTCTGTAAACATCTGTTAAGTTCATTTGTTCAAGAGTTTGATTGAGTTCTAGTATTTCATTACTTATTTTGTCTCTAGTTGATCTATCTATTTGTGACAGTCGGGTATTAAGGTCCCCCACCACCATTGTATTAGTGCATATGTGACTTTTCATGTCCGTTAGTATTTGTTTTATATAGTTGGGTGCACTAGTGTTTGGTGCATAGATATTTATGATTGTCATCTCTTCCTTTTGGATTGTTCCCTTTGCAAGGATGTAGTGTCCTTCTTCGTCTCTCTTAATCAGTGTTGGTTTGAAATCTACTTGATCTGCCAAGAGGATAGTTACTCCTGCTTTTTTTGGGTTCCCGTCACATGGAGTATTGTTTTCCACCCTTTAACTTTCAGACTATGAGTTTCCTGTTGAATTAAGTGTGTTTCTTGTATGCCGCATATTGTTGGATTTTGCTTCTTGACCCATTCTACCAGTCTATTTCTTTTGATTGGTGAATTGAGAACATTAACATTGATGGTTATAACTGAAACGTATTGACTTGTCATTGCCATGACTTTTTCTTTTTGTTGGGTTCTCCCCCTTTACATGTAATTTCTTGTCATGCCAGATGGATTCATTGTGCTTTGCTTCCTGGGGTTGTGATCCTCAATGTCTGTTTCTAGGATATTGTGTAAAATTCTTTGGGGTGCTGGTTTGGTATTCACGAAGTTCCTAATTTGCTCTTTGTCATGAAAGTATCTTATTTCTCCATCCATTTTGAAAGATAGTTTTGCAGGGTACATCAATCTGGGTTGGAGGCTGTTTTCTTTGAGGGCTTGGCATATGTCACTCCAAGCTCTTCTTGCCTTGATGGTTTGTGTTGAGAAGTCTGCTGTGATTCTGATGGGCTTTCCTTTGTATGTGATTTGTTTCTTTTCTCTAACTGCTTGTAGAACTTTGTTCTTCTGTTGAGTTTCTGGAATCTTAACAATTATATGCCTATGTGTACATTTTTTTTGATCAAGGCTATTTGGAATCCTTTATGCCTCACTCTTCTGTATGTCAAGCTCTTTTCCCCTGCTTGGGAAGTTTTCTGCTATTATTTCTGTGAAGAGATTTTTTTATGTCATCTGTACTCTCTCCTGTTTCTTCATTGACTCCAATCAGTCTTATGTTATTCTTCTTTGCATCATCTAGCAGCTGCTGGATTGATTTCTCATGTTCTCTTATAATTTTGAAGCAATTTTTCTTTTCCTGCACACTAATTGCAATCTTATCTTCTATATCTGAAATTCTGTCCTCACATTGGCTCATTCTGCTTTATAGACTTTCAATGGAGTTTTTCATGTCCTGGAAATCTATTTGCATCTGTTTTATGGATTCCATTTGTTTCCTATGTTTGATTCCATCATGTTCCTGAGGTCCTCTCTAGATTTATTAATCATGTCTTGCACTAGGGGCCCAATTTCTCCTGTTATCTGAGAAATTATTTCTGATTTCATTTTTTTCAGATCCCCTTTTGTTGCCAGTTCAGTGGGTCCAGGTGGTTGAGTATCAGAGTGTTCTTTCTCATTTCCCTTTGGGGTTGCTCTAGGTGACCTGGAAGTCTGGTTTTGAGACTTATTTATGTGTTTTCTCATTTTGACTGGGTGGGGGCTGTTGGCACCAGCATGCATTATCTCCTCTGAGCTGGGAGAGGTGGGACAGGGGCTGGGAGCAGCGGTAGGGATGGTGGCCCAAAAGCCCTTTCCTGTGGGCTGGGAACAGCGGGAGGGATGGTGGCCTGGAAGCCCCTTCCTCTGGTCCAGGAGCAGTGGGATGGTGGCTCAGAAGCCCCTACCCCTGGGCCGAGAGTGCTGGGACGGATGGTGGCCCAGAAGCCCCTTCCTCTGGGCCAGGAGTGGCAGGACAGAAGGTGGCCCAAAAGCCCTTTCCTCTGGGCTGGGAGCAGCGGGAAGGATGGTGCCTGGGAAGCCCCTTCCTCTGGACCAGGAGCAGTGGGATGGTGGCTCAGAAGTCCCTACCTCTGGGCCGGGAGCAGCGGGACTCAGTACCGTGGTCTGGTGGTCCGGTGTCCTCTGCTTCTTTGTAGTGTGGAACCAGGTGGCTGTACAGAGGAGAGGGGATGGGGTCCAGTAGATTGTTGCCAGGGCCTCCAGACTCTGGACTTCAGTAAGGTGTCTGCAGACCTTCCTGTCTGCAGCCAGTAGTATGTACTTTTTACAATATTGATTCTTCCAATTCATGAGCATAGGATGTCATTCCATGTTTATGCAACTTTTTCAACTTCTTTCATCAATGTTTTATAATTTTTCATTGTAGTAGTCTTTTACCATTTTGGTTAATTTTATTCCTAGTTTTTTAAATTTATTTTTGTAGCTGTTGTAAATGGGATTATTTTCTTTATTTCTGTTTCAGATAATTTGTTACTGGCATATAGCAACAATAATTTTTATGTTCATTTTATGTCTGGCAATGTTATTCCCTTTATTAGTTCTAATAGTTTTTGGTGGAATTTTGAGTATTTTTTAATATAAATTTATGTCAACTGAAAATGTGACTGCTTTCCAAATTTTTATGTGGTTTCAGTCAGCTTTCTGGCCACTGGAACACAACACCTGATGCCTAAAACTTAAAGGAGAAGAGGTTCAATTTGGCTCACAGTTTTAAGGAATATAGTTCATCATTGGCTGGCTCCATGGCAGAAACATCATGGTAGGACATGGTGAAACAAAGATGTGTAGATCATGGCAGCTGGTAAGCAGAGAAAGGGAATAGTGCCAGAGAGGGAAGAGGCCAGGAGCCATATATAATAGCCAAATTCATCCCTTGATAACCTACCTAAACATACCCAAAGTATGCTTTGCTAATCTGATAAATACTTATGAATCCAATCAAGTTGACATCAGGATTAACAGTCACAATCCACCCCTTTTCCACTGAACACCCAAACATATCTCCTTAAACTATACTCAATTCTACTCCATTAAATATAAGAATAAATTAATAATTCTACCCAATATGATAAACTCTCCTGCATATAACTGAAACAAAATAACCCATTCCACAGAGTCTCATCAGTCCCAGTACTGCTAAAAGTCCAAGTCAAGGCTCCTTTGAGACTCAAGGCAACTCTAGCTGTGAAACTCTGTAACAATTTTTTTTAAAGTTACATGATACCAAGGTACAATGGCACAGGGTAAATATTCCTATTCCAAAAGTGAGGAATAGAGGTATAGAAAATAATAGGATCAAAACAAATTGAAACCCAGCAGGGCAAACCTTAAGTCCAGTAGCTCCATATTCAGCATCAAGGCACATGGTGGTGAGATGTGAGTTGCAGAAAGCTTGGAAAAACCCACCCTTATGGCCTTGCTGTTTGCAGCTCACATGGTCTCTCTCTTGGGCTGGCTCCAATCACCCCCCACCCCTGCAGCTTTCTTAAGCAAATATTTCAAGTTTCTGGCATCTCCAACTTCTTAGGGTCTCTACTACACTCTTGATTTGATTCCAACAGTTTCACACAATGTCCTCTTAGGGGTTCCTTGACTGGCCTTGCAGTTCTTCCTTTGCAATCTAGACTGCAGTTTCTCTGACTTCACAACTCTTGCTTTCTGCCAATAAAACCAGCATGCTGTGGACAATGACAACATCTTCCACCAGCACAAGCAATAGCCAGACCCCTTGGACAATGGTTGTAGTAGCATCTGAGTTTCTGGATGGCTGAGCATGGTGAAATGAATCCCATGAAACCAGTTCCTTAGGAGGTCCTTCCTAAGCAGAGTTTCCAGGAGCTCTTTTCTCAAATTAAAGTTTATACAGGCACTCTTTATTTAACATTACTGGGACCAATCATCAGATGAATTGGTTGCTAAATGAGGAATTATATATAGTATGTACATCACAATATTCAGAACAAAGAACTGGTCAAATGAAACTCAAACTTGATGACTTTGCTTTTTTAAAAAATTAATTTTATTGGTACATTTTTAGGTATACAATATAATGACATTCATTATTGGAAATTTGTACCTTTACATAATCTATCTTGGTTCTTCTTTTTTTTTTTTTTTTTGTACCAGGGATCAAACTCAGGACCTTGGAGCTTTCGAGGCAGGCTGTGGAACAACTGAGCTAAATCCCTGGCCCAAAACAGATGTCCCCAGGTTCTTAGGTCTTCATTTCTTCATTTTTTTGGTATCAGGGATCAAACTTGGGTCCTTGTGTTTGCAGAGCAGGTGGTGGAACCAGTGAGCTAAATCCCTGGCCCTTGGTTCTTATATTTTCCCCATTCCCCTGCCTTTTTATTTGTATAACTTACATGAAGTATGGTAATGTATAACAGAACATAAAACTACAGTGCAATCAGCAAAATTTATAGTATAGTATAAACAAGGTGTACTGTACAAAAAGACATTGAAGATATACAAACAAGTTGTACAAAACTATACAAAAAGGTGGTTGTAAGTCCAATTGGTAAGTTGTAAGTCCAAACAGTGCACTTCCATCATAAGTCTGAAGAGTTGTTAAACAGGTAGGTTGTTAAATGAAGACTATCTGTACTTTTGTACCTTTGGGCCTGCAACTGATGGGGTCTTGCTGATTCCTGAGATATTCTCAAAGCATCTTTATTTTTTTCCCTGTACAAAGTATTTAGTTCCTTTTTAATGTTATTAATCTCTTCATCAGCCATATCCTTTGGCCCTAACTTTTCATATAGTTTCTTCTAGAACAAAAATTCGAAATTTGCAATTTGCTCTGCCTTTTGTCCCTGAGGAACCAGCAATACCCATGCCATAGTCTGAATATTGGACTGTCTTGAAATTTCTTCTGCTGGATCAGTGAGTCTACTGTCCTTAATTTCAGTCTTCTGAAAAGTCTCAGGACCTGGGCAAAATACACAGATTGGTTTTTTTCAGAGTGTAACACATGTGGCTTCTAGTTCAATTGCTAATGTAGCCCTTATTTCCAATTTAAACCTCCTGAGCCCGGCCTTTACTGTCCGCATTCCTATTAATATTTTGCTCCTCTGAGCTTTGACCAGAATCATCCATCAGGGTCTACTTACAGTATTCTATGGCTTTTTTGGCTCACATCTCCAAATCTTGTTTTTCCTCTCCAAATCTTTCTACACCCTTCCAGCAAACCAGTTTCCAAGACTTCAAAACCACATGGTCAGATACAGTCATGACCTCACTTCTCTGGTACCAATTTCATGTTTTAGCCAGTCCTTCCATTACTGGGATACAATATTTCAACACCTACAATTTTTTAAAACTTTTTTCCCATTAAGTTTATTGGTACATTTTAGGTATAAAATGCAGTTACATTCATCTTTGTTCTTATTTTTTCCCCTTATCCTGCCCTCCCTTCACCCCCTCCACCTTTCCCTATTTACAATGAGTTTGTTTCCCTTTTTTCCTTTTTCTCATATTTTTTCTTTTCCCTTCTTTCCTTTCCCCTACCCCTCCCACTTCCCCTACTCCTTTAAACCTTTTCTTCCTATTGAACAGTATCAATTATACATTTTTTTAAAATTACAATATCAAGATTTAGAGGACATTACCACAGATTTTACAGAATTTATATGGATATAGAAAGTATATTACAAAAATCTTTTTTGAAATAAATTTGACAATTTCTATGAAGTGCCTTGGAAGACATATTAATGAAACTGACTCTGGAAGAAATATAAAATTTGAATAGCATGTATTAAAGAAGGTATATTCCTAGCTTGAAAACCTACCTATATGACAACAACAGGCTCATATACATTTTAACTGATAAATTACATTAAACATTTGAAGCAGACAAAAGAAGGAACATATCTCCCCTCATTTTAGGAAATCAATATTGTGTTAATAATAAAATAAAGATAGTAGATAAAGATAATAGAAGAGAAAGGTATGAACATAAATAAAAATTTATTTAACAAAACACACTACTAGAAGTCATATCTAGCAGTATGTTGTAAGTGGTTTTATTATAGGGATGGCAATGTTGGTTCAGCATTGGAAGATCCACCCCCATAAGTCAACATTTCAACAAAGGAAAGGAAAAAGCCATATGATCCTATCAGTAGTTGCAGAAAAAGTGTTGGATTAAGTTCTACAGCTGTTCATGGTAAAAGCTATCAGGAGACTAGAAGTAGAACAGAATCTTCTCAACAGATAAAAGACATGTACTCCATACTTCCAGAAAAACCACCTTATATGAATGGAAAAGATACAATGCTATCTCCCTAAGGTTGAGAACAAGGGCAGATATACCTACTCTTTATCTGTTCATTACACTTTGAAACATAGGCCCAAACCAAAATAGCCTGGCAATAAAAATAAAGAAATACCATAGGATTGGCAAGGTAGAAGTAAAATCTTTATATGTAGATGAAGTGGTCATCTATAGAGAAAATATTAAGAAATCTCTAGGAGCCCCTAGAACTTGTGCTTGAATTTAGCAGCATTAGAAAACACAAGGTATATATAAAAATTCAGATCTATGTATACTTGCTATAAATGAAGAATTGGATATTGAAATTTAAAAGTTATGTAGGACTAGAAAGGACCTGGAAAAGTAAAAAGAAACAAAAAAAACAGTGTTGGAAGACATTTATTACCTAATTTTAAGACTTCTTCTAAAGCTACAGTAATCAAGGCAGTGTTGGCATAAGGAAAGACATACAGATCAATGGAATAAGACAGAGAATCTAGAAATAGAATCACACATATATGGTCCACTGATTTTTGAAAGATTATTTAACATTAACATTTTATAGAACATAAACTCAACTCAGGAGCAGATGAAAAGATAATGTTTTCAACAAATGGTACTAGAACACCTGGTATCCATATGTAAAAGATTAACCTGAACCCTTTATTTCCATACATAGAAATAACTTAAAGGATCTATGAACCAAAATATGAAAGACTAAAACTGTAAAAGTTTAAGAAGAAATTATATGGGAAAATGTTCCTGAATATAGGGTAGGCAAGAATTTCTAGAATACAAAAACCATGATGTACAAAAGAAAAAAATTGATAAATGAGATTCCATCAAAACTTAGAACTTTAAAAGACATCGTTAAGAAAATGAAAAGTAGCCCTTAGCCAGAACATATTTATAATACATATAAACTATGACCAGAATATATAAAGAACTCTTACAGCTCATTAATAGACAACCCAATTAAAAAGTAGACACAAGAAGATGATAGCCAGTACAGCACAAGGAAAGGTGTGCAGCACTAGAATCAGAAAAATACTAATCAGTACAATAACAAGATCATATTATACACTCATTAGGGAGATTAAGTTAAAGGTTTTAAAAGAACAAATGTCAGCTTAGGTGTGAATGGCTTAGAACTTTCTAGTACTACTAATGTGAATGTGAAATGATAAAACCATTTTGGAAAACAATCTAGAAATTTCTTGCATTACTGTTAAGAATCAACAGTTCTGTTCTTAAGTTATTACTTAAGGTAAATGAAAACACATGTTCACAATAGATTTGTACATACAGGTTGAGTGTCCCTTATCTGAAATTCTTGGGACCAGAATTCAGATTTTGAAATCCACTTGACCTGCAAAGAGTATAGCTACTCCTGCTTTTTTTCAGGTTCCTGTCACATGAAGTATTGTTTTCCGCCCTTTAACTTTCAGTCTACGAGTTTCTTTTTGAATTAAGTGTGTTTCTTGTATGAAGCATATTGTTGGATCTTGCTTCTTGACCCATTCTGCTAGTCTATTTCTTTTGATTGGTGAATGGAGACCATTAACGTTGATAGTTATAAATGATACATATTGACTTATCATTGTCATGACTTTTTCTTTTTGTTGGATTCTCCCCCTTTGTGTTTAATTTCTTGTAGCACCCAATGGATTCATTCTGCTGGGCTTCCTGGGGTTGTGATCCTTGTTATCTTTTCCCAGGATATTGTCTAAAATGTTTTGGAGTGCTGATTTGGTATTCATGAAGTTCCTAAGGTGCTCTTTGTCATGAAAGCATCTTATTTCTCCATCAATTTTGAAAGATAGTTTTGCAGGGTACATCAATCTGGGTTGGAGGCTGTTTTCCTTTAGGGCTTGAAATATGTTGCTCCAAGCTCTTCTTACCTTGAGGGTTTGCACTGAGAAGTCTGCTGTGATTCTGATGGGCTTTCCTTTGTATGTGATTTGTTTCTTTTCTCTAACTGCTTGTAGAACTTTGTTCTTCTGTTTGGTTTCTGGAATCTTAACAATTGTATACCTATGTGTACATTTTTTTTTATCAAGGCTATTTGGAGTCCTATATGCCTCCCTTATCTGTATGTCAAATTCTTTTCTCCTGCTTGGGAAGTTTTCTGCCATCACTTCTGTGAACAGATTTTTTTATGTTGCCTGCACTCTCTCCTATTTCTTCATTGACTCTGATCATTCTTACGTTATTCTTCTTTGCATTGTCTACCAGCTGCTGGACTGATTTCTCATGGTCCCTTAGTATTTTAAAGAAATTTTTTTTCCTGGTCACTAATTGCAATCTTATCTTCTATATCTGAAATTCTGTCCTCACATTGGCTCATTCTGCTATGAAAACTTTCAGTGGAATTTTTAATCTCCTGGAATTCTATTTGCATCTGTTTTATGGATTCCATTTGTTTCCTATGTTGGGATTCCCATCATGTTCCTCAGCTCCTCTATTTTTTTTTATCTGTGTCTGGTCTAGATTTATTAATCATGTCTTGCACTATGGGCACAATCTCGGCTGTTATCTGAGAAATTATTTCTAATTTCATTTTTTCCAGATCCTCTTTTGTTGCCAGTTCACAGAGTCCAGGTGATTGAGCATCATATTGTTCTATCTCATTTCCCGTTGGGGTTACCTTAGTTAATCTAGAAGTCTGGTCTTGAGGCTTGTTTATGTGTCTTCTCATTTCAACAGATGCAACCTGCTGTGCCTTTGTTGAGGCAACTTTTTGCTCACCCAGTGGTCTTCAATTCTCAGCAAGCCACAGAGCTGCCTTTTCTCTGCTGCTCACAAGTACACTAATTCCTGGGTTCAGAAAATTGGTCTCCTGGATCCCCGAGCTGACCTCTTGTCTGGGTGGGCTTCTGGCTGGGGCCTGGGATGATATCTAGGTGTGCCACTGGCTAGGGCCCCTATATAGCTGTTTTCTGGGAGGGTCTTTGGCTGGGGGCTGTGCACCCCAGTTCTTGTTGTTTGAGCAGGCTTCTGGCTAGGTTCTCACACACTTACTGATGGTATTGGGGCAAACCTCTGGCTGTTGCTTGTGTGCCTGTGCAGTTCTTTTCCAGGAAGGCCCTTGCCAGTGTGCCCCAACCTCTTGGGTTGGGGTGGAGCCCTTGCTGAGATTTGCTTGCAGCCATGCTGCTCTTGTCCACACCACTGATCCCCAACTAAGGTGGTCTGGTGTGCCTTTAAGGAGATTTTCTTCACTTTTCTGGTGGGCTTTAATTTTCATCAAGGATCCTCAGAGATGCCTTCTTTCTGTTTTTCACTTCTATTCTATCTTCTCAAGCTCAAAACAATGTCCTCTATGACCCTGCAACTCTGCAGTGTGGATCTAGGTAATGGCTTGGCACAGCTGGCGGGGGGGGTGTGTGCTGGTGCCCACGTGGCTCACCTCCTTGGCACTCTGGGGTGGTGGTATGGCAGCCTGAAAGGCTCATCTCAGCACTCTGGGGTGGTGGTATGGTGGCCTGAGAGGCTCACCTTGGTGCTCTGGGGCAGTGGTACGGTGGCCCGAGAGGCTCACCTCCTCTGCCCTCTGCTCAACACCTACAATTTAAGAAGGACAGATTTAATTTGACTTCCAGTTTTAAGGGTTTCAGTCTATGGTCAACTGGCTCCAAGTCAGAGTCAGAAATATCATGACAGAAGAGCATGGCAGAGTAAAGATGGCAGCTTGAAAGTAGAGCATAGAAATAGTGTCAGAGAGCAAAGGAGCTACAGACCATATGCTATACTCGAGGTCATGCCTCCATGATCCACCCACATCCACCCAAAGTGTGCTTTACTAATCCATTCAAGCTGACATATCATGATTAATCATCATAGATGCCCTTTATTTCTTTCTCTTGACTACTTGCTCTAGCTATGAATTCCAGAACTATGTTGAATGAAGATGAAAGTAGGCATCCCAGTCTTGTTTCAGATTTTAGAAAAAAAACCTTTCAGTTTATCCCCACTTTTACTTATTGCAAGTGGCCTTATTTTATTGAGGTGTATTCCTTGTATGCCTAACTTGTACCAAATTTTTTCATGAAAGTATGTTGAATTTTACCCAGTGCTTTTTGTACATCATTTGAGATGACCATGTGGCTTTTGTTCTCCATTCTGTTCATTTATTTCCTCAAGTGTAGGAAGGTATATCCAACTGGAAAATGTGTCATGTATTAGTGAAATGTTTGTGAAAACACCTGGCTCAGAGTAGTTGTTCAATCCTCCTTGGTTCTTTCACCTTTGGAGATATGATTTTTTATTGTTTGTTTTAATTGGTGTTTATAAGAAACCCAAAGCTGTTTTCTCCAGCAACATATCAATTTCATATTAAATATCAAGGAAACCAGTAATATATTTGTTTCATTTTTAATTAATTCACAAATATTGACTGTCTTATACATATTGGGGTTATAAGGATTAGCAAATATATATTGTCTGTTTTGTTCTTTTGGGGGCTTTAGAATGACTATAGAATGATATTGATAACAAGATGATTGATACTCAATAAAGAATGAGATGTGGAAAATGTCAATGTATTTTTCTTCTGTAAGAACAGAGCATAAATGGTTAATACTAGAGCTTGGTTATCATAAAAGTATATACTTTGGTATTCTCATATACAATATGTACTTGCTTGTTATACATAGCTACAAAAAACCCCATCTGACTAGATCCTGGCCAACTGAATGTGATTGAATGTGATTTATGCAATCTTTGGATCTATACTTTCAAAAGAAAAGAAGCCTATCATCCCTGTTCCCATTTTGCTCTACTCTCTAGACAGAATATAGATCGGATGATATTTTTTGCCTTTGAAAAAGAGATTGGAGTTCCCATCAAAGATAGAACAAGATGGAAGGACACTGATCCCTTGATCATCATGATCTATCATGCTAGCCCTAGAACACCTCTGATAGATAATAACTAAATTTATGTCTATTCAACAACTGAAACTTTGGTACAACAACCTCTTCTATCATAATAAATACAGTCCTTCACTAGACAGAATTGTTCCCTGCCTTTAATTACCTTTGTCAACATAACTCTGTCATTGAGAATAGGGATGTTGCTTCTTTTGAAACTACTTCACTTCAAAAGTTGATTATGAGTTAAGTGTCTATGAGTTTATCTTTTTCTTCTCTTTGGGGTGATCAGATGTTTTGCATGGTGTATCAGACCATTTTAAAAATTGAAATAATGAAGCACCCAAAGCAAGATAACTTTAGAAAGGCAAGATGTTTATTTAGCTCATGGTTCTGTAATTTCAAGGAGATGGAACTGGCTTTAATTCAGCTACCCTTCACATCATAACAGCAACGTATGTGAGAGGAAGCAATACTTTATAGGGCAAGAAGTAAGAGAGACACTCAGGGATAAGGCTCAAATTTTAATAATAACTTACTCTAAGGAGAACTAATTCCAAGAGACCAAGATTCCATTCTGAAGGTAGGACCCCAATGCCTCAAGAATTCCCTGTAGGCCCCATGTCTTAAAGTTTCCACACCATCTCCTATCACCATAGTAGAGACAAAGCTTCCAACACAAACTTTGGGGGGCGCACTTAAATGATATACAAAGCATAGCACCTTGGTATCAGGTTTATTCAGAGGTTTATTTGTAAATCTGGCTTAGGGCAGAAACTTCTAGTAATATATTATAGGCCCAACCATTTCTTGTTTCCACCCTCACTTCAGTATTTACTATATCCTGAGGTGATATTTCAGGCCTACATATCTCTTCGGCAATTTCCTAGTCCTTGAACAGAAGAGCAAATAACTAATAAAGACCAGCTTGATTCCTGACAATATTTCAATTTTAGCAGGATGAGGAATTCCTTAATTATACTCAGCAATGGTTGGCATTGTTGCCTTTCATAGCCTGAGGAAGCAATGAGACTGACAGTGATATTGTCTAGGCAATATGAGGAAGCACACACAAAAAAAATCATACTTAAAAAGGCCATCCTCCTGCTTTTCCTCATCTCATTCTTGACTGCATCCTGGTATAGAATGTCATTCTTTGCTGTGACCTGCATGGCATAGGGTCTGAAGCTGGTGAGAGTGGTGAAAGATGAAGATTAAAAACAACAAGAAAGGGTACGTACCAAGATTACACTTGAAAGCTGGGACCAGGTGGAGCGATAGCCTGTTGGGAACTAATGGCCTCCTGGAGTCCCGCACACTCTTTATTTATAGTGTAAGACAAACAGGAAGAGAAGGCGAGGTAACTAGTGGTGCGTGGCCTAGGCTGAACATAGTGTGATTGTCTGGTAACTGGGGCATGCACAGAAAGGGAACAAGGAAGAAGGATACATAATGTAACTGTCTCCTGGGGCTGTGCCGTCCAGGGTCTACAATGTGTCTGTTTGACTATCTAATCTATGGAGGAGAAAGGGAGTAGGGAAGAGGCGAAGGACCATCTTAAGGCTCAGCCCATGGCAATTCTTCACTGCTTGTTTTCACCACATATAAGGAGCTGACTACTTTTAGTTTCCTCTAAGGTTTTTCCATGTATAATGTGAGATTCTTAAATCAACAGGCAAGATATTGGCCATGTTGGTATCCTGGTCTTGCCCTTCCAGTCTCTAGAACTAGGAGAGATACATTCATGCTGTGTATAAGTCATCCAGACTATGGTCCTTTGTTTAAGTGTACCAAACTGAATAAAGTATTACCCTTCTTAATCCTATTCTGATACAATCAAATGAAATTATTCTTATTTGATCAATAAGCTATTTGGTTCTATTGTTTTTGAGGTTGCTGTAGACCTTGCATGCAGCATGGTTAAAATTCTAGACCAGCTGAAAGTTAAATAAGTGTCTACATTTTGTTAACAAGACTCTGTCAAACAAAAACTTCCCACATCCACCTATATGATCCCTGATCTTTTCTTGTGGGAAAGATTTGTCTGTACACATTTATTAGTTTTAAGTTTCTATTAGCCGAAGGAACATTCTTGAGGTTGAGGCCTAGCATTCTGAACAATTGATTATAACAGAATATGACATAATTAACACACTGGCTCCAATATTCCAATCCATGAGGGTCTGATTTTGATCAAGTCTTTCTCTGTAGGTGCTTTGGTCTTTATGCTCTAAATCACAGGGAGGAAATCATTAGAATATATTACTTACATAGGCCTTTTAAGATGTCTGTTGTAAAAAATGCTGACCTATTGACTTAAGCAGCTCAATCAGTTTTCTACCCTGCACGATTTTTTCTAATATAAGTAGAATAAATATTCTAAAATTCTCATATTGAGGTATATAGTGCAAAAAGTGTTTGCTTGGCACCCCTACAGGCTCAAAAGAACTCATATGGAGAGGAGCTTTTCTGCAGAAGGCAGCCATGTTATAAGCCTCTTTGTTTTCTCACTTCTCTTCGCACTTACATTTTGATATTTCTCCTCATCTTACCAGTTTTCCTACATCATTTTAACAGTTTCCATTTTTTCCCCCCTCCTAACTGATCTTTTTCATATTTGGTATACCAGGTTTGGAATAAGGGCTTGATGACATAGCCTGCCAGCCAACACAGTTTTCACTGGAGTCCACAAAAGCAACTCTAGACCCAGATACACATCTGGTGCAATTTATGTGAATTGAGAAAGCAAGGGAAGGTTAATTGAGAAGGTAAGGTTTTTCAGCGGGTTTTTGAGCAAATACTGTATATGAGCGGTGAGTGAACTGTCCGTGGTGCTAGTGGTCCCTAGCAGAGTGAGATGGCCCAAGCAAACCTCCTTTTGACTGCAATTATATGCTTATTAATTTGCTTCTCTGTTGGTGATACTGTGCTGTTGTTAATTGTCCCCAATATATAAAAGCCTACAAAAATAGTTAATACTGAAGAAGTCCAATGACATTATTTCCTGGAAGTCAGTATCTCACAATAATTATCGTGTCATGGCTACTTGAAGTGAGAACTTAATGTAGAGACTCTTCAGCCCCTATTTCAGGAATACCTTCTCGGATATCTTTTTTTCCCCCATTAAATCCTTGAGAGGTACAAAATATGTGTTCAAAAATGAGTTTGATAGCAAAAATGTATAAATGGGCATTGTTGTTTATTAGATATCTGACATTTCACAGACTTTGTGGTGAATTAAGGGAAAAACTGTGAAAAAATTTTTTCTGCAAACTTCTAATGCTTTGAAGCATATGCATTTGAAGAGAATTTTAAAATTCATGTTTGGATTTCTGTCTCTGATTACACATAATTCATCAAGATCTTCCCTCTTTTAAGCTATTTAATACTCAGGAAGTCATTTAAATCATTTTAGAGTCTTCCTAAAATCTAATGGGAAGTTATGTTTACAAAGGGCACATAAACCTGGAACACTTGCACATTTCATTTAAATCCAAATGCAGAAACTATAAATATTTTAGAATAGGAGAGAAACTTAGCCTATCTTTTCTCTTCTCCGATGCTGTGTCAGCCAAAGATGTTTCCTGCTAATTCCATATGGACACTGTGAGTGGAATCTTATACATACATCCTTCTCTGTTTATGACCCTGTATTATAATCACTTGTGAGTACCTTCTGTCTTAATGTTTTGGGGGGTTTTTTTTGGTACCGGGGATCGAACTTGGATATTTGCGCTTGCATAGCAGGCGGCGGAACCACTGAGCTAAATCCCTGGCCCTTCTGTCTTAATGTTGATGCATAATATAGAGGCTAAATACTAGATAATAGCTCAAATTACCAAGATTTGAGACTCGTTTTCCCAAGTGTGTGATTTTTGCATAAAGTATTAAACCTCACCTATTCTGTCTAATTCATAAATATTGAACATATAACAAATGATAATGAGCCTGAACATATTCTATAACTTTCTAAATGATAGTGCCATGTAATTTTAATTTTTCATTAAATCCATGCAATTTTAATTTATTTATAGTTACAGCATCAAAAATACTTTATAGTACTGTTTCAAAAAGTATTTGTTAAGGTATACAACAGGAACACTATGCGAAAAGGGGAAAATTTTACTTGCAACAGACATTTCTTTTAATGCCAAAGTGGAATGTCATTATCATAATTTTGCGCTATTACATACACTGTTGTGGCCATTAATACACGAAAGGTAAACCTACCAAGTCCTGGCAAATTCATTTTTATAAATGTGTCCATATTATACATTTTAGAATATTTTGTGCTGAGTTGGTTCAAGCTATTGTATTTTTCATAGAATATACTGCTTCTTTTTCCTTAAAGTATATTACTTGTACTATATAACACAGTATATAATTATATAAAACCCATTTTAAAATAAAATCTCGACTTTTACATTAATTTTGCTTAAAGTTTAGATACCAACTATTTTAGAAATAAGTCTTTTGCATTTTTCTGCTTCTCTAAAAAGAGGAAGTAAATGTGTTTACCACCACATATGAAGGTGCATTTTATTCTGGATGTCAAATTTTAAATGGAGGAATAACAAGATACAGACATACAGAAAGCACTCTCATGGTAGTTAATGTTTTTCCCTCCAGTGGGTGATGAAAATCAAACCCCCAAACTACTCCTTCTGGTCTTTTTTACTAATTAACCTGACATCTCTAGTGAAACAAAACATAATCTAACCTTGTTCATTTCCAATCTCACAATTAAACTGCTGGTAGTTCAGGTCATAAGCTTATCTCTGGAAATTTAAGAGTAAAATAAATTTCAAGTTGGCAGAAAGTACAAAACAAGTTCTTTGCTCTTTATACAAAAATAATTAGAAAAGGAAAGGCTTTCAGATAAAGTAAAAATTGTATTCCAAGTTCACCATAACTCCCTACTCTACTGCACTTTTCTCCATTTAGGAATGACAGAATCACAGGAACCATGAAAATAAGATCATCATGTGAGATAGTTCCTGATAGAACATGAGTCAATAGAGTAATGTTATAATTGGGATGTGATTCCTACAGAGATGAGAATGAGAAATCCTCGCTGGATGAAATTCCTTGAAAGATCTAGGGAGGGAAAGGAAACAGTCCTCTAGAAAAAATTTGAAAGAATAATATAGCAAGAATGTTATTGCAAGGAGAAAGTGTTAAATTCCTCTCTTTCATAGTGCTATCAGAAAATATCTAGTAACATAAGTGTGTCGGTAATATGGAGTTCAGGCAGGCAAAAGAATTGGGTGACCTTAGACTCACAGGAAAGAAGAAAGGAAGATTATGGGGGGAGAAATGAGGCAGACTACACTTATATAAAATGATAATACAGATGGAAGAATTAATGGGTAAAGGACGTGATGTTTGAAATTTACTTTAAAATACTAGAAAATTTTAAGGTGAAGATTGGATAAATTGCTTTTACATGTAGCATGAATAAATCTCAAAAATATTGTGCTGAGGAAAAGATGTCTTACACAAAACAACATACTCACTATATAATACAATTTATATGAAGCTTTAAAAGATGTAAAACTATTAAAAAAACATGAGAAAAGTGGGTGTGTCTTGGGATAGTTTCAGTCATAAACTGACTGGGGAACAGCATGATTTTCTACAGTGAGGTTTATGTTCTGTGTCATATCTTAAGAGGATATATATCCTCTTATATTTATATATATTTATATATATTTATATATTTATAGTTAGGCTTATCAAATAGTGCAAGTAAGATTTGTGCGTTTCACTGTATATAATTTTTACCTCGAAGTAAGGAACTGCAAACATTGGACTCACTAATTCAGTAGCTAAAGCATTTGGAGAAAATACTTAGTAATAGATCAAAATATGAGGGATTAGTGGATGAAAGTTGGAGTGGATAAATATAAAAGTTTAGGAAACAGTTAATTATAGAAGCAAGGTGGTACATATATGAGTGTTCATGTCTTAGTTACTTTCTTGTTGCTGAGACAAAATACCCGACATCCAAAGTTAAAAAAGAAAAGTTTATTTCAGGTCACAGTTTGTAGAGGTTTCAGTCCATAGTTGGCTGGCTCCAAGGAAGGGCAGCATGGCACAGGGGCATTAAGGAGGAAAATCAGTCCATGCCAAAGCAGGGCAGGCAGAAGGCAGCAAGCAGGAAGCAACAAGAGCAGCAGAAGCAGCAGCAGTAAGAGCAGCAGCCTGCCTCTCCCTTTTATCCCTTCCAGGCTACTTGCCTTTTGGATAGTGCCATGCACAACCAGAGTGGGCCTTCCTTAATCCTAGTATCACAACCCTAGATCCAACCACCCCAAAAGCTTCACCTATGACCATGTGAGGCTTTGGGGGAACATCTAGATAAAAGCCATGACAGTTCAATTTACAATTTTTCTGCTTTTCTGTATATTTGAAAAATTTTATGATAAACTTTTTGGGAAAGTAAGAAGTGGGAGAGATGAAATAAGGTTATCAAAAATGACAGTAACTGGTGTAGCAATGAGGCAACTCATGGGTTCATTATACCTTTTTGTAACCTTTCTATGTATTTTTAAAATTTCATAATAAAAAGTTTAAAAAATCATACCCACACAGTAAGATGGGAAGAGCTTATCCAAATTAAGTCATATAATTGTGAATATGTATTTTCCTCATTTTCTATTTGTTTGGAAACACTACATAATTTTGCCAGAAAATACAGGAGTAATAGAGAAAAGTGTGCTCAGATAAGAACTGAAAGAAATGAGAAAAGAGGCTTCTGAACTAAAAATGCCAGCTCTGTCAAAATATGATCATTTTCATAAATCACTCCTTTTTTACCTCAGTTCAATTCAATGTTGTATCCTGATCACTACCAGAAAGAAGTAATCTACCTATTTTGGTGTAAACAGTAGAAAAGGTGTCCAAGAGAAACAGATTCTCGAACCATGAAGAAGACCCGGTGAGCAGTGTAGCTAAAATATAAAACTTCTACAGTTCTTCCCACCCCAATTTAGTTTTGTCTCTCTTTTCATGACGTTCAGATAACATGCTAATGTGCTATTGAATTGACTAACTTCCCAAATACTAATTCTGACTAGCCTTGATACTTGCAGCTTCTTATATTCTATAGATTCTCATTCCAGATCTTCACTCTAATTAATATTATTTTCTTGGCTGAATTCTCAAAACAAGTCTTCACAAAACTACAATTAATATTATACTTTCAATTCAATACAGGGCTAACATGAAAATGAGCATATAAATAAGGTCTCTGTAGTTGTAGGATTTTTATTGAGGATGTTGTTCATTATGTTGTTCAAAACTCCTAATCCATGTGTTCATTTTTTCTCAGAAATCTGAGCTAGGAGATGGTTGGCATCTCCTGATGATTTGGTGTGTCTTCCTTTGTTAGACAGCTGTGTAACACTTGTTTCTCTTCTCACTTTGCCCTCCAAGAAACTTAGAATTATTTGATTTATTAAATGTTAGCCTCCCTTGGCTCAGTTTTACGTTTATTTCATTCTTTTCTTCTATCTCCATACCAACCCTTATTCTCATTACTTGGCACTTCTGCTTTTATGATTATACATTTGTTGTCTATGTGGTATCTTAAGTTTTCTAAACTGCTCTAGATTTGGAAGTTGGTAGTGAATACATAATCAATAACTTCTATAAAACCTCTAATGTTGTTAATAAAATATGTTACTCCAGCTTAAATTTTAATGTAGTGATATCCAAGCATATTTGACAAAGTCTGAGTTTAGTTGATATTTTGAGAAAAGTCTTTTGTTATGAAGCAATCAGGGAGCAACTAAGAGGAAGAAAATATGCAAGATTCAGAGGATTTTATTTTTTTTAAGGGCCAATATCCAACATTCCATATTGTCCATCTACTCTCTTGAATTCACATGTATTCTGAATTTCTCATCACAACAGTCAGGCTGATTACTGATATGGAAGCAGATTTCCCTCCTCTCAACTAGTTTTTGTCATACAGAGAATGAATCTAGGTAATTTCTCTTGGAGACAGTTCTGTAACTGTGCTAGCCAGCTGTGTGTTTCTGTGGCACAATACCTGAGAATATCAACTTGAAGAAGGAAAGATTTATTTTGGCTCACAATTTCAGAGGTTTTATTGCATGGTTGGTTGGCTACATTGTTTCTGAGCCCCAGGCAAGGCAGAAACATCATGGCAGAAGAGCGTTGCAGAAAAAAGCCACTCACTGCCTGGCAGCCAAGAAGCACAGAGAATGAGAGAGCCAGAGAGGAAGTGGCTGTGGAAAAGATAACACCCGGTGACCTATTTCATCCAACTGAGCTCTGCTCCTAACAGCGCATTCAGCTAATGAACTCATCAGTGGATCCACTTGATGAAGTTAAAGCCCCCATGATTCAATCACTTCTCCACAGCCCATCAGCTAGCAACAAAGCTTTCAACACAATGAGCATTCGGGAGGATCCTGACCATAACAATATCCCTGTGGATTTGAGAGAAAAAGAATGAAAAATTTTCAACTAAGTTAAACTAAAAATCTTTTGACTTCGTCAAAATTTCCTAAGTGTATATTCCCTGAAAGAAAAGAAAAGAAGGTATCTACTTCACAGATCAGCTGGTTTAATTCATTCTTCCTAAACACATAATCATTAGAATGTATGATTAACCCTCTGATTAAATATTCAGGAGCAGAAAATAATTAAATGTATGATAAGCACAGAAAAAAACTGAATAGTTATATAATCTACAGATAAAGGAAAATATTCTAAGCTGGAAAGTAAACAAAAAATGGCAAATGGAAACTTCAATACATATATTTATATAACAATGTAAGACTTCTGTATATAAAAATTAGAAGTCAAACAACAATCTGAAAATATTACATGCAATAAATGTGAGTGATAAAGATTAAAATCCTTAATTTACACAGAGCTCACAAGAAATAAAATATTTTCAGTAAGTGAGGGAAATAAATGATCGGAAAAATTTTCCTATATGAAAATTAAAATTTATAATAAATACTTTAAAGCTAGCCAACTTTTCTGGCAATAAAAATGTAAAGTAAAA
Source organism: Heterocephalus glaber (assembly GCF_053883595.1). NCBI lineage: Eukaryota > Metazoa > Chordata > Mammalia > Rodentia > Bathyergidae > Heterocephalus > Heterocephalus glaber. Next base: position 9,493,419 of record NW_028258369.1, read on the forward strand.
CAATAAAATTTGTTTCATGTCTTTCAAAATAGCCCAGACTTTAAAATAAGAATATACTTAATGCTAGTGAAAATGCATTGAAAGAATCTCATTCACTACATGCAGAAATAAGAATGGTCATCTTTTTGGGAAGATAATTTGATATATTTCAAGAGCCTTAAAAATATTAATTCCCTTTTACCTGATAATTCTACTTCTGCATATATTCTAGAAAAATGCTCAAAAACATGAACATATGCATAGAAATTTATATCCCCCAAATGTTTATGACAGTATATAGCAATTTACAATGGAAGAGAACCTAAATTATACATCATGTTATTGGAATATGACCTAAGCTTAGTATGTCTGTCAAATGGAATATTTTATAGCTAGTAAAATTATTTTTAAAAATTTGTTATATATATGAGGAAATAAAATATTATGAAAAATTAAAAAGCACACAAAATTATGGAAATTACATGAAAAAAATTTTGTTCAAATGTTGACCACCTCTGTGAAGTATGATTATAAGTGACTATTATGTTATTATTTATACTTTTCTAGGGTTGTAATTTCATTATTAAAAAACTACTACTAAAAGTCCTGAAGGAGCTCTTCGATTTTCTATCTCTAACTCTTTCTCCCATCATAAAAAAAAGTCTATTTCTCCTTGGGCTAGGACTTTCTATGAAAAAATCTAATACTTTTCAAATTTGTATATATAGTATATATATATATATATATATAATAAATAGTATATATAGTATATATAGTATATATAGTATATAGAACAAGGTCCTTTTAATCTCCATCTCCTGAATATCAATTCTATTCTGGAAGACAAACTGGAAACAGAGAGGATAGGAAAAAATCCACTGTAATATAAGTAATATGAATTATTCTAGAAATTATTTAAAAATATTTTTATTAGGATATGTTTGTAGTACATTAAGTTTACGTTCATTTTTAGGGAGAAGGTACATGTACACAATACAGATAGTTTCTTTTTTTTTTGTAATCCTTTTCCCGCTCACCTCCTTCCCTCTTTCTCTAAGTTCTGTTTCCCCATTTTCATTCTTGATATTATTAATCTGAGTTCACATTCAGGGCATATAATGTTCTTAAAATTCTTAAAGTAATAAAATGCAACCACAAATATTGGTAGCAAAACATTTAATGGGGAAAAATGATGCTTTTCCTTCAAAATTGGGGTTCTTGAAGTTAGGAAATCTCTTTATTTTCACTAAAGTACATGACCTGTAATTATAATATAGTGCTATTTGGGCAGATTAGCATTTGGTGTGTAACAAACCACTCCAAAACAACAACTTAGAAAAATAACTATTTAGTTGACAGTTGGCAATTTCGGCTGGCCTTAGCTGAGCAATACTTCTGGTCTCATTCTAACTCACCTGTCTGTGATCAGCTAGCAAATAGCCAAAGGAATGCTGGTCTAGGAAGATCCAAGTTGGCATGACTTCTCTCTGTTCCATGTAGTCTGTAATCTCCCAGTAGGGTAAACGAGGCTTGTTCTTATGACACAGGCTGAAGTGCAGGAGGGAGAGCAGAAGCATAAACATTGATGGCTCAGAACTGACACAATGTCATTTCTGTTTTATCTTAGTGACCAAAGAAAGTCCCAAGGCAATTCAGATTCAGACAGAATAAAAAGACTCCAAGTCTTTACAGAAAGAACTGAAAATCTCACTGTGAAGAACTAAGAAAGTGAAGGATTGTGTCCTTTTGCAATCTACCACCTTAGGTTATGGCATCTAGGCACAATCACCCAATTTTACTCATAAATATGATTAAGTAAGTTAAAAGATCTGGAATCTAGGAAACATTTTTCCTATAATTTATAGCAAAAATAGAATTATTCACTTTTCTAAATTTCATCTAGTCCATTGTATCCAACTGAGAAGCTAAGTTTTTCCTACCAAACTCTTTCTTGGCAAACCTGATTTGTTTTTTCAAATTATAAAGGCTTCTTTTTATTTTCTTTTCAAGATTCATTTTTATCAAAGTAGTACTTGCACATGGTTTTATAGGTTAAGTAATATTTAGAGGCTTTTAACCAAAAAAGAGGCACAACCTTACTTAAATTTGCTTTCCCAACCCACAGGCCCATACAGGCAGTCACACTTCCTAAAAGTAATCTCTTTGCACATTTTTTCTGTGTGTTCTTTAGAGATAGTATGCATGTGATTTTTAAAAATTCATCTATGTTAGATATTAGATTGTGGATCAGGAAAAATAACAGATTCACAAAGGTATCTGTGTCCTAATCATAGAATCTGTGAATATTTTATTTTACATGGCAAAGGGAACTTTGCAGATGCGATTAAGTTTAAAAAAACCCTTGACTTGGGGAGATTATCCTGAATTATCTGGATGGGCTGCATACAGTCACATGAATCCTTAAAATTGTAAGAAGGCAAAAGAGGATATCACAGAGATCAGACATGAGAAAAAATCCCTTCTGCTCATTCTTAACCCTCACAATTACTGGCTTTGAAAACAGAGAAAGGGAACCATGAGCCAAGGTGTGTGGTGAACTCTAGAAGCTGGGAATAGTCCTCAGTTTACAGCCTAAAGGAAAACAAGGACCTCAGCTCTGCAACCACAAGAAAGTTCACTCTGTTAACAACCCAAATGAACAGAAAATAAATTCTCTGGGGCAACTGGAAAGAAAAGTAGCTTGCCAATACCTGAATTTTGGTTCAGTAAGACCATGCTGATTTTAAGATATTAAGCTTGTGGTAAAGTTTCTTCTGGCAGCAATGGAAAATTCATAGAGATATTGGCTTCCCTGTAGCATAGATGAGGATTTTAGCTCTTTCATATTATGCATTGTCTCCTTTCCTGCCTGCATGATAATTATATCACAATTTTAGTTAATTTTATATTCTGTATTTTTAAAATTATTATAACATTAAAAAGAATATTTACATCTGGACCAAGACATATACTATGATGATTATATATCCTCTCATATACAGTTCATCCCACCCTCTCTCATGTGTTCTGGCATTAGTATTTGTTTAATTTGATCAATTTTAATTGAACCTGTGGCTGTTGACAATGGCAGTGTAAAATGAGAAAACACTCTCTTAAAACAAAAAATGTTGGAGGCCTGGAATTATAGTAACCACTAAGGGTTTTGACAGTAGAACTAGCAAACCAGGGACCAGTTGAGGCAATGCACATTCTTTTTGGTGTGTGTCATTGTACCCTGCATAGTAATTATAATGATAGATTTAGAGTTTTTGCCAAGTAAATTGCTTACAAATATGGCATTCAAATATTACAAATTAGATATTTTTATTAGTGAGGAATGAAATTTTCCTATTCCATACATACATAAGCTGTTGTAATTATCCTAATACACAGTTTAACATAACTATTCAAAAGTTTCCTTTGAATCCAAATTGAAATGACAGTGAAGATTGCATAGTAAAGATAAACATTTTGAATGGAGAAAAGTCACTATATCTGGTCATCTTTCATGATTTATAGAATCTCCTCAAATTCTCTAATTCTTTTGACCTGGAAAATATCACTCCACATTAAATAATTGTTATAGAATCCACTTATGAATCCTGTTGCTTTTGTGCTAGACTCTTTAATGTTGGCCTTTTCAGATTTAACATAACATTCACTTGTGCTAGAGAAATATTTCAGTATTGAAAGTGTGAGTGGGATAATCACATTGGTGAAACAACCTATCTCAGTAGATATAAAAGATCATTCATTCTGGCATTTCATGACAGCAACTGAGTATTACAATCATTACAAACTTCAAAAGTTAACTCAGTCTGCTTATTTCATAAAGCTTCACTCATACTCTCCCTGGTATACAGGTGATTTCCCTTTATCTTAACACTTTATTAACATCTGTGGCACCATTTTAATTCATCATCAAATTTGTTATTGTAGAACACATAAGAATCATCAGAAGGTGTTTTGTAATTCAGAAAATAAGATCTCTGTATTCCAGAAATTTCTACATTTTTTTAGTGAATACTGTTATGTAAATTAACATACCAATGAATTAAACTGTGAGCACATGAAAGATAGTTTAAAAAACATTTACATCTGATTTAAAGAAAGACCATGTGCACCAGCAAAGAGGCATGAAGATGTGGAAGATGATGGTGCCTTTTGGAATGGGTGAGTCTTCAGAAAATGGCTGGAAACTCAGGGTGACATGGCAGAAGATAAGGCTGGGAAGTCAAGCAGGGACAGACAATGAAGGTTCTCAGACCATGTAAAAAGCTTAGATTCTTTTTCTGGTAGTATTTGGGGATTCAGTGGATTATGTCAAAGTGGATAGTAAAATAATCAGATTTAACTTTTAGAAGAAAATTGTTCTGCTCTGGTAGCTTTGTGTTCAAGATAAGAATTAGTGGAAGCAGGAACACTAACATGGAGGTAGTAGCAATAAGCCACTTGAGAGCTGATGAGACCCTAAGCTAAGCCACGAGACAGATTTAGAGAAAAGTGTTGTTTATATAAACCCTGTGTATTAAAAGTGAAGGTCTGTGATAAAATCAGCAATTTTATATTAGATATTGTGTTATTCAATACATCCAAATCAGTGTACTTATTCCGTGTCATGATGAGCTCTGACTTCTCCCTTTCATTCCATATTCTAGCTCATTGCACTTGTTTTGTTTTCCATTTATGGTTTTTAGTTTCCTCTAATACTATCTTAGCCTTGGGTACACATTAGATGTATATTTAGTCACCTGGGGAGCCTTTGAAAATACTATTACCTGATATTCTGATATGAGTCATCTGGGATGTGACTTGGGCATTAGGATTTTAAAGAAATACTCAGGTAGTTCAGATAAGCCAAGGCTGCTAAACACTGATATAAGTTATTAGTTGTAGTGGAAGCCAAAGACTTGCAAGAATTTCTTCCACTGGTTGTTAGGGTTCTTTGAGATCACTCATGGCTGTTAACAGGTGTCTTCAAAGCTCCTCTTATATTCCATACTGATTCTACTTTGCTTGATCACTGGCTTTGATTTTTCCCTCAATTTCTGGTCTAGCTCTCTGATAAGTCAGTCTTAGCTGCTAAAATGAAAACACATTTTTACTAATTGAGGCAGAAATAGAATTTGCTTAACAGATATTAGGATTTTTTCCAGGAGAACCAGAAAACCAAGATTACAGTCAAGATCAGTGCTCAAAACTGCATTTCAAAATTGACCCTGTGAAGATATAGTTCTCTCTGTCACTAGACTCAAACACAACAGACGGTATAGCAAACACCAGCAATGCTGTTTGGAGCTTTGGCCACAGCTACTCTTGGAAAATAAAGTAGCATTGCTTGCACATGAATTCCTTATAGGGCTTGATTCTTTTTCTATTAGTTCCAGAGTCTGGAGAGGGTACAACTGATTGGAAAGTAAGTGATCACACTTCAGTAGCAAAGGAGGCTGGGAAAATGAATGTCTTATATTTTTAACATCTAGAGTGGCAGAAAAACTCAGTTGTATGTCCAATGTGTAGGCATTTCCTATATATGGAAAGGAATTTCAGGTATCTTCTATTTTCTTAAACATTTCTTCATCAATTCAACTCTTATTTGATTATCTATTACATGTGCTTAAGACTTTCTGTTTTGTTTCCATGCTAAAAACCATTCAATTTAGGATTACAGTAACTCTTCACTGACTTTGATTATATCTGGGAAGATGTCATTCTTCTAGGCTTCATATTCTCAGCTCTAGTACAGTGCTTGTGTGTCAACCTTTAGTTTAGGAACACTGATTCCTTGAGGAACTCTTTAGACTCTTTAGACTCTTCCCAAGGACTTCATTTTAATCTTTGGCATCACTGATTGATTGCCAGTTTAAAAAAATTAATCTTATGATACAATCTAAATATACATAACGATCACATTCATCATAGGGAATTTGTACCTCTACATGGTATATCTTGATTCCTCTTTTTCCCCCAATCCTCTCCCCAACCTTCAACCCCCTCTTCTTATTTACTAAGCTTCTTTGTTTCCATTTTATCCTTCTTTTCTCATTTTTTGTTTTCCCTTCTTTCTTTTCGTCATCTCCCCTTCCCAGTTCCTCTTTCCTTTAGAACAATTTCTTCCTATTTCTCATTACCTAGTATATATTTTAGTCCTTATTCACTCTTGTGGTTTCTCATACCAGAGAGACAACATGATATTTACAAATGTGTGTCAGATTTATTTCACTTAAGAGTATAGTCTCAAAGTGCATTCATTTATCTATAAATGTCTCAAGTTTATCCTTTTTTATGGCTGAGTAGTACTGCATTATATTAAAAACCACATCTTTTTTATACATTCGTTGGTTGAAGGGCATTTGGGTTGTTTCAAAGATTTAGCTATTACAAACTGTGTTGTTATAAACATGGGTGCACATATATCCTTGTGGTATGATGCTTTCAATTCTTTTGGGAAGCTATCCAGAAGGGGAATAGCTGGGTCAAATGGGACCTCTAATCCTAGTTTTTTGAGGAACCTCTACACTAATTTCCATAATGTTTGCACTAGTCTGCACTCCCACCAACAATGGAGAAGGGTCCCTTTCTCCCCACAACCCTGCCAGCACTTGTTATTGGTTGATTTGTTGATATTAGCCATTCTTTCTGGGGTGAGATGAAATCTCAAGCATTGTTTTAATTTGCATCTCTCGAATGACCAGTGATGTTGAACATTTCTTTTCATATATCTACTTGCTGTTTGTACTTCATCTGAGAAATGTCTATTCATTTCAGATGCCCATTTTTAGATTGTGTCTTTAAATTTGGGGGGCCTCCTTCTTTTCAATTCTTTGTATGTTCGAGATATTAGGACTTTGTCTGAGTGGTTACTGGCAAAGATTTTTTCCCACTCTGTGGATTATCACTTTACTCTGTTGGTGATTTCTTTTGCTGTGCAAAAGCTTTTTCATAGAATGAAGTCCTAGTTGGTGATTCATTATATTATTTCCTGTGCAGTCTAGGTTTTGTTCATGAAGTCTTTTCCTAACCCTATATCCTCAAGAGTTCTACCTATTCTCTCTTCCAACAGATTTAATATTTCTGTTTTAATATTTAGATCTTTTTCAGTTTAAGTACATCATAAGAGACATGGGTCTAGTTTTAGTCTTCAGCATGTAGAAAGCCAGTTTTTCCAGCACCACTTATTAAAGAGGCTATCTTTCTTCCAGTGAATGTATTTGGCCCCTTTGTCAAGATAAGGTGGCTGAGTGTGTTTGGTGGTGTTTCCGTATCTTCTAGGCTGTTCCATTAATTTTCAGATCTCTCTCTCTCTCTCTCTCTCTCTCTCTCTCTCTCTCTCTCTCTCTCTCTCTCTCTCGCTGGTACCATGCTGTTTTTCTCACAGTAGCTCTGTAGTATAACTTCAAGTCAGGGATTGTGATGCCTCCTGCCTTGCCTTTATTGCCCAGGACTGTTTTTGTTATTCTAGTTTTCTTCTGGCTGCAAATGAATTTTAGGAATGTTTTTTCTAGTTCTGTGAGGTATGTTAATGTTATTTTGATTGGGATTGCATTAAATCCATATAAGAATTTTGGGAGTATGGCCATTTTCACTATGTTAGTTCTTCTTATCCAAGAGCAAGGGATATTTTTCCATTTTTGTATATCTTCTTTGATACCGTTTTTTAGAGTACTGTAATTTTGAATATAAAGGTCCTTTACTTTCTTTGTTAGACTGATTCCTAACTATTTCATTTTGTTTGATGCTATTGTGAAAAGTGCTGTTTCCTTAATTGCTTTCTCAGTGAATTTTTTTGTGTGTGTACAGGAATGCTATTGATTTTTTAGTGTTGACTTTGCATCCAGCTATGCTACTGAATTTGGTTATTAAATCTAAAAGGTTTTTGGTGGTCTTTTTTGAGGTCTTCTATGTAGAGAATCATGTCATCTGCAAATAATGATATTTTAACTTCTTCCTTTCCTATATTTACTCCTTTTATTTCTTTCTCTTGTCTGATTGCTCTGGCTAATGTTTCCAGAACTATGTTGAACAGGAGTGGTGATAGTAGACATTCTTGTCTTGTTCCTGATTTTGGAGTGAAAGCTTTCAGTTTTTGACAGTTTAGTATTATGTTGGATGTTGATTTCTCATAGATGGCTTTTATCAGATTGAGGTAAAGACCATCTATTCCAACTTTCTGTAGGGTTTTTATCATGAATTGGCGTCAGACTTCGTCAAATGCTTTTTCTGTGTCTATTGAGATGATCGTGTTATTTTTGTCTTTGTCTCTGTTGATATGGTGTATTACATTTATTGATTTGTGTGTGTTGAACCATTCCTGCATCCTTGGGATGAATTCTACCTGGTCATGATATACAATCTTGATGATTTGCTGCATTCATTGAGGATTCTTGAATCTATATTCATTAGGGAGATTGGCCTATAGTTTTCTGGTTTGGTTGAGTCTTTCTCTGGTTTGGTATCAGGGTAATACTTGCTTCTGCGAATAATTTTGGGAGGATTGATTCACTTTATATTTCATTAAAGAATTTGAGGAGAGCTGGCATTAGATTTTCTCCAAGTTTCTTATAGAATTTAGTAGTGAAGCCATCAGAACTTGGACTTTTCTTTGTTGGTAAGTTTTTACTGACATTTTCAATTTCATTGTTTGATATTGGTTTATTTAGAATTTTAATATCTTCTTAATTCAGCTTTGGTAATGCATATGTATCTAGGAATCTGTCCATTTCTTCTGTGTTTTCCATCTTATTAGAGTACAGGTTCTCAAAGTAGGTATTAATGATCTTCTGGATTTCCACAGAATTCATTGTGATTTCACCTTTTTCATTCTTAATTGCTTGATTTTGAGTCTTTCCTTTCCTTTTTTGGATCAGGTTTGCCATGGATTTATCAATTTTATTAATCTTTCAAAGAACCGATTCTTTGATTCATTGATTCTTTGTATTGTTTTCTTAGTCTCAATTGCATTAATTTCTGCTCTGATCTTTATAATTTCCTCCTGATATAAGCTTTGGGTTTGACTTGTTCTTTTTCTAGAAGTTTGAGGTTCAATGTTAGGTTGTTTATTTGAGCTCACTCAGTTTTCCTGATGTGATAGTTCACTGCTATAAATTTTCCTCTTAGAACTGCTTTTATTCCATCCCTTAAGTTGTGCTATGTTGTATCTGCATTGTTATTTAATTGCAGATACTGTTTAATTTCTTCTTTAATTTCACCTGTGACCCATTGGTTGTTCAGGAGGGTGTTACTTAATTTACATGTGTTTATGGAGTTTTTGTGGTTCCTTTTGCCATTGATTTCCACTTTCATTTCACTATGGTCAGATAATATACATGGGATAATTTCAATTCCTTTGCATTTACATAAGCATATTCTATGGGCAAGTATGTGATCTATTTTGGAGAACATCCCATGTGCAGCTGAGAAGAATGTGTATTCTGATGTTTTGGGGTGGAACAATCTAGACATCTACTAAGCCCATTTGTTCACATGATTGGTTGAGTTCTGATATTTCTTTATTGATTTTTTGTCTAGATGATCTGTCTGTTTGTGATACTGGGGTATTGCAATCTCTCATTACAATTGTGTTCGTGTTTATTAGATTTCTCATGTCCATTAATATTTGTTTTATATAGTTGTGTGCACCAATATTTGGTGCATATATATTTATAATTGTTATCTCTTCTTGTATTTTTCCCTTAACAAGTATATGGTAACCTTCTTTGTCTCTTTAGATCAGCCTTGGCTTGAATTTCACATTGTTTGCAAATAGAATAGCTACCCCTGCTTTTTACTGTGTTCTTGTTTATGTAATATTTTTTTCCATTCTTTAACTGTCACTCTTTGACTTTCTTTTTTAGTTAAATGTGTTTCGCATATTGTTGGATTTTGTTTCCTGATTCATTCTGCCAGTTTCTCTTGATTGGTGAATTGAGACCATTTACATTGATGGTTATAACTGGTATGTATTAGCTTATCCTTGTCATATTATTTTCCTGTTGGTGGTTCCTTGTCTTTCCCCTCTGTTTAATTGCTTGCTCTGGCTAGTGGCTTCTTTCTATTGATGTTCTTGGAATTGTGGTTTTCATTATCTCTTTCTAAAATGCCCTTCAGAACATTTTATAGGGCTGGTTTGTTGGTCCTGAATTTCTTCAGTTGTTCTTTGTCATAGAAGTATCTTATTTCTCCATTGATTTTGAGGGATAGTCTTGTGGAGTGCCTCATTCTGGGTTGGAGGCTGTTTTCTTTAAGTGTTTGAAATACTTCACTCCAAGCTCTCCTTGTGTTAAGGGTCTGTGTTGAGAATTCTGCTGTGATTCTGATGGGCTTTCCTTTACAGGTGATTTGTTTCTTTTCTCTAACAGCTTTTGATATTCTGTTCTTGTGCTGGATTTCTGGGATCTTGAGTATTATATGCCTTGGTGTAGATTTATTTTGGTCATGAGTATTTGGAGTTCTGTATTCTTCACTTATTTGTATGTCAAATTCTTTTTTCATGTTTGGGAATTTTTCTGCCATTACATCTGTGAACAGGCTCTTTATGGCATTTGCATTGTCTCCTGCTCTTTCATTGACTCCGATCAATCTTATAGTTTTTCTTTGCATCATCTTACAATTGTTGGATTGATGTTTTTATGGTTTCTTGCTACTTTTAAGATATCTTTCTTTTCATGGTGGGTAACTGCAATCATGTCTTCTACATCTGAAATTCTGTCCTTACCTTGGTTTAAATGATTTTGTATACTTTCAATGGAGTTAATCTCCTGGATATCTGTTTAAGTCTATTTCATGGATTCCATTTCTTTCCTGTGTTGGGTATTCATGCTTTCCATCATTTTTCTAAGCTTCTCTATTGTTTTTTTTATTTGTGTGTACTCTAGATTCATTGAGCATGTCCTTCTTTTGATTGTCATTTCTTTTTTATCTGAAAGATTATTTTCTTTATAACCTCTTCTATCTGCTTATTTACTTCTGCTACAATCATTTCAGATAGTTCAGTTAGGTGGCTTCCAATTCCCTCTATGTCACTGTCCCCTGGACTTGCTCTGGCTGAGCTGGATGTCTGGAGTTACATTTTGATTCTATGTATTGTCATTTTCTATTTTTTATTTTATTTTGTTTTCTGAGTTGTTGCTTATAGATTTCTTATGGTAGATAGCTTTATCACTAATATTGAGGCTTCTCTAGAAAATGCCTATTCCTCATAGACATCTTCTAGGTATAGGTGGTTCTTGGTCTTTGTGTCTATCCCAAGATCCTACCTTCCCAATCTATTGAGGATGAGAGGTTGCTATCTATTTAGCTCAGCACTCAGTCATTTGGTACTGGACTATGGTGATGATTATGACCTCAAACAATCACAGTGTTGTCATACAAGGGAGAACAACTGATTATGACAGGTATGAGATCCTGGCTAAAGTAGTACAATTAATAGTGTCAATAGCATCTAACAAAATGCTGTCCCTATTAGTTTAGTACCTTTAACCAGATGAGCAAGCTCTGCCATTATGTAACAAAATCCAGCATAAGCTAGGAACTTGTATGCAATGAGTTTCCCTTTAGTAGACTGATTTTATCCTGTGGGAGGGAAATTTAAGAGGGATAAGTGACAAAACAGATAGTTAAGGGAAAAGAAATATAGTAGAAGCAAGGCTGGAGTGTAAAGGATGAACACCCAAGTTTTGGGAAACTGGACAAGAGAGCAGGAGAGAAAGCATGAAGGAGGAAGCAAAGGATTATTGAAGCAAACCAGAAAGACAAGAGACACTGTTCACGCACATGAAAATATCATAAAATCAAGAGGGATAGTCAAGGAAAGAGAGAAAGAAGATAAATAGAATAGAACAAGAATAGATGTATAAAACCTAAAAAAAACCCTACCAAAACCCACCAGCCTGAAAAAGAAAAACAAATTAAGCAAACAAGGAAAAAGAAAGATAATAAAAATGCTAAAATTCCTCTTGTGTCCATAGTTCTGTGTTAGTGTCCAAGACAGAGCCCTTAAATGCTCTGTGCAGTCCCACCACTTCTGCAGTAAGATCAATGCTGGACACAGGGCTGTTTCTGGCTTCTGGAGAGCTGGGGCCTTTCCCCAGTCAGCAGCCTTCCAGATGTCTCTTGCTGACTTCTCCCCGCCATGATGGTCTCCACACAGCTCTCTCTGCCGCTGCCCTCTGCGGGAGACAGCCTGAGGCTATTCCCAGATCAGTGTACAGTTGGCCCCTCCTATACCTTGCATGTGCTCCTCTGTTCCACTCCTTTGGTTCCTTTCATGCCCTGGCTGTAGGAGCACTGGCTACGGTTGTTTGCTCGTTTGTGTCCAAGGTTGCAGTGCAGAGGGTTGTGTCCCCTTCCTGCCGTTGGCCAAAGCCTCTTGCCTGCCAGTGTCTCAGGTCTCACAATAAAGGGGACACCTGCCTCCATTCCTTTGTAATCAGGTCCAGTCTTAGCAGTCTTGGGAAGTCCTGGGAACCGAGTTTGGCTGGTCCCAGTCCCTACTTCTCAACATAAATTCCCTCAAACAGCTAGCCAACTACCAGATGTCTACATGATTGGACAGCCCTCCCCTTCTTTCTCTCACAGCAGCAATGCAATCCTGGAACCCTGGAACCCTGGACCTCTTCTGCTGTTCTGCTGTTGGAGTTTAAACTCGAGCCTCTCTAAGCAAGCCATTCTGCCTCACTCATCAACTATTGTCCTTGGGCTGGGACTGGAGGACTATTGTCTTGCTCTGTCACACTGCCTTCAAATGTACAAGACTCTTTCAATCCAGGTCCAGTCTTTGTTTCTCAGTGAGCAGCAAAGTTGTTTTCACTGCCTCCCCAGGGGTGCATGCATGTGTATGTGTGGAAAGTAGACAGCTGATCCACCGAATCATGTGTTCTCCAATCTGTAGCAATGGATCCTTCTTTTTTTGGGGGGGTGGTCTCTGGGCTGTTGATTTCCAGACTCTGGGCATTTTGTCTTGGACAAGCTGTGCCTCTGGCATGCACCACTCCATCACTTTTCTCTATTCTCTGATTGCCAGTGTTGTAACTGATTCTTTACCCTCTCTTTTATCCAAATACTTTGCCATGTGATTTTGCTATACTTCCCACTAAAGGAAAAGATTATGCTTTCCTTTCCTACTTAACTGAGGTCTGGCCATGTGCCTTGTTTTCTTTCTTTCTTTCTTTCTTTTTTTTTGGTACTGGGGATCGAACTTGGGACCTTGTGCTTGCAAGGCAGGTGTCAGAACCACTGAGCTAAATCCCCGGCCCTATGTGCCTTGTTTTGGCCAATGAAATGGGGCTGACATGGTAGATCTGAGCTTAGGCCTTAAGAGATAATATGTATATTTCCACCTAACCTCCTACACCTCTACAAGTGCTATAAGAAGTATGTGCCCCCAACTAGCCACTGATTCAGAGGGGATAAGATAATTAGAGCAGAACATCCTCTGCATATGAATACTTGAGTTTTGGGATGGTTTGTTATACTTCACTATAGTGGCTGTAGCTAATTGAAACTTTAGATAATGATGAGCTAATAAGGAACTTTGAGATGGGAGAACAACTTTTAAATACTCTTGTATAAGTACAAAGTTGTATGCAGTGTTCAATATAAAGCTTTATTGAAGGTCTTTAGGTAGATTTTGGGGGGGCTGAATGTTGTTATTATGATGCTGAATATGATTTTTTAAGAAAAATGTTATAAGAAATAATGAGAATTCAGTGTAGAAAAAGACAGAAAATGCCCCTAAATTATGGCAGATCATCATCATCATCTTATTCATTATTGACATTCTTTGCTATTTGAACACTTACTATATTCCCAGAATAGCATTATTATCCCCACTGTTCAGTTAAGGAAACTGAGGCCAAAGAATATTAAATAATTTTCCAAAAATCATTTATTTTAAAAAATTATTTTACCCAGGACTGTCAGATCCTATAGCTAAATTATAACTGTATACTTATATCTCAAGCAGGAAAGATTGGTAATCCATAATCAAACAATACATGCTGATATATATATATATATATATATATATATATATATATATATAGGTACTTTATGAAATATTTGCACAAGTACTATCTTATTGGTTCTCATAAAATTTTTGTAAAACAGAAAACATTATGTATATGATCATTTTAAAGGCAAATACCAAAGTTCTGAGAAATTATGTGATTCTTGATCAAGTTCCTAGTAAGTCCTGGCACTTGTTACAAGCCCACAAAAGATGGAAAATGTATGCTCTAATGCAATATTGAAATATTTGATAAAATGTTGGTACAAAAATTTGAAGACATTGTTCAACTGAGTGAATGTCCCTGGGCAGTTGGTCAAAATATCTGAAAAAAACCAGACTAATAAAAACAATTAAGCCAAACAGTTGAGTCAGTCATTCCCACTAAAGATTTTAATTTACTTTCTCTATTCAAGTGATATGCAAAAAGAACAACTCTAAACTTACTCTGTTGATACTCTTAGGATACATCCTAAATTATTTATTTCTTCTAAAATTTGATTTCTAATTATCTCTGGATCCATTTCAATTTTCTTTAGTAAAAGTGAGATTTTTTTTCTCTTATTACTCTGTAAATCATTATAGGGCCACCACTGTGCATTTCATTTTGCGTTTGTTTCCCCTATCACCAACATTGTTGTACAATATCATTTATAAAGACAAGCTGTTAACATTAGTTTGCAACAATAATAAGTGTCTTTCTCTTTCTGAACATTACAATACAAGTGTTCTGTTTTTTAAAATAAAGGTTTATGCTTTGACAAGTGTTCCATTTGAATTTGTCTCTTTCAGCTTTTCTAAGATGGAAATAAAATTGTCAATCAAAACAACAATATTTGAGGTATTCTAGGCAAAGAATTTTCAAAGGTGGAAACATTCACAGAAGGAGACAAAAGAGTATTGTTATATTTTTAAAAAGAATAAGTCATTAATTACATTACCTATTGCTTAAAATTGGTCATGATTTTATTAGTGGTTTCATAAATCTCTTCCCATATAAAATAATCCAGAAATAAAAATCTATCATTTTTTGCAGTGAATGTAATTTAGTGGAGAGAACTGGTACACTAATCCAAAGAGACCTGAATTTAAAGTGTGGAATAGAACTAGAAACATTAATTACAACTTTAGCATCTATTCCATCTGCCGATGTAACTGATCCTCAAATTTTTAGTGTAAAAACACAATTCAGATCATATAAATCCCCTTTGAAAACCTCCAAATACCAATGTACCTCCATGTAAGTTGGACTTCCCTTTCTCATGAAACTGCCCATAAGACAAAATTCCAAGTGTATTTTGGATGTGATTTCAGGAAACATTGGTAGAGGAACAGGCAAGTGAGACAAGGAAGGGAAGAAAGTCAGATAGGTTTGTTATCACAGCAGTAACTACTATGGGAAATTGGATTTTAATCCCACTGGGAGACTCTAGGCACTAATATAAAAACATGCCTCAAAGTTATCTCAGCTGAAATGCAGCTCCTCATCCATTCTCAGGTGAAGGGCTGCTTTTGGAGCCATAAACTACGGTACTTTGGGTTTGCTGTTAGGCCAAATGTTTCCATGAAACAGTCCATAAGTACAGCCATGGTTTTTGCCACAAAGCTACCTTTGACAATATATGAAGGTGAGAGTGGAGGTGATAAGAGCAAGGCACAATAAGGTGTGCTTTATCTTCCAACAAAGATCTGCATTCAAAACATAAAGTAGACATTAGTCATTTGTATTTAATGCTAAAATCTGAGCCATGACCCTGTGTTTAAGCAATTCTCTGCTACATGAGGTTTGGGAAAGAGCAGAGCTCACCCTCTAACATATAAGTGGACAAAGGGAGTTCCTAGCTTTGCAAACTTCTTTTGCAGTTGGGACTCCACCAATCAGATGCACCCACCTGAGACGTTGACTCTAGGGCAAGTAACACAAAGAAGGTAGGGTAATAGAAAACAGTCCTATGATCTTGGCTGGCAGTGGCAGTAACAGCTAGTTGCTAAAGCAGCTATGGCAAGAGCCTGGGGGCTCAATGGTGCTGGCCCAGTTTTTAGAATTTCCAGCAGCAGTGATGCAGGCTCCTGAGCACAGTGCTTGACAGTGACCATAGTAGAATCCTTACCAGAGGCTTCCTTATTCCCTCAGCAATGTTCATTTTCAGTATCTTATTCTTCTGTCTTTCTAGAAATTCTGGGAGCTATTATTAACTTACTAATATATTTGATGCTTGTTTAATTTATCCAGGGTAAATTTCTATTGCTTGCATCTGTAAATCATAACTAATACAACAGTCTGGCGTGTAACCCTGGAATTATTATTAATAGCCTTTCAAACTAAAACAAACTTTGAGAACCACTGCTCTGGTGTTTGTTTCCTCAAAGGGAAAATACATATAACAACACATGCTCAGTAGAGCACTTGTGGTGTTCAAATAAACTAACTGCCAGAGAAGAGCTTCAAAAGCATGAATAAGATGATTTCACAATTGAAGGCATCAACTAAATGGTGATTTTGGAGTAATTTTCCACTTAAACTGAATGGATTTTATTAAAGCATTTTAACTACCTTGTGAAGGAATCTACTTAAATATGCTTATCTTCCAGAGAACTCCTGGCTATCCTGTGCCCACATTTGGAAGCAATGAACTTGTGGCATATTTATTGATTGCAAAAAATAGCCATGATTCTTTAGCCCTTTATAATGGAACTTTGTACCTTCTACCATCAAGAGTCAGAATCTAGCTCTCCATTCTTTGCTCTGGGCTGGGGAACTTATTTTGGCTGATAGAGTGTGATAGAAATGACAGTGTGTTGAATGCTTTTTCTGAATCTATTGAGATGATCATATGGTTTTTGTCCTTGGCTCTATTGATATAGTGTATTACATTAATTGATTTGCATATGTTGAACCATCCCTGCATCCCTGGGATGAATCCCACTTAGTTAGGATGTATGATCTTCTTGATGATCTTCTGCATTCTGTTTGCCAGTATCTTATTAAGGATTTTTGCATCTGTGTTCATTAGTGAGATTGGCCTATAGTTCTCTTTTTTGGTTGGGTCTTTCTCTGCTTTGGGGATGAAGGTGATGCTTGCTTCCAGGAGTGAATTTGGGAGTATTGCTTCCCTTTTAATTTCATTGAAGAGTTTAAACAGTAGTGGCAGTAGTTCCTCTCTAAATGTCTTGTGGAATTCAGCAGTGAAGCTATCAGGACCCGGGCATTTCTCAGTTGGTAAGTTTTTAATTACATTTTCAATTTCATTGACTGATAATGATCCCTACCCCATTTTATTATTTTCTTTGAGACAAGATCTTGCAAGTTGCCCAGTCTGACCTTGAACTTGGACCTCAACTTCCCGAGTAGCTAGAATTATGGGCATGTGCCATGACACCAGATTGACACACAGAATTTTGAGTTAAATCAAGTACATGATTATTGTTTTAAGCCACTACATTTTGGCATGATCTATTATGCAACAATAGATGACTGATACTATGACCCAAGTAGTTTCTAGGTTCTACCAAGGCCCTGAAACCGTGTGGAACTGTGGGTGGGAGAGTTGATTAAGAAAATTCTTGGCATGGTTCAGGTGCTCAATTTCAGGCAGTAAATATATACGGAAATTTTGCTGACATCTTACTCTAACTCCATTTTCAGTGATTAGGTTCTTGACTTAACTCTCAGCCTGGGTAACTAAGTTCTCTGTCCAATACCCCTCCATATCTTTACAATTAGATATTTGTTAGAGGTGTCTCAAAAATATATCTTGCAAAATGACAAATGACCAACTTTTCAAATCAATATCCATCTAAAGTTAAATATTACCTTCATAGTATTATCTTTTAGGACAGAGGTTAACAATTACTATTGTAAATTTACAATTTTATCAATAAAATTTAGTGGTTAGATTTTAAATGTATAATGTAATGCAATGATAATGACCACATAATTATTAATACAGGGGACCCTGATTTATGATAGTTCAACTTAAGGTTTTATTTTTTTAAATTTAAGATGATGTGAAAGTGATATGCATTGAGTAGAAACAATAATTCGAAGTTTGTAGTTTGATCCTTGCCCAAACTTGACCTATGTAATATGATGCTGGACAACAGCACTGAACCACAGCTCTCAGTCATGTGATGATGGAAAGTAAACAATGTACAGTTGTTCCCTGATTTATGATGGTCTGATTTAGGATTTTTGGACTTCATAATGGATCTATAAGTATGTAAATCTATCATAAATAGAGAAAAAGATGTATGATCATTATTAATCAGTGATCATGTCAATATTTAAATAGTAAGAAAAACAATAATTTGCTTAGTACTAGTCTGTTCTCATGATAGTTAATAGTCTCACTTTCAATTGAAGTTCCTAGAAGAATAAGTGTTGACTGGCTTTGCCAATATAAGATATTGATGTTGATGTTGCCACCAAGTTATATGCTTTCTTCCTTCTGTAATATAAATGACTAAGGTAAAAATCTTATCTACTTATCTCCTTTTTAATGCCCAATCTTTATGACTGGCTGATGGTGATAACACAAATGCACAATCTCACTTCCTATAAATGTAAGTGTTATATACTTCTCAAGAATCTTTCTGAATTTTTCAGAAGCAAAGTTATAATTGATGTCCCCACTATATTGTTCATTTCTGATATTTTTTATGCATCTTTTGCTTGAAATGGTACTTTGAGCAAAAATATTATTGTATCTGAACCTTGAGTCTGAATAGAGCAAAACAACTGATTTGAGAACATAATAATTGGCTTTTAAGATAAAATAGTCCTTGAATTTCCACCTTCACTTCAGCTTTCTTTGCCTGCATACTACCTCCAGCATCTTGACTGGAGAGGATGGACATAAATATCTTTCCATTAGCTATCATACAAGAAACACTTTCATTCTCAAGGCACAATGCTATTCTTTCAACATGATCAAGCAATTTCAATCATTTGCTCCACAAGTAACCATCAGTTATTAAGTATTGCAATGTTATTATTATTATTTTAAAAGTATGGTATTAAGGCTTTCTTATAGTCCAACTTCCCTTTTAAACATGTAGTATGATTCCTCCATCATATTTGGACATCTTGTAAAACACATGGCAAGGCAGTTCTAAAATAACTTCCATCGCTATGTAATATATCATTTCATATTCTCTTGTTTGGCATGAAGTCTGTCTCTTGCTAAAGAATGATGAAAATGTCTGTATTTCTGCTATCCTATAATTTATTTTTGAATGTACGACAAAAATGAGTGAACAAAAATTGTAAGATTGTGGGTCCAAATTATGTATAACCTTCAATATGTTGGTTGGATTTTCAAAGACAATTTATATGATAATTTTATTCACTGATTTCCATCCTATAAGTAGCTTTTCAATCAAATGTGTTATCTTAGCTGTTGTGTAAAACCTAGAATCCCTTGATAAGCAAGTATGGTAAATCAGAAGCACAAGGGAATTCATGATTGATTTGCCAAGTTTTTAAACTTCAGGGAGACTACTGCTAACTTCTGAATTACTGATTGTCTGATATACAAGATACAGAGGTTACCTATTTAGTAGTATCATTAGATTTTTGGAGATAGCAGAATACAATTTAGGATTTTTTTTTCAGCAATAGGTTTTCTAAATAAAACATTGTACCTAGAATTTTTAAAATGTCACAATTCAAACAACTCAGAAATCCGTTCTCTTCAAACTATTAAATTGGTTGGCACTGTATAGAGATAATTTAAAGAAGTTTTTTATTTAAAATTTTAGGCCCTGAAGACTTAACGCTATAAAAAGTCATCTTCTGAAATGTACTCTTTTAAAGTCTCTTAATTTAAAACTCGATGGTGAGAAAAAAAAAAACATGTTTGGAATACTAATTTTTCTCTAACAATTTATACATGGGCTATATCCTTTATATTCTTTATTATAATCAGGATCAAATGCAATTTATTAAATTTATTTTTAGCTTATTTACTATTTTTTTGTTATAATTTGAGCTAGCAAATTTACACTCAGATTTTACATCATTCCCTCAAGGTGTTATGAGTTCTCAGGAGGACTATTTTTCTTGAAATACTCTGTTTAAATGCAAGTAAATAGCTATAATTTAAAATTCCTCAAAGAATATTTTATTAGATACTATGATCGTTCATACACTAAATAACTCTACAAAATTAGAATTAATATGTAATCTAATCTCTATTATTTAGCCTTATATTATTCAAATTGTATAATTGTTAGTTAAAAAGAAAGTGTTCTTTCTAAAGATATTTTTCTCATACACTTTCATAATATTTATAATAACTGTCAATCTTTTCCTTTAACTCTTTGAGAATTTTTAATAACTTTTGTACATAAAAATTAATGGCTTTCATAATCATTGTTAATTATTATAGCATTTTACTTTTGTGATTATAAATGTACATTTATACTATGATTGACTCTTAGAATTTCAACAAATAAAGCGCATAAGGAGATTTTAACACTATGTTGCACTTAGAATACTTATATACATTTGAAAGTAAACATCAAGAAAATAGGGCCGGGGATTTAGCTCAGTGGTCTCGCCACCTGCTGTGCAGGTGCAAGGACCCGAGTTAGATCCCCAGTACCAAAAAAAAAAAAAGAAAGAAATTAATAATAAATCCTAATAATCTATCTTAATGTTATTGTATTATTATTTATATTACTATTGTATTTCTATAAGTATGTATCATGACAACCTAGACAATTTCAAAATCTTTCAAATGATGTTAAAATAGGCAAGTCTATTTTAGTTTTTCAAAGACCACAGCAAAAGCCCAAATTGAAAACCAGATTTTGGCTGAATTCCCAGGTCAAAGTCAAACGTTCATGCTTCCCTACTTTGTATATTTAAAACTCCATCTCAAAGAATAATTTCAAGTGGATTATAAGATTTTCATAAAAGTTTTTATGTACCCTTTCTACCTTTCTCCTTCTGAAAGCAATACATTAGGTTATATGCTCACAGATTTTTGAAGGTTAAGAGTTGAAAAAATCTTAAGTCCTATTTTGTTGATAACATGATAAGGAATGTATGCTTTTAAATCTGAATGTCAGCAATCCTCTGGACCTTATATATATAACCTGTGCCCCCTCCTCCCATTAAGAAATAGAGTCCCTTTCCCTTGAATGTAAACTAGCCAGTCACTTTGCCAATTCCAGCCCTAATCCTTTGGGACAGTTTTTACGTTGGCTTTCTTGGACCCAAGCTGTCAAGGTATAAGAAAGTTTATGTTATCCTACTGTAGAAAGAGGACATCCAGATATGCCCTAGGGGATGAGGATGATAAACAGCCATACAGAGAGAGGATGCATTGAGTAGAATTGAATCTTCAATAAACAATCAATACCAAGACCCCAAAAATGCAAGAAATGCCATCTCATACCTTCCAGCCTAGCCTGTGCAATCATATAAATGATCCCAGGTGACATTCTTGGAATGTAAGAATCCATTGAATCCACAAAATCACACAAAATAATAAATAGCTATTGTCTCAATCCATTACATTTTGGAGTGGTTTGTTCCTATCAGTAACAAGGGTGGACATTTGTACCTAGTATGTGGCTACTAAAAAAAGTTCAAACATGTGACATTGACACTAGGCAAAGGTAGAGGGCAGAAGAGAAGTGAGGAAAATGCTTTTGGAGACTGGAAAAGGGGAAATAAGGTTTTCATTGGCAAAATATTTGACAAGATCTATGCCTGCCATAACTTGAAAGATAAAAAGGAACCCAGTGAACTTGTGCATTTGGCTAAATTTCCAGATAAAATCTTAAAGATGGCAATTGACTTCTTTTAGCCCTCTAAAAAAGAATGTATTACAAATTATTTCTAAAGAATTTAGAAGAAATAAAGAGGATCTGAGACAGTCTCCTCAACTGCGAACAGACTCAAAATCTGAAAGAGACTCAGGGAAAACAAAAAATTCAGATGCCACTAGTAAACTGTGGCCTCGGGGTCAAGATCTACTGAGAAATGAGGCTGACATATATTTGTTACATATGCCAAATAATATCAAATCACCACAAAAATTCTTCATTAGGTATCACAAACATACACTAATGAAAATAAAAACTGAAACAAGTGAGGCTGAACAATTTAATGCAGTAACTAAAAAATCCTTTCAGCTAGACAATGGGGCCTTTAAAAATAATAAGGTCCTAGATCCACAATATTTTGATTCACAAATCAATGTAAAGAAAGCCTATTTAAGAAGATTTGTAGCCAAAACTTCTAAAAATACAATAGATTATAGTTTGTAGAAATTATAATATGTAGAAAAACTAGGAAGTTCACTCGTATTTGGAGCCCTAACCACATATGGCTGGTAGATTTCAGTACTGGTATGGACCAGTGATTGCTGTATGCCTTCCATCTTCTCCTTTGTCTGGGTGCATCTATCATGATTTCCCCTTCCCTGTCTCACTTTTGTATGTTGGGGGATAGATAACATGCATTTTTAATTCACAATTTTCATGTTTGAGAGAAACTATACCTGAGAAGCTACAAAAAAGAAACTGCTCCTAAGGATCCTTTATCCATATCTGAACTAGTTTTAAACGATAAAATCCTGGAACTTGAGCTAATGCTACAATAGTATAACATTGTTGAGGATGCTGTTTAGTGCATTTTGCACAAAGAAGGTATGTGAATTGGTGGTGGTGGTGGGTAAATTTTTGTAGGTGGCTACCAAATGTGTCCATGAGAATTATTTTACTTGTACTTGCATGCTACTTCTCTCATAAGGGGGAAGCGTGTAGCTAGCTTCCTTTTTCTTGAATCTAGGCTAGTCAGGGACTTTCTTTGGCTAATAGAATTTAACATAAGTTCCACTGTGTCAGATTTGAGTTTGGACCTTCAGTGGTAGTTTAAACTTTTGTTTCATTGGAACTCAGTTTCCATATGCAACAATGTCTCAGCTATCAAGCTGAAAGCAGAAGGTATGTAGCAAGGCTCTAGATAATGAGCTACCATGTGGAGAAAATAGAACTGAAGCACTCCAAGTGACGATCAACATCAATGAGAAAGAACCCCTCATGGACCTTATCGATCAGAACAGGTACCAACTGAATGCAGTAACCTGATTGAGCTCAACTTATACTACAAAGCAAAGAATTGTCAAATCAACAAACAGAGTCATGATAAATAGTGAATTGTTGATTTAAGCCAATGAGTTATGAGGTAGTTTGTCACATACCCATAAGGAACTGAAGAGAGTAGAAATGTAAAACATTTTAAGTGATAAAAAAGATGTTACCCTGCTACTTATGAAATTAATTTGGTTAAACTATGTTTCTTTTAGTTAAGACATATATTCTTTTTGTAAAAATTAATTTGTGCCCCTTTAAAAAGACTTTGAAGGCTATGAAACAATAGCTGAGAATTTGTGTCACTTAAAGAAAATTTAGGGAGTATAGAAAAACAGTTGAGAAACTGAGTGAAAAAAGGTGTAGAAAGTTGGATAGGCTGTTGAAAAGAATGTGTGTTCTACTGTTGTTGGATGAAACACTGTAGATGTCTGTTAAATCCAGTTTTTCTATGCTATAGTTTAATGTTGATATTTCTTGGTCAATTTATTGTATGTGCTTGACCTATTTGTGAGACTGGGATATTAAAGTCACCCCAATATGACTGTATTAGAGTTTATCTGTCCTTTTATGCCATGTACTTTTTGTTATGAAATTGGGTGTTATCTCTCCTGGGTGAACTGTTCCCTTTACCACTATATAATGACTTTTAGTTTGAAGTCAACTTTGTCAGAAATAATAATAGCTACTCCTGGTATTTTCTGGCTCCAACTACTTGAAAGATCATTTTAATCCTTTCATTTTTAGTCTTTGTGTGTACTGATGGATAAGGTATGTCTCTTGCAGGCAATTTATAGTTGAGTCTTGTTTTTTGATCCAATCTGTATCTTTTGAATAGAAAGTTAAGACCATTTATATTGAGTATTGTTATTGAAAGGTATGTACTGGTTCCCATCATTACACTATTTTTTCAATGATTGATTCCCTTCTCTTTTTCTTTCAGGTACTCTTCTAGGGATATTTATTTTTCCCTGGCCTAATGGATATTGTTGTTGTCCTTATTTGTGTTTAGAATCCCCTTAATTATTTTTTGTAATGCTGGCCTGGTAGTTAGGAATTTCTTTAGGTTATCTTTATCATGGAAGGTTTTTATTTCTCATTCAATTTTGATGGCTAACTTTGCAGGATACAGTAATCTGTATAGGCAGTTATTTTCTTTTAGAGCTTACAAAACTTCACTCCAAAGATCTTGGCCTTAAAGGTTTGGGTTGATAAATCTACTGTTATTCTGATGGGTTTATCTTTGCAGATGATTTGGTGCTTCTGATTAGCTTTTAATATTTTCTCTTTGTTCTGAGTTTCTGGCCTTTTGACTATGATACGTTGTGGGGAGGTTCTTTTCTAATCATGTCTATTTGGGTTTCTAAATGCTTCTTTTACCTGAGTATCTATCTCATTCTCTAGATTTGGGAAATTTCCTGCAATAATTTCAGTGAATAATTTTTATGCCCTCATCCTCCACCTTGACCCTTTATTCAACTTCAATGATCTTTAAGCTTGTTCTTTTAGAGTAATCTATAAGTTCTTTTTTAAAAATTAATTTTATTGGTACATTTTAGGTATACAATATAATGACATTCATCATTGGAGATTTGTACTTTTACATAATATATCTTGATTCTTATTTTTCCCCATTCCCTTGCCCTCATTTCAACCCCTCCACCCCTCTATATTTACAAAGACTTTGTTTCCATTTTTTCATTTTATCATTTTAATTCCATTCCCTTCTTTCCTTTCCCCTACCGCTCCCACTTCCCCTTCCCCTTGGTACCTTTTCTTCCTATTTCACATTATCTATTATACATTTTGATCCTTATTTATACTTTCAGTTTCTCACACCAGAGAAGCTATTTGGTATTTTCACACATGTGTCCTATTTATTTCACTTGAGAGTATCACCTCAATGTGCATCCGTTTAGCTAAAAATGTTTCTAATTTCTCATTCTTTATGGCGGAATAGTACTCCATTTTATAAAAAAAAAACCCACATTTTCTTTATCCAGTCTCCAGTTGATGAGCAATTGGGCTGTTTCCAAGTTTTAGCTATTACAAACTGTGCCACTATGTATATGGGTGCACATATATCACTGTGGTATGAGTCTTTTAATTCTTGGACAATCAGTGATACATGCACACTCATGTTTATAGCAGTGCAATTCACAATATCTAAACCTGGAAACAGCTTAGATGCCCATCAACAGATGAATAGATAAAGATGGTGTGATGTATATACATGAAGGAATATTATTCTGGCATAAAGAATAATTAAGGCATGTCACTTACAGAAAAATGCATGGAACTTGAGACCATAGTGCTAAGTAAAATAAATCAGGCACAGAAAGTTTAAAATTACATGATTTTTATATGAAAATTTAACATATAAATATTTTTATATATTTATATTTAACATATAAATAAACAAATGGCCAAAATAAATGAGAAATGTTAAGAAAGAAGAAGGCAGACTCTTTGGAGATGGGAAAAAGGATCACTTCACATTAAACCTTAAGGAACTAGAAAAAGAAAAGCAAACCACTTCCAACATAAGCATAAGGAAGAAAATAAAGATCAAAGTACAAGTAAATAAGAGATTATAAAAACAATGGCAATATTAATGAAAATATATATAGGCTGTTATTTTGAAAATATAACCAAAATTGACAAATCTTTAGCTAGACTACAAAAAAACTCAATCGTCCTAGAAAGAACACTAAGAAGAAGGAATCTGCATAACAAACCTTAATAAATAAGTCCATCACAGTCCATTAGCTTTCTCCAAATTTGCCTTCCTAAAATTTATCATACCTGGATGTTCAAAATCCTTTAAATGTAAGTTGATTTTTTGAAAAATAGCAAAACACACCAACCCTTTAGCTATTTTAAGAGAAAAGATTATTTAAATAAAAAAATTAAATAAAAGAATTACAACTGATGACACACAAACACAAATGATCATAAGAGATTACCATAAATAACTGTACACCAACAAACAGGATAACTTAGAAGAAAAGGATAAGTTCCTACCCATAGGCCACCAAGACTGAATCATGAAGAACAAGAAAATCCAAATAGACTAATAATAAGTAAAGAGATTGAACAAGTAATAAAAAATTTCTCATCAAATAAAAGCTCAGGATAATGGCTCCACTCTTGAATTCAACCAACACTAAAGAACTAATAGCCCTCATTCTTAAACTCTTCAAAAAATTTGAAGAAGAAAGCATACTTTCAAACTCATTATATGAGACCAGCAATACCTTGATACCAGAGATAGACCAGGATACAAACACACACACAAAACCCCATAAAATTTAGAGATCAATATGCATGATGAACATAGATTCAAACATCTTAAATAAAATACTAGAATACCAAATTCAGCAGCATATGAGAAGAATTATTTCATCATAATCAAGTGGGACTTATCCCTGGGAGGCAGGAATAGTTCAACATATACAAATCAATAAATATGATAAACTACATTAACAGAATGGGGAACAAAAATCATATGATCATCTAATAAAAGGCATATGATCATCTAATTTGACACAAACTTCATTTAATGATTAAAAAACTCTCTCAAATTAGATGTGAAAGCAATGTATCTTAATTAGATTATAAAAGGGATGTGTCACAACATGATAGTGGCTATACACACCAAGACCATACTTAATGTTATACTCGATAAAAAGTTGAAATCTCATTTCTGTTCAACAAAGTACTGGAAGTCTTAGAATAATTGGACAACAGAAAAAAATAAAAGGAATCCAAGTCAGAAAGGAAGTAAATTTCCTGTGCAGAACATGACTTTACATAAAGAAAATCCTAGATTCCATGAAAAACTGTTAGAAATAATAAATTCAGTAAAGTTGTGTGATATATATCAACATATAAAAATCATTAGTATTTCTGTACACTAACAATGAAGTATCTGAAAAAGAAATCAAGAAAACTATTCCATTTACAATGGCTGCAAAAAAACCTTAGAAATAAATTAATCAAGAGAGTGAAAAATCTGTACACCAAAAACTATAAAAACACTGATGAAGGAAACTGAAGAAGACACAAATACAAGGAAATGTATCCCCTGTTCATGAATTAGAAGAATTAGTGTTAAAATGTCCATACTACCCAAAGTGACCTATAGACTCAATTTCATTAACAAAATTTCAATGACATATATCACATAAATAGAAAAAAAATCCTAAAATCAAGATAGAATCACAGAAAGACCCTACATAGCTATAGCAATCCGGCAAAAGAACAAACCTAGAGGAACCACATGGCAATTTGAAATGTACTACAATGTCATACTAGTTGAAGGAGCATAGTGCCGACATTGAAAGAGATACATAGACCAATGAAACAGAAAATAGAGTCCTGAAGTAAATCCACACATTCACAGTCAATTCATTTTGGAAAAAGATGACAAGAAAATACAAAGGAATGAATAGTGTTCATTCAATGAATAGTGTTGAGAAAACTGAGTATCTACATGAAGAAGAATGAAATTAGTCCTCCAATTAATAACATATACCAAAATCAACTCAAAGTGGATTAAAGATTGAAACATAAGACCTGAAACTGTAAAACTACTAGAAGAAAACAGGACAAAATCTCCATAACACCAATCTTGGCAAAGATTTTTTAATCTGACCCTAAAAGCCAACAGTACAACAAAAGCCAAAATAAACCAACAGTATTACATCAAATTAAAAAGCTTCTGTACAAAAAGTAAAAGAATCAATAAAATGAAGAAATGGTTTTCAAAAGGGGAAAATAGATTTTCAAATGATATATCTGATAAAGGGCTAATATCCAAAATATATAGGGAATGTAAACAACTCGATATTAAGAGAACATATGGCTCAATTTTTAAAAGATGACAAAAGAACCTAAATAGATACTTCCTAAGGTAAGATGTACAAATGGCCATCAGGTAAATGGGAAAAAATGTTCACTATCACTAATCTCCAGAGAAATTAGGACTAAAATGAAATATTATATAAATTGTTTTGGAAGGCTATTATCAAAAAGACAAAAGATGATAAGTGTTGGTGAGGATGTGGAGAAAAAGATGTCCTTTTATACTGTTGAGGGGAAATGTAAATGAGTACAGTCATTGTAGAATATAGTATGGAGGTTTTGAAAAAAAATAGAATAGAACTACCATATAATTCAACAATCCCTCTACCAGGTATATATGTATATATAAAGGACATGGAGTGAGCATATTAAAGAGATATCTACACCTCAGGCAGTAATATTTACAATAGCCAAGCTATGGAGCCAGTCTAAGTGTCTATCAATGAATGAATGACAAAGAAAATATAGTATACATACACAATAAAGTACTATTTGGCCTTTTTTAAAAAAAGAGGAAATTCCTGTCATTTGTGATAACATGGATAAACCTAGAAGGCAAAATGCTAACCAAAATAATCTAGGCACAGAAAAACAAATATTTCATGACTTAATCTACATACAGAGCATAAAATGGTAGAATTTACAGAAAGAGAGTAAAATGATGGTTAGCAGGGATTGGGAGGTAGGGGATTGGGAACATGTTGATCAAAGGATATAAAATTTTAGTTAGACAGGAGATATAAGTTCAAAGAGATCTTTTGTACATCATGTAGTCCACAGTTAATATAAACGTATTGTATATTTGAAAAAATTTCAGAGAGTATATTTAATTTTCTTACCGTAAAAAGTATGTAAAGCCATGCTTGTGTTAAATAACTTGATTTAGCTATTCTATAATGTATGCATGTACCAAAAAATCATGTTGTTCACCACAAATATATACAATTTTATACTTGCCAGTTAAAATCAACTAATCAGTCAATACCTAAATTGAAGTTTAAACTCTTAACAGTATATAAGTTTTCATTTATTATTGGCTCTGATAGTTTTAAAGATCTGTGCATATTTTACTTCTCATAGAAGAAAATCAGCTAATATTTTGTCATAATACTATGCCAAGAACAAACTAACATCTCAAGAAGATCATTCTTTGTTAGGCACACTGACCCTGAATTAGTTACAATACAAAGGATGATTGAAATATATGGTGAATGTTTAATTTTTAAAAATTATTACAATAAAAGATACATTGTATTAATCCCCCTCAAAATACTTGCCTTTATTTTGATCACACTTATTTCATCACTCTTCCACTTTCTGAAGTGGTTCTGGAGGTCTTGTTTTGTTAGGAGGTATGATAAAAAATACAGTGAATGCTGCTGCCAAGTGCCATCCAACAGAAAGACAGCTTCTGAAAACATTACAATGTGTCCTCATGCATGTTATTCATCAGACTTGGTACCATGTGACTTCTGGCTTTCCCCTGAAGTCCAAATGAGCATGAAAAGTAAGGATTTTGAATTGATTTAGGACATCAAGGCAGCCATGACCGTCCAACTAAAGACATCCAGAGGTGTTCCAGAAAGTTCCAAGAATGATGGGATAATTGCATTTGAAGGGGAAATGTTTTAGTATTTTAGTATTTTGGCTTCCACAGAGAATAGGGGTAAGAATGTTGAAGAAATTCCACTCCTGAGTTGTAGGCTGACAGGGCCTTATATGACCTAAGGCTAGACCAAGACAGGAAAGAATGAAACTCTCCTCCTCTACCTCAAGGTAAGAACCAAATAATAAATAACAACAGTCTACTTCTGGGAGAGAGTTAGCAGCAGGGAGAGAGAGTATCGCTATGATGCAAAAACCGAGAAGAATCAGAAAGTCTATGGAGGAGTGAGAACACTGAGAAAATTTTTTCAGCCCGTGACCTTCTCTCTAAATATAAAATAAAAGCAGTCCACTCCTAGAGAAATTTGAAGCCTATAAAAAATTGAAGGTAAGACTAGTAAAAGTGAAACCCCAAACTAGTTCAATTGCTAACTAGATCGGCTGTGTTTCCCCCCTTAACTGCCTGAAAGAAGTGTATCTATTTAAAAATGTAAATACTATTTGCCTCACACTCTAGTGCTAACATCATATAGTCAATTAAAATTACAAGAGGCAAAAAAAAAACCCAAATCAAAAGTTAAAAAATAAATAGAGTCAAAAAATGGGACCATCAGACAAAGACTTTTAAATAACTGATTATTATGTTAAAGATTTAATGAAAAAGTTGCATAACATGGATAAAAGAAATACTATGAATTAATAGAGAAGTAGAAAGTATAAGAAAGAGTAAAATGGAAAGGTTTGAAATGAAAAATTCTCTCAATGGACTTATCAGAAAATTAGACACATTTCAGGACAGATTCAGTGTACTAGAAGATTGGTTAATATAAATTCTGTAAACTGAAATACAAAAATGGCCAAAAAAAAGTGGAAAAAAAAAACGTAGCAAAGCTCCCAAAAACTCCAGGACAATTTCAAACAGTCTAATCTATAGTCGCAGAAAAAGGAAAAGAGGGGAGGGGAGGAAAGACAAAGAAAAGACAGGAGAAAAGGGGCAGAACGGATATTTGAAGAGATAATGTCTGATAAGTTTTAAGATATAGTGAAATATATCAAAGACATCCAAGAATTGCAGAGAACCTCAAGCATGATGAATATCAGCAAAAGCACACCTCCATATATCATAGTCAAACTAATGAAAACAAAAGATAAAAGGAAAATCTTGAAAGAAGCCAAGGGAAAAAGATACAGTGCATGTAGAGTAACAAAGAAAAGATTTAGGGCCGGGGATTTAGCTCAGGGGCACGGCGCCTCCCTTGCAGGCTCAGGTCCTGAGTTTGATCCCCAATACCAAAAAAAAAAGATTTAAAGGTTATTTATTATCTGAAATAAAGAAAGTGAAAACATAATTGGGTAACTTTAAAATACTAAAAGAAAAAAAAACCTGTCAATCCAGAATTCTATGCCCAATGAAAATACCTTTTTAAAATAAAGTGAATTAAAATCTTTTCTGGATAAATATAGACTGAGAGAATTCATTGGTAACAGACTTGTTCCATAAGAAATCTTAAACTTCTTCAAACAGAAGAAGTATGATAACATAAAAACTTGAGTCTACAAGGAAATAAAAGCACCAGAATTTATAAAAAACAAAGGTAAAATTTAAAATATAGGGTTTTACATTTGATGATGGACTCTCAGACTTAGGGAAGTTTACGCTAAGGAAAGAACGCAAAAGGTAGAAAAAGATTTATCCACAAAACTTCATTATAGCAATATGTATGGTAATGGGAAACATGGAACCTAAATGACTCACAATGTGGGAAATTATAATGCCTTCTTCTTCAGGATTATTTTGGAGAATCACCTAAGTGTTGATCATGAGGAATTTGAGTGACAGAGGAAAATGTTTCTAACTTAATATTAACTCAAATAAACAGGCACATATTTTATGTAAAATTGGTTTATATGTATGGAAGATTATGCAGAGGAAGAGGTGAACATAATTTGAATATTAACAGTGATTAGATCTGAGTTTTGTTATTACTGAATTTTTGTCTTAATATCTTCTGTAATTTATTATTTTTGCTATCATACAAAGCATTAATTAAATAGATGACTTTCCCCTTGCAAATACGAACATAAATTTCTGAATGTAAAAATCTTCAATGTTTTTATGTACATAATCTCTATTTGTTCTGACTGGGAATCCTGCAGAGGATCTCTGTTTGTATTCTCCAAGTTAGCTAAACCTTCAGACATAGAGACATGGCTAGTGGGTATTATTTTAGGGAACAACTCCTTTTCTGGAATTGTGTAAGTTGGAAAGACATTCTGTTAGCTCGTTCTTCACACCAATAAAATCACAATCAAAACAAGAACAAAACAAAAAAAGCCTATGATATATTCTGTTTAAATCAAATACTAAAAATGTATTCCTTTAAACCTATTTTAAATCTACACGAATGACAGATTTTATTTTTTCTTTATATGCTTTTCTTAAGGTAATAATCAATTACTTTCTACCTGTATCAGTGTGAGTTAGATTAGCTCATTTACCAATGTAAATCTGTCTTGGTCTCTTTAGTTTGCTATAACAAAATATAATTGACTGGGTGGTTTAAAAACAACAAAAATTTAACCATGGAACCTGCATATTCAGTGTCTGATGAAAGCCCATTTCCTAGTTCCTAAGTGGCCATTTTCTTGCTGTATCATGGTAGAAAGTGAGAGGGAGCCCTTGAAGTCCCTTTTATAAGGGCACTAGATTCAGTTGGGACCTGTGCTTCCTAAAGGTTTCACTTCCTACTACCATGATCTTGCTGATTAAGATTTTAGTATGTTTTCTGGGAAAGAAACATTTAGTCTATCGAAACATCAGTTAGAAACTCAAGGAGAAAGAAAGTAGAAGTTGAGAAAACTAGTGCTTTTGGCTACTCCCAGGCTTGATGATTTGCTAGGGGGACGCACAGGACTCAGGACATAGTTGTATTCCTACTCAGATTTATTAGAATGAAAAGACATGATCAAAATCAACAGAATGCAAAACTGCATGGAGTGAAGTCAGGAAGAAATCAAGCACAAATTTTTAAAGATCCTCTTTCAGTGGAATCACTAGAGATTGTTCTTAATTTCCTCAGCAATGAGCTGTGACAAGATGTGTGAAATAGAGAACCAGTACCCAAAGTATTCACTGAAGGCTGGTCACATAGAAATCTTCTGCCTAGTTCATAGCAAAATTCCACACTCTCAGAAAGAAAACGAAACAGGGGTTCTGTATAAACTATATTGTTTGTACATACACTTAAGGCACAGCAACCCTCTATTATCAGTTAGGTGGTGAAACTCTCCAAAAATCCATGTTCCCAAGTGCCAGCCAAAGGTCTTTGTGAACAGGCCATTGGAGTATAGCAGCCACAGAAATACCATGGCAACTCTTTTCCACACAGTAGTACAGTGGACATTTAATTGATTCCAACTCTTCAAGATCTGGGGGAAAAGAGAAAATATTTCCACTGGAGAAAATATCACTTGCTGCTTCTGAATAATTTTTGTTACAAATTATGCCTGTTGTTAATATTTCAAGGACATATCTGCACAATGGATTTCAATGTAAAGAAACAGATGTATGGATTATGTTGAGAGCATGGTTAATGTGAGGCATTTCCAGTAGTATGAAATTAAATGTTAGTAAGAAACCAAAATTTTATTTATGGATGCACATTAGCAAGTATTAATTTTCACTCATAGTTAATAATAAATAAAATTGAAGTATCAAACATCTGTAGATAAATTTGAATAGTTAAATTAAATCATACTGGAGAGAGCTGGAAGTGATATTTAGAGCCCTTTAAAGCAAAAAAGAGTAGCAATACATGACATTTTCCAAAATGTCAACCTAGCATGGAAATTGACCCCTATTCCTTCATACAGAGACTCATTCAAACAAGGAAGTGGCTATTTTGACTGACAAATTTGTAGAACCCCAAAAGAATATCAGTTGCCTCTAAAGATAACCCTAGCTTTAGGAAAAGTCTGCTGATGGAAACATCATTATTTTCAGCACTTTTCATTGACATATTTTCTCAACCTATCTCCAAATATGTTCTGATGTAGACAGAAAGGAGTTCTAATGCTAGTGGACAACTGAAAAATACATAATACTTAGCAGGAGAGCAACCTTGATTCAAATATTTATGTCACCAAATAAATGTATGCACTGGCCAAACTTCTTGGTTTCTTTTTTTTTAGTTCTTTTATTGGTACATTTTAGGTATACAATTTGTTTACATTTATCATTGGGTGTTTGTACCTGTACATGATGTATCTTGGTTCTTATTTTTTTCCCCATTACCTGTGCACCCTTCACCCCCCTCCGCCCTTCCCTATTTACATAGATTTCATTTCCATTTTTTTTCTTTTCTTATAGTTTTTCCTTTCCCTCTTTTCCTTTCCCCTTCCCCTCCCTTAACTCCTTCGTCTTTGGACCTTTTTTCCTATTTCAAATTATCAATTATTCATTTTAATCATTTTAACCCTTGTTTACACTATCAGTTTCTCACACTAGAGAAACTATTCCATATTTACACGTGTGTCTTATTTATTTCACTTAAGAGTATGGCCTCGATATGCATCCATTTAGCTATAAATGACTCTAGTTTTTCATTCTTTATGGCTGAGTAGTACTCCATTTTATAAGAAAAACCGACATTTTCTTTATCCAGTTTCCAGTTGATGGGCACTTGGGCTGCTTCCAAGCTTTAGCTATTACAAACTGTGCTGCTATGAACATGGGTGCACACATATCACTGTGGTATGATTCTTTTAATTCTTTTGGGAAGATACCCAGCAGGGGAATAGCTGGGTCAAATGGGACCTCTAGTCCTAGTTCTTTGAGGTATCTCCATACTGACTTCCACAGTGGTTGCACCAGTCTGCACTCCCACCAACAATGGAGAAGGGTTCCTTTCTCTCCACACCCCCACCAGCATTTGTTACTGGTTGATTTCTTGATAGCAGCCATTCTTTTTGGGGTAAGGTGGACTCTCAGTGTTGTTTTCATCTGCATATCTCGAATGACCAGTGATGTTGAACATTTTTTCATATATTTGTTTGCTGCTTTTACTTCTTTGTCTGAGAAATGTCTGTTCATTTCAGATGCCCATTTTTGAATTGGGTCTTTGAATTTGGGGGGTCTGATTTTTTTCAATTCTTTATATATTCTACATAGCAGCCCTTTGTCTGAGGTACAGCTGCTAAAATTTTTTTCCCATATTGTAGGTTGTCTGTTAGCTCTGTTGGTGGTTTCTTTTGCAGTGCAGAAGCTTTTTAATAAGATGAGATCCCAGTTGTTGAGACCTGAGCATCAGTGGAAAAGATTAGAATATGCAGAAACAACTCCAGAATGCTCAGCCACCTCATCTTTGACAAAGGAGCCAACCACCATCATTAGAGGAAAGATAGCCTATTTAATAAATGGTGTTGGAAAAACTGGATTTCAACCTGCCAAAGATTAAAACTAGACCCATACCTATCACCATGCACTAAACTAAGATTGAAGTGGATTAAAGGTATAAATATTACGACAGAAACACTAAACTTGCTGGAAGATAAGTTAGGTAGAACTCTTGAAGACATTGACATAGGAAAAGAGTTCATGAACAAAACCTCAGCAGCACAGGAACTAGCAGAAAGATTCTCTGTTTCTTTAAATCTTAGTTTCCTCCTATATAAAATGCTTACAACAGTAAGAAACCCAGAAGGTCATTATAAGTATTACACTAGATTAAACATTCCTAGTAAATTGCATATGATAGGAGTATTGTGAAAGGTCAATAGCATTATCCTTTACAATTTTATCCTTGAGGTGTTGCATCATAATTCTTTATTTTAGACACTACATGAGCCATTATTTAGAAGTGAATAAAGCAAGAAGTCCCTGTGATATAACCAGAAACAAAACCTCTGTTAATGTGATGTCCTCGACATCTACTCTTACAAATCTATGTTAAGAGTGAAAAGGCTTTATTTTAAAGGAGAGTTTAGTGAGCTACAAATTTTTCTTAATAATGAAAGCAAGGAAAGTACAGATTCTTCTTTTTCTTGTTTAATATAGAAGCTGAAAGGGTTTTTTAAAGAAAAATTTAATAAACAGGCAAAGGTAAAGAACTCCAATCCCACTGCTCATTTACATTCCCCAATTTCTGATTGAATTCCTTGTGAGGAGTGCCATAAATCTCTTGCAATGGGGGCTTCCTGTAGAGTACACCGTGTGACAAAATTAGAGGGGATGATTGCACATCAACATTAAAACAACATGAAGTACAGACCTTCAGCTCACCCAGGAAAAGGATTTTTTGTGAAGGTGATATTTCTCAAGGCACTGAGCTTCAGTTTGTGGATATTAAAATGATTTTACAGCAGCTGTTGAAAATCTAGTTCCGATTTAGAGAGGGTGGTGAATTACAAAATTAAAGAGATTCTAAAATGAGTAAACATATTTATTTCTCCCACTCCCTAGGATGAAGAAAGAAAGAAAAAGAACATGTGGAAAATCATTTCTGTATTTAACATAAATAATAATGAGAATGAGATGCTATAAAATGGGATAGATTCCATTCAAACATAGCAAAAGACAGGTACTCACATTTCACATTGTATATCCATACAGTTCTCTCTTTTTACATAATATTGAAGGTTCTCATTGGCACAGAATGATCCTCAGTTTTTCTGTGTACCTTGCACCTGTAAGACATAGGAAAGGGGATAAAAGGTGTAGTGAATGTTGTAATAATTTTAATTTATTCATGAGACAATCATTTTTCCCCGATGAAGCTTAGATAAAAGAAGTCATTTTTCTTATGCATGGAAATGTTACAGTATAAATACAAACTCATGCAACCATTGCATAGTTGTTGTATCCAAAAGTTGTAGATGGAGGTTTCACTTTTATTCTTTGAGCCAACAATAACATTCTTTCTTCTTCTCGCTATAAGTCCCTACTCCTTTTTGTCTCTACTCCTTATAAGTAAGTAAATAACCTTGCTGTGGCCCATGAAGGGCACTTCTAATTCTCTACTGTTGCTTTCAGAAAAAAAATCTTTATGCCTGCTTCTGATGATTGTATAGGTAAATAATATTATTTTTATATTGGCTTTTAAATTAGTCTTTCCTGACTTGTAACAACAATCTTGATTAACACTGAGCTGTTAATATGAAGGTCAGTAAATCCCCTAACATGAAGAATGCTTTGGAAGGCAGCTGGTTTTAGAAAAGCCTGGGCTTTGAAGTGAGAATGAAATAATTTTGAATTCCTGCCCTGTCACTAAGCTGCATGTATTTTTATTTCACTTAACCTCTCTAAATATGATTGGTCAATGAGGATGTAAGTTTCTAGATGTATGAAGAGGCTTAACTGAGAAATGACCTTTGTAAAGTATTTAGTAGAGTGCCTAACACATAGTAGGAATTCAGTAAGTGATTGCTATTATATTCAAGAGTGAGTAATTTTTTCCCAAGAGTGAAGAGAGCGAGAAGACAGATTAGGAAAGGTTTCAGTAAGAAGATACTTTTGCAACTTGACCGTATGGAATGGCTTATATATGCAGTCTGACAATCAAAACATTAATTTTCTCCAAAGTCGTTTGTCCCTGAATACCTCCTCCCATGCAGAATGTAATGAAAGGCTCAAGGCTTGCTGGTTTCTATTTACAGTTTCTATAGAAACACTCTCTGTGGTGACCTTTGCATTTAAGAATGGTGTAGAGAATTGAGAACTGTTCATCAAATCTCTTTCCTCTTTTTCCTGAGAAACTAATTAGAATTAACTTTTTCTAGCCTCGCATGACCATTTGACTGAGTTTCAGGCAGTGGAGTGTGAATGGAATTGATATACACAACCTCTTGCATTGCCCATAAAAACTCCAAAGTGCTATCCTTTGTGTTCTTCCCTAATTTCCCAGCTTAATGCTAATGAACATGGGAATTTTGAAAACAGTGCTGGCTATCTGCTCACTAGGAAGCCCAGATAGGACTTTCTGTGAACAAGAAATAATTTCCATGATATTACATTTTGAAAGCTTACTTTTTATGACAGCTAGCTTTATCCCAGTCAGTGCAGATGATGATTATAAACCTTTTCTCTGTCCATTTTTGCCCATCATATTACTCTCATTCTATGTCATTGCTTCTCAGTCAGGGACAATTTTGTCCCTTAAACAACATTTGGCAATATCTAGAGGTATTCTTGGTTATCTTGCTGGGAAATGCTACTGGCATCAAGTGGCTGAAGGCCAGAGATACTGCTAAATGTCCTACAAGGCACAAACCAGGCCTCTCCCTACCACAAGGAATGAGGCCAGGATACTCTTTTTAACAAGCCCTCTATAGTTCTACAAATGATTTGTACTTTCTCTTCTCTAAGATGTCCTGCTTTTGTAAACAATGAACAAATTGATTTTAGTTTTGGTGTCTAATAGCAAAATGAAAATTTGTGCAGAATTATGGCTTATTTCTAAGCCTCTATGCAAGCCCCTTCCGTTCACAGCTGCCACACAGTTGCAAAATTCATGGGAAAGTAGGAGGCTTGTCACTGTATTCTTAGGCCCTACAACAGTGCCTGGTACATATGATGAAATGAATCAATGTTTGCTGAGTGAATAATTGCATTTCAGAATGCAAAGGTAGTGGTGAAAAGTGGGGCATGCAGAGAACACTCGGCCCATTTCAAGGGACAGCAACTACTCAGATCTTGGAATTGTTGCCTGGGTAAGGAAACCCGAGTAGCTGATTTTATGTAAAGTCTCCCAATTTTAAAATATTGTTAGCAGTTTTAAAAACAGAAAAATACTGGGGCTGGGGATTTAGCTCAGTGGCATCATGCCTGCCTCACAAGCACCAGGACCTGAGTTCGATCCCCGATACCAATAAATTAATTAATTAATTAATTAAAGACAGTTTTAAAAAAACAGAAAAATACTATATAGGCACTGTTTAGACCAGACAATATATATCTGTGAGTATCGTTTGAATCCAGGATTCCCACCTACCACTAAATTAATATTATCATTAATAGCAGTAGCTATCATCATTGAGCTTTCACACTGCATTAGGCATTATATTTGTTAGCTTTCATGGCTATAAAATCCACCTTAATAGTTTAATACAACAATTTTTAATTTCATCTCAAAAAATGGGTTTGCAGTAGTGGCTGGGTTTAGATAAGCATTTCTGGTGTTGACTAGGTCTCTTATACATTCAGTTAACTTTCAGTCAGCTAAGTGGTTATTCTCTGGTGGAATGTCTAGCTATCCTCTACATCAGTAGTCCCCAAACTTTTTGGCACCAGGATTGTTTTAGTGGAAGAAAATTTTTCCACAGACAGCAGTGGGGGTAGGGAATCATTTCAGGGTGATTCAAATTCATTACATTTATTGTTCACTTTATTTATATTATTATTACATTATAATATATAATGAAATTTTTATACAACTCCAAATAATACAGAACCATTGAAAGTCTTGAGCTTTTCTTCTTGTGCAATTAGATTTTATCACCTAGGGGTGATATGAGACAGTGACACTGGAAATGTGTTACTTATTCCATTCTACTCCATAATCTCATTTTAGTTGCTATCACTGCAGAAAACCCTACTTCACTAAGATAGAATTCTGAAAATGGAGCAGGCTTTTCAGTGCTTTTGTGGCATTCTTAGGATATTCTGCCTTGGCTTGAATCTAGAACATATGGATATTTGAATATATCTCAAATATTCTTTTAAGGCCATCAGAATTTGGAATCTCAAGCAGTTGATCCTCTTCTGGCTTCCCCACAAATGAATCTCAGATCCAGTCCTTCCCAGCTCCACGATCTACTGCTACTGGGAAGTAAAGCTCAAACTCTTTTTGAAAGCTGAGATAGGTAATCATGGACCAACTGTGAGAAAGAAGGCCCTGGCTTAATCTTTCAAAATCTCTGCTAATGTTTGAACTATGTCAAAAATTCCAATGTTCACTCATTGACCCCATAATTCCAGTTTGATTTTCAATGCATCTACTTTATCTGCCAACTTGAACACAGTTGTTGTTCTCCACTAAATTGACAGATTGAATTCTTTGAGCAGATAGAATATGTCACACGAGTAAGCAAGCTTTGCTATCCTTTCGATGTCACTGAAATGTGCTGCCAGGGGTGACTATTTTTCTAAAAGAAATCATTGGAATTTCTCTCATAACTCAAAAACTCTGGCCAGTGATCTACCTTTAGAAAGGCATCTCACTTCTGTTTATTAAAGAAGATATATGTGCTCTGTGTCCATATCCTCACAGTGTAGCACAGACTTAAGTTATGGGGATGTACTTTTAATGTGGTTGATAATTTTAATCACATCCTGCAAAACAGTAAGTTCAGGTGACATTTTTTTGGCTAGCTGGCATTTCTCTACAGGTGACACAGTGCACAGACTCATTTCAGAAGCAACCTCTTTGACCCAAGTAATAAAATCAGAAATTCTGCCAGTCATGGCAGCCACTCCATCAGTGCATATACCAACACAAAATGACCAATTCAGTTTTCTTGATATATAATCATTTAAAAACTTGAATAGTTCTACAGCTGTGGTGTTTGTTGGCAACCGAAGTGCACATAGCATGTCCTTATGCACCTTCTCCTGAAAAATACACCACCCAAAAGCAAGCATTGTTGCCTTCTGCCTACATCAGCAGATTAATCAATGTGGACTGTGTACCAGTGACTTACTAGTTCTCTCTAACAATTTTGCTTCAATATCCTCTGCTATTTCATCAATTCATCCAGTTATGTTGCTAGTTGAAAGAGGAACGTGTGCCAACTTTTGAACTGCAGCCTCTCCTAAAAGTTCACTACAAGTGTCTTTAGCAACATGCAGGATCAACTCTTCAACAATGGTAAAGGACTTCTTAGCTTTAGCAATATGGTTAGCCATGAAGAATATGCTCTCATTGCAGACACATTTGATGATGTGGTGGCCTTCAATAATTGTTTATGTTCTTCACATTCACTTCTTTTTTTTTTTTTTTTGGAAAATTCCAAAGGCTTTTATTTTAAATGCTGAGTGTTTAGTTTCCATGTGGCCAAGCAGTTTTGAAGGTTTTGTGGCTCCAATGGATAGCTGGTCACCACATACTATGTAAAGTAGACTTGGTGAATGTGAATAACCTATTGCAATGCACCTGCAAATTAAGTTGGACTCCTGGTATTTTTTTTTAAATGCAACTTTCTTTTTCTTAGCAGTCTTAGAGTCTTCTGCTCTTT
Source organism: Heterocephalus glaber (assembly GCF_053883595.1). NCBI lineage: Eukaryota > Metazoa > Chordata > Mammalia > Rodentia > Bathyergidae > Heterocephalus > Heterocephalus glaber. The sequence continues at coordinate 9,534,208 of NW_028258369.1, forward strand.
CCTTATTGGGCCTTTCCCACTTTTCAAAGAATCTCTCAAGTGATATTTGTATTTTAATCATTTTGGCTAGGGTTAGCATATGGATTTACCAAAACTGTGACTCAGACAAGTGTGCAGTTCAGGGAAGAGGTACGGATGGGAGTGCTAAATAAAAGAATGGACAGGCTATTCACAGACCAAAATAAGTATTGGACTCTGACTGAAAGCTTGCCACCAGATGCAGCTGTACAACAGAAGTATATCAACTCATTTGCTATTAAAAAGCCTGTCACCAGATGCAGCCTAATTGTTACTTAACACTCACTGATAGGGTTTTGATATGAGTCTAAAAGCAATTGATTTATTATGGTCTCTGTGCATCAAACCTCTCTGCTAATGTTAATGTGTATTTGCTGTCTATAGCCTGGGGTTTGGGGACCTCTGCACTAGGGAACCCTAACAGGTACAGACTCCATTTCTACACAACACCACCCAGTAGATTCAGTTTCAACCTATGAATTTGGGGGGAGACACAAAATTCAGTGTATAGCACAGGTATTATTTCACCCATTTCAAGATGAAAAAGCTAAGGCTCAACATGTTAAGTTACTTTCCAAGTACTTATAGCTAAGCTCAGATAAAAAGACATTAAAATAGTTATATGTAACGGGAATCCTGTCCAGTTCCCTAGAGGCTTAGGAATGCAATGTACTCTTCTATCTGCTGCCTATCTAACAAATGAATTGATACCAATTCATACTCCACCTCATTCTCAAGGAGCAGAGTGAGGCTCATATGGTAACTACTATTCTGCTTGGATTTCAGAAGTTTATCCGTGCTGGGTTCCTCTTTGTTGTACCTCAGAAATCTGTCAAGCCCTCCTCTTCTTATATGGCCCTTGAGTGAGTCATGGATTAATACCTCTCTTAACCACTGGAATGCACCTGTCATTGTATTTGTTTCTGTTGTCCTCACCACAGCCCACTGGGCAGATCTAACTCTAGATTGTCTCAAACCCTCACTATACACCTTTCTTCTGTAGCTAACCAGTAAATATACAATTCTGTCCGAAACATAGCTGAACTCAGCTCCTATGGAAATGTTTGGAGAAAATGCTCAGAAAACAGTTCTAAAAAGGACTACTTCTATAGCCTGGAGATTTTGAAATCTGGTAAATCTTTCTTTATAAGTACTGTGAAAACGTTTTTCCATCCTTAGTCTATGCATTACAAATTTCAAATGTTCTCAGAGGCCATGAGCTTATTTGATGAATGCCCAGGGAACTAGTTTCATGATTTTGGGGTTGTTAAATGCTAGCCCTGCCTATGTTGGAGAAGCATGAGTAGTTTGCAAACTGTTTGGGACAAATGCTTTGTTTTTTTTCTGGCTTGATTTTGAATAGCGAGTAGGAGGTTGGGCGGGACGGAGGGGGAGTTGAGTTAGAACAGGCATTGTTGTACAGGGCTGTGGATGCCCCTGCACAAAGTATGAAACAAAACCAGAGCCTCATTCGGGAAACAGTGTTTAGGATGAGTCATGAAGAGGGAAATGGGGCTGGGTGTCCACTCTTTGTACTGCCTGGGACCATGGTAAATATTTAAATGATAGGGAAAGTAGAGTGAGTGGGAACAAGAAGAGCCTAGAAAAAAGAGAGGGAGAGGAAGGGAGGGAGGGACACACACACAAAGAGAGAGAGAGAGACAAAGAAAGAGAGAGAGAGGAGTTAAAGTTAAAGGCTTCACTAATTTAATGAACAAAATAAAGAAGATCCTTCATGCATACAATTTTATTAATTTGAACCAGGGAAATGGCTTTCTTTCATTTTAGAAAGCCATTAGATACCCAGGGGTTCAGAAACTATATGAAACCTAAATTAGACCCTCCAACTCAGTGTTTCTCAGACTTGGCTACGTGTTAGAATTACTTGGGGAATAAAATCCCTATTTGTTTCTAAATCAATTACACTCAAATTTGTAGGAGTGGAGCTCAAACATCAGTATTTTCTAAAGCATCTCAAGTGATTTCAACGTACAACCAAGGTTGAGAACTAGTACTTTAAGTAAAATAAAACTGGACAAATGATTGTTATGTGAAGACACCCATGTCAAGTAGGAAAACCAGAGAGTGACAAGTAGTCAGAATTTTCATGAAAAAAGAATACAATACTAATAAATGCAACATGGTCCTCTTAAACAAAGTATTTAATTAGGTTTAATACTGTAGGCTACTTACAAATTGTAAATGCTGAGAGTGTGTTCGCTTCAGCCTGGGCATATAACACAGATGCAGTCACAAATTTGTTTTGTACTCCTAGACCTATGTTTTAGCTTCTGTTTTCAATTTTTAAAAAAGAGAAAAGAGAAGTTCCAAAGCAGTTATCTTGCTAGTAGGCCTTATAGAATAATACACCAATTTCGATGGATATTTTTGGGTTTTTGGTTTTTTATTTTTTTTGGTACCGGGGTTCGAACTCAGGTCCTTGTGCTTTTGCATCAGGCGACGAAACCACTGAGCTAAATCCCCGGCCCTTCGATGGATATTTTTGGCAGTAGTGGAGATTGAACTTGGAGCTTTGCACATGGTAGGCAAATGCTCTACTCCTGAGTTACACTCTTTGCCCTTTTAATTTTATTTTGAGAAAAAATCTTGCTATGTTGGCCTCACTAGCCTTAAACTTTTAATCTTCCTGCCCCAGTCTCTCAAATAGCTGGGATTACAGGCATGAGCCACCATGCCTGACTTGAATTTTTGTATTTATAACACATAGAGCATCTCCTTCCAATGATTTCCTTCATTATTATGAAATTTGACTTAGAACTAAATAAGTAAATTGATGAGTTGTACTGGAAATAATTCCACCATTCAGTGGGATTTTTTTGTATAATACCCTCTAGTGATAAACAATGACAAAGATCTTTGATTTCTTTCCAGAGGGGTTGCAAATACAAGGCTAATCTCATCTGACATATACTTTTTATCCAAATGTAATCTAGTCTCAATAGGCTCTAGATTCAGTCCGTGGCTTAATTCAGCAGTATTTTTACTATTATTGATACTATAAAACTTAGCAGAAAATATCTTATTCGTTTGAAACAACTTATGACAAATAATTCAACTAGTTGCTGTTATTATAATTATCAAAACTTAATATAATGATCCATTCAGTCTGCCTTTGTCCCATGTAAAAAAGAAAATTTAGAATTCAGTGGCTAACACAAAATTTGAGAATGACTGAAATACTGGGTCTTGAAGTAGAACCTCTTGTTTTGTGATAACAGTGCTTATCTATATCTTATATATGTTGTTGGTATTTATACCTAAAACTATTTTTAATCTATCATGAATATGAATTTTATAAATTTAACATTCTTTCTCTACTGGCTTAAAAGTTATACATCTTTATGTCCATTCCTTAATGTTTTAACATCTATCAGTAATCAGTAATACAAACTAAATTCAACATCTCCCTCTGTAGAATGAACATTTCAATTCCATTCAGCTCTTCCTCTCTCTCTCTCTCTCTCTCTCTCTCTCTCTCTTTCTGTGTGTGTGTGTGTGTGTGTGTGTGTGTGTGTGTGTGTGTGTGTGTGTTTTGGGGGATGGAATACAAGGCCTCATGCATGTTAAGCATGTACTACCACTGAGCTATGCCCCCAGATTGCAATTCCTCTTCTCTCACGTTATTTTTCTCCAGAGTATTAGTTTTATCTTGTTTTAATCACTAAATTAGACATTACTTGGTTTTGTACCACTGAATTTTAATTTGTTTTCATTTATCAATATTACCTAGATAGAAAGCTTACAGAATCCAACAAATCTATCAAGTTTCTTGAGGAAAATAGGTCCCACTCCTCACCACTATTTTTTGAACCCCAAAGAGGATCACTTCAAATACTGTTAGATAATTCTTTTGGTTTTACTGCAATAATTAGAAATAACATACTTCTTCATTTTTTAAAGAGATTGTCGATCATCTTTCCGCTATAAAAGACAGAATGTTGTACTAATAGTCAGCATTTCGTTATGATTATGCAAGCCAGATAGCATGCTACAGTCGCACTTTTCTTTCTTGAAAAAGTTTTTGTTTTCCATGAAGTTACTAATTGGTGTTTTCTGGTTGTAGGTGCTGCTGCTGCTGTTGTTTTATCTTTGGCTTAGTTTTCTGCATGCTTATCACAAATTCAACTCAAGATTTTTCCATTATTATATAAATATCTCCTGAATATGTTTATACTCATTCTAAAACAATATGCCTGAACCATTATCTTGAATAATCTCATGTTATTATTATCTTTTTGTCTTTTCTCTCAGGCTAGTCAGATTATCCAAAAAAACTTCTGGTATCCTAGAGGCAATAAGGCTGATTATTAGGCTTCTGCGTGCAGGGTAATATAAGAAACCTGAAGGTCTTAACATTTTGCGTGGAAGCTTAGGTTTGATCCTCCTTTCTCATACAGTACCTTTTTGTTTTTTAAGTCAGGAACCTTTCTCTTTCACACACTTCAAAATAAACCCAAGTATGACAGTTAATTGTAGTGTCAACTTGAATAAGAAATGTCCAGTGGATTCCTTTAGCACAGTTCTGAGTGTGTCTGGATGGTTTGTTTACTAAACAGGGAAGGCCCACCCTGGGTGTGGGTGGCACCAGCCAATAAGCTTGTAGCCTGAATGGAATAAAAAGGGAAAGAAGAAGGAAGAATCACTTTTGGTTCTTTGGAGGAATTCGACAAGCTTGCAGCTCAGACTCTTCAGCCTTCCAATGCAGGATGCTCAGACTTCTAGTGCAAACCCTTCAGTTTCCTGATACAAACTTGCACTGGACTCTGCAGTGAGCGCCAAGCCTATGCAGATGGCCCTTTTGTAGTCTTCCACCCTTACCTGCAGGTAGCCATTATAAGCCTACCTTGTAAATCCTTTATATATCAATCTTTATTATAGAATATATTATACTAAATCTTTTCCTCAAGTGAAGCCAACTGATACATCAAGTCTGGCCTATATTTGGAGAGACAGTTGCCTGACTAGGTGGTAGGAGGTAGAGGGTGTGAGGATTTGATTGCTTCTTCAGTAGATCTTCAATGATCTTCTTAGTTTGTACTCTACATATCCTATTCACTTTCAGAGGCAACTCACTTCCAATTCAGTATTCTTCAATAAAAAGCCAAGTCACTCTAGGCTTAAGATTCAGCTTTCTTGGGTCTGGTAAATGAGTCCATTCTTATTCTTCTGCTTTCCTTCTTCCATAGTTGCTTTCTTTTTCCTTCGTGTAGTCCTTATTTATTCAGGCCTTTAAAAATTCCTTTAAATTTGTTTCAGTGTGGTGGCTATGGAAATAAATGTGCTCAAATTAGACAAGTTAGGATGTGTTCAAATTAAGGCTGTCATTACTCAGTGATTTTTTTAGACATATGTATGTGTCTTCCAATGTTTCATACCATTTTTGGCATTCAATCCTTTCTTTGGGATGAATTTTCTTCTTCTTAAAGAATGTCCTTTACAAATTCTCTCTCTGCCTCTGTCTCTGTCTTTACAGTACTGAGGGTTGAGTAAAATTAACCCAGGAGCTCTACCATTGAGCTACATCCTCAGTGTATTTTTTGTGTTCTTTTTTTTGTTTTGTTTGGGGGCACAGTTTCACTAAATTGTTCATGCTGACCTCAAATGGCAATCCTCCTACCTCAGGCCCCAGAGTAGCTGGGATTATAGGTTCACAGCACCACATCCATCTAGAAGTTCTTTCAATGAATATCGTTGTTGTTAAATACTGTTTTTGTCTGAAAAATAGTTATTTCATCATTTCTCTTGAATATTAACACATCATATATTATACTTCCAAATTGACAAATATTTTCTCAGCATTCAATATAAACCATTGTTATTGTCAAGAAATATGTTGATCTTATTCTATTCACCATGTCTCTTAATCTTTTTTATGTTTTCCATATCTATATTTCTGTGCTGAAATTGCAATAATTTTTCACCATGTTTCTATTCAGTTGAATTTGTTCTCCTATTTAAACTACCCATTGTGGTTGTTTTTGGTTTCCGAAACTGTATTTTCATTCTTAGAGGCAGTATCACTTTTTAAAATTTGGAAATATTTTATATTGGGCCATGTTATATTTCTATTTTCTTATTTTTAATCATTGAAAATATTTTGTAGTATATAACTAATAATTCTATCATTTAAAATTTGGAGGATCTAATTTAGCTTATTCTTTTTTATAGCTTTTTCCTCATGAATTTTCTAACCTTGAGTTGTGAGTTCCTGTTTGATGTAAGGGTATCTTGTGAAGATTGGAATATAACCTTTCAGAAAAGGTTTCAATTTTCTCCTGTTGAGCAAACTCAGAACTAATTTAATTTCTTACATTGACATATAACTTCCTAAGATATATGACTTCTGTAAATTTGAACTCCAAATCTACAAGAAACAATCTGATGGTCTCAAGGTCTCAAGATAAAAGGTATTTGATTTGTTTTGTTTTTGTATGTAGAGCCCAAGACAGTTTGTCTCTGCAGACAAATCTCTTTGTCACTTATTTTGCTGATAAAGTTTTCTATTTCCCTCTTTCTTTGACCATGTACCTATCTGAGAAATGATTGAGAAATCTCAGTGGAGAAACCCCAAATCTGTCCTTTCAGGTGGTCAGAGCTGCTGTTTCAGCCTTAGTTTCCCATCTTAGTTTCCAGTACTCACTGTATTTTTTGTCCCTTCTTGCTTTCTGTACTTTCTCCTAAGCACAACTATGCATTCAAAATAATATTTTTCTATCATATATAAATGTTTTATTTTGGATAGCTTTGGTTTTTCTCTTTTTAAAAAAAAGATAGCTGCTCTATCATATTGCCAGAAATAGAAGCCATGGTGTACCTTGGTTAAGAAAAGGGAAGACAGAGCTGTACAAACAAGGGAATAAGATGTGATCTGGAAGATAGGTTGCTTAACAAGAATACATAGTAAGTTTGAAGAACTTATACCAGACTAAAAGAAATTGGAAAAACAGTGGCTAAATGTGAGACGTGATTTTACACTGGATACTCTGAAAAAAATGACTTTAAAGAACATTATCGGAACAACTGATAAAATTTGGATATGAACCATGATAAGATGTTATCATATTAATGTTGAATATCTGGATTTTCATAACTATCAAGTATGTATGTAAGAGAAAGTACTTGTTCTTAGAAAATAAACATTGAAGGATATAGGAGTAGAAGGGCACAATATCTCCATCTTAGCATTAAATGGTATCTTTAGCACATCAAGCAGGTTCAACCTGTGTTGTAAAGGAAGGCCACTATGTTATTAACATCATCCCCACATTATACTTTTGCTAAGCAGCAGACTTTGATCAATATTAAGAATTTTTCAATTATCCCAGAAATGATTTTCGGTTCAAATTAATGAAATCATAAATACATTTTGTATGAGTTTAATTTCAAATATTATCCTGAAAGTATTTTCATAAGGAATTTGTCACCTTACTATTAAGGGCATTTCCCAATGTCCATCAAAGTAGGTTTATATCCTTTTATCACTTATCAAGTACTTTTCTTGTCATTATCTTAGTTGATCCTAGTAATGATATGGTTAGATGTGCTCCTTTAAAAGACTTTTATTAGTCCAGCAGCATAGTGGCACATGGCTATAATCCCAGCACTCAGGAGGCTGGGGCAGGAGGATTGCTGCAAGTTCCAGGCTAGCATGGGCTACATAGTGAGTTCAAAGTCAACCTGAACTATAAGCAAGACCCTGTCTCAAAAATAAACACTAAACTTTATTGTTTTTGAAAAACTCTTGGATAAAACACACACACATTCCTATATACATCATGTTTAGGAAATGAAACAAGCTCTGTTTGAGCAAGGATGATGCTTTTATTCACTATTGAATAAGGTACCTAGTACAACTACAGATATGTAATAGGCACATTGTAAATCTTAGCAGAGTATAATGAGTAAGAATGCAAGATGTTTATGAACGTTTTTACTATACAGATGAAGAAATAAAATTTCAGAGATATCCAATGATTTGCTTAAGGGTAAAATGGCTGGTAAATTGAAGTAGAACTGCAATATGGATGAAATTAAATATTGTATATAATTTTTAATAGAGTGCCTAAAGCATACTAAGTATGCAGCTAGTGTACCTTTTATGTTGTATGTATACATTAAAACTCTTACTGCTCTTTTCAACAAAACTTACCATAATAATGGTGGGTAGATTATATTTATAAAAATTAATTTACTGTTTCAAATGCATTGTCTTGTATATTAAATATTATCTACTAGAGTCTAAATGCAGTTTCTAAAGCTAAATAAATTTCTTTGCCTTAGTTTTTTACACATTACCAATGAGTTCATTTAAAAATTAAAGAACACTTAATTGAATTTTATGCAAAAGCATAAAAATCTAGCCTATCAGTTTGTCATATGCCAGTTTTCCCATGTCAAAGAGAAAAAAATCCATTTAGTGTCCTAAAATGTATATAGGCTGTTGTTCCCTTTGCAAATCTGAGCCATTTACTCTGTAAATTATTGTGAATTGCAAACAAAAGTCCAGAAATAGGTCTGAGCAGATTCACACCAGTCAGGCGGCTCTATAAATAGCCTTGCCCAAGTCCTATTTTAAATACTTCATTATTAACAATGTCATTCATCCTTAGAGCTGATTACCATGCAGTGAGTCTCCCTAAATAATATTTCAAACATTTCAAAACCAGCATGTAGACTTTATAGAAATTATTTAGCCACATTGCTGCTAAACCAAACTATTTATTGACACAGAGGATCCACATTCATATGCCAGCTGTTTGGAAAGTTTCGCCTTAGTAAGGGCAGTGACTTGTCAGATTCTCAATTAAGGTGCACAAGTTTTAAAAATACAGATGAACTTTTCTGTTTAAATCTTCCTGAAAGACTTCTAAAGGAAGTCTTTAAAGGTTGTGTTCATTTTTTGTTACCAGGTAAGTATTATATTGAAAGATTTTTTTAGAGTGATTTCTAGCTCCACAGAATGAGCTTTTCTGACATCCTCCTTATTCAAAAATCTTTCTCCAGCATCTTACTCCCCTGCCACTTTATTAGGTATAATTGATATACAATGAGCAACATATAATTATTCTGTGTAATTTGGTGGCTTTGGACATATGTATACACTTACCACGACCATTGAGCATTGTACTTTTGCCACAAACATTGAAAATGTACTTTGCAAAGGCAACTCCAATTGCCTGCATTTAAGTATCAGATAGATGCTTACTAGTTTGAGAAAGATATATAAATTGAAAATAGCCAGATGATAAAGTCAATGTCAAGTTAAATGAATTTGCCTAAGATAATTGAGCCAGATTTGAATACAGATTCCTCTTACCCCTAGTGCTTGTGTCCTTATCACAACAGCAGGCTGAAGAAAATTTAAAATTTGTCCCTCCAACAATCCAAGAAAAAAACTACTAGTGATTAAGAGCTAATATAGACCATTAAAAGCCCCCAAATACAAAAATGTGTGCATCAACATAACCAAAGAATGGATTATTCCAAAGACTAATAAGCCTTTCTGAGTAAACGATGTATTCTAATCAACAACATAGATAGTATGCCCAACTGAAAGGTAAAGAAGTACAAGCAGCTTACAGAAACTTATATTCTGGTCAACTGATTTATAAAAAGACACACTGAATAATTATATGACCAGATAATTTAAGAAGAATTAGAGAGTCATCATCATTTTGAAAAGATTTTAAAAAGTAAGCCCTATCTTCTAAATTTTCTAGACTTCTGGGATTATTCTTTCTTGATTACCAAAATAAGAGTTCTATCTAGAATCACTTTTTCTTCTAATTGATTTTCAGGAGTCACCTACCTCCAAAAACAAACAACAATATTGGTAGTTGCTTGTTAGCTGTCCTCTGTAAATGCAGCCACAACTTAGCTTCCAATCATGTCCTGACATTTCCCCTAACATTTTTAACTTCCTCACCCAGATCCTGAGTACAACACCTTTCTCCAGTATCCTGAGCTGATTCCAAAATCTACTGAAAACTTCAGGGTGTTCTAAGAGAACTATAATAGAGGAAAAAAATAGAACTTAAAATTGGAAAAAAAGTTTTTAAAATTCCTTAGTGTACAAATAATTTCTCTGCAGCACTGATGGTGCCTTTTACATTCCTCATCTGAGAATTTAACATTCCAGTGTGAACTCACGGCTTATGGCTATTTGTTTATGACTAAGGCAAATTTATGAACTCTTTCCCAAAAGTACAGAAATTATACAGGTAGGTTACTTGAAGTCTGCACTCTAAACTTGTATAAATTTCATTGTCATAATTTTCTTATAAAAATGGAAAGTTCCACATAATTGTTCATTCTGCTACAAACATATCAGGGAAGAACTAATTATTTTATATGCTACCAACTCAGAATTCACCATAGTGTTAGCAAAAGTAGAAAAGCTCATATTTAAAATTTTAAAATCTATATATTCTCATGAGTTATATAAAGATAGCTCTTAACACTTTGAAAGAAAAAGAAAAATTAGTCTGAGTTTGTTTAACATCTCATAAATCACTAATTTTTTTATGAAATAAATTTACATATTCTTTTAAGTTCAGTAAAACTTTAAAAAATGGATAGGTAGCAGAAATACAAGGTTAAAAGAAATAGAAAAATCTTCAATTTCAATTTTGAAATATCAGCTTGGCCATTGAGTCATCAAATCCCTGATTCCCCAAGAGGAATACCAGCTTAAAGGTTAAGTGTGTCATTCTGAACATGCTTCCTGGCCAGTACTATCCCTCTCACAGGTTTCCCTACCGTGACATGCATATGAATATCCCAAAGACACTGTTCTCATGATGCATATATTCCAGAAAAGGAAGATAGGCAATGAAGGAAAGAAGTAATAATTGAGTATTTGCTTAATATGTATGAGAAAGAGCAGGGGACAGGGACAGAGAAGTCATTTGTTTCTTATTCCATTTGCTAAAGTTATCATCACCTTTTCTTTAAAGAGGTCTATTCTATCTAATACCCATTCTTCCATTTCTTAATGTTCAAGTAATGCTTATGTAGTTTTGGTATAGAAAATCCAGAAAGTTTTTCCTAATGAAAGATTAGAATACTTGTCCTCCCATGTGTTACTTGGTACTAAAATATCTCTCAAATGTGAAAAATATCTTTAATTCTACACTTAGAAATGAGGCTTCAAATGCAATATCGTGGTGCTATAATTATGGATGCATAAAGAATAAATAAGATTGTTGAATCAGGTTATTCTTTTCAGGATTATTACTTGTCATACAATGAGTTAGGAAAAATTTCACGAGTCACACAGCATAAGGTTAAGAAAGAGGTATCAATTGGAAGAAAGAAAACTCACAAAGCCAAGGTCAGCCCCGAGAGATGATCATGGTCCCCTAATCTCTTCATTCACCGAGGAACATATTTCTGGACCTGGCTTGAGTTTGATTTCAATGACTAAAGGAACCTCTCACTGTTGATTCTCTCTTCTATGGGGCCAGTGTGAGGTGGTAGTCATGTAACTGAGTGAAATAAAAAAAAGTTACTTGGAGGCAGGAGTTTGGATTTAGGATGCTACTTATTCCTAATACTTGGGACCTTGAGATGTTATAGGTCTCACTGTATATCTACAGGGGGAGGTAGAGGTTTGATATTAAGTCACCAGAGCCACTTGAAGCTTAGCTTGGACACTATCATCCCTGCAGGGAAAAGATGGATTCTCTCAGATTCCAGCTAGCTTATTGTCCAGGCAACCTAGTGTGGGCATGTGTGGCATGTTCAGATGTGCCTGCTTCTTTTTACTTTTTAGTTTTTGGGGGAAATGGGAGAGGGAAAGGCTGGATTGAGAAGAGAGAAATCAGATTTTTAAAGCCCAAGAATATGCATTTGTAGGATAAAGAAAACTCATGAGGAAAAAAACCCGAGAGTCTGACAGCACGGACGACAAACTTCACTTTTCATTTTGTTTAGGAAATTGCTGACAAATACTAATAAGGGAGGAGAAATCTACAAGAGAAAATGTATGTCAATATTATCTTCTAATTTTAAAACCTGAAGAGCTAAATGTACATTGTATTCACTCAACAAATGCTACCTGTTTCTTTCTAATACTGGTCCCAAACCACTTGGTCAATATCATCATCTTCTTGAAACAACATTCTTTTATTGCTTTATTCTATAGAGACACCTTTTGTTTTCATCCAACAGATCTCATGATCATCACTAATGCATATGTGAGAATCCCAGTGCACTGAGGACCACTGCTTTGGAAATTTACCTTGAAGCATTACTGTTCTACAGTCACATAGACAAACTCTCAAATCCCTTATAAAAAGGCAAATCAATATCGACATTATGCTTCTATTAGTTACTAAAAACAACCAAAGTTTCTTCATTAAAACAAGGAAAGATAATACTAATTGTACAATACTATGGTAAATATTTATTGTCTTAGAAACATCAAAGGTTAAATATATATACATGAGATATTTCTCAATTTTAGAGAAAGAAAAATGATTCAGAAGTAATTGATTACAACTTCTTATTTCATTTGCTTAGCATTCTGTATTTTATCTTTTTAAATTTTCTCACTTTATAGATAAGAAAATTTCACATGACTATGATCTTCAGCTTTTGATCATCCTATAGATCAATCTTGGCATTTGTATTTAACAATAATATTTCTTGGCTCAACCAATCTGGCTTTATTTTCAGGCAGGCTTCTTAGGCAATTTAAAGAGATCTTTTGACTAGCATATCATGTTTCTTGCAAGAATTTTACACATCTATTTAGACAGTAATTGAAAAGTGTCTTGATAAACATCTGCTTTTAATAGTAATAAATGTCTGTGTCTCTTTAGAGGAAAGCTTAGCCATTCTTTATTCAAGTTTTTGGGTTCATATTTCCTGTTTATCACTGTATTCCCTTGAAGAAGAGCTACTGAAAATGAGACTTGGTCTATCTTTTTATTGTAATCATCAGTTTAGGAGAGAATAATTTCCATTTTCTTGACCCCAAAGACCTCCACTTGTCTGTGCCAGAAGAGTGAACATTATCTCAATCAGCTTTGCATGGCTTATTCTTGCTGGTGTTAAGGGACAACATTAATTGATTCTAGGAAAAAAACCCTCACAGCTCCTCTTAATGAATAGTTCCCAAATCTAGATATACAGACTTAACAATGCAGTTCTAACAAGCAGCTTCATTTAGACAGAAAATAACCCTTAATAATCAATATAAAACCAGGCCACCGAGACCCAGGTGCAGTCCAAACTAAAGGCATATACATGTTAGGCTCTCTGAAGAGATAAATCGCAGGTCTTTGCCAATGCAATCTAATTCTCCTTATTTTGTTCAAAGAAATGTAATTAAAAAATGGTTTCTTCTGTAGGCTCTGTGTCAGGCACATGCTATGCAGATGCTGTCAAAAATGGATGTCACTGCAACTAGACTCATTTCCTGCCTGTCAGTCTCGAGTTTGCATCTCTTTTTCCCCCTATGTTTATTCTTCATACCATTGCCTTGAAGTGACCTCACTGTTCCTCTCTTAGACAAAAGTAAACAGTATCATTTATCAATTATTAAGTAGTAGTAACCAATACTGCTGGCCATTGTTTGCCTTCTTGTGACTAGCTATTCACCACTCTCGTGACATAATCTCTTATTTGCCTTGAACCACACATTAGGGAACTTCAGAAGGTGAATAATCACTACTCTGAGACAACAGACCACACACAACAGCCTAAGGAAATTGGGACAGAAGAAAGGGTTCAAGAGGAAGTACAAATGTATAAGGCCAATTCCGTATAACTAATCTGATGACTGAGTTCTCCTCCTTAGCCCCTTGTCTGCAAATTGTCTCATATTTTAAAGTTATTGTCTCTTCAGCCCTAAGTAAGGGACAACTACTGATGATATCCTAAAACTTTGAAAAGAAATGCTGATGAAAACCCTCTGACTTAAAAGAATGTGTTACTAGAATATGTCAAAACACAGAAATAGTCAGAGTTGGTTATCGACTGCTGATAGAGCAAGGATTGTTAATATCTTCCAGAAAAACAAAACAAACAAAACAAAAAACACTGCAAATCTCTATAGGTAATTAATTCATGGTCGTTTATGCAATCAATTGGCAAGAATTTATTGAGTATCTATGTGTCCAATATGTCCAATGGCTCGAGGAGAGGTGCACAAAAGAAACAAGTCTAGTATTCTAGAATAACATGTTAATAATTTACATGCAAATCAGTTTCTTTTAAACTTTCCAAAGCCAAAAGTTATTTTTTTCTCACCAGGCATGGTGGCACATGCCTGAAATCCTAGCACTTAGGAGGCTGAGGCAGAAGGATTGCCATGAGTTCGAGGCCAGCCTAGACTGCATAGTGAGTTCAAGGCCAGCCTGAACCACACAGTGAGATCCTGCTTCAAAAAGCAACAACAAAATTTTTTTCTCAAAGTATAGTTTATATAGTTAGTAGTGACTGAGACTATTGACAAAATTAAGGCACATGGAAGTTTAATAAGATGTTCAAAATCACAGAGTGAACATAGCAAAGAATGTAAAAATAGATGAGGGATTTTAAAGCCCTAGAATGCTTGCTTTATCAAAATTTGGATAACAAGTGCCCAGGAAATTGTGTATGTTGCCTTAGTTTCATCATAGATGAAAAAAGAAGCACTAACTGAGATAATACATCAGTCCCAATTAATAGCACAAATAACACACAGTGAGCCTCTATAAGGAGGTGGTCTCCACTGCAGATGAACAGTTTGCTCCAAGCATATTAAGCTCCCAGAGTCTTAGTAACAGAGAATGATCACAGATTGCAGGTTAAATTGAGAAAAGCAAAGCTTTCACCTTTAAAAAATACAAAAAAAAAAAAATGTGCGGAGGAATTGCTTGATTGGTGTATCTAAACCAGCAGTTCTCATGTGGGGGCAATGTTGCCCCTCCAGAAAAATTAGGAGGCGTTTTTGATTGTTACAATTTGGGGAGACGACACTGGCATCTGGTGGGTCAAGGATGTGATAGACAACTTCCAGTGCACAGGAAAACACCCTAGCCTGAAGCTTAAACTCTTTTCTAGGTTATGGGCCTGAATTAGGAAACCAATTATGTTTATTTCATAATAAAACCATTGAGGGTGTCATATGTAGGTTAGGTTTTCTTTAACACAGATTTATTTGATAGAAAAAGTTAAAAGGGCTGGGTACTCATAGTGTGTTTCTCTGATCCACTGACTCCTTAAAAATTTAAAGAAACATAATAATCCAGAAGTGATTTTCTGTGTGGTACTAAGGGTTGAACCCAGGGCCTTTGTACTGAGCTACACCCCCAGCTCTTTTTATTTTTTATTTTTGTTTTGAGACAGGATCTCCTTAACATTGGCCTCAAACTTGTGATCCTTGTGCTTCACCCTCTTGAGTAGCTAGGATTACAGACGTAGGCCACCAGGCTGGGCCACAAATGATTTTAACGCAGCATCTTATAAGGATAAATATAGAAGAATTTTAACAAGTATAGGAATTTATCCTAACAAATAAAAGATCATCAGCAATTTTCTAGGCCTGAATTTAAGGCTATGAGGTGATATCAGCATTGGACATTTATAAGAGGACTAAGATCAGTGGCTTCCACAGATGTATCTCTTACTTTTTTAAAATTCAGGAGATAAGAAAAATAGTTAACACTCAATGGACTTGAATAAAGTGATATTTTAGTTACAGAGAGAAAGGAGGTTCAGTCATTATGGTGGCTATTTCACATTGTGATGATTGAACTTAACTTATTTTACAGATGCACACATACAAAGAGGCCAATAAAGGAGGAGAAGGGTATTGCCGCCCAAATGGTAAATACTACGTTGTCACTGTTTTAATTAAAGATAGCATTTAGGTAGTGAAAACTAGAGCAACAAATATTCGTTTATGAACAAATAAGATTTTATTATCTTTACCATCCTGAACAACAACAAAAATAAAAAGTGAATTGTGATATGTTTTTGGTAGCATTTTTATAATTTACAAAGTGCTCTGACATGATCTCAAATATTTCTAGAATAACATAAGGAAAAGTTATTTTTAATAGGTGTTTTCTCCCAGGTGTCCAAAATACTTGGTTTCTTCTACTATAGCTCAACTGAACTACTGAGTGAATGTGTGGATTCCAAGAGCTCAAGTTGCAGTAATTATAGTCTAAAAACAGCTAACTCACTAATGCCAATGAGAAGTACATGGAGACATAACCTCTACCTGAAGACAGCCTATCATATCACCAACCCAATGCACTGGTAAATAATAAGTGTATAACTCTAGCTGCTGACATTCACAGGGAGCCATGAAAACCCAATAAATCACATATAGGTGGTAAACTTGCCAGCAAATCAATTACAGCATCTTTGCAATTCCTTTTTTCTTGTAACTAAAATAACGACACTGGAGATTTGGAAAATAAGCCATCATTGATTGCTTAAAAATCAGTTCTTGAGGTAGTGAAAGACACCCCAGTTACCATTCATTTTCAAGGCCTTCATTATAACATTTAGAGCATGCATTTGTTGAATGGGAAAAAGGATTCTCTACATGTAAACATGATAATGCTAACCCATTATCAGTAAAGCATACATTTTGAGCTGTTCATCTTGTAGTTAAAATGAATTTGTACTAAGCAAGACATATATTCTTGCCTAGCTTCAAGATCACAACAGAACTAGGAATGCACTATATCTATAGTACAGCTTATCTTTGCATGGGATGATAGGCTAGCTTTTATCCAGGTCATTTGTAAATCCCTACTTTGACTTTTAGCAAATATCATATGGTTAGAACCAAGGGAAAAGGATTCCAATTGTTAAATAGAATGCTTCTTTTTGATGATAGACTCATAGAGCATGAAAAAGCCTTAAAAATATCTAGTACCATCCTGTATTTTGCAAGTAAGGAAGCTAAAACTCCGGGAAGTTAACAGACTCATGAAGGCGTTGATATGTCTTATCAGGGTTGAGAAGCCAGGTTTCTAAGCCGCCACTTCAGTGATCTTTCCATCATTGCACACTGCCCTAAGGTCACACTTGATTCTCTCATTACCTGTGCTACACACAAAATCTTATGCCACCTCACCAAGAGTGTTAGTACAGAGATGCTCTGTTATCCTTTGAATTAGCATTAAAGAGATAATACTTCAAGCTCATGTCAACTGTTCACACCATCCCAGAATAACCAGTTCTTTCATCACCACTCAGTGAAAGAATGCATGAGGAGCCATGTGTCCACATAAATTCCATCAGTCAAACTTGTACATTTCCTCACTTGCCCTGGGCATGTTCACATTCTCAAGGATGACTCAAAGGTATAGATAGACATGGGCAGAGGGCAAACTACTAATCAAATAGCACATTAACGGATTTTTAAAATTCAAATATTGATCACTTATGTTTTGTTCTTTAATAGTAATAATATTTCTAATAATATTTCTACAAGCTTCTTTCAAGTCCAGGCACAATTTTATATATGTTAAGAACATGCTTGTACTAGATCTTGGCATTAAACTACATAGGACAAAGATGAAAATGTGACTGTGAGGAGAACAAACTGAATTTGAACAGACAAAATGCAAATTAGGAGGAAAATTACCCAGAGAAAGGCATCTCTATAATGTCCAAAAGTCATATCAAACTTAAGTGTGGTTTGGGCAAATATGTAGATGTGATCTAAGATTACAGCAGAAATGGGGGGTGAGAAATGCAAAGGACTGTATACATATATCCATGGCCAAAATTCTCCACTTCTCTCTGTATGCATACCCTTTACCATGTAATTTTGCAATCCTTTCTGACACAAATGGGGTATAACTCCTGCATTTAGCCATATGATGAGCTTTGGCCAATTAGATATAGCAAACATGACAAAGAATCTTGGAAAGTCCTTGTGCAATTGGGCTCACTTATTGTGCTTATTCCTTCCCCGTGAGAAGAATATAGTCATATTCATTACCCAGCTACTCCCAAGAAAAGGATGAGAAATATATAAAGTTGCCTCAGCTAAAGTTACATATCCTGCCTAGCCTAGAATAATGCCTCAGCCAACACACAGATGCATGTGACATAATAATTATTGATGTTGTAAGCCACTCTAGTTTGTTATGAAGCAATAGCTACCTGATACATAAAGAGTGGTTGCTAATGATGTGGAATTATCTATCCATTCATAGAAAAATGCCAGCAAATGGCTGAAGATCTTGAAGAACAAGAGTATTCCTTCATGTGAGGAAATCTTAACTGGGCTTTTGGCTTAGCAAGGAAGCTGGATTTAGTGGTGAGGAGTAGAGAAGCATGTTCCAGAGGTGGCACTAATTTGATTGGAGAGGGTTATTAAGGCCTGCGCTGGAATAGAGAGTTTCTCTCCTGAGATCACAGGATTAACACAGGTAGTAGATTTTTGAGAGTTGGGGAGGGTTGGAACACAGAAGGTGCTTAATGTTTTTGTGAGTAAATGGATAAATAAATCAATGCAAGAAATCACTGTGTAAAATTGAAGTAAGAAGCTTCAGAAGCTAAAATATGGATGGGCAGTGGTGCGGAAGGAACTCTAGGAAGCTCTTAACAAGAATAGGCAGAGCACGATGAAGTGCAACTAGGAACTGCAGGTAGTTGTCTATAAGAAAAGCACTGTACAGGCTGTGCAGCAGAAAGACATGCAGGGCTACTTGAGACTTTTCCCTGCCTAGAGTTTATAGAATAAAGATTATAGAGTGCAGTAAGATTGTACATGAAATCAGGACTTCCTTACAATAAAAATAAGGTCTCGCTTGAGAATGTGCTAAGGGTTCATCTGTAAACAGACATGACTAAAAACCGTGAACACTGTTCCTATATCAGTGTTTCAGTATTCCTGTGTTCATCTTATATTCCTAGAGATATCATCCCTTCACCTCACTTTCCTGAGGGAGGAGAGAAGAGGTCACTGAATTAATTATACCTTCAATATTGATAAAACTATTCAATATTTGAACATATCTACACATGGAAGGAGATTTTATTATTGTGCATATTGCTCTATGTCTGAAGGTACAAGAGAGAAATATGAGGTATAGGAGCAAATGTTGCTTGCAAAAAATGCCTGACCATATATCGCTGTGGTAGGATTTTTTAAATTCTTTTGGGAAGATACCTAGTGGGGAGTAGCTGGATCAAATGGGACCTCTAATCCTAGTTCTTTGAGCTATCTCCATACTGATTTCCACAGTGCTTGCACCAGTCTTCACTCCCACCAACAATGGAGAAAGGTTCCTTTTCCCCCACAACTCCATCAGCATTTATTTTTGGTTGATTTCTTTGTTGTTCTTGTTGTTGTTGATTTGTTGATAGCAGCCTCTCTTTCTGGGGTGAGGTACAATCTCAGTATTGTTTTCATTTGCATCTCTTGAATTACCAGTGATATTGAAACTTTTTTCATGTTTATTTGCTATTTCTACTTCTTTGTCTGAGAAATGTCTGTCCATTTCAGATGCCCATTTTTGGACTGAGTCATTAAATTTGGGGACTCTGATTTTTTTAAGTTCTTTATATATTCTAGATAGTAGACTTTTGTCTGAGGGAGAGCTGGTAAAAATTTTTCCCACATTGTGGGTTGTCTCTTCACACTGTTGGTGGTTTCTCTTGCTGAGCAGAAGCTTTTTAATAAGATGAGATCCTGGTTGTTGATTCTTTGTGCTAGTTCACATTTGACTAAGGTTTTGTTCATAAAGTCTTTTTGTATGTCAATGTCTTCAAGAGTTCTACCTAACCTCTCTTCCAGCAGGTTTAGTGTTTCTGTTTTAATATTTAGGTATTTAATACATTTTGATTTTACTTTAGTGCATGGTGAGAGATATAGATCTAATTTTAATCTTTGGTAAGTTGAAACCCAACTTTTCCAGGACCATTTATTAAAGAGGTTATCTTTCTCCAGTGAGGGTGTTTGGCTCCTTTGTCAAAGATGAGGTGGCTGAGTGTGTCTGGAGTTGTTTCCTCATCTTCTAATCCATTTCCCTGATCCTCAGGTCCGTTTCCTTGCCAGTACCATGCTGTTTTTATCACAGTAGCTTTGTAGTATAGTTTCAAGTTGGGGATTGTGATACCCCCAGCATGTTCATAGTGGCACAGTTTGTAATAGCTAAAACTTGGAAAGAGGCCAATTGACCATCAACTGGAGACTGGATAAAGAAAATGTGTTTTTCTTTTAATAAAATGGAGTACAGCCATAAAGAATGAGAAATTAGAGACATTTATATCTAAATGGATGCACATTGTGGCCATACTATTAAATGAAATAAATAGGACAGACATATGTAAACGCCAAATAGTTTCTCTGGTGTGAGAAACTGAAAGTGTAAATAAGGATCAAAAGGTATAATAGATAATGTGAAATAGGAAGGACAGGTCCAAAGGGGAAAGGGAAGTGGGAGAGCTGGGGGAAAGGAAAGAAGGGAATGGAATTAATATGAGAAAATTAAAAAATGGAAACAAAGTCTTTGTAAACAGGGAAGGGTGGAGAGGTTGAAGGGAGGGGAGGGGAATGAGAAAAAATAAGAACCAAGATATATTATGTAAAGGTACAAATTTCCAATAATGAATGCCATTATTTTATATACCTCAAATATACCAATAAAATTCATAAACAAAATAAAATTTTTAAAAAATGCCTGACCACTCATTTCTATTTTGTACTTGGAAAGATATGGAAAATTGGGTACCTACTATATCAACAGGTTGCACATCCAGGGTAGCAGAATTGCTTGGATCATGCTCACGTGGAGCAAACAATCTCAGAGAAAAGTGGAGGTAGACATATGGGAGGCTTTAGCTAAGAGTCAGCTAAAAGATGTGCAGTCTCCCAGGGAAGCTGCTTGAGGTGATTCCTTCATCAGCAAGACTATTGAGATTATCACCTTCCCACACCAAGTCTTTGAGAACATGAAGATATCTCATTTTAAAAAACCTAAACAATGGGCTCAACCAACTTGTCATTGTTTGTCATGTCAGGAGATACATTTTGCCTCTCACTGTTCTCAGCACAAAACCTGAGACTATGTAACTTGATGAAAAGAGGAAAGTGGAGTCAGGCTGATTATAGACCATATCCCTCCCTCAAGTATGCAGAGCAAAGGATCTCAGCTATCTCATATCCAATCCCCTCCATCTTTTTTTTTATTTGTGGAAAAGCACACATAATATAAAATTTACCATCTTAATCATTTTAAAGTGTATAGTTCAGTAGTGTTTAGCACACTCACATCGCTGGGTAACCAATCTCCAGAACTCTTTTCATCTTGCAAATTTGAAAATTTATGCTCATTAAACCCCTCCTGCCAGTCCCTGGCAACCTCATTCTATTTTCTGTCTTTATGGTATCAGCTATTCTTGATAACTCATATAAGTGGGACCACACAATATTTGTACTTTTGTAACTGGCTTATTTCACTTAACATAATGTCTTCTAGGTTCATTTATATTATACTATGTGTAATGTTTTCCTTCCTTACCATTGACCAGTCCAATTATTTAAATACAGAATGATCGCACTCCAAGCCCAGAGGAAGGGGCTTCTGAGCTGCCATTCTACTGCACCCAGCCCAGAGGAATGGGCCTCCTGGCCTCCATTCCACAGCTCCCAGCACAGAAGTAGGGGCCTCTGGGCCACCATTCCAACACTCCCAGCCCAGAGGTAGGGGCTTCCAGGCCACCATTCCACTGCTCCCAGCCCAGAGGAAGGGATTCTCCCAGTGCAGAAGTGGTGAGATGGGTGGGTGCCAACAGCACCCATCTGCACCCGTCAAAATGAGAAGACACGTAAATGAGTCTCAAAACCCAACTTCCAGATCACCTACAGCAACCCCAAAGGGAAATGAGATGGAACACTCTAATACTCAACCACCTGGACTCCCTAAAGTGGCAACAAAAGAGGATCTGAAAAAAATGAAATCAGAAAGAATTTCTCAGATAACAGCAGAGGTTGTGCTCATAGTGCAAGACATGATTGATAAATCTAGAGAGGAGCTGAGGAACATGATGGAATCCCAACATAGGAAACAAATGGAATCCATAAAACAGATACAAATAGATTTCCAGGAGATTAAAAACACCATTGAAAGTCTACACAGCAGAATGAGCCAATGTGAGGACAGAATTTCAGATATAGAAGATAAGATTGCATTTAGTGACCAGAAGAAGAAAAACTGAATCAAAATTGTAAGGGAACATGAGAAATCAATCCAGCAGCTGCTAGACGATGCAAAGAAGAATAACATAAGACTGATTGTAGTCAATGAAGAAACAGGAGAGAATGCAGATGACATAAGAAAAAACTGTTCACAGAAGTGATAGCAGAAAACTTCCCAAGCAGGGGAAAACAACTTGACATACAGATAAGTGAGGCATATAGGACTCCAAATAGCCTTGATCAAAAAAAATCTACACATAGGCATATAATTGTTAAGATTCCAGAAACCCAACAGAAGAACAAAGTTCTACAAGCAGTTAGAGAAAAGAAACAAATCACATACAAAGGAAAGTCCATCAGACTCACAGGAGACTTCTCAATGCAAACCCTCAAGGCAAGAAGAGCTTGGAGTGATGTATATCAATCCCTAAAGGAAAACATTCTCCAACCCAGAGTGATGTACCCTGAAAAATTATTTTTCAAAATTAATGGTGAAATATGATACTTTCATGACAAAGAGCACCTTAGGAACTTCATGAATACCAAACCAGCACTCCAAAAAATTTTAGACAATATCCTAGGAACAGACAATGAGGATCACAACCCCAGGAAGCACAGCAGAATGAATCCATCGGGTGCAACAAGAAATTAAATGTAAAGGGGGAGAATCCAACAAAAAGAAAAAGTGATGACAATGATAAGTCAATACATATCAGTTATAACCATCAATGTTAATGGTCTCAACTCACCAATCAAAAGAAATAGACTGGCAGAATGGGTCGAGAACCAAGATCCAACAATATGCTGCATACAAGAAACACACTTAATTCAAAAAGAAACTCATAGACTGAAAGTTAAAGGGTGGAAAACAATACTCCATGCAACGGGAACCCCCAAAAAAGCAGGAGCAGTTATCCTCTTGGCAGATCAAGTTGATTTCAAACCAACACTGATAAAGTGAGACAAAGAGGACACTACATCCTTGTAAAGGGAACAATCCAACAGGAAGAGATGGCAATCATAAATATCTATGCACCAAACGCTAGTGAACCCAACTGTATAAAAAAAATACTAACGGACATGAAAAGTCATATATGAGCTAATACAATTGTAGTGGGGGACCTCAATATCCCACTGTCACAAATAGATAGATCAACTAGACAAAAAATAAGTAATGAAATACTAGAACTCAATCGAACTCTTGAACAAATGAACTTAACAGATGTTTACAGAATGTTCCACACAACAAAATCAGAATACACATTCTTTTCAGTTGCACACAGGTCTTTCTCCAAAATAGACCACATACTCTCTTATAGAAATGTCTAAATAAGTGCAAAGGAATTGAAGTTATCCCCTGTATATTATCAGACCATTGTGTGCTGAAATTGGAGATCAATAGCAAAAGAAACCACAAGAATTTCATAAACACATGGAAATTGAACAACACACTTCTGAATAACCAATGGGTCACAGAGGAAATTAAGGAAGAAATCACTCTCTTCAATTGAATGACAATGACAGTACAACATATCAGAATCTATGGGACACAATGAAAGCAGTCTTACGAGGGAAATTCATAGCAGTGAATACTCATATTAGGAAAACAGAGCAAGCCCAGTTAAACAACCTGATGCTGAACCTCAAGCTTCTAGAAAAAGAAGAGCAGGACAAACTCAAAGCTCATACAAGGTAGAAAATTATAAAGATCAGAGCAGAAATCAATGGAGACTAAGAAGTCTTCTAGCCTTAATAACCAAATTCAGTAAAGTAGCTGGTTACAAGGTCAACACACAAAAATCAATAGCTTTCCTCTACACGAATGACTGACTCACTGAGAGAGAAATAGGGCAAATAATTCCTTTCACAATAGCATCCAAGAAACTGAAATATCTAGGAATCAACCTAACAAAAGAAATCAAAGACCTCTTCTCTGAAAACTATAGCACTCTGAAAAGAGATATTGAAGATGATATCAGAAAATGGAAAGAAATCCTCTGCTCCTGGGTAGGAAGAATTAACATAGTGAAAATGGCCATACTTCCAAAACTGCTATATAGATTCAATGCAATCCCAATTGACATCCCTGCATGAACCTTGAGAAAACAATCCAAAAATTTATTTGGAACAAGAAGAGACCCATAATAGCAAAAGCAATTCTAGGCCACGGAGACATAGCAGTGGGTATTACAATCCCCAACTTGAAACTATACTACAAAGCCACTGTGATAAAAACAGCACGTTGCTGGCAAACAATCAAACCTGAGGACCAATGGAACAGATTAGAAGATACCGAAACAACTCTGCCACTTCATCTCGACAAAAGATCCAACCACCCTCACTTGAAGAAAGATAGCTTCTTTAATAAATGGTGTTGGAAAAACTGAATTTCATCTTGTCAAAGATTAATACTTGACCTATATCTCTCACCATGCACTAAACTAAAATCAAAATGGATTTAAGAACTAAATATTAAAAAACAGCATCTATCCTGCAAAATACAGGGATTATTAAAGTCATGCAAGATAATTTTTAAATTTAAATAATTATTGAAATAATTTCAACCTTATATAAGTTACACAAATACTATGAAAAATATTATTAAAAAATTCCCATGTGCTCTTTATCTTGATTCACCATTGTTAATGCTCTTTCCCATTTGTTTTATCATTCTCTCCATCAATGGATAGATATTGATATATTTTTTCTGAATCACCTGAGAGTAAGTTGAAGAAATTGTGCCCCTTTACCACTGGATACATTAATGTGTATTTTCTAAGAATAAAAATTACTGTTACATAATCACGTTACCAAAATTAGGATATTAAACATTGGTACAATAATATTATTTAATCTATAATCCATATTTCAATTTCCCATTTGAATAATGTCCTTTACCTCAATTTTCTTAACATCTAGTATCCTGTCCTTGCTAAATATTACATTAATTTTTCATGTTGTTTCTGTTTCCTTTAGTCTGAAAACATCCTGCAGCTTTTCTTTATCTTTTATGATACCGATCCTTTTGAAGAATTATTGAATGAATCTCCATTTGAGTTTGTCTGATGTTTTCTAATGATAATATTCAGATTATTTGTTTATATCATGAATGCCACAAAAATAATGGTGTGCCCTTCTGAGTAAATCACATCAAGAGGAAAATAATATTATTTCATTTCATTATTATTGACAGAATATATTCACCAGAAGAAAAATGATCCAGGAAAAGCCAGCTCACTCAACCAATAAAACAGGCTGCTCAATTTTAGTGCTTTTTCATAAGTAAGCAAAACATAAGTTGATGTAACATAAACGTGGGATTTTTGAAAAGAAAATCAGTCCCTAGTCAGCATAATTTATTGAATACCACCCCTACTGATATAAGCTGAGAGTTTTGAATTCAGATTTAAATCGTGTTAGGAATCAACATGCCTGGTGACACATCCTGTCAATGGACTAGATGGAACTTAGCTAGTAGCCAAAAGATATTGCTTTACAGTCAGTGTGCTTGAGAATTGCATGCATCAGAAGGAAAAGGGACCACCTCTTGAGACTGTGTATTGGGTCTTTGAAAAGGGTTACTGTAAAATGCTTTCCTACAGCTCAATGAAATGAAAAGGATGAGATTCATTTTTCTCTCATTTTGCTTCCATCTGATTTTGTTCTGCTAGCAAAGTACTTGAAGTAAAGCATCTATTAATCTTGGAACAACCACTGAATTTAATTACCATGTCTAATGTTAGCTTGTACAAAGTGTTATAGGGATATGTTTTGTTCCATAAGAAGTACAGTACAGTATGTTCTTCTATTTCAAATCCATTTCACTTAATTCCAGTGCTTTGACAGGAAAAAGCAATACTGCTGCCGGCCTTCACATTCAGGCTGCTATCTCTGAACTGCACACCTGAGAAAAATTACATCCCACTTGTGTTCATCCCAACATACTGCTATACAGAACAATTCCCATTTGCTACCCACCCTCCACCAAAAAATTAAAAAAGAATGAGAAGAGCATGAATAATTGTTGCATTCCAAGAGATCATGATGAATTTTATTAGTGTATAAAGCATATTGCATGAATTTACCAGGGGTCTTTATTCTGAGCTCACATATGTTCTGCAAAGCTGTCATTTTAACCTACTCAGAAAGTGGTTCTAAGTGGCTCATTCCATTTCCTTATATGGCTATTCACATTTTCGGGTCGGGTGCTGGGTGGGTACTAAATTCCACATGCTCTGGTGGGAATCTATAGGAAGTTTAACGTCTCCCTGCATTTCTAGGAGAAGCAATTACAGATGAATACAAAAAGTCATGCGGATTCTTTATGAGGGTTTCTTGTATTAAGATGCTATTTAAGATCATTTAAAACTGGAAGAATATTTGATGGGATGTTGAGTAACAAGTACAGGGGCAGCATGTGTATGAAAAACAACACAATTGACGATTTTGAAATCCTGCCCTCCATTTTCCTGAATGAGTGAAGAAAAAAAATTTAACTGAAAGAATAGAAAGAAGTATTTATGTTACATTTCTTTTTAAATACACTAACTTGGTAAGATTTGTCAAACAGGGCCTTTTCTCTAGAGAGTCTAAGTAGGGCAAGATGATTCCCATACATATTTGAGATCCTAGTCTGGAAGGTGAACTAAAAAGAGTATCAATTTCTTTTTTTTTCTAAGTTCTTTTATTGGTACATTTTAGGTATACAGTTTGTTTACATGTATCATTGGGTGTTTGTACCTGTACATGATGCATCTTGGTTCTTATTTTTTTCCCCATTACCTGTGCACCCTTCACCCTCTCCACGCTTCCCTATTTACATAGATTTCATTTCCATCTTTTTTTTCTTTTCTCATAGTTTTTCCTTTCCCACCTTTCCTTTCCCCTTCCTCTCCCTTCACCCCTTCATCTTTGGACCTTTTTTCCTATTTCCAATTATCCAATATTCATTTTAATCATCTTAATCCTTGTTTACACTATCAGTTTCTTTTTAACTTTTAAGATTTTAGTGCAAAGAGATGATATTATGAGATCAAATCAGAAACAGTTATTTCCAACAAGTATAACAACATTGTCTTCACCATCATGCATATTCCTCTGGATTTTCCATCATGATTATGTTCTGGTGATTACTGAAATTGAATGTTATAATAAAATATACCATGTCTTAGTTTCAGTTTTATCTAAAAGTAACCATTGTACGTTTCTGAATGGAACCATACACACTGAAGCCTTCAAAATATGACAAGGAACAATAATAAAAAATAATGAGAGAATTATTCTATGTTTGGGCAATGATGGTAACAATCATGCATATATTAATATTTATGCCTTTATAAGTCTTCCTCTCTCATATATATATATATATATATATAAATTCTACTTCCTGTCTGATCCTAATTTTGCCTGTTCAGTTTCATATCCCCTACTTTGCTGCTCAAATAACCAAATTCCTTTCTCCATCATGAGCTTTTGCTGCCACAGCTCCTTCCATCTCCTTGTCCTGCTGCAATCATTCTTCTCCCACACACCCATCTTCAGGACTCTAATTCCTTCTTATCCTACTGGATTAAATCAAAATGCACTGCTCTGACTGCATATACCCTCCCTCTTCTCTAGTTCCCTATAATCCTTTAATTGCCTCTCTTGTTCTGTGTTTTGTATCTTTTGTTCATTCATTTATGCAACAGTTATTTATTAAAGATCTCTTCCCTTAGGTGGAGTGCCCCAGGTATGGCTATAAATAAGACCCTGTAGTTACCTCTGTAGGTAACTCTCAGTTACCTCACACTCTTTTAAGAAATATAGACATTAAGAATTTTTTTAAATGAATTTTGGAAAAAGAGAAAACAGTAATATAAATATGCGTTAAGAGTTATGTCTCTGGTTTAGTCTAACGGATCAGAAATGTCTGTCCTTGGTCCACAGGATCAAATTATTTGACATGAGGGTTGAGTTACACTCCACTTGGCTTGAATCAAATGAGATAAAAATCTGGAAAGCCCAGATCAGCCCGCTCACATCCACCCATAACTTGGACTTTAGAAAATAATTACAAATAATATCAATAAATACCAGGCCCACAGTGTGGATATGTAAGTGTCCCCCAGTGATTCACAAAGACTTAAAACTTCCCTTCCTTGTGAAAAACATTTTCTGAGCCGTGTCTGCAGGCCTGACTTGGGGCCAAGTGATAGGGCAGTGGTGCTGTTGATGATACGCTCTCTCTTTCAAAGTGCTCATGGTATAACAGTCAAGGCATGCTTGCAAACAAATAATTGGTTATTAATCTGTGTACATCCACCCAGATTAGTGCCTCTGGCTTTGTGTTCTCATTGCCAGATCTCTTCAATATCAGACTCTTAGTACTTCACTAGTAAAGGAGTCACTCAGTGTCATTTCTAAGATGGTTCTTGTGTGACACTTGGGTACATTTTGAGAAAATCTGGACCTTTTCCAGAAAACCTTTCTCTGATTGTTTTAATGGAGTGTAAACTTTGTCCACTGAGGCCCCAATTGTTTGGGAAAATGACAAAGGAGGGGATCTCCTAATCATCCATTTTGTCTTCCTATAAAATCCCTTTGTTTTCAGTATCAAAACTCATTTCCATGACAGAATAACTATATATGTATTTCAGAGGAATGTGAAGAGTAGATGGTAGGGTGAAAATCATAGCTTTTTCTCTTTGGGGGTTCTATACATGCATGAAAAACAGAATTCTTCATAATTATAATAGCTTATTCTCACTTTTTATACTTTTATATAGTAAGTAATAAATTTCCTGAGGTTAATATAGTCTCTTATCCTTCTCTGTATCTCCTGAATCATTTAGTCCAGTGCCTTTTAATTAGCATGAACTTAGCCAATAAAGTAAAATACCTGAGTGAATGAAGAATGGATGAGTGAACAAAAGGAATAAAGAAATCAGTGGAAAGGCTAAAGAATAGGACATTGGTGACACTTAAAGTCAGCATAAAAAGTGAAACTGGGAAGAATGATGCCATTCCCTGATTTTTATTGCAAGGAGATTTAATACTTGGCCAGTATGACCAATATTGTTATAATTAATAAAAATCAGATTTATAATCTAAAAATAAAAATTGATGACTTTCTGTAAAGTCTTTCTCTATATACACAGGAAAAGATACCATAACTACTCAGAAAATGATAGCCTCTAACTCTAAGGACTTCTAAAAGCTTCTGACTGATGCCATATCTGAAATCTATAATAGTAGTAGAACCAAAGTAAAGCAGATAATCATTTTCCCAAGTAGGGGTTAAATATATAAAAATTTTATTTTTCTCAAATAAATAAATTAGCAGTGAAGAACAGTCAGAACTGAGGAGGGAGAGAGGGATAAATAAAAATTTCCTATAGAGAAAGTATTTCTTCCTCCCTAACAAATTCTTCTGTACTCAAAGTCATGGTGAAAATTTTTCTATCCTTCAGGAGTCCCCAGTCATTTGAAAGTATGTGAGCAATTTTGTACTACACTGCTCTTAAAAGTCATGCTTCCATGAGCTGCCGTCCCACTGCTCCTGGTCCAGAGGAAGGGGCTTAACGGCCACCATCCCTCCTGCTGCTCCTGCCCCAGAGTAAGGGGCTTCTGGGCCACCATCCCTACTGTTGCTCCTGGCCCCTGTCCCATCTCTCCCAGCTCAGAGGAGGGAGCTGCTCAGGTGCTAACAGCATCCCGACTGCCCCCCCAAGTCAAAATGAGAAAACACTTAAATTTGTCTCAAAATCAGACTTCCAGATCAACTACAGCAACCACAAAGGGAAATGATATCCTAGGAACACAATATCCTAGGAACAGACATTGAGGATCACAACCCCAGGAAGCAAAGCAGAATCAACCCATCTGGCATGACAAGAAATTAAATGTAAAGGGGGAGAAACCAACAAAAAGAAAAAGTCATGGCAATGACAAGTCAATACATTTCAGTTATAACCATCAACATTAAGGGTCTCACCAATCAAAAGAAACAGACTGGCAGAATGGGTCAAGAAGCAAAATCCAACAATATGCTGCATACAAGAAACACACTTAATTCAAAATGAAACTCATAGACTGAAAGTTAAAGGGTGGAAAACAATACTTATGTGATGGGAACCCAAAAAAAGCAGGAGTGGCTATCTTCTTGGCAGATCAAGTAGATTTCAAACCAACACTGATTAAGAGAGACGAAGAAGGACACTACATCCTTGTAAAGGGAAGAATCCAAGAGGAAGAGATGACAATCATACATATCCATGCACCAAAAACTAATGCACCCAACTACATAAAACAAATACTGATGGACATGAAAAGTCATATATGCACTAATACAATTGTAGTGGGGAACCTCAACACCCCACTGTCACAAATAGATAGATCAACTAGACAAAAAATAAGTAATGAAATACTAGAACTCAATCGAACTCTTGAACAAATGAATTTAACAGATGTTTACAGAGTCTTCCACCCCACAAAATCAGAATACACATTTTTCTCAGCTGCATATGTGCAGCAGGATGTGGGAAAGGGAATTGTAGGACCAGGGCAGAGAATTTGAGGATTCTTGCAGATTTTGAAAAATGAAAATTTCAAATGTATAGTAAGTGACTAAAATGCAATGGGGATGAAGATCACTGAGGTTTAGGAAACCAGGGTGACAGAAACCAAGGTAATAGAAAAATCATCAACAAAGATGATTACCTCACTAAGACAAGCAAAACAAAAAACCAGATGAAAAACTACAGTGAAGCCTTATATAGAAAGACTTCACTGAGACAGAAGATAAAAGTAATTGGAATTTTCTCATATCTGACCATTCATCTATCTCCCTGATCTACTCCATCTCATCCTTACCTGGCATTGCCAGATTACAGGTCCCTCATGAACAAAATTTTAAAATTTCACTCTTCAACTCAGTCTTTATAATTGTAGGAAAGCCAATTTGCTGTTTATAGAAGAGTAGACAAGAACAGTTCTCATTTTGTGAAGGAATTTTTGAATGAATGAATGAATGGAACAAGGCTGAAGCATTTATACATCTCTTGGCAGGAAGGAAATTTGGAGAAATGGCCAGCAGCTGGGAAGCTAGAGTAAGCACAAGGACAGGGCACCTTGCAAAGTGCACTGGAATGGACTCATTTAGCCTTTGCCAAGAAAAATGCCAATAGTTACTTCTCAGAGTAAATGTTAACTTAAAATGTATCAGAAAAGGGCCGGGGATTTAGCTCAGTGGTTCCGGCGCCTCCCTCACAAGCACTAGGTCCCAAGTTGGATCCCCGGCACCAAAAAAAGAAAAAAAAAAAGTATCAGAAAGGAAATAGTAGAATTGTAGGAAACTCATACGTACTATGCTCAAGGTGACTAGAGCATCTCAAACCCTAGACAATGATTTTGCTCCAAGTTATTGCAAGCTGCCATTCTGTTATCCAGCAGGCCTTTTACAAATATTGATGCCAATTTCCAGTGTCCAACCCTTACCCCTCAAGCCCTGAATTCTGTCTTCCCTGATTTTGTTGTGTCCCCAACACATCCATTCATATCTGGATTTGTTGGGATAGGACAGAACTCATATGCCATTAGCTTCTTCAGCTTTCATCCACTCCACTTCACACTTTCTTGGCGTCCTCATCCACCTTCAACTTTTTCCATCTCTTCCAACTAAAAGAAAGGTTTCTTTCTTTTTATAAGGGAGTTAGGGCTTCCCACTCCATATGTGTCCTTGTTACCTCCCCTTAAAGTTCTATCAAATTCACCAGATTCCTGATTCCAGAACAACCAGCCTCTCACTCTCTCATAGTCCATTCACACTCTTGATATCCCTTTTATAACCCTATGTTCTCGGCATCCTTTCACACCCCAACTCCTTGTTACCTAAAACCCTGACCACATTGCTACAACCACTAAACATTTTAGTCAGAAGCACAGCTTTTGGAAGCATCATTCTCCTCAACTCATTCTCAAAATTTTCCTCCTTTGGCTTACAGGACTGTTGCCTTCTGATATTTCAACACATCAGTTCTGTTTTCTTAATTTTTGTTGCATTTTATCCTTATTTTTATTCTCATCATCACTCTTCAAGCCCCTGTCCTATTTATTGCTAACCAAGACTAAGGAAAAACTGCTTCTACTTTTCCTGCCTCTGAGATTTTTCTGATGCCACGGGTAAATGCACTTCAGTCTGATTCTGGAAACACAACTGTCACAATAGCAATGGACTCATTTAAAAAACTTGAGTTTTTGTCCAACAAAGTTCAAATGCTTTAGTCTGATAAAAAAATCTTTCTAAAATCCGGCTCTACCTTACCTTTCAAATTTAAAGCCTTTTCTGTAAATATATTTTGCTCTTCAGCCAAATAGTTATTTATATACATATTTTAAGCTTACTGTCATTTGGTCTTGCAAACCCTCAACCTTTGCACATATTTCTGTATGTCCAAATCCTACCCTTTCTTCAAAACCCAGCCTTCCTGATCACTCAAGTGATAACAATGTCTCCCTCTCTGAACATTCATAAGTTTGTAATTATAGCGTATAGCACCTTTTATGTTAGATTTATCTGAGGGTATGTCATATCTGAATCATGCTTGAATTGCCCAGTTTTCCCCACAAGTGATTCTAATTAATTGCACAACGAGTACATCAATGTAAAAATATGCTGATCCATGAGGAAATACATCAGAATCAAAGGGGTTTTGGTCGATTACTATATCCCAAAAATCTGAGTTGGTGTCTCTTATGCAACATTTTGAAAATAGCTTTATTGATATATAACTAATATGCAATACAAGTCTCTCACTTAAGATATTAAGATACACAATTCAGGGGTTTTTAGTATATGTGCAAGGTTGTGGAACCATCACTGTAATTTCTTTTTGAGAGAGGTTTCTGTTGTGCTGCCCCAGCCTTACCTCCAACACCAGGACTCAAGTGACTCTCCTGCCTCAGCCTCTCCAGTAGCTAGGACTACAAACATCACACGTGGCCTACAATATAATTTTACAAGAGTTTTGTTCTCCTTAAAAAAAACTGGTTTTCTCTTTCTTCCTCTTCCAATCAGCAGCCAATGTCCATTCTCTCTCTCTTATCCTCTTTTCCCTAAGTAACCACCAATCTATTTTCTATCTTTATAAATTTGCTTATACTGGAAATTTCATATTAGAATCATTCAATATGTAATCCTTGATGACTTGCTACTTTAATTTAGTACAATGTTTTCAAAACTCGTCTGTGTTGTAGAATATATGAATACTTCATTTTTATTGCTGAATAACATTCCTCCATATAAATGCACTACATTTTATTTATCCATTCATCACTTAATAGATATTAATGTTGTTTTCACTTTAAAATTATTATAAATAATGTTTCTATGGTATTTATGTTCAAGTTTTGGCGTGAATGTATACTTTCACTTATCCTGAGTATATACAGGTATGCAGATGGGGATACATTGTGAGAGATGCATCATTAGTCTATTTGATTGTTGTATGAACATCATAGAGTGAGTGTACTCACACAAACCTAGATGGTTCACTCTACTACACACCTACACTATATGATATAGCTTATTCTCCTGGGCTATAAAACTGTACAGTGAATACTTCAGGCTACTAACATAATGGTAAGTATTTGTATATCTAATCATATTTAAAACTACAGAAAAAATACAGTAAAATATGGTATAAATGGTACACGTGATTAAAAGTGGTACACTTACCATGAATGGTGATGCTTGTAGGCCTGGAAGTTATGCTAGGTGAGTAAATGCGTAAGTGGTGTGTGAATGTTAAGAACTAGAACATTACCACATATGACTGTAGACTGTAAACTGTATACTGAGACTACATTTTATTCCCCTAGAAGATCTCCAGGGGTGATGGCATGCAGGGAGTAGTCATATTCTGCTATAGCAACAGCTTCTGGATCACCTCCTGAGAGACCTGCCTGGGATACTTCTTGAGAATTTGTTGCTCTTTTCAGAAATATGTCCATGGTGGCTTGCTTGGGTGTTTCTTATTTCATCATAGATTTGCTCATAAGCAGATAATGTACCATGAACATTCTTCTCCATTAATTAAAAGTCCATATTTTCAAAGTTTTAAGGAGCTTGGTTAGTTTTGCAAATGTCTTCTAAACCCTTCACTGTGAATTTTCATGGTTGCTCTTTTTCTTCTACAGTTTTCTTTTGTTTCTTCTGCAGATATGCATTCACTAGAAGATAGACATTTTTTCACCCCCATTATAATCTTGTGGGACCACTGTCATATGTACGCCCCCACTGGCTAAAACATTGCTATGCAGTGCATTACTACACTTAAAAGTGGAATGGGTGGGTCATATAGCAACTCTGTTTAGCATTTAAGAAATTGCAAAAGTGTTTTCTAAAGCAGCTACACCATCATACATTACTACCATCAATGTATGGGGTTCTAATTTCTCCATATTTTTGTCAAGATTAGAATTGTTATATTTAGGAAAATAAAATTGATATCAATAGAAAGATTAAGTGAAATGGTAGAATTATTGGACGGCAGTATAAATTCACACATACGGATAATTTGGAGTGAAAATCTACATGATGTTATGGCTCAAGGAATCTGAGTTAAATGAAATTCAAAATGAATAGATTCATAGCTGATATTTGAAGTTTGTAAAATTCATTATAAAAATGCAGACTAGGTTGAATCGGCCCGCTGCAGACAGGCAGGTCTGTGCATGTCCTACCAAGGTCCCAAGTCAGGCAGAACACGCAGAATCAGCCCACACCCCAGCAACAATCCACTGGACCCCCAGCCCTGCTCCTCTGTACAGCCACCTGGTTCCACACTACAAAGAAGCAGAGAACACCGGACCACCAGACCATGGTACTGAGTCCCGCTGCTCCCAGCCGAGATGTACGGGATTCTGGGCCACCATCCCTCCCACCACTCCTGGCCCAGAGGTAGGGGCTGTTGAGCCGCCATCCGACTGCTCCTGGACCAGAGAAAGGAGCTTCCCAGCCACCATCCCTCCCGCTGCTCCCAGCCCACAGGAAAGGGCTTGAGGGCCACCATCCCTACCACTGCTTCCGGCCCCTGTCTCACCTCTCCCAGCTCAGAGGAGTTAATCCGTGCAGGTGCCAACAGCTTCCACCCCAGTTGAAATGCGAAAACACATAAATAAGTCTCAAAACCAGACTTCCAGATCACCTACAGCAACTCCAAAGGGAAATGAGATAGAACACTCTGATACTCAAACACCTGGACCCACTGAACCGGCCAAAAAAAGGGGATCTGGAAAAAATGAAATCAGAAATAATTTCTCAGATAACAGGAGAAATTGTGCCTCTAGTGAAAGACATGATTAATAAATCTAGAGAGGAGCTCAGGAACAGGATGGAATCCCAACATAAGAAACAAATGGAATCCATAAAACAGATGCAAATAGATTTCCAGGACATGAAAAACTCCATTGAAAGTCTACACAGCAGAATGAGCCAATGTGAGGACAGAATTTCAGATATAGAAGATAAGATTGCTATTAATGACCAGGAAAAGAAAAATTGCTTCAAAATTATAAGGGAACATGAGAAATCAATCCAGCAGCTGCTAGATGATGCAAAGAAGAATAACATAAGACTGATTGGAGTCAATGAAGAAACAGGAGAGAGTGGAGATGACATAAAAAAACTCTTCACAGAAATAATGGCAGAAAACTTCCCAAGCAAGGGAAAAGATTTTGACATACAGATAAGTGAGGCATATAGGACTCCAAATGGCCTTGATCAAAAACAATCAACACATAGGCATATAATTGTTAAGATTCCAGAAACTCAACAAAAGAACAAAGTTCTCCAAGCAGTTAGAGAAAAGAA
Source organism: Heterocephalus glaber (assembly GCF_053883595.1). Lineage (NCBI taxonomy): Eukaryota > Metazoa > Chordata > Mammalia > Rodentia > Bathyergidae > Heterocephalus > Heterocephalus glaber. Next base: position 9,570,261 of record NW_028258369.1, read on the forward strand.
ACAAATCACATACAAAGGAAAGCCCATCTGAATCACAGCAGACTTCTCAACACAAACCATCAAGGCAAGAAGAGCTTGGAGTGACATATGCCAAGCCCTAGAAGAAAACAGCCTCCAATCCAGATTGATGTACCCTGCAAAACTATCTTTCAAAATGGATGGAGAAATAAGATACTTTCATGACAAAGAGCACCTTAGGAACTTTGTGAATACCAAACCAGCACTCCAAAGAATTTTACACAATATCCTAGGAACAGACATTGAGGATCACAACCCCAGGAAGCAAAGCAGAATGAACCCATCTGGCATGACAAATTAAATGTAAAGGGGGAGAACCCAACAAAAAGAAAAGGACATGGCAATGACAAGTCAATATGTTTCAGTTATAACCATCAATGTTAATGGTCTCAATTCACCAATCAAATGAAATAGACTGGCAGAATGGGTCAAGAAGCAAAATCCAACAATGTGCTGCATACAAGAAATACACTTAATTTAAAAGGAAACTCATAGACTGAAAGTTAAAGGGTGGAAAACAGTACTCCATGCTACAGGAACCCCCAAAAAGCAGGAGTAGCTATCCTCTTTGCAGATCAAGTAAATTTCAAACCAACACTGATTAAGAGAGACAAAGAAGGACACTACATCCTTGTAAAGGGAAGAATCCAAGAGGAAGAGATGACAATCATACATATCTATGCACCAAAAACTAATGCACCCAACTACATAAAACAAATACTAACAGACATGAAAAGTCATATATGCAATAATACAAGTGTAGTGGGGGACCTCAACACCCCACTGTCAGAAATAGATAGATCAACTAGACTAAAAATAAGTAATGAAATACTAGAACTCAATCGAACTCTTGAATAAATGAACTTAACAGATGTTTACAGAGTCTTCCACCCCACAAAATCAGAATACACATTTTTCTCAGCTGCACATGGGTCATTCTCAAAAATAGACCACATACTCACACATAGAACATATTTAAGTAAGTGCAAAGGAATTGAAGTTATCCTCTGTATATTAGCAGACCATAGTGCCATGAAATTGGAGATCCATAGCAAAAGAAACTCAAAAAATTTCATAAACACGTGGAAATTGAACAACACACTTCTGAATAACCAATGAGTCACAGAGGAAATTAAAGAAGAAATCAGACAGTTCTCTCAATTAAATGACAATGACAATACAACATATCGGAATCTATGGGACACAATGAAAGCAGTCTTACGAGGGAAATTCATAGCAGTGAATACATATATTAGGAAAACATATCTAGCCCAATTAAACAACCTGATACTGCACCTCAAGCTTCTAGAAAAAGAAGAGCAGGACAACCCCAGAGCTCACACAAGGGAGGAAATTATAAAGGTCAGAGGAGAAATCAATGCAATGGAGACTAAGAAAACAATACAAAAAATCAATGAAGCCAAGAGTTGGTTCAACAAAATTGATAAACCCTTAGCCAAACTTGTCAGAAAAAGGAAAGAAAAGGCCCAAATCCATGGAATTAGGAATGAAAAGGGTGAAATTACAACAGACCCAGCAGAAATCCAGAGGATCATCAATACCTACTTCCAGAAACTATATGCCAGTAAGATGGACAACACAGAAGAAATGGCCAGATTACTAGATACATATGAATTACCAAAGTTGAACAAAGAAGACCTAAAAATTCTGAACAACCCAATATCAACCAATGAAATTGAAAATGTAATTAAAAACTTATCAACTAAGAAAAGCCCGGGCCCTGATGGCTTCACTGCTGAATTCTACAAGACATTTAGAGAGGAACTGCTGCCACTACTGTTTAAGCTCTTCAATGAAATTGAAAGGGAAGCAATACTCCCAAATTCATTCCTGGAAGCAAGCATCACCTTGATCCCCAAAGCAGAGAAAGACCCAACTGAAAAGGAGAACTATAGGCCAATCTCAGTAATGACCACAGATGTAAAAATCCTTAATAAGATAATGGCAAACAGAAAGCAGAAGATCATCAAGAAGATCATATACCCTGACCAAGTGGCATTCATCCCAGGGATGCAGGGATGGTTCAATATACACAAATCAATCAATGTAATACACTATATCAATAGAGCCAAGTACAAAAACCATATGAATATTTCCATAGACGTAGAAAAAGCATTTGACAAAGTCCAATATGCATTTATGATAAAAACCCTACAAAACATGGGAATAGATGGTCTCTACCTCAAACTGATAGATGGCATCTATGAAAAACCAACAGCCAATATCATACTAAATGGTCAAAAACTGAAATCCTTCACACTAAAATTAGGAACAAGACAAGGATGTCCACTATCACCACTCTTGTTCAATATAGTTCTGGAAACATTAGCCATGGCAATTAGACAAGAGAAAGAAATAAAAGAATAAAGATAGAAATTGAAGAAGTCAAATTGTCATTATTTGAAGATGACATGATACTCTATATAGAAGACCCCAAGAACTCCACCAAAAGTCTTCTGGACTTCAAAACCAAATTCAGTCAAGTAGCTGGATACAAGGTCAACACACAAAAATCAATAGCTTTCTTCTACACGAATGACAGACTCACTGAGAGAGAAATAGGGCAAATAATTCCTTTCACAATAGCATCCAAAATACTGAACTACCTAGGAATCAACCTAATGAAAGAAATCAAAAGACCTCTTCTCTGAAAACTATGGCACTCTGAAAAGAGAGATTAAAGATGATATCAGAAAATGGACAGACATCCCCTGCTCCTGGGTAGGAAGGATTTACTGTAGTGAAAATGGCCATACTTCCAAAACTGCTATATAGATTTAATGCAATTCCAATTGAGATCCCAGCAGCATACTTCATGAACCTTGAGAAAACAATCCAAAACAATCCAAAAATTCGTTTGGAACAAGAAGAGACCCAGAATAGCAAAAGCAATTCTAGGTAACAGAGACATGGCAGGGAGTATCACAATCCCCAACCTGCAACTCTACTACAAAGCTACTGTGATAAAAACAGCATGGTACTGGCAAAGAAACAGACCTGAGGACCAATGGAACAGATTAGAAGATGCAGAAACAACGCCAGACACACTCAGCCATCTCATCTTCGATAAAGGAGCCAAACACCCTCACTGGAGGAAAGATAGCCTCTTTAATAAATGGTGCTGGAAAAATTGGGCTTCAACTTGCCAAAGATTAAAACTAGACCTATATCTCTTGCCATGCACTAAACTAAAATCAAAATTGATTAAAGATCTAAATATTAAAAGAGAAACTCTGAACCTGTTGGAACAGAGGTTAGGTAGAACCCTTGAAGACATCGGTGTAGGAAAAGATTTTATGAACAAAACCTCAGTTGCCCGTGAACTAGCACAAACAATCAACAAGTGGGATCTCTTCTTATTAAGAGGCTTCTGCACAGCAAGAGAAACCACCAGCTGGGGATCTTCCCCAAAGAATTAAAAGAATCATACCACAGTGATATATGTGTGCCCATGTTCATAGCAGCACAGTTTGCAATAGCTAAAACTTGGAAACAGCCCAAATGCCCATCAACTGGAGACTGGATAAAGAAAATGTGGGTTTTTTTTTTATAAAATGGAGTACTACTCAGCCATAAAAAATGAGAAATTAGAGACATTTATAGCTAAGTGGATGCACATTGAGGCAATACTCTTAAGTGAAATAAATAGGACACACATGTATAAATACTGAATAGTTTCTCTGGTGTGAGAAACTGAGAGTGTAAATAAGGAGTAAATGTATAATAGGTAATGTGAAATAGGAAGAAAAGGGGCAAAGGGGAAGGAAGTGGGAGGGCTAGGGGAAAGGATAGAAGGGAATGGGATTAATATGAGAAAATGGAAAAATAGGAACAAAATCTTTGTAAATAGGGAGGACTGGAGGGGTTGAAGGGAGGGCTGGGCAAGGGTGAAAAATAAGAACCAAGAGAGACTATGTAAAGGTGAAAATTTCCAATGATGAATGTGGTATACCTACAATGTACCAATAAAAGAATTTATTTTTAAAAAATGCAGACTACCTTTGATCAAAGTAAACTGATGTTTAGCTTCTGACAACTGCAAGCACAATTTTATAGTTTTTTAAATAGTTAATAAGTTTATATACATTTTAGGAAATAAATCCTTTCAGTGGGGTCCAGGTAAAAATTACGTCTTGCTTAGTTTGAATTGCACTTCAGTTTTGACATCTGATTCAATCTGAAGAATGATAACCTCAAGTTGGAAATATTTTAATTGCTTTTTTAGAAAAGAACTGAGGAAGTTCTTTTTAAGAAAATTTTTTATTAGTAAATATGTGCAGTGCATAACGTTAGGGAGTAGGGACGTGTACTTAGCATATCTTAATCCTTTTTATTCCCCTTTCCCTCTCCCTCTGTCTCTAAATCTCCACTCCATTTGCAAATGATCTATGTCCCTGATTCCTATAGTGTGTCTTATATTTTGTTTCTTAAAATTATTTATACTTTGGGTTTCTCATAGAAGAGAAGTTATGGGATATTTAAGCTACTGTGTCTGATTTCTTTCACTTAACATTATAGTCTCAAGGTGTATCTATTTTCCTACAAATATCTTAAATTTATCCTTCTTTATTGCAGAGTAGTACTCCATTATGTAAAAATACTACATTTTATTTATTTATTCATTTGCTGATGGACCTATAGGCCACTTCCAAGCTTTAGCTATTATAAGTTGTCCTGCTATAACCATGGGTGAAAATCTGAGGAAGTTCGGACACAGCAAGCCCTCAGCTCCTTGGCAACAGACAATTCGAAACCAAAAGTATTTTCCACATTATGGTGAAAACTGATTCCAAAATTCTTTTCCCAGAGCCTGGAGATAAGACAAATTGGGGTAAATGTAGTTAGGTGGTATATTTTGTTCTTATTTGTATTTGGAATTAGCTCGATTGATTTCTAACACTTAAATACCAGAAATATTGGAGAGTTTTAAAATTGATAAGTGGTAAGCTTTTGAACACTGAAGTTATAATGACATAATGATGGCGAATCTATTTTTGGTCTGGTAGACAGTAAAACATCAGAAAAAAGGAAATATAGCACTAAGGAGCAGATGGCAGTGCTTTCAAAACTTTTTGAGCTTTTTTTGATTTTTGTTTTAATAAACCCTTGTAATATACCCAATCAAAATTACAAAAATTAGATGGTGTAATGACAATGACACTATAGCACCTACCACACTGATCTAATTTATGTGCTGGGTGATATTAAAAGTAGATCCCATTAATTAAGACTGAATAAAAGGGAATTACAGGTGATTATAATATTCAAATTATATCATCCTACTAATCTTATTTTTGTCATTTTATAATATAGCTCTACTTATCTCTTAAAGGTATCTATTAATATTAATTAACATTAATCTGTCATGTGATTTTTAAAACCTTTTTATTTTGAACTAATTTTACATTTACAGAAAAGTTGCAAAAATAGTATGGTGTATCCATATGCCCCTTGCCTGGTGACTTAATCTATTTTGTACTGCTATAACAAAATGCCACAGATTGGATAATTTACAAAAAACCAAAACACTTCTTAGAGCTCTGGAGCTTGGAAAGTCCAAGATCAAGAGACTGGCTTCTGGTGAGGGTCTTCTTGCTGTGTAGACTCATGGTGGAAGGTGGAAAGGCGAGAGAGAGCAAGAGAGCAAGAGGTGCCTGGACTTACTTTTATTTATTTCTGTTTATTCATTTATTTATTTTCAGTACAGGGGATGATAAAATCCAGGGGTGCTCTACCACTGAACTACATCTCCAGCCCTTTTCATTTTATCTTTTGAGACAGTCTGGCTAAGTTGCTCAAGTTGGCCTCAAACCCGCCCTTCCCTCCCGAGTAGCTGAGATCACAGGTGTGCACCACTGTGCCCTCCTTATATTATGAACAAAGTCTCATGATTGATGAACCCACTCCCTCCATAATGACATTAATCCATTAATGAGGACATGGCTCTTATGACTTAAACACCTCTTAAGGACTCCACCTTTCAGTACTGTTACACTGGGGATTAAGTTTCCAACACAGGAACTTGGGGGAGCACATTCAGCTTTCCCTTTCCTTTTGGTTTAGTAGCTTTCACATTGTATATAACTATGGTACAATATCAAAACCTGGAAATTAGTGTTAGTACAATACTATATTAATTTGTAGATTCATTCAAAAGCTATTAATTTTTCCACTAATGTCTTTTTTCTGGACTTGGATTCAAACTAGGATTCCATATACTATTAAATTATTTATTATGTCTCCTTAGTATCTTCACCGTGTGACAATTCCTCCTTCTTTCCTTGTCTTTTCTGACCTTAATACTTCAGAAGAGTACTAGTCAGTTGTTTTGTAGAAAGTTCCTAAATTTGTATTTGCCTAATGCTTTCTTTTGGTTAGATTGAGGTTAGCAATGCTACATAAGTAACATGTCCATCTCAGTGTTTTACATTAAAAGGTTCATGGTGTCAATTTGTTCCATAACTGGTACTGTTACCCTGACCATTTGGTTAATGTAGTGTCTTTCGTATTTCTTCCCTATCATTCCCTTTGTTCTTAATACATACCATGGGAAGTATGACTTTTTTGTTGTTGTTATTAAATTCTTTTACTGGTACATTTTAGGTATACAACACAATTACATTACTCATTAGGAATTGTACCTTTACATAATGCATTTTGGTTCTGATTTTTTCCCCATTCCTAGCCCTCCCTTCAACCCCTCCACCCTTCCCTATTTACAAAGACTTTATTTCCATTTTTTCCATTTCTCATCATTTTTCCTTTCCCTTCTTTCCTTTCCCCTGCTCCTCCCACTACTCCTACCCCTTTTGACATTTTCTTCCTATTTTCCCTTATCGATTATTCATTCTAATCATTGGTACATTTTAGGTATACAATATAATGACATTCATCATTGGAAATTTGCACCTTTACATAATCTCTTTTGGTTCTTATTTTTCACCCTTGCCTAGCCCTCCCTTCAACTCCTCCATTCCTCCCTATTTACAAAGATTTTGTTCCTATTTTTCCATTTTCTCATATTAATCCCATTCCCTTCTATCCTTTCCCCTAGCCCTCCCACTTCCTTCCCCTTTGCCCCTTTTCTTCCTATTTCACATTACCTATTATACATTTTAGTCCTCATTTACACTTTCAGTTTCTCACACCAGAGAAACTATTGGGTATTTATACATGTGTGTCCTATTTATTTCACTTAAGAGTATTGCCTCAATGTGCATCCACTTAGCTATAAATGTCTCTAATTTCTCATTTTTTATGGCTGAGTAGTACTCCATTTTCTTAAAAAAACCCCACATTTTCTTTATCCAGTCTCCAGTTGATGGGCATTTGGGCTGTTTCCAAGTTTTAGCTATCACAAACTGCGCTGCCATGAACATGGGTGCACATATATCACTGTGGTATGATTCTTTTAATTCTTTGGGGAAGATCCCCAGCAGTGGAATAGCAGGGTCAAATGGGACTTCCAGTCCTAGTTCTTTGAGGTATCTCCATACTGATTTCCACAGTGCTTGCACCAGTCTACACTCCCACCAGCAGTGGAGCAGGGTTCCTCTTTCCCCACAGCCCCGCCAGCATTTGTTATTGGTTGATTTCATGATAGCAGCCATTCTTTCTGGAGTGAAGTGGAATCTCAGTGTTGTTTTCATTTGCATCTCTCAAATGACCAGTGATGTTGAACATTTTTTCATGTATTTATTTGCTATTTCTACTTCTTTGTCTGAGAAATGTCTGTTCATTTCAGATGCCCATTTTTGGACTGGGTCTTTAAATTTGGGAGGTCTGATCTTTTTAAGTTCTTTATAGATTCTAGATAGTAGACCTTTGTCTGAGGAAGAGCAGGTGAAGATATTTTCCCACATTGTGGGTTGTCTCTTCACACTGCTGGTGGTTTCTCTTGCTGTGCAGAAGCCTTTTAATAAGAAGAGATCCCATTTGTTGATTGTTTGTGCTAGTTCACGGGCAACTGAGGTTTTGTTCATAAAATCTTTTCCTACACCGATGTCTTCAAGAGCTCTACCTAACTTCTGTTCCAACTGGTTCAGAGTTTCTCTTTTAATATTTAGATCTTTAATCAATTTTGATTTTAGTTTAGTGCATGGCGAGAGATATAGGTCTAGTTTTAATCTTTGGCAAGTTGAAACCCAAATTTCCAGCACCATTTATTAAAGAGGCTATCTTTCCTCCAGTGAGGGTGTTTGGCTCCTTTATCGAAGATAAGATGGCTGAGTGTGTCTGGCGTTGTTTCTGCATCTTCTAATCTGTTCCCTTGGTCCTCAGGTCTGTTTCTTTGCCAGTACCATGCTGTTTTTATCAGCAGCTTTGTAGTAGAGTTGCAGGTTGGGGATTGTGATACTCCCTGCCATGTCTCTGTTACCTAGAATTACTTTTGCTATTCTGGGTCTCTTCTTGTTCCAAATGAATTTTTGGATTGTTTTCTCAAGGTCCATGAAGTATGCTACTGGGATCTCAATTGGAATTGCATTAAATCTATATAGCAGTTTTGGAAGTATGGCCATTTTCACTACAGTAAATCCTTCCTACCCAGGAGCAGGGGATGTCTGTCCATTTTCTGATATCATCTTCAATCTCTCTTTTCAGAGTGCTATAGTTTTCAGAGAAGAGGTCTTTGATTTCTTTCGTTAGGATGATTCCTAGGTATTTCAGTTTTTTGGATGCTATTGTGAAAGGAATTATTTGCCCTATTTCTCTCTCAGTGAGTCTGTCATTTGTGTAGAGGAAAGCTATTGATTTTTGTGTGTTGACCTTGTATCCAGCTACTTGACTGAATTTGGTTATTAAGTCCAGAAGACTTTTGGTGGAGTTCTTGGGGTCTTCTATATAGAGTATCATGTCATCTTCAAATAATGACAATTTGACTTCTTCATTTTCTATCTTTATTCCTTTTATTTCTTTCTCTTGTCTAATTGCTGTGGCTAACATTTCCAGAACTATATTGAACAAGAGTGGTGACAGTGGACATCCTTGTCTTGTTCCTGATTTGAGTGCGAAGGATTTCAGTTTTTGACCATTTAGTATGATATTGGCTGTTCGTTTTCCATAGATGGCTTTTATCAGCTTGAGGTAGAGACCATCTATTCCAATTTTTTGTAGGGTTTTTATCATAAATGTGTATTGGATTTTGTCAAGTTCTTTTTCTGCATCTATGGAGATAATCATATGGTTTTTGTCCTTGGCTCTATTGATATAGTGTATTACATTTATTGATTTGCATATGCTGAACCATCCCTGCATCCCTGGGATGAATCCCACTTGATCAGGGTGTATGATCTTCTTGATGATCTTCTGCATTCTATTTGCCAGTATCTTATTAAGGATTTTTGCATCTATGTTCATTAGTGAGATTGGCCTATAGTTCTCCTTTTCGGTTGGGTCTTTCTCTGCTTTGGGGATCAAGGTGATGCTTGCTTCCAGGAATGAATTTGGGAGTATTGCTTCCCTTTCAATTTCATTGAAGAGTTTAAAGAGTAGTGGCAGCAGTTCCTCTCTAAATGTCTTGTAGAATTCAGCAGTGAAGCCATCAGGGCCCGAGCTTTGCTGAGTTGATAAGTTTTTAATTACATTTTCAATTTCATTGGTTGATATTGGGTTGTTTAGAACTTTTAGGTCTTCTTCGTTCAAGTTTGCTAATTCATATGTATCTAGGAATCTGTCCATTTCTTCTGTGTTTTCCATCTTACTGGCATATAGGTTCTGGAAGTAGGTATTGATGATCCTCTGGATTTCTGCTGGGTCTGTTGTCATTTCACCCTTTGCATTCCTAATTGCATGGATTTGGGCCTTTTCTTTCCTTTTTCTGATAAGGTTGGCTAAGGGTTTGTCAATTTTGTTGATTCTTTCAAAGAACCAACTCTTGGTTTCATTGATTTTTTGTATCGTTCTTTTAGTCTCCACTGCATTGATTTCTCCTCTGATCTTTATAATGTCCTCCCTTGTATAAGCTCTGGGGTTGTCCTGCTCTTCTTTTTCTAGAAGCTTGAGGTTCAGCATCACATTGTTCAATTGGGCTTGTTCTGTTTTTCTAATATGTGTATTCACCACTATAAATTTCCCTCATAAGACTGCTTTCATTGTGTCCCATAGATTCCAATATGTTGTATTGTCATTGTCCTTTAATTGAAGGAACTGTCTGTTTTCTTCTTTAATTTCCTCTGTGACCCATTGGTTATTCAGAAGTGTGTTGTTCAATTTCCATGTGTTTATGAAATTTTTTGAGTTTCTTTTGCTATGGATCTCCAATTTCATGGCACTATGGTCTGCTAATATACAGAGGATAACTTCAATTCCTTTGCACTTACTTAAATATGTTCTATGTGTGAGTATGTGGTCTATTTTTGAGAATGACCCATGTGCAGCTGAGAAAAATGTGTATTCTGATTTTGTGGGGTGGAAGACTCTGTAAACATCTGTTAAGTTCATTTATTCAAGAGTTCGATTGAGTTCTAGTATTTCATTACTTATTTTTAGTCTAGTTGATCTATCTATTTCTGACAGTGGGGTGTTGAGGTCCCCCACTACACTTGTATTATTGCATATATGACTTTTCATGTCTGTTAGTATTTGTTTTATGTAGTTGGGTGCATTAGTTTTTGGTGCATAGATATGTATGATTGTCATCTCTTCCTCTTGGATTCTTCCCTTTACAAGGATGTAGTGTCCTTCTTTGTCTCTCTTAATCAGTGTTGGTTTGAAATTTACTTGATCTGCAAAGAAGATAGCTACTCCTGCTTTTTGGGGGTTCCTGTAGCATGGAGTACTGTTTTCCACCCTTTAACTTTCAGTCTATGAGTTTCCTTTTAAATTAAGTGTATTTCTTGTATGCAGCACATTGTTGGATTTTGCTTCTTGACCCATTCTGCCAGTCTATTTCATTTGATTGGTGAATTGAGACCATTAACATTGATGGTTATAACTGAAACATATTGACTTGTCATTGCCATGTCCTTTTCTTTTTGTTGGGTTCTCCCCCTTTACATTTAATTTGTCATGCCAGATGGGTTCATTCTGCTTTGCTTCCTGGGGTTGTGATCCTCAATGTCTGTTCCTAGGATATTGTGTAAAATTCTTTGGAGTGCTGGTTTGGTATTCACAAAGTTCCTAAGGTGCTCTTTGTCATGAAAGTATCTTATTTCTCCATCCATTTTGAAAGATAGTTTTGCAGGGTACATCAATCTGGATTGGAGGCTGTTTTCTTCTAGGGCTTGGCATATGTCACTCCAAGCTCTTCTTGCCTTGATGGTTTGTGTTGAGAAGTCTGCTGTGATTCAGATGGGCTTTCCTTTGTATGTGATTTGTTTCTTTTCTCTAACTGCTTGGAGAACTTTGTTCTTTTGTTGAGTTTCTGGAATCTTAACAATTATATGCCTATGTGTTGATTGTTTTTGATCAAGGCCATTTGGAGTCCTATATGCCTCACTTATCTGTATGTCAAAATCTTTTCCCTTGCTTGGGAAGTTTTCTGCCATTATTTCTGTGAAGAGTTTTTTTATGTCATCTCCACTCTCTCCTGTTTCTTCATTGACTCCAATCAGTCTTATGTTATTCTTCTTTGCATCATCTAGCAGCTGCTGGATTGATTTCTCATGTTCCCTTATAATTTTGAAGCAATTTTTCTTTTCCTGGTCATTAATAGCAATCTTATCTTCTATATCTGAAATTCTGTCCTCACATTGGCTCATTCTGCTGTGTAGACTTTCAATGGAGTTTTTCATGTCCTGGAAATCTATTTGCATCTGTTTTATGGATTCCATTTGTTTCTTATGTTGGGATTCCATCCTGTTCCTGAGCTCCTCTCTAGATTTATTAATCATGTCTTTCACTAGAGGCACAATTTCTCCTGTTATCTGAGAAATTATTTCTGATTTCATTTTTTCCAGATCCCCTTTTTTTGGCCGGTTCAGTGGGTCCAGGTGTTTGAGTATCAGAGTGTTCTATCTCATTTCCCTTTGGAGTTGCTGTAGGTGATCTGGAAGTCTGGTTTTGAGACTTATTTATGTGTTTTCGCATTTCAACTGGGGTGGAAGCTGTTGGCACCTGCACGGATTAACTCCTCTGAGCTGGGAGAGGTGAGACAGGGGCCGGAAGCAGTGGTAGGGATGGTGGCCCTCAAGCCCTTTCCTGTGGGCTGGGAGCAGCGGGAGGGATGGTGGCTGGGAAGCTCCTTTCTCTGGTCCAGGAGCAGTCGGATGGCGGCTCAACAGCCCCTACCTCTGGGCCAGGAGTGGTGGGAGGGATGGTGGCCCAGAATCCCGTACATCTCGGCTGGGAGCAGCGGGACTCAGTACCATGGTCTGGTGGTCCGGTGTTCTCTGCTTCTTTGTAGTGTGGAACCAGGTGGCTGTACAGAGGAGCAGGGCTGGGGGTCCAGTGGATTGTTGCTGGGGTGTGGGCTGATTCTGCGTGTTCTGCCTGACTTGGGACCTTGGTAGGACATGCACAGACCTGCCTGTCTGCAGCGGGCCGATTCAACCTAGTCTGCATTTTTATAATGAATTTTACAAACTTCAAATATCAGCTATGAATCTATTCATTTTGAATTTCATTTAACTCAGATTCCTTGAGCCATAACATCATGTAGATTTTCACTCCAAATTATCCGTATGTGTGAATTTATACTGCCGTCCAATAATTCTACCATTTCACTTAATCTTTCTATTGATATCAATTTTATTTTCCTAAATATAACAATTCTAATCTTGACAAAAATATGGAGAAATTAGAACCCCATACATTGATGGTAGTAATGTATGATGGTGTAGCTGCTTTAGAAAACACTTTTGCAATTTCTTAAATGCTAAACAGAGTTGCTATATGACCCACCCATTCCACTTTTAAGTGTAGTAATGCACTGCATAGCAATGTTTTAGCCAGTGGGGGCGTACATATGACAGTGGTCCCACAAGATTATAATGGGGGTGAAAAAATGTCTATCTTCTAGTGAATGCATATCTGCAGAAGAAACAAAAGAAAACTGTAGAAGAAAAAGAGCAACCATGAAAATTCACAGTGAAGGGTTTAGAAGACATTTGCAAAACTAACCAAGCTCCTTAAAACTTTGAAAATATGGACTTTTAATTAATGGAGAAGAATGTTCATGGTACATTATCTGCTTATGAGCAAATCTATGATGAAATAAGAAACACCCAAGCAAGCCACCATGGACATATTTCTGAAAAGAGCAACAAATTCTCAAGAAGTATCCCAGGCAGGTCTCTCAGGAGGTGATCCAGAAGCTGTTGCTATAGCAGAATATGACTACTCCCTGCATGCCATCACCCCTGGAGATCTTCTAGGGGAATAAAATGTAGTCTCAGTATACAGTTTACAGTCTACAGTCATATGTGGTAATGTTCTAGTTCTTAACATTCACACACCACTTACGCATTTACTCACCTAGCATAACTTCCAGGCCTACAAGCATCACCATTCATGGTAAGTGTACCACTTTTAATCACGTGTACCATTTATACCATATTTTACTGTATTTTTTCTGTAGTTTTAAATATGATTAGATATACAAATACTTACCATTATGTTAGTAGCCTGAAGTATTCACTGTACAGTTTTATAGCCCAGGAGAATAAGCTATATCATATAGTGTAGGTGTGTAGTAGAGTGAACCATCTAGGTTTGTGTGAGTACACTCACTCTATGATGTTCATACAACAATCAAATAGACTAATGATGCATCTCTCACAATGTATCCCCATCTGCATACCTGTATATACTCAGGATAAGTGAAAGTATACATTCACGCCAAAACTTGAACATAAATACCATAGAAACATTATTTATAATAATTTTAAAGTGAAAACAACATTAATATCTATTAAGTGATGAATGGATAAATAAAATGTAGTGCATTTATATGGAGGAATGTTATTCAGCAATAAAAATGAAGTATTCATATATTCTACAACACAGACGAGTTTTGAAAACATTGTACTAAATTAAAGTAGCAAGTCATCAAGGATTACATATTGAATGATTCTAATATGAAATTTCCAGTATAAGCAAATTTATAAAGATAGAAAATAGATTGGTGGTTACTTAGGGAAAAGAGGATAAGAGAGAGAGAATGGACATTGGCTGCTGATTGGAAGAGGAAGAAAGAGAAAACCAGTTTTTTTTAAGGAGAACAAAACTCTTGTAAAATTATATTGTAGGCCACGTGTGATGTTTGTAGTCCTAGCTACTGGAGAGGCTGAGGCAGGAGAGTCACTTGAGTCCTGGTGTTGGAGGTAAGGCTGGGGCAGCACAACAGAAACCTCTCTCAAAAAGAAATTACAGTGATGGTTCCACAACCTTGCACATATACTAAAAACCCCTGAATTGTGTATCTTAATATCTTAAGTGAGAGACTTGTATTGCATATTAGTTATATATCAATAAAGCTATTTTCAAAATGTTGCATAAGAGACACCAACTCAGATTTTTGGGATATAGTAATCGACCAAAACCCCTTTGATTCTGATGTATTTCCTCATGGATCAGCATATTTTTACATTGATGTACTCGTTGTGCAATTAATTAGAATCACTTGTGGGGAAAACTGGGCAATTCAAGCATGATTCAGATATGACATACCCTCAGATAAATCTAACATAAAAGGTGCTATACGCTATAATTACAAACTTATGAATGTTCAGAGAGGGAGACATTGTTATCACTTGAGTGATCAGGAAGGCTGGGTTTTGAAGAAAGGGTAGGATTTGGACATACAGAAATATGTGCAAAGGTTGAGGGTTTGCAAGACCAAATGACAGTAAGCTTAAAATATGTATATAAATAACTATTTGGCTGAAGAGCAAAATATATTTACAGAAAAGGCTTTAAATTTGAAAGGTAAGGTAGAGCCGGATTTTAGAAAGATTTTTTTATCAGACTAAAGCATTTGAACTTTGTTGGACAAAAACTCAAGTTTTTTAAATGAGTCCATTGCTATTGTGACAGTTGTGTTTCCAGAATCAGACTGAAGTGCATTTACCCGTGGCATCAGAAAAATCTCAGAGGCAGGAAAAGTAGAAGCAGTTTTTCCTTAGTCTTGGTTAGCAATAAATAGGACAGGGGCTTGAAGAGTGATGATGAGAATAAAAATAAGGATAAAATGCAACAAAAATTAAGAAAACAGAACTGATGTGTTGAAATATCAGAAGGCAACAGTCCTGTAAGCCAAAGGAGGAAAATTTTGAGAATGAGTTGAGGAGAATGATGCTTCCAAAAGCTGTGCTTCTGACTAAAATGTTTAGTGGTTGTAGCAATGTGGTCAGGGTTTTAGGTAACAAGGAGTTGGGGTGTGAAAGGATGCCGAGAACATAGGGTTATAAAAGGGATATCAAGAGTGTGAATGGACTATGAGAGAGTGAGAGGCTGGTTGTTCTGGAATCAGGAATCTGGTGAATTTGATAGAACTTTAAGGGGAGGTAACAAGGACACATATGGAGTGGGAAGCCCTAACTCCCTTATAAAAAGAAAGAAACCTTTCTTTTAGTTGGAAGAGATGGAAAAAGTTGAAGGTGGATGAGGACGCCAAGAAAGTGTGAAGTGGAGTGGATGAAAGCTGAAGAAGCTAATGGCATATGAGTTCTGTCCTATCCCAACAAATCCAGATATGAATGGATGTGTTGGGGACACAACAAAATCAGGGAAGACAGAATTCAGGGCTTGAGGGGTAAGGGTTGGACACTGGAAATTGGCATCAATATTTGTAAAAGGCCTGCTGGATAACAGAATGGCAGCTTGCAATAACTTGGAGCAAAATCATTGTCTAGGGTTTGAGATGCTCTAGTCACCTTGAGCATAGTACGTATGAGTTTCCTACAATTCTACTATTTCCTTTCTGATACTTTTTTTTTTTCTTTTTTTGGTGCCGGGGATCCAACTTGGGACCTAGTGCTTGTGAGGGAGGCGCCGGAACCACTGAGCTAAATCCCCGGCCCTTTTCTGATACATTTTAAGTTAACATTTACTCTGAGAAGTAACTATTGGCATTTTTCTTGGCAAAGGCTAAATGAGTCCATTCCAGTGCACTTTGCAAGGTGCCCTGTCCTTGTGCTTACTCTAGCTTCCCAGCTGCTGGCCATTTCTCCAAATTTCCTTCCTGCCAAGAGATGTATAAATGCTTCAGCCTTGTTCCATTCATTCATTCATTCAAAAATTCCTTCACAAAATGAGAACTGTTCTTGTCTACTCTTCTATAAACAGCAAATTGGCTTTCCTACAATTATAAAGACTGAGTTGAAGAGTGAAATTTTAAAATTTTGTTCATGAGGGACCTGTAATCTGGCAATGCCAGGTAAGGATGAGATGGAGTAGATCAGGGAGATAGATGAATGGTCAGATATGAGAAAATTCCAATTACTTTTATCTTCTGTCTCAGTGAAGTCTTTCTATATAAGGCTTCACTGTAGTTTTTCATCTGGTTTTTTGTTTTGCTTGTCTTAGTGAGGTAATCATCTTTGTTGATGATTTTTCTATTACCTTGGTTTCTGTCACCCTGGTTTCCTAAACCTCAGTGATCTTCATCCCCATTGCATTTTAGTCACTTACTATACATTTGAAATTTTCATTTTTCAAAATCTGCAAGAATCCTCAAATTCTCTGCCCTGGTCCTACAATTCCCTTTCCCACATCCTCACATATAATGAGCCTGAGTTTTTATCTCCTCATAACTACTTCCAAGGCTTCTGTATTTTCCAATTCTACCTTATCACCCTAACGTTTAGTGAAAAAATTTGCCCAAACACGTAGTAGGCACAAAACCCCAAGTATAATGCCTCAGTATTTTCCTTCTCTGCCCATTGTGTTACCGAAAGGCTCAACGTTTTTGTCAGTTGGGTCCACCACAACTCTTGCTATCTAGTCTTAAATAAGCATTAAATGCGGACAGAAACTCTTATTTTTTGCTCAGATGAGAGATTCTAAAATGCCTCTACAAAACTTCATCCTACCCTGTTTCAGTTCTTACTAGGAACCACATGGTGAGCCTCTGAAGGTCACTACCTTTAAGCACAGCATCTCACTTTCCCTTCTCTCTGCTCCAAAGCCTCTCTCTTTTTCCTCTTTCTGAGGAAGAAATATCCCTGCTTGTTCTCACTGTTACCCTCCACCAATCCATCATAGATAAAGATAATATGCCTAAAGGACAATACTAATCCTTTGGTTAAAAAATAAACTTCGAATGATGGAGAAAACAAACACGTTAGCTAGACATTCTAGGTCCTCTACAAGGTAGTCAAAGTATACCATCCAGAATAATTTCCTATTATCCTCAATATAATATGCTATGTTACCACCATGCTAAACTGATGTTCATCTCCTTCATGCCTGATAGAGTCAAGATATGCTCTTCCATTATACAATCTGAGTTTAAATCCTGCTCTGTTATTTGCCAGCTGGGTGACTTCAGTTAGGGATGCAGAATTAGTACTGATTCTCAATTTCCTCCCTGGTTACTTATGAGAATCAAATAAAATGATTATCATAGTACTGGGAAACTGCATAATACCACTAAGATGTAATGGAAAGTATATTTTTTTCACTCAGCAAATATTCATTTAGCACCTACTACTTGCCAAGCAATAGTACTGCTGCCGTTCACTTTTCAAATGAATACATACACTGTATTTAAGGAGAAAGAACCAATCTGCATCCACTAATCAACAGAAACAAAAAGAACTAAGATAATCACGACATAAAGAAAGACTACATAAGCTTGAAATTTGGCAAAATAGCAATATTTTAAAACATTATTTGTAATTGGATTGATGGTCAATTTCAGCTTAGAACCATCCTCCTTCCGATTATGCATCTTGTTGCTGCTTTTGTGGGCAACAAAATCAATTTAGATCAATAACTTAAATACAGTGATTCTGGAAAAGTATTAGAAATATGAATAGACTATTTCATTCCTCAGGATGTGAATCTCTGATTTTTTTTTATAAAAACATATTCCTTTAAGTAAACTATGTCTTGAATCTCTTCAACTCATGCCAGATGGGATGTTCAGGAGCAGATTGTACAAGCAAGCTTGCAAGGGAACATGGCCTTGTAAATACAGCTTCTCTTGATGATGGCTGTGACTCTACTGGATATGAGAAAATCTTACTAAAAAGAGTTTTTTCACTATAGTCACCAGTATCAAAAGTACACAACAAAAAGTACATTTTCTCCACTACTGACAGACTTCTGTGAGCACCCTCCCCGCAAATAAAAGAATTGCTAATTCCCAGAGAATTAGGAATTGGGAGAAATTGGTGGACAAAAAGCTACTCAGTGAACAAGCTGTTTCTGTTTCTCTCTCCCACCCCTCCTCTTTTTAAAATCCAAAATAGAAATTTCAAAGCTTAAAAAACTTCAAGGCAATTTAATTTAAGTTGCTTCCCATGACTTTAAACACTGCATGTTCACACCTACGTCAGTACTACATTGAGAACCTCCCACTCAGAGACTGTATTTAGGAAAGAAAGATGCTGTGGTCTGAGATGAGGCCTAGATTTGAGGGCTCTTGAGTTCTTAAATGAGTTCTTCAGCAAGATTCTAAAGTTCAGTAGATTTAATTCTTACTCCTCCATGGAAAGTCAGGTCAATGTTTTCAGGATGCTTTGCTTTAGGGATCATTATAGGAGACAAAAATATTTATTATAAGATAAACACAGTAAAACTACTTATAATCTACTTTAACAGCCACAAACATACAGCTTTATGCAATTGGTTTGTTGCTAAGAATCTGAACACACATGAGTTTCAGCCTCTGGGCTCTCCTGATATAATTCTGCAGAACAGACATTGCTATTTCTTCCCACACTTAGGAACTAACAATAACCCAGGCCCCATCTTCTTTAACAGTGTTTGCACCTTTATTAGTTTTTAATATATAGTGCATATTTGTTGATCATCCCTTTTCTTGAAAGTAAATTTTTATTTTAGTGTTTAAGACATAACACAGCCAAATTGTATATCTGGCACATTACTTCACACCCCACCATTTTCATATTTTTTTAGCTTAAGCCAAGCCAGGTGAGTAGGCGTCCAAGATAAAATCTTGCTGACTTTTTTCCCCTCATAGAAAAGCTAGTGAACAGGAGGTGATAAATGCTATGCTTCCTACTCAGACTCTGTCACATAAGATGTCAGTTCTTTATTTTAATTATATTCTTTGCCAGCTCAAAGAGGCAAGTAGTTCTGCTGCATATTATCCTACCTTTGTTACAGTTCCTCGCAAGCAGCAGTGGAAGGTCTTATTTGTTGTGCCAGAGCTGGTGTTAGTATCCAATTCCCAGCAAATCTCTTGATATCCTGGAGAAAGAAGTAGATTATTCATTGTCAAAAAAGCAGACCAGACAATTACTGAAATGCAAGCCAGGTATGAAAAATGAAATGGCTTTCTGAAGCAATATAGCATTGGAGAGAGTTTTTAAATTTTTAAAAAAGTGAAACCTTTACCACTTACTACAAAAATGTCATTTACTAAATTCAAGTAGTGCCATTAACCAAAAGGTTTAACACAATACAGAGGTCATCAGGAAGATTCCGGAAACAAGAGAAAAACTAAAATCTCATATTTTATTTGGCTTTCTAGGAATCAGAGCTTTACATGTGGATTCTATTGCTGGTTGTATATTTGGGAGACAAAGAAACCACAGTGATATATTAGTGAGGAAGGGATATGAAGAAGGAAAGAGAAAATGTTCAACAAGAGGATATATTATAAAGCCAAGTAAAACAGCAGCAACTGGAGCTTAATCCTGAGAGAAAACTCTGGGAAATGCTATGAAATCCATGCCTCAGAATTATCTCACCTAAGGGGCAAGGGAATTGGTGTATTTATACTTTTAACAATCATTGGTTGAGGGCTACTGAAGTGGGAGGGCAGGGATTATTTCACGAATATTTCCCATCTGTGTTTTATTTCAGAAAAAGCCCTCAGGCCCAGAGATACAGAGGTTGGCAGCTGGAAGTGGGCTGGAGCATGCTGGCCAGTCAGGGCCAAGGAAGAGGGCAGCACACTGACAGTGTGCATTATAGCTCCTCTTTGTACTGTGTCAGGGTACCCTCAGAGAGAGAATGTTGTACTGGTCCCTGATTATAGGCGCTCCGGATAGGATTGCCATAGTTTGAAAACAAAAGTATGACACTAAGTTCAAGCCTGACCTCCAGAAATATATGGCAGAAAGAGGCAATAAGATCAACGTAGCAAGGAAGGAATATTGATCCAATTTCCCTCCCCTTCTTCCCTCCTTACCCATATCTCCTAACTGGCACTTACTCAGGTGCCTTTGCCTTCTATGTTAAGAGTAGAAGTGTTGGGACCTTGTTGAATTTATTTGTGGAGAAATGTGGAGCAGGCATTTGCTCCTGGAAAAAGTCTAGTATAACTCTTTCCTGTGGTGATGTGTAGGTTGTAAGCACCAGTAAATAATACTACATGCTCATTTTTATTAAAACTTTCTTTATGCAAAGCATTATTTTACATGAATTATGTGTATCATGTAGTTAATCCTCACAACAACATTATGAGGTAGGTACTATTATCCTTTATTTCTAGATAAGAAACCAAAGACAAAGAAAGATTAAGTAGCTTGCCTAAGACTACATGGCTAGAAACTATCTTCACAAACAAAGCTCTTAACCACTATACTATCTATACAAAGTCAGGATAGCAGTTGAGAAACAGGATAACAGATTCACAAAGGACAAAAAGGTCAGAAATGCTGTAAAGAAGGTATAAAAGGATCTCTGTACAATGGACTGTACCTGAGGAGTACAGATCTGTTGAACAAACTGAAAACAACAACAGCACATCAAAATAGGAGAAAATAACTCATAATTGCCTAATCCCTTTTCATACACAATATGAAAAGGCAAATTCAGACAGAAGGAAAGCCACCAGACCAACAGGATATAAATAAGTGCTATTGAAAAGCAAATGCAGATTCAAATACCATTATTGCTACTGTGAAAAAGATGAACTGGATTTAGATAAACACAGCACCAGAAACATGAGGATGAGTCAGCAATTTTTAAATAAAATTCACCCTTTTTGAAATTAATTTGCAAATGCAAACAAGATATTCACAACAAACAAAAGCAAGATGAGATGAAAGTGGAGAAGACATGGTTTTATAAGTGAATCCTTGAGCATAATAAAGTAGTACCTTGCTTTTGAACAGAAAGTAATTATGAGTGGAAGTTATTGAAGGTTCCATATCTCTGAAATAGCCAAAATTGTGTCCTTGCAATATGGTATGTTCTTACATGCCAGGGATGTATTGTACTTCTAAGATGGCACTGGGTGTTTTTGGTGTCCAGCCTTAGCCTAGCTGTGAAATAGGGGAAAATGACAGCAACAGAAAAAGCTAGCCTGGAAAAAAGTCACAGTAATGTCTTCTGGAAGCAGAAATAGCCAATAGAGACACAGTAAATAGAAGGCTCACAAAAGGCATAGCATAAAAGACACAGACAGCTACAGATCTACTTCTTTTGGATATCCACTGGAATAGTGAAAATATCTTAATGAACTCATCATTTTTTGAAAAAAATATCTTTTCTGGCTCTGTCTACTGAAGGGGTCTGGAGACAATGAGCAATAAGCATAGTGGAGACTGGCAACGAGCATACCTAATGCCCAGATTTTGTGTCTAAATGTTACTTCCTGCTAAAAGGAAAACGTGTTCTTTAGAGAAGTGGCTGAGGCAGCGAGAGTATGGGAATGAGCCTGAAGTGTTTCAGTGTGCCTCCCCAAAAGAAAGCATTCAAAGATCAGTGGAAGGACATAGGTACCAGTGCTGGAATACGATTCAGCCATAAAGAATAAAAGCATGCCTTTGTAGGAAAATGAATAGAACTTGAGACCATAATTTTAGGTGAAATAAGTCAAGTACAGGAAGTTAGACATTGCATGGTTTCTCTTATATAAGAAAGCTAAATCATGAATAAGTAAAATAAGCTGGGCATGTAGCTCAGTGGTACAGTGCTTGCCTAATATGTCTAAGCTCCTGGGTTCAATCCCCAGAATTTTAAGAAAAATAAATAAATAAAATAGTAAAATAAAGGAGAGATGGTAAGAAATAAAAAGGCAGATTTTTTTTAGAGATGTGAAAGGGGAGCAGGGGGAAGGGAGAGTGCAGAGAAAGGTCAAGGGATAGAAAATGATTAATATATTCTATATACATGTACCATTCCCTAAAATAAATGTAACTATTATAGATTGCAAATATTCACTAATAATAAAATAATTACTCTGAGCTTAAACAGATAAAAATCCATGGGCCCAAGTGATTCTCAGGGGAAAATAGAAGAGAGAAAAACCAAAATGCAATTTTCTACAGAAAGATGCTCACTAATAAATATAGAAGGACTGACAGACATAGTAAACCACTCTTTTGCAAAGAGAAGTATTAAAGCCACTGGGTAATGAGTTATTGGGAACAGGATGTTTAGATGGGTGGCAGCACCTCATCTTTGGATTGCTTAGTAATTCCAAAGGGAATGGTCATTGGGGGGACTCGGTGAAATATTCATGTATAAAATGGATATAATAAATAGTATCTGCTTTGGAGAGTTGTTCTAAGGATTGAATATGTCAATCCATGCAAAGCACATACCATTGGCCCACAGAATTAGGTCACAATAAATTGACACTATTGGAGGAACAGTAATTCTTATTATTTTATCTAAGCTAAAGGCCTAGGGTCAAAGAAATTTGCTTTTATTTATTTTCTACAAAGACCATAGCCAAATCACAGACCTTAGCAATTGGATGGCCAATACAAAGTAGCAGAAACAGCAAACACAAGAGCATGAAATCCTGGAACAGGAGTGCCCCAATAGAGAGAGAGAGAGAGAGAGAGAGAGAGAGAGAGAGAGAGAGAGAGCTTGTGTAAACAGTTTACTCCAGACACTAGTAAAGAGATACATGCATCTCGCCTTTCTTCCCTCCCCACATCAAAAAGGACAGAGGATGTAAAGGGATTCAAAGAGAGAAAAATATAGCTGAGCCTTTTCCCAAGTGGCAGCAGCCTTTGTTTCCAAAGGTAACTACTATTTTAAGAAAGAAAATGCTTTTAAAGAGCTTAAATGGTGATCCAAAGGGAAAATGATGGTTGATATTTCTCTTAAAGGAAAGGCAGCCATGACCCATTTTTGCTAAGGTATTTGGGGAAAGAGTATTGAAAACGTAGAGACATGCTACTCTAATGCCAGCTGATTTAATCCCTCATTGATTTAAAACCTCACTCCCTAGAATATATTTCTGGATGAGAAAATATGCCCTTGAAATTGACCTTCTTTTTCACCTTTAGGGTAAGGTGAGATTGAAGTCAAAGAGCCAGGAGGTTACTATGAGAATCACTTTGCTAAAGTTCAGATTAACAAGTCTCCTTGGACCTTACTTCTGTGATGCAGTGTTGCCCCAATGAACTGTACTCACGAGTGCCTGCATCTCTTTGACAAAAGGTAATCAGGGCCAGCTCAGAAGTATTAATGAATTAATGCTTTTGGAGACTTGGATCCTTGACAAACAGAGCTAGGAGTATTTATTCCCCAAAATTTTAGCCCTTTGGGCAGGAAAACCTTAATATGCATATTATCTACTGGGTTCCAGACTTCTGAAAAGAAATATAGCACCAGTTTCCCACAGGAACATTTTGCTTGATAAAACATGCTTTTGTCGTCTTTCCTTCTCTGTCTCACCTCTCCACTTCTCTGTTGGTGTTTTCTCCTAATAAATGTTGTGTGTCAGAATCCTTGCCCTTCTGGACGAAGACAAATCAACATGCCTGGCTAAACTGAAATTGCCTCTTCTAGAATCATGAATAAACTGCATGACCAAATCAATCATGTAGCTACTATAAAAAGCTGCATGAAATGTGCATCTATAATGTGACAAAGGATATAGAACCCTGTGAGACATCTCTATATGCCCCCTGTTGCTATATGCTTACCAGAGTGACTAATGTTAATTTATAATCTGTCTTGAGCAAAATTAGTCTCCTTACATGGGGTGTTACTCAGAACATTTACCAATTGCAGCAGGATAAGCCCCCAAACAGGGTCCTTAAAGATGTCAAAAGTGGTAGGACCAGGGCAAGTATAGAGGGAGACGATAGCTGGTTTTTGGATTCAAGTAATTTACTAACCAGTAAAGTAATAGGTCACTATTTTAACAAATCAATACAGCCCTACCAGTGTGTATTGATTGAACTTCAGTCCTATTCTTATAGACTGAAGTGGGTTTTATAATATTTGGATAAATGGGAGAGTTTCAAGGTTAAAAAAATCACATCTTTATTCCCAGCACCTCAAGAACAACTTCAAATGATTGTACAGTATGATCCTTGGTGTACAGTGTGGCTTGAGAATTAAGTGGTTGGCTAAATAGATAATTCTAGGGTTATTGGGTTTAAAATAATTGTCCTACAACAAAATTAATTGGGCATTTAAATCACAAATTATATATTTTGATTTTTCCTTTCAAGATGACCTCAGGGTTATTACTACAGATACCAATTTTTATTGTTCTATAGATATGTTAGAAAAACATTGTAGAACAGGTGACTCCCTATTTTGTAAGTCAGCTGTTTATGGAATAATTACAGCTGTATAACTTAGACACTCTTTAGTGTACTAGTCTTCCTTAGAATAGTTGGTAACCA
Organism: Heterocephalus glaber; assembly: GCF_053883595.1. Lineage (NCBI taxonomy): Eukaryota > Metazoa > Chordata > Mammalia > Rodentia > Bathyergidae > Heterocephalus > Heterocephalus glaber. The sequence continues at coordinate 9,594,974 of NW_028258369.1, forward strand.
TAAGAGAAATTTTTTTCAAATCTGAAAGAGCTGTTTTAAACAAATCTCTTACAAAGTTATCAATAAATAAATAAACTTCCCACTGTAAGCACTTATAGAATACTGGTAGAGAAATGTCAGAATGTAGGACACAGGAAAAACCTAACCCAAAGTCTGTAAGGGATCATTTTATGAGTACTTGGCCTACATAAAAACTTCAAAATTTTTCCTAGAGTTTCAGGTAATTGTTGAGTCCTAAATAATCCTTTTAAACCAAATTAGCTCTTTTTTAAAAGTTGATAAGTGAAGATTGTTCTCCAATACTTTCCCTTAAAACAATGTGATGGATTCTCAGTGTAAAAGTGCCAATAAACAACAAATAGCTACAATCTAAAAACTATATAACTATACAAATGCTCTGAGATGATTTTAAATGTTTTAAAGAAATAAAGTTGCACCACAGATTTCTATCAAAAGCAAGCTCTGCTTGGACTGAAGTGTTTCCATCCTTAAAATATAACAACTTCCAACCCAGACTGGTAAATCCTGCAAAACTCTTTCAAAATTGATGGACAAATAAACTATTTCCATGACAAAGAGCACCTCAAGAAATTTATGACCACCAAACCAGCACTACAAAAAATTCTCGAGGATATCCTAGAAAGAGACAATAAAGCCAACAATGCCAAAAAAATCTAATGAAATGAATACACTAGGCATGGTAAGAAGTTAAGCAGAAAGAAGAAAAGAAGGAAATTAGCAACAGAAAAACAATGCAATGACAGGAATAAGTCAATACCTTTCAGTAATAATGCTTGATGTGAATGATCTCAGTTCCCCAGTCAAAAGACACTGATTGGCAGAATGGATCAAGAACCAACACCCAATAATATACAGTATACAACAAACATATTTATTCCAAAAAGAAATTCACAAGCTAAAAACCAAAGATTGGAAAACAATATTCCATGCAACAGGAACCTGACAAAAAGCAGAAGTAGCTGTCCCAATATCAGATAGAGTGGATTTCAGGTCAAAACTGATCAGAAGAGGCAAAGGTGATCACTATATGTTGGTTAAAAGAACAACTCAACAGTAAGAGGACAATTCTAAACATATAAGAATGAAACACTGGTATATTCAACTTCATAAAACAATACTACTAGACATAAAAATCAGAAAAGCACCAACACAATTATAGTGGGGGGGGACCCAAAACTGCACTGTCTCAGACAGATCAACTAAACAGTAAATCAACGAAGAAATATCAGAATTTAACCAAACCAAATAGATATCAACAAAACGCTCTACCTAACACCAACAACATAATTCACATTCTTCTCAATAGCACGTGGAACTTTCTCAAAAATAGATTACATGATAATCCATAAAGCAGGCTTAAGTAACTGCAAAATAAATGAAATAATCCCATGCATATTACCAGATCATAGTGCAATGAAATTAGATATCAAAGGCAGACTAGAGCTGGGAATTTAGCTCAGTGGTTCTGCTGCCTGCCTCGCAAGTGCAAGGACCTGAGTTTGATCTCCGGTACCGAAAGGAAAAAAAAAAAAGAAAGAAAGAAATCAAAGGCATAATTGATTAGAAACCACAGAGATTATGAAAACATATGGAAACTAAACAATACCCTCTTGAATAATCAATGTATCACAGAAGAAATCAAGGAAGAAATTAGACAGTTTCTAGAATCAAATGATAATGTTAGTACAACATATCAGAACCTATGGGACAAAATAAAAGCAGTCCTACAAGGGATGTTTATAACTCTGAATGCTCACATGAGAAAAACAGAGTGTGTCCAAACCAATAACCTAAGGATGAACCCCCAAGATCCTAGAAAAACAAGGGCAATCCAAATCCAAAGCTAGTTCATGGAAGGAAATTATAAAAATCAGAACAAAAATTAATGAAATTGCGACTAAATAAATCAAAGCATCAAGAATTGAAGAGCTGGTTCTTTGAAAGAGTAAACAAAAGAGGAAAACCTCTAGCTCATCTGGTGGGAAAAAAAGGAAAGAAAAGACCCAAATTAATGTAGTGAGAAAGGAAAAAAGGCAAAATCATAACAGACTTTGCAGAAACGCAGAAAAATATCAGTATCTTCTTTGAGAACTTGTACTCTAACAAAATGGAGAACTCAGAAGAAATGGATAGATTCCTAGGTACATATGAATTACCAAAACTGAACCAAGGAGGCATAAAAACCTGAATAATCCAATATCAGGCAATGAGTTTGAAGAAGAAATAATTTTTAAAAATCTACAAACTAAGAAAAGCCCAGGTCCTCATGGACTCACTACTGAATTCTACAAGAATTTTAGGGAAGATCTAACGTCAATACTCTTCAAACTTTTTATTTATTTTTATTAAATTCTTTTATTGGTACATAGTAGGTACGCAACACAATTACATTTCTCATTGGGAATTGTACGTTTACATAATGCATCTTGATTCTTATTTTTTCCCCATTCCTATCCCTCCCTTCACCCCCTCCACCCTTCCCTATTTACAAAGACTTTATTTCCATTTCTCATCATTTTTGCTTTCTCTTCTTTCCTTTCCCCTGCCCCTCCCACTACCCCTACCCCTTTGGACCTTTTCTTCCTATTTTGCATTATCTATTATTCATTCTAATCATTGGTACATTTTAGGTATACAATATAATGACATTCATCATTGGAAATTTGCACCTTTACATAGTCTCTCTTGGTTCTTATTTTTCACCCTTGCCCAGCCCTCCCTTCAACCCCTCCAGTCCTCCCTATTTACAAAGATTTTGTTCCTATTTTTCCATTTTCTCATATTAATCCCATTCCCTTCTATCCTTTCCCCTAGCCCTCCCACTTCCTTCCCCTTTGCCCCCTTTCTTCCTATTTCACATTACCTATTATACATTTAGTCTTTATTTACACTTTCAGTTTCTCACACCAGAGAAACTATTCGGTATTTACACATGTGTGTCCTATTTATTTCACTTAAGAGTATCGCCTCAATGTGCATCCACTTAGCTATAAATGTCTCTAATTTCTCATTTTTTATGGCTGAGTATACTCCATTTTATAAAAAAAACACATTTTTAGATTGAAAGAAAAGGAGTACTCACCAAATCATTCCTGGAAGCTAGGATTACCCTGACTCCAAAACTAGAAAAGGACCTAACCAAAAAAGAAAACTACAGCCCCATCCGACGCTCTCCCAGCCATGACCAGCCAGGTGAGACAAGCAGCTTGAAGCTCCGCGGCTGTCCCGGGCCCCGCCCACACCACGGTGAGGTTCGCTTAGCTGCGCAGGTGCCTCCAAGGCCCAGTCCAGCCCCCACCCCACCCCACCCCGCGCCCCTCTGGCCTTCTGGCTTTTCTGCTACCTGGTCCCACACTACAGAGGCACAGGGGATTATAAAGACCCTTGTCCTGAGCACAAGAAGTTACTAGAAGTTAGTAACAGAAAGAGGGCTTCTCAGGCTCCTCGATGAAAACTGAAGCTCAGCGGAGAAGTAAAGAGAATCTCTACAATAAACGCACATCAGACCACTGTACTTGGTCTGCTGCTGGCTTGCTGAGACTCATTGACTCGTATATGCACACGGATTCCTACATTGCCTATTGTGACAGCAGAGACATACCCTGAAGGAGGCCCATAATTTTTATTTTCTGTTATTTACAAAAAAGGAAAAAAAATTTTTTTTCGCTTATTTTTAATTCTTAATTTTTACTTTTTTCTACTCTTCAAATTTTTACTTTTCTTTCTTTTCTTTCATCTTTTCTTTCTCTCTCTCTCACTCATTCTCTCACTGTCCCACATTGCTCATCTCCCCATTTGTTCCTTTCTGCACTGAATTTGGATTTCTCCCTTATTGTTCTTTTCTCCTATTTTTTCTTCTCTTGATTATCATTAGGTTTAAAGGAAAGTAAATTCGGTATCTAGCCTCCCTGTTGCTATTAGGTGATTCTATTCACATCTTTGTCATTTCATTATGCAGTTTCCTCTTGCCTTTAACAACTTCTTAGTTTGTGTGATCTTTCTGTGTCTTCTGGACTCACTGCTAATCTTACCTGTTCTTTCTATCTGTCCATCCCTCCCCAACTCCTTTTAACTCCCCACCCCGAAGGGGAAAGATGCTATATTGAAGAGTTTATTCATTATAAACTTATGTTGGATTGGTTCTCGGTTTTAATTTAACTCACATAGTTAAATGTGATAGATTAATAACTACCACAAATTGTCATTTTCTAAGCTGCGCTTTGCTGCTATGGTATTGCTGACTATGTCATTTAGGCTAACATGTTGTGATTGATCTAATTAGTTTTCCTTCCTGGTATAAGGAAAATAAAATAACCTCAGAGTCATTAGAGTCTCAAAACCAAAACACAAGCTATATCTGGAAGAAACCTCTGAAAAGCAGTCATTCCACAAGGGTTTTAAACATGAGCAATAAAGATACCTACATTAAGCAATTTTGAACTATCAACCCAGGAATTAAACCAAGGACAGTACCAAAAACAAAAATGAGAAGACACTTAAGCAAGGCACAAACGCAGGCTTCCATGCCACAAAAAGGAAATTCTGGGGGAAATGAGGTGGAAAAGTCCGATAAGCAACCACTTGGACACCCTGAACTGATAGCACAGGAAGTAACAAAGCAGATGCATGAGTTTCTAGAAAAATTCAAAACAGAAATAATCTCCCAGATAAATAGAGACATGGTGAGTAGAGTGAAAGACATGATTAGAAGCTCTAGAGCAGAAACAGAAAGAAAATAGATGAAATCAGAAACATGCTGGAAGCCATGAATGCCCAGCATAAGAAAGAAATGGAATCCATGAAACAGATTCAAACAGATATTCAGGAAATTAAAAACTCCATTGAAAGCATGCAGAACAGACTAAGAGAATCTGAAGACAGAATATCAGATATAGAAGACAGGATTGTGGTTAAGGATCATGAAAACAGAGATTTCTTAAAGATAGTAAGGGACCATGAGAAATCAATCCAACAGCTGCTAGATGATGCAAAGAAGAATAACATAAGATTCATAGGAGTCCACGAAAAAACAGGAGAAAGTACAATTCACATAAAAAAACTGTTCACAGAAGTAATAGTAGAAAACTTCCCAGACAGAGGTGGAGAATTGGACGTACAGATAAGTGAAGTATATAGAACTCCAACTAGCCATGATAAAAAAAAATCTACACCTAGACATATAATAGTCAACATCCCAGAAACCCAACAGAAGAACAAAATTCTACAGGCAGTTAGAGAAAAGAAACAAATCACCTACAAAGAAAAACCCATCAGAATCATGGCAGATTTCTCAACACAAACCCTCAAATCAAGGAGAGCCTGGAGTGAAGTATTTCAAGCCCTAAAAGAAAATAACTTCCAACCTAAACTGTTGTGTCAGGCAAAATTATCTTTCAAAATTGATGGGGAAATTAGATACTTTCACAAAAAGAACACCTGAGAAATTTCGTGAACACCAAACCAGCACTCCAAACAATTTTAAGCAATATCCTAGAAAAAGACAATGAAGGTCACAACTCCATGAGGCCCAACAGAGAGAAGGCACCAGGCAAGGTAAGACACTAAAGCAAAAGGGGGAAAATAAATGAAAGAGCCAACAACAGTAAAACATCATGACAAGGATGAGTCAATATCTCTCAATTATAACTATCAATGTTAATGACCTCAATTCACCAATCAAAAGAAATATACTGACAGAATGGATTAAGAAGCAAAACCCAGTAATATGCTGTATACAAGAAACACACCTAACTCAAAAGGAAATCCATAGACTGAAAGTAAAAGGATGGAAAACAGTTCTCCACACGACAGGAACACAGAAAAAAGCAGGCATAGCAATCTTATTTGCAGACAAAGTAGATTTCAAACCAAAACTAATTAAGAGAGACAAAGATCATTACTACATACTTGTGAAGGGAACAATCAAGAGGAAGAGATGACAATCTTAAATATATATGCACCAAATACGAATGTCCCCAACTATACAAAACAAATATTAATGGACATGAAAAACCAAATAAGCACAAATACAGTTGTAGTGGGGGACCTCAAAATGCCTCTATCACAAATAGACAGATCAACTAGAAAAAAAATTAGCAATGAAATTCTAGAACTGAACCAAGCTATTGAACAAATGGACTTAATAGATGTTTACAGAGTGTTCCACCCCACAAAATAAGAATACACATTCTTTTCAGCTGCACACAGATCATTCTCCAAAATAGACCACATGCTAGCTCATAGGACATATCTAAGTAAATGTAAAAGAATTGAAGTTATCCCCTGTATATTATCAGACCATAGTGCAATAAAATTGGAGATCAATAACATAAGAAACTGCAAAACTCCCACAAACACATGGAAATTGAACAACATCCTCTTGAACAACCAATGGGTCACAGAGGAAATTAAAGAAAAAATTACACAGTTTCTACAAGTAAATGATAATGCCAGTACAACATACAGGAATCTGTGGGACACAATGAAAGCAGTTCTACACAGGAAATTCATAGCAGTGAATGCCCATATTAGGACAACAGAGAGAACTCAGTTAAAAACTTAATGCAGAACCTCAAGCTCCTAGAAAAAGAAGAACATAACAAACCCAAAACTCATACAAGAAAGGAAATTATAAAGACCCGAACAGAAATCAATGCAATAGAGACTAAGAAAACGATACAAAAAAACAATGAATCAAAGAGTTGGTTTTTTGAAAGAATAAATAAAATCAATAAATCTGTAGCCAAACTTATTTAAAAAAGGAAAGAAAAGGCTCAAATCCATGCAACTAAGAACGGAAAAGGTTAAGCCACAACAGATCCAGCAGAAATCCAGTGGATCATCATGACCTAGTTTGAGAACCTATACTCTAATAAAATGGAAAACACAGAAGAAATGGACAGATTCCTAGATACATACATATTGCCAAAATTAAATGAAGAAGATATAGAAATTCTAAACACCCCAATAACAAGGAAGGAAATTAAACATGTAATAAAAAACTTACCAACAAAAAAAAGCCCAGGTACTGATGGCTTCACTGCTGAATTCTACAAGACATTTTAAGAAGAACTTTCACAATTACTCTTTAAAATCATCAAGGAAATTGAAAGGGAAACAAGGCTTCTTAACTCATTCCTGGATGCAAGTGTTACTTTGATCGCAAAACCAGGGAAAGACCCAACCCAAAAAGAGAACTACAGACCAATCACCCTAATGAACATAGATGCAAAAAATGCTCAAGAAGATATTGACAAACAGAATATAGAGTGTCATCAAGAAGATCATACACCCTGACCAACTTGGATTTATCCCAGGGATGCAATGATGGTTCATCATATGTAAATCAATAAATGTAATACACTATATTAACAGGGTAAAGGACAAAAACCACATGATCATCTCAATAGATGCAGAAAAAACATTCCACAAAATCCAACACCCATTCATGATAAAAACGCTACAGAAAATTGGAATAGAAGGTCTTTATCTCAACGTCATTAAGGCTATCTACGAAAAACTGACAGCCAACATCATACTAAATGGTCAAAAACTGAAATCTTTCACACTAAAATCAGGAGCAAGACAAGGATGCCCACTATCACCACTCCTGTTCAATATTGCTCTGGAAACATTGGCCATAGCAATTAGAAGAGAGAAAGAAACAAAAGGAATAAGATAGGAAAGGAAGAAGTGAAAGTCATTATTTGCTGACGATATGATACTTCACATAGAAGATCCAAAAAACTCAGTTAGAAGTCTTCTAGACCTAACTGACAGGTTCAATAGAGTAGCTGGATACAAGGTCAACACTCAAAAGACAATAGCCTTCTTACATGCAAATAGCAGACCTGTTGAGAGAGAAATTCGGGAAATAATTCCTTTTACAATAGCATCTAAAAAAATGAAATATCTAGGAATCAACCTAACAAAGGAAGCAAAAGACTTCTACACTGAAAACTACAGCTCGCTGAAAAAGGAGATCGAAGAGGATATATGAAAATGGAAAGATATCCCTTGTTCCTGGGTAGGAAGAACCAATATAGTGAAAATTGCCATACTTCCAAAACTACTATATAGATTTAATGCAATGTTGATTGAAATTCCAACAATATACTTCCCAGAACTAGAGAAAACAATCCAAAAATTCATTTGGAAGCAGAAGAAACCTAGAATAGCAAAAGCAATTCTAGGCAACAGAGACATGGCTGGGGGGTATCACAATACCCAACTTGAAGCTATACTACAAAGCTACTGTGATAAAAACAGCATGGTACTGGCAAAGAAACAGACCTGAGGATCAGTGGAATAGATTAGAAGATGCAGAAACAATTCTAGACATACTCAGCCACCTCATCTTTGACAAAGGAGCCAACCACCCTCAGTGGAGGAAAGATAGCCTCTTTAATAAATGGTGTTGGAAAAACTGGATTTCAACCTGCCAAAGATTAAAACTAGACCCATACCCATCACCCTGTACTAAACTAAGATCGAAGTGGATTAAAGATCTAAATATTAAGAGAGAAACACTAAACTTGCTGGAAGATAAGTTAGGTAGAACTCTTGAAGACATTGGCATAGGAAAAGACTTTATGAGCAGATCTTCAGTAGCACGGGAGCTAGCACAAAGAATCAACAACTGGAATCTCATCTTATTAAAAAGCTTCTGCACTGCAAGAGAAACTTCCAACAGAACTAAGAGACAACCTACAATGTGGGAAGAAATTTTTAGCAGCTGTAACTCAGACAAAGGTCTACTATCAAGAATATATAAAGAACTGAAAATAATCAGACCCCCCAAATTCAAAGACCCAATTGAAAAATGGGCATCTGAAATGAACAGACATGTCTCAGACAAAGAAGTAAAAACAGCAAATAAATATATGAAAAAAATGTTCAACATCAGTGCTCATTTGAGAGATGCAGATGAAAACAACATTGAGATTCCACCTTTCCCCACAAAGAATGGCTGCTATCAAGAAATCAACCAATAACAAATGCTGGCGGGGGTGTGGGGAGAAAGGAACCCTTCTCCATTGTTGGTGGGAGTGCAGACTGGTGCAACCACTGTGGAAATCAGTATGGAGATCCCTCAAAGAACTAGACTTAGAGGTCCCATTTGACCCAGCTATTCCCCTGCTGGGTGTGTTCCCCAAAGAATTAAAAGAATCAAACCACAGCAATATATGTGCACCTATGTTTATAGCAGCACAGTTTGTAATAGCTAAAGCTTGGAAACAGCCCAAGTGCCCATTGACTGGAAACTGGATAAAGAAGATGTGGTTTTTTTTGTAAAATGGAGTACTACTCAGCCATAAAGAATGAGAAACTTGAGACATTTATAGCTAAATGGATGCATATTGAGGCCATACTCTTGAGTGAAATAAATAGGAAACACATGTCTAAATACCGAGTAGTTTCTCTAGTGTGAGAAACTGAAAGTGCAAATAAGGATGAAAATGATTAAAATGAATAATTGATAATTTGAAATAAGAAAAGGTCCAAGGGTTTGGGGGTGGCAGGAGGGGAAGGGGAAAGGGAAGAAAGGAAAGGAAAAATTATGAGAAAGAAAAAAAATGGAATCAAAGTCTGTGTATATAGGGAAGGGTGGAGGGGTGAAGGGTGCACAGGTAATGGGAGAAAAAATAAGAACTAAGATACATCATGTTCAGTTACAAACACCCAATGATAAATGTAAATGTTTTGTATGCCTAAAATGTACTGATAAAAATATAAATTAAAAAAAATTTAAAAAGAGATGCCTGACCAACCATGCAAAAAGAAAAAGGAGTCAGATGACGTTAAGTCTTTTTGCTTTGACAAAATTTTTGTCTTTATTCTTTGTCTCCTTTGTGATGAAAAAAATCCATTTTTGCCTAAATCTACAATGAGTATGAACATTTATTAGCAGAGTACTTTAGTACTATCTGCTGATTTGTCTATCGATCTATCTATCTCTCTGTCTATCATCTATGTGTCCATCATCAGTCTTGAGTGAGAAGGGAAATAAAAAAACAAGATCTTAAATGTCTATATTCAAGGAAAAGACATAAGGAAAATGGAAAGTTCAATGTTTTATAAATGAACATATTACTTTCACTACATATACATATGTTAATTAAATATACTAGTTCTTTATGGGTAAAATGAGAAACAGGTTGTCAAAGGTCCCGGTTTTAAAATTAGGTGGAATCTTCTACTCAATCTCCTAGCTTGGGGTCCTTCCTCTTAAACATCGAGTTTTTCATCTTGGTTAAAAATGCATGTTAAGATCACTAAAACTTGATGACCAATTATTTCGAATATAGTACACAGAAAATGAATATAATTATTAATCAAGGACTTCAGAAACACTTTGAACATTCTTTGTCTTGAGAAAAGTGAGGGGAGTTTGTATTTGGTGTCTCATTTTAAAAGGACATAATCATTTACCATGATTTTACATATTTATTTTCTAATTCTTTTTGGAAGCAGAATTAATTTTCTACTACCATTCTATTTCTAAATCATATAGTTTGCTGCTGCTATATTGATAACACATTTGTACATAATTTATAAATATATATTCAATTTATACTAGGGCTATAATTCTTCTGAAGTAACAGCAAAAGTTCCTCTTATAAAATTGAGGCATGCAAAAGATAAAGTATTGTCAGGAACAGATGTTTCTATCTCATTCTTAATCCCTTTATAAATCAATTCAAATGCTTTTGACTCCCTGAAATTCCAAAAATAATTAGTTTTTAAAAAGTGCCTGGAAATACATCCAAGTTTGATAAAATCATAATCTTTTTCTTCAAATAAATCTAAGACTAGATTTGAACAAAAATTTGTAATCAGTGACACATTCTGCTTTTCCGAAACTTAAAATGATGTCAATTCTTTTCATTATCAAATTTTAAAAATAGTATTTGAAAATAGCATACATTTATTTTGAACTATTTGTTTTAGATTTTAGTTCAGAATCTCAAAATTACACCTAGAAGTCAGATCTTATGTTTGCAATTTCTTCATTTTATAAAAATAATTGGCATTATTTTGTTTTTAACATATAGTGTCTAACACTTACAGTAATCTTTATTATATTCTCTATTAAATTACTTTCCTATCTAACCTTTGACCATGTTTCTCCCTGACAAACACTGGAGTTGCATCTTATGCTGGAATGCTTAATTAGACTTAATTTAAAACTTTGATGAAAATGCAAATTGAAGAAATATTATACATGAATTAGGTAAAGCAACAAAATAATTTATTATACACAATCATAAATCATAAAAATTATTTTTTATTAACAAAACATACTATTTGTATATCAGAAATCCCACTCTTGCTGCCTCCATATATATGTATGTGCATCTAAGGATTTTCCTTTTCCATTTTTATATTTTAAAAATATTTGTGTATCCTGTATTCTTCTTAATTTTTTTCATTTTTTTTCTTTCATGGTCTCTCTTTTTAATTCTATACATTTGAAATTTGCAAGCATCTTGACAATTTATTTCTAAAAAGTTAAATATGTACCTCGGAGTTACACATACAATCACAATACAAATTTTGCACAGAAATTTAATACATCATCGTTAATATTACCAAATATATTTCCTTTTCAAATTTGTCCCAAAACTATTTTATTTTTGATTAGCTGCTTACTTTTGTTCATTCCAGAAACTAATAAAAGTTTATGCAATGTCTTTAGCTCTCAAAAAAAAAAACCTACAGGCCAATCTCTTTAATGAACAGAGATGCAAAATTCTTTAACAAGATACTGGCAAACAGAATGCAACAAATCATCAAAAAGATCATACATCATGACAAGGTAGGATTCATCCCAGGGATGCAACGATGGTTTAACACAAAATAAATGTAATACATCACATGATGCAAGTATAAAAATCACATGATCATCTGAATGGATGCATAAAAAGCATTTGACAAAATCCAACATTCATTCATGATAAAAAAAAAAACCAAAAATTTGGTAGGTACAGAAAGACCTTACCTCAATCTAATAAAAGGCACTTGTGACAAGCTAATAGTTAACACCTTATTAAATGGGGGAAAACTGAGCTTTCCTTCTAAAATCAGGAACAAGATAAGGATATGTGTGCTCTCACCACTTATGTTCAATACAGTTTCTGAAATATTAGCCAGAGAAATTAGGCAAGAGAAAGAAATAAAAAGGGTTGTGTATAGGAAAGGAAGAAGTCAAATTGCTATTATTTGCAAATAACATGATCCTCTACCTAGAATACCCAAGAAATTTCACCAAAAGACTCCTAGAATTAATAATCAAATTGATGGTTCATGCAGGAAAGATGGCCATGGTTGTGTTCATCACTCGACATAGTTCACAAACAAAAACAAAATCTTGTCAAATGCTTCTGTTTGTGAGCCAAATTGTTCGCAAACAAAGTGTTCATGAGCAGAGCCAAGGTATGATGGTGGTGGTGGTGGGGATCTGGCTCAAAGAAAATATTCACCTTGTTTTGGTTTTTAGCTTTGGAGGGAAAATCAGGAAAAATTAAGAAATGGTTTAATAACTAAAGATTATTGATAGAAATATCAAAAGGTGATCATATATAAACATGTTGAATAAATCTTTTATGGTAGTAATACATTATTACATTATTAAATATTAACTCCCTTGCTATTTGGATTTTAGAGACTATATTTTTATAAAAGGTACAAATATATGTACTATGTAATCTAATCTGAAAATAAAATTATCAAGTCTGCTACTTTTTAGATATAAAATGTCCCCCAAACATCTCATTGTTCAGAAGATGATGGGCTTTTGACCAGTGATTGATCATGAAGGCTCTAACTCTATCAGTAGATTACTCCATTGTCTAACTCATAATTTGATGGCATTATTGTGAGGGAATAGAAACTTTGAATTTGGGGCCTAGTTGAAGGGAGTGGATCATGAGGGTGTGACTTTGGGGACTATATCTTTTCCCTGGCCTCTTCTTCTTGAACTCTTTTTCCTCTCTCTCTGCTTCCACATCACCATGAGGTGAGCAGATTTTCTCTGCCACGTCTTCCTCCATGATATTTCTGCCTCTCTACAAACCTAAAGCCATAGAGTCAGCTAATCATGGTCTGAAACACTGAGCCAAATAAACCTTTCCCCCTTTAAATCAATTTTCTCAACTATTCTGTCACAGAAACAAGAAGCTGACTAATACAAGGTCATGGGAAAGCTTACCCTTTTAATCTTCTTGTCATAGCATTGGATAGTGTTCTCTAGAAAAACAGAGCTAATTTTCAATATATAAAATCATTGATAATCTCCATATATCCATCTATAGATAGTCTAGATTTATGTAACACTCAGTTCCTAGGAATCTAAATCCCTCATTTTCTCCCTATTATATGAGGTGCTTATCACTTGAAACTAATAGAAAAAGTTTTAAGGCAACATTCAAGAAGCTGCAGGATGGATATGTAGATGTAATCTATGTATCGAGAAAGATACTTATTTTAAGATATTTGCTCACATGTGGTTATGAAGTCTAAGAGGTCCTATGATCTTCTAACTGCAAGCTGGAGACCCAGAAAAACCACTGATATACTTTAAAAGCCTAAGAGCCAGAGATCCAATGATGAAGATTCCATTTTGGGTCTGAAGGCTTGAGAACATGGAGTTCTGAGGGCTGAGATGTTTGATGTCTTAAACAGTTCGGCAGAGTTACTTCAACTTTCATCTGCCTTGCTTTCTACTTGCGCCCTCAACCAATTGGATAATGTTCATCCATATTGGGAAGGGTCTTCTGCTTTACTCAGTCTACCAACCTCAAATGCTAATCTCTTCCAGAAATGTTCTTACAGATACACCCAGATATACTGTTTAACTATATGAACATCTGTGAACCAGTCAAGTTAACATTAACTATTCTAATGGGTGTCACTTCTTCTAATAACTTCTTTTTGTCATTTGTATGTCTAAGAAAATATAACAGCAGCCTGAATATTAACCTTTAGAATCCATGACTACAAAGAACACTTTAGAAACTGTACTAATCATTTATATTCAATCAGATTTTTTTCGATCTAATACAATTTTATATTTTAGTCGTAGGCAAACAAAATGTAAGCTTCAAGTCTCAAAATCCTATGAGACTTTCAGGTCAATATATTCTTTTTTTCCATTCATATTTTACCATTAATCATAGAACCTATAGTGTTCAGAAATAATGCACACTACTATCTAAGACACACTTTTAATTTATAACATTATGAAACCATGCGACATAACACGATAATTTATAAACATATATTCAGAAGTCTTTACCAAACCCATGCTCAAGAATTGAATTAATTCCAGTTTATGTGCCATATTATATCATAATGTTTCTCTTCTCATAAAAGGAAAAAGAGAAGAGAAATTGTGTTATTATCATTATCTACTGCCACCCTTGGCAGCCTGTAATAAGCTTCAAGAGTATCTTCCTTTACTATGGGGCAATGAGTCACCTAGAGTTATATAACATTTAGTTCCTAAGAATCCAAATCTCTCATTTTCTCCTTAATCTTGAAAGTGTTTATTGCTTGAAGCTTTAAACAGAGTCTTAAGGAAAGATTCAAGAAACTGCAAATGAAGGGGGGAAATTGCAAGAAACTAACAGGCTGTGCTTAGAATTAAGATTACCTATCCCTTTATGCACTCACTCTCTTGGTCACTCAAGCTTTCGTAAGAATAAGGAGCTCCTTAGTTGGCACCCTAGGTGTCTCACCTGTCTCACCTTTGTCCCTATTCTATGTATGACACGGCCCAGGAAAAAGCGTTTGAGAGATAAGCAAAGGGAGAGAGCCCCACAAGAGATGCTGGGAAGTAGCTAAGAAGGAAGAAGGGAAAATGCAAAATGGTGTTTCGAAACCCCCAGAAAAGAGAGCACATCCAGAAGAAAGTTGTGGTTATTAAACTCTGAACAGAAATCATGTCAGGTAATGTTCAAAAAAATGTTCATTCCAAGGAACTGCCAGCTCAAAAGAAATATACATAACTCATAAACAAATAAGAACACACTTAACCTTACATAATATTTTTAATGCAAATAAAAACTTTAAGGAGACACTTTCTAATTTTTATTAGTACTTATTTGCAGTACATAATGATTATATTCATCGTGGGGAGTTGGTACATGTACGTAACACATCTTAATTCTTTTTTATTCCCCCTCTCATCCCCCTTTTTCCATCTCTATCTCCCCTTCCCATTTTCAAAAGATCTATCAAGGAAACACTTTTAATACAGTATTTTGAAAAGGTTATTGGGAAATGTTCTCTCAAACATTGCTAGTGGGAATGTAAACTGATATGTGTCAGCATCTAGCAAATTGCTTTGACCCAGTAATTTCACCTCTGAGTATTATCCAACATATTTTTGACTTGTGTGCTTGAAGAAATGCACTGGAACAACGATTGTAAATACTGAAAGAACATAGGTGCTACAGAGGATGGTAAATAAATCAGAAAATCATTCCATGTCATAGAATTAATAGAATACTGTTTAGTTGTTCAAAAGAATGTGTGAACTTCATTAGTACTGATATGGAAAGACCTATATCATTAAGTTAAAGCAATAAGGAGCAGAACAATATTTTTAGTATGCATCAGTTTGTGATTTTTTAAATTAAAGACTATTTATATTTAAAAAACGATTTTATGTTAAATATCTCTGGAAGATTAATAAAAGCTGGTGATAGGTATTGTTTCTAGAGACAAGAATAAGAAAACACATTTTGGAGATGAGAGTCCCTTTTCACAGTAGTTAGGGGAAAGGAAAGGAGGGAAAGGAAAACTTATGAGAAAAGAAAAAAAAAGGAAACAAAGTCTATGTAAATAGGGAAGGGTGGAGGGGGTGAAGGGCACACAAGTAATGGGGAAAAAAATAAGAACCAAGATACATCATGTACATGTACAAGCACCCAATGATAAATGTAAATGTATTGTTTACCTAAAATGTACCAATAAAAGAATTTAAGTGAAAAAAACATTGTTTTGTAAGTATGCATTAACTATTGAAATCATAAAATAAAGTGAAAACTTTTCAATATATTCAGCAGAAAAGAGGCTGAAAATAACCTTAGAAATGGCTACTTCAGAGACATGCCAGGTGTAGGAACCATATTGCAATAAAGAAAGAAGTAATACTGGAGCAAATGGACACATTCTGTTGAGAATAGCTTACTAAGCTCTTTAGCCTTGGATGAGAGAAGAGTAATAGGATAGTACCCAGAGGTGGACATGAGGTCATGGGATGGAGATCTCCATGTAGGTACTGAGGTACAGCAGAGTAGAGGGCAGTGAATAACTCATATAAATAATCTCTCCAGTTTTAACCATCTAAATAAAGGTTAATGGCACACTCAGTGCTTTGCAGAGCCCAAATACCCTTGTCAGTGGCTTTACTGAAATCTCTAAACTGACTTCTGACTGTGGTTTTACTAACTGTGGAGGCTGTATAGTTTATTTCATTGTTTTGTGCTTCACTTTTCTCATCTGCCCATGTCATACAGATGCTAGGAAAATTCAATGAATTAATATGGCTAAATTACTCAGAACTATGTCCAGTTTGTAGTAGACACAGTTGTCTCATCTTAACTGGAGTTTCACTTTCCAAGCTTTCAGTTGTCCATGGTCAATCATTGTCATTGTTTAAAAATATTAAAAGGAAATTCCACAAACATTTGCACGAAGGCATGAAACATAGAAAGACCAATTAACTCTGGTGTTATGTGGCAACACTGTAGGACATACAAGACAAAACATACCACATATAGGGTGTGAGTCCTATCTGCAGTTTCGGGTAACCACTAGGGGTCTAGAATGGTATCCTTTACAGATAAGGGAGGAATGTAAACATATATTGGTTTCTAGGGCTGTCACAATAAAATACCGCAACTTGGGTAACTTATCAGAAATATATTTCTCACAATTCTAGAGGCTAGAAGTACACATTCAAGGCATCAGGTGGGTTGGCTTCTTCTGAAGCCTCTCTCTTGGTTTCAGATGGCCATCATGTCCTTGTTTATTCACATAGTTGTCCCTCTATGTGCGCCTGTGTCCTAAACTCTAATTATAGGGAAACCCAAAAAAATTGAATTACAGCTGACATTAATAATGTCATCAAACCTTGATTACCTCTTTAAAGACCCTATCTCCAAATGTAGTTGCATTCTGAGGTATTGGAAATAAGGATTTCAAACATGAATTTTTGGTGAACACAATTCAGCACATAAGAGCGTATGTTTATGGCTGATACAGTTTCCAAGATATTGAAAGGTATTTGAGCACAGAGGAAATCAGTAATATTGGTATTAATATTTTCAGTAGATTTGAAGGAAGGCCAGGGATTTGGTAGACCATAGCATTGAGGACAGAGAAAGAGTGGTTTATCTTGCAGGAATTAATGTAGATAGATAGATAGATAGATAGATAGATAGATAGATGTATTATGTTCAAAAATACAGTATACAATGTATAGTATGGGCATGTCAACTTGATTCAGCCTGTATTAAAATTATTCATGGTCTGTAAGTCCTTAGAGGCTCTTAACGGACAACTTTAAGAAGTTGATGACACAAGTGATTTGTACAGACAATGCACCAGGTTATAGATTAGCTTTTATTTAGTGAGGTAAGAATAAAGGTAACAGAAGAGTTACTGACTAGCAAGCATAAAATCTGACTTAGATCCATCTAGCTAGCTACAATGTGGTCTTATAATGAAATTAAGTTTCTGTCTAGCTCTAATTGCAAACCTGGCAAAGATGTTCCGTACAACATGGAGAGATTTTTAAAAAATAATTCTAAAAACAATTGACTTATAACCTTGAGATTGTCAGTTTGTTATTATAAACTACATTTGTTAAGATGTTTGTGTAGAAAGCAATATTTTTTTCTCTTAAAATTGTGAACTACGGAGGTTGAATTTCTGTGAACATTGGAGTCTATATTTAACATTGAATAACTACTGGCAGCTGAATTTACTCATCATCTTTGGGATAATTAACCTGCTTGTTATGACTAAACTGACTTAGCTTTAATTACTTAACTGGTATAAAAGAAAATTTCCTTAGAACTTGAAATATGTCTAAAGAATCCTTGTGAAAAGTTATTTTCTATGTAAAATAAATTAGCACACAGAATAACTGAAAATAATGCCAAATTTTAGGTTTCTATGATTGGTCAATGGCATGAACATCATTGGGGCATTTTTCTCAAAGAAAATAGAGGAACAATGCCCTGATAGCAACAGGGGAAACTGGAGAGGTGTGGGGGAAAGAGTTGTCCCTAATTGAGAAGGTTTTAGGGGAAGCTGAAACTTTGGGGAGAACCTTTGTTCTCAATTTTGATAAGGAGAGGGAGGGAATTTCCCAGAAGTGTCTGTGAATATAGGAAAGTTGCAGCCATTAAAAGGGAGTACTTGAGGGTTCAGGGGAAAGTGTTTAGAGGGCAGGAGCCAGTGAGTTTGGAATGGGATTGAGAGGGTACAGAATATTTTGGAAATATAAATGTGGTAGAGCATGATCAGAACATTTGAGGCCTCATATATTGGCAGTTAATCAAGGCTAATAGAGTTAAGATGTATGTGGATTTAATAGTCCATAATTCTCTTAAGTTAATAATTCCACTGGTGGATGAGGTAGGAAGTCAACCCTCTCAGGTATCAGATGAAATCCAGATGGATTGCACTTTCAAGAAAGTTTAAGCCAACAAGGAAGATGCCAGCTTCTGGAAAAGAAGTAAGCTGAGATCTGCATTGGTTGTAAAGCTATATGGAAGTCGATTTAGGGCCCCAGCTCTTGGAAACTGACTCTTTAGAAGTAGATAGATGCCAGGTGGGTGAATCAGAGGGCCTGGTCCCTAGGAACTATGCATTGCTTGTGATCTAACTCAAGCCTTGTACCTTCTCATTCAACTTGATTATTCTTGGTATGGCTCATATAGATATAAGACCTTATTTACCAGTTCAGGGAGAAAAATATGAAGAGCTGAATTATAAAAAGCAGGAGAGAGGATTAGTTTTGGGGGAAACGAGCTGCTGATTTCTGAGTATGTTCAGTTTGCAGTTATATATGGACCATTCAGTAACTGAACAGCAGGCAGACATAAATGTAGCCTTCTGTGAAAAATCAAGGGTAAGGAAGTTGAGACACTTGCCAAGAAAGAGAAGTTCCTCTTGTCCTGATCCACAGTGTAGTGAGGATGTTGGGGACTAGCTGCATATTGATTCTCATATTCTTTCTCCTGCCTCCTCCTTTCTCTCTTTCTATTTTCCTCCTTTCTTTAGTTTCTGCTTTATTTTCCACTTGATCCTTTCTCTTACCCATTAAATATGATTAAATTCTCATTTCCTAAATACTTCTTCCTGAGTGTGGTTCTTCTGCAAGATACTATACCACTCCCTACACACATGATTTCTTTTCCCTGGAACCTTTTCAATATAAGAGGTAAATGTCATACATACATGGTATCTATCCTCCATTCCTCTTCTCATTGCAATCTGGTTTTCATTAACTGTGGGAAATGGTCATTAATTCTCTCCAATACCCTAATTTCCAAATCTAATTGCCAATTTCAAATATTCATCCTACTGAACTCTTGGTAGCATTGAATATTGTTGAGAATCATTTTTATTGATACCTTATCTTAACCTTGGCCACTCCTTTTCTTTTTTTTTATTTTCCCCATCTCTTCTCTCTAAGCTTCACTTGATCTTTGTTCTGGTTTTTACACGTTAGATACTGCAGGTTATGTCTTTTGGGTGCCCCTTCAGTCTAAAGCAGTGGGCAAGGGGTTACTGGAAAGACTCATATAACTCAGGGACACATTCTACCATTGCCACCAAGAATGTCACTTTCATGACTCATCACCACCTGCTACCTCAAAAAACAAAAAAAGAAAAACAAGAAGATCATCTGATATGCAAATAACTAATAAGATGTCCCTAAAGTAAGAGAGTCACAGAATGTTACCTCTCACTTATTCTGTAACTCTCAGCTCCAAGCTCTCAAAGCTAGTTAAACCCACTACTTGCACTGCCCTTTATTATAACCGCCATTGCATTCCTTTAAGTCAAAAGTGGGTTGTGACAGAGAATTGGCACTTGTCCTTCTTATGTGTTAACAGTGGTAGCAAGGAGGCAAAATGACAGAAATCTGTAGGATTAAGACATGAGGTCACTTACGGCTTTGCAAATAGGAGATGGTCGTATTCTTAGTGTTTAAAAGTTTTACACATGCTCTCTGAACTCTCAAACTTGATGTAAATTTTCTGGTCTGAGATCCCTTCTGTAGCTCTATCTTCAGGCTTCTTCTCCTTTTGCACTCTTCTTATTTCTCAGACCACATAATCTTTATTTCTAGTTCTCATTTCAACCCTAGTCATTGTCCTATGTTCCATATCCATACCTCCAAGTGCTGGTTGGAAAACTCCACATGGATATCCTGCGGTAAATCTGACTTAGTCTGTAACAATGTATTTTTCTGCTTCAACATCCCCCCCCCCAAAAACCCCAATAAAAATACATCTTTGATTTTTACCTTGGCAAATGCCAAGTCATCCTCAACTCCTCCTTATCTCTAAGTCCACCATATATTTTCATCGATATTAATTCTGTGATATTTCTCCCATCTGTCAACTCCCTCTCACTCCCTTCCAGTGCCCTAGTTTCATACCTTACCACTTCTTGCCTGGACTTGCAGTAGCCTCCAGATACTCCCCTCTCCAATCTGTCTTTTACACTTTTCTCAGAAATATGTACCTTCAAAAATAAATATATCCTGGCTCTGTTTTTTTTAAAAAAATCTCTGTTGAAGATCTGTTGCCTACAGGATAAAGTCTAAATTCATTAACCTGGCTTGAAGTTTGTTAATAATGGCCCCCAAAAATCTTTTCCTTAAGAATTTTTAAATTGGAATAAAATTTACATACAGTGAAATGCACAGGTATTAAGGATATAATCTTAAGTTTTGACAAATGTATACATTCATATAACCCACGCCTCAATAAACATACAGAACACTTTCATCACTTTAGAAAATTCTCTAATGCCTCCTTTCAATCATTTCCCACATTCCCACAGACAACCACTGTTCTACTTTTTATCATGATTGATTGTGTTTGTTCTCAACATAAAATATATGCCCACTTTTTTACTCAACATAATGATTTTCAGATCATTCATGTTGTTTCACATACTAGTAGTTCACTATTTTCTATTGCTGAATATTCCAATGTATGATGATGCCACAAATTTGAGTTGTTTACAGTTTGGCACTATGATGTATAAAGCAGCTATAGTTGATTTCATTTTTCTCAGATAAATATATATGAGTAGGAGTGCCAGGTCACATAGTAGATGTTGATTTAACTGTATATAAGATTGTTAAATTATTTTCCATAATGATTTTGTCATTTTCTACTCTCATCAGTCATGAGTTATTCCATATCCTCAACCAAATTTTGGTGTTATTTTAATTTTAGCAATTGTTGTGGTTGAATCATGGTTTTAATATTTCATTATAGTTTTATTTCCTTAATAACTACTAAATTTGAGCATTTTTTTTCATATGCTCATTGGCAAATGTGTACTTTCCTTTCTGAAGTATCTGTTCTAGTATTTTAACCATTTTTATTCGGTGGGTCACCTTTATATATGCTTTCTATATACACTCAAAGCATTCTTTGTAAACTCTTACTACTACTCTTTTGCCAAATATCTGTATTGTGAATATTTTCCACCAGGCTATGGCTTGTCTCTACATTTTCTCAATGGTCTACTTTAATAAACAAAAGTTTTAAATTGTCATGAAGTCTAATTTATCAATTTCTTTTATATTTATTGGTTTCTCTGCCCTGTGTAAGAAATCTTTGCTACTCCTCACATAGCAAAGATATTCTCTAGTAACTTTCTTCTAGAAACTTTATAATTTTAACATTTTCATTCATGTCAATAACACAGTTTGAGTTGATTTATATATGCTGTCAGTGTTCACTATTTTCCATATAGATATTCAGGTGGTCAGGGATCACATTCTGAGGTTATTGAATTGCTTTTGTACCTATATGAAATATCAGTGGACTTATAAGCATGGATCTATTTCTGCATTCTTTATGTTCTCCCATCCATTTGTCTACTTTTCTGCCAATAGTACAAAACTTTGATCAATGTAGTTTTATAGTAAGTTTTGAACTGAGGTGGTATAAGTGGCCCATCTTTTATGTCCTTGTCTAGATTATTTATATTATTTTCAGCCACTGGCATTTCCATATTAATTTTAAAATCAACTTGTCAAATTCCATTTTTGAAAGCCTGCTAGAATTATGTAGATTTATAGAGATTTATAGAGCAAATTCAGGAGAAATTAAATCTTAACAATACTGTTTTACAATCTATTTACATGGCATGTCATTCCATTAATTTGGCCCTTTACAATTTCTTTCAGTATATTTTGTTGTTTTTAGTATAAAGGTCAAGATAGTATTTGTGAAAGTGTAATAAGTATTTATAGTTTTTGATATTATGACATGAAATTCTTAAATTTCATTATCCAATTACTTGCTGCAAGTATTTAGAAATAAAATAAGATTTTTATATTGACTTTGTATCCTATGCCCTTGATAAATTTACTAATTAACTCCAGTACTTGTTTATAAAGTTTTTAATATTTTCAATGTAAAAATCTCATCACCTGAAAATACAATAGTTTTGCTTCTATCTTCCAATTTGTATGCCTTTTTTTCTCATCTTTATCTATTGGGCAGTACTTCTATCTAGTACATTGTTGAATAGAAGTGGTGAAAGAATATCTTTGATTTGTTCCCAAACATAAAACATTCTCAATATTTTGTCATTAGTTATGATGTTAGCTGTAGATGTAGATGCCCTGAATCAGACTGAGGAGGTTCCCTTCCATTTGTAGTTTTTGAACAATTTGTAGGATGGATGGATGTACAATTTTGGTCAAATGTTTTTCTCCATCTATTGAGATAATATGATGTTTGTATTCCTTTATTCTTATCCTTACATTGATAATAAATATTAAACCAATTTTACATTATTGAAATAAATTCCATGTAATTATGGTGCATTGTCTTTTTTATATATTGTTGGATTCAATTTACTATTGTTTTGTTAAGGAATTTTGCACCTTAAATTCCTAATGTATATTTGTTTACATGTTTCTTTCTTCAAATGTATTTGTGAAGTTTTGATATTAGTATTTTTTTCTGTAGTTAATTTTACCAAGTGGAGAAGTGTTATTTCCACTTTTATTTTCTGAACTTATTATTTCACCATCAAATGTTTGGTAGAATTCTCAGGTAACCATATGAGTCTAGATTTTTTATGTGGAGAAATACTTAGTTTCATTTTTAATAGATATGTTCCAATTCAGATTTTTGTCTCCTCTTATCAATTTTGGTGATTTGTAATTTTCAAGGAATGTGTCCATTTTTATCCAAAATGTTGAATTCATTGAATAAACTTGTAGAAAATATTACCTTAGCATTCTCTTAATGCCTGTATTAGTCAATGCTTACTAGAGTCAAATGTAGAAGAGTGCAAGAGACCTGTCTACATGCTAAAAATCTGAAGAATCCAGGCAAGGGCCTGGATCCAATGGCAATGTCCCACACCTGAAGGCCTAGAGCAATGTCCCCTGCAAGTCTGCACCAGAAGGCCAAGGAATCCATGATGGAAGACTAAAGCATCTGGGCTGGAAGGACCAAGAGCTGGTGCTGGAGGCTGGAGAGTCCATACTGGAAGGCTGAAAAGCACATGGGAAGCTGAAGAATCCACACCAAGAATAAGAAGAAATTTCCGGGGATTTAGCTCAGTGGTGCTGCACCTGGTGGAGGCAAGTTCAAGGTCCTGAGTTCCATTCTGGTACCAATAAATAAATAAACAATAAATAAATAAATAAATAAGGAGAAAAACGCCCAAGGCAAAGGAGAAGACCAGAGCTCAGCAGAAGAGAACAGAGGGAAATCAGCATAAAATCTTCCCCTCTGGTTCTCCTTTTATACCTTTCCCCAGAACCAGGCTAACTCAGCCCAGCCAGGCGTTCCCACCCAAGTTGACCATCAGTTAATCAACTACCACAATTCCCGTAGTATTTTGTTGTTGTTGTTGTTGTTTTTGGTACCGGGGATCGAGCTCGGGTCCTTGTGCTTGCGGAGCAGGCGGTGGAACCACTGAGCTAAATCCCCTGGCCTCCCATAGTATTTTAATGATATCTTTTTAAAGTAATGACATTAAAAATTTGTTTTTCCTCTTTTTCTCTCTTAGTTTTTTAAAATTTTGGTTATTAAAACAAATTATGACTTCGTTAATTTTTCTAATGTTTCTTTACTATGTAATTGTTTTCTTCTCTTTAGCATTCCCTTCCATTTATTTTGGATTTAATTTACATATTGCTTAGCTTTTTAAGGAAGAAACTTTGAAATTTGGTTTTAAATTTTTCTCATTTCAAATATAAAAACTTAAAGAAGAAATTTTCCATTGAACTGCTTTTGGTCACATCCTACAAAATTTATTGGAACATGTTTTAATTTTCCTTCAGTTTTAAATATTTTCTAATTTCCCTTGGGATTTCCTTTTTGAGCAGTACTTCATTTGGGGGTATGTCATTTAATTTCCTAATATTTGAGAATTTTTCAGATGCTATTTTTTACGGTTTCTAATTTACTTCTATTATGATCAAAGAGTATATAATGTAGGATTTTGGTCTTTAAATAAACCAAGACATACTTTATGGCCTGGTTCATGGCCTACCTTGGTGACTATTTCACAGACAATGGAAACAAATGTATATTCTATAGTTTGTAGATACAGCTAGCCTTCTGTAAATGTCAGTCAAGTTGGCTGACAGTTTTATTCAAATCTTTTATATGCCTACTGATATTTTGCCTACTTTTCTATTACTTTCTGAGAAGAAAAATTTTAAATTTAAATTTTCTTTTACTGTGAATTTATCTTTCTATTCTGTAGTCCTAAACTCATGCATTTCAAAGTATTGCTTTTTAAGATTGTTCCCT
Source organism: Heterocephalus glaber (assembly GCF_053883595.1). Classification (NCBI taxonomy): domain Eukaryota; kingdom Metazoa; phylum Chordata; class Mammalia; order Rodentia; family Bathyergidae; genus Heterocephalus; species Heterocephalus glaber. The sequence goes on from NW_028258369.1 coordinate 9,620,044, forward strand.
TCTGATGAATTGACCTTGTGATTCTAAACTGACCTTCATTATTTCTGCTAACATCCTGTCCTTTGAACTTTGCTCCATCTCATATTATATAGTCACCTTAGCTTTCTGATGATTATTCTTTGTATGATGTATCTTTTCCTTCTCTTTTATTTTCAACTTATTTTTGTATGTAAAATGTTTCTTAGAGTTTCTATAATTGCTTTTCACTATTTTATACAGTCTGCCATTCTCTGTCTTTATTTATGAATGTTGAATTTACATTTAATATTGATAAGATTTTAATATTCATAAGATTTGGTTTAAGCGTACTATCTTGTTACTTTTACTCTAATAGTTTTATCTCCTTTTTGTTCCTCTGCTCCTACTCTCCTGACTTCTTTTGGATTAATCCAGTATTTTTATGAGTCTATTTTAATTGCTGTGAAATGCCTCTTTGCATTTTCAGTGCTTGTTTTGGAGCTGGGTTTCTCAACTTTGGCACTATTGACATTTTAGACTAGATGATTTATACGTTATGTGACTTGTCTTTTGAAGTGTAGGATGTTTAGTGATATCTCTGATTACATCCTTTTCAGCCTTTCTTTCTTCATACTTTTTCTGTCCATTCTCTTTCTTCTGCCTGCATCCAATTCCAAGCATGTTAGATTACTTGATACTGTTCCACATGTTGCTGAAGTTCAGTTTTTAAGTCTCTTTACTATCAGATAGAGAATTTATATTGTTCTTGCTTCAACAATTCCTTCTTCTGCTGTCTCCATTTTTCTCTCAATCCCTTGCCCAATGACTTCTTCATAGAAAATATCTAGTTCGTTTTTACAATTCCCATTTATCTCTTGAGATTTCCCATTTATTTACTCATTACAGCTGTCTTTCCCATTTGTGTTAGTTACTTTTCTCATTGCTGAGACAAAATATTTGATACCAAAAGTTAAAGGAGGAAAGGTTTATTTAGCTCACAGTTTCCAGAGGTTTCAGTCCATAACTGGCTGGCTTCAAGGCAGAGTGGCCTCACAGAGAACAGTTCGTGACAGGCACCAGGTAGCAAAAACAAGGCACATTAACAGTGTCTTTCTGCCCCTTTTATTTTATCCAGACTACTTAGGGCGGGTAGCACTCATACCCATAAGGCTAGTGCCCTTGAACCTAGCACTGCACCATGAATCAATTCCAGTGTCACACACTCTAGATCCAGCCACCTCTGTAAAAGCCTCACTCAAGACCACATGAGGCTTTGGGGGGATATCTAAACACAAGCCATAACACCATTAATATTCTTTTTAATTTTTTATATTTAACTGATATGTTAAAAATAAATGTTGTAAATAATAGGGTACCATGCAATGTTTGATACATGTATATGTTGCATGGTGTCTAAATTAGGCTAAACATGTTTATCTACTCAAAACTTCTACAATTTCTTTGTGGTGAAAACTTTTAAAATCCTTTCTTTCAGCTTTTTGAAATGTACAGTACAGTGGGCCCTTGAGTTATGACACTTGAACAACTTGGGTTACAACCAGAATTTTAGTTTTAACTTACAGAGTCTTGAGTTGTGACCTGAATGCCAGGAGCTGTGCTTCTAGATAGTCTCAGATACAGATTAACCCTGAAAGAGTTCTGGAAGGAACATTACAACATCCTTTCCTGTGTGGGGTTAATTGAGAAATCCTGGGCCAATGTCTCTCTAAGGACACTGAGATCTGTCTGGAAGAAAGTGTGGCCTAAAAATATATAGGAGAGAGACTTTGAAGGCAGCTGACCAACTTGAGTTACAACCAGCCATTACGAACAAATTGAGTTCATAAGTCAAGGGTCCACTGTACATTATTGTGTCTGTAGTCACCCTACTATGCAATAGTATATCAGAGTGTCTTGTTTCTATCTAAATACAACTTAGTACCCACTGATCAACCTTTCCTCATCCTTCCTCCACCCATTTGTCTCTGGCCTCTGATAACCACCATTCTCTCAACTTCTATGGAATGAAGTGCTTAGAATCCACATATGAGTGAGATCATGCAGTACTTATATTTCTGTGCCTAATTTCATTTAATATAATAATCTCTAGTTCTATCCATTTTGTCACAAATAATAGGATTTAATTTTTTAGTACTCAGTTGTGGATATGTACCATGTTTATATTACCCATCAGTTAATAGAAACTTAGATGGTTTCCATTCATTGGCTATTGTGAATAGTGCTGCAATGAAAATAGTCTCTTCAATATACTGATTTTATTTCCTTCGGCCATATATCCAGGAGTGGGATGGCTGGATCATGTGGTAGTTGTATTTTTAATTTTGTCAGGAATCTCCATACAGTTTTCCATAATGACTATATTAGTTTACATTCCCACCAACAGTGTGCAAGTGTTCCCTTCTCTCCACATCTTTGCCAGCACTTGTTTTCTTTAGTTTTTTTTTTTATAGTGGCCATTATTGCTAGAGTGATGTCATTATGGTTTGGATTTGCATTTGACTAATGGTTAATGATATTGACCATTTTTTCATGTAACTGTTGACTATTTGTATTTCTTGAAAAATCTCTCTTTAGATCTATTACCCATTTTTAGTTGAGTTATTTGGGATGGTTTTGGTATTGTGTATTTGCAGTTACTTATATATTCTAGACATAAAAGTCTTGTTAGACGTATACATTGTAAATGTTTTCTGTCAGTCTGTAGGTTGTCTCTGAATTCATTTCATTGTTTCCTTTGTGTGTAGAAGCTTTTCAGTTTCATATAATCCCATTTGACTATTTTTACTTTCATTTCCAGTGCTTCTGGTGTCTTGTCCAAAAATCTTTGCTCATTACAATGCCCTGAAGGATATCTCCTGTTTTTTTTTCTTGTACAGTGATACCTTGGTATTTGCTGTTAATTGGTTCCAGAAGGCACAACAAATACCAGAAACACTGAGTAGTAAACAGATTGTTTTGGCTGGAAAAGAGTAGCAAATCAGGAAACAAACAATACCCAGTTCTAGCTTGTGTGCTGGAGTACCAAACAAACCATGACAATGTGTTTGCATTAAAATGTATTAAATACCAAACTCAACTAGTTATAAGGCAGTTAAGTACCAAAGCATGTCTGTAGTTTCATAGTGTCAGGTTTGTCTTTAAGTCTTTAACTGATTTTTGTAAACAATGAAAGATATGGGTCTACCTTCATTCTCCTGCAGGTAGATATCCAATTTTCCAAACATCATTCACTAACTTTCCATTCTCCAACAAGTGTTCTTAGCACCTCTGTCAAAAATATGTAGGCTGTAGATGAACAGGTTTACTTCTAGGCTCTATTCTGTTTGTCTAGTGTTTCTATTTATGCCAATACCATGCTTTTTTGAGTACTACAGCTGTGAGGTATATTTTGAAGTCAAGTAGAATAATGCCTCCTGCTTTGTTCTTTTTTGCTTAAAATAGATTTGACTAAAAAAATTTGTGGTTCCATATAAATTTTACAATTATTTTATCTAGTTCTATGAAGAATGCCATTGGTATTCTGATAGGAATTGTACTGAATTTGTAAATCACTTTCAGTAGCATGAACATTTTAACAATATTCAAGAATATGGATTATCTTTCTACTCTTTTATATCCTCTTCAGTTTCTTTTATCAATGTTTTATAATTTTCATTGTAGACACCTTATGTCTCTTTGGTTAATTTTATTCTTACCTTTTTTGGTAACTATTGCTTTGTTGATTTCTATTTCAGAGAGTTTATTATTGTCATTTAGCAATACTACTGAGTTTTGTATGTTGATTTTGTATCCTACAAACTTATTGAATTAATTTATTAGTTCTAATAGTTTTTGGTGGAGTTTCTTTTTTCTTTTTTGGATTTTCTGTATATACAACCATGTTATCTGCAAACAATAGCAATTTGACTTCTTTTCCAATTTAAATGCCATTTATGTCATTTGCTCTACCAATGCTATTCCAAAGTTCCCATAAGCTTTCTTGATTTCTCTTCATTCTTTTTTGTTTTTCTCCTCCAACTGTGTATTTTCAAGTAGACTGCCTTTAAGCTCACAAATTCTTTATTCAATTTTTTCTATCCTACTATGGATGCCTTCTATTACATTTTTAATTTTGCCAACTGTATTTTTCATCTCAAGAATTTATTTGATTTTTTAAAAAAATCATTTTCATATCTTTGTTAAGTTTCTATGTTGCAGTACTGAAATGTTACTGTGTTTTCTTCAAGCTCATTGAATTTCCTTAAAGCAACTCTTTTGAATTCTGTATCTGAAAGTTCTCCCATACTGATTACTGCCTGGTCAGTTTCTGGTACCTAATTTTAAGAACAGATGAAGTTATGGATTCTGAAATCTCTTGATGTATATTAGTGTGCAATGCCTCTGGGCATTGAAAGATCAAGTGTTTATTCCAGTCTTCTTTTTTTTTTTGTACTGGGGATTGAACTCAGAACCTTACAATTGAGAGGCAGGCATGGTGCCACTGAGCTAAATCCTTACCCTATTCCAGTCTTCTTAATGTACAATTGTTCATATCTGTTTTTCCAGAACTCTAACCAGGTTGCTTATTTTCTCTGAGCCAGTAGTCACTTCTACTATTTCAGCACTATGTGACACCCTGGTTGAAATTTGCCAGGAGTCTACTTTTGGTATGCCATCACTCTTTCAATACTAGAGGGCAATCCAAGTCCAAGTTTGTCCCCAAAGACTGTTTAGAAATAGGAGGGCAAGACTTTCCTGTAATTGCAGCTACTCATGAGGCTGAGGCAGGAGGATCACAATTTGAGACCAACCTGGGAAACATAATGAGACCCTTTCTCTAAATAAAATTTAAAAATGAGCTGGAGACATAGCACAGTGGGAAAATGTTTTTCTAGCATGCATGAGGCCCATAATTTGATCCTGAGTAAAAAGAAAAAAGAAAGAGAGAGAGAGGGAAGGGAAGGGAAGGGAAGGGAAGAGGAGAGGAGACGAGAGGAGAGGAGAGGAGAGGAGAGGAGAGGAGAGGAGAGGAGAGGAGAGGAGAAGAGAAGAGAAGAGGAGGGAGAATACCTAGAGAGAGTATTCTGTCCCTGTGAGCCTCTCCCTGGAGATAAGGTAGGCCCAGGTGCCTTGTCCAAATTACTGGCTTGTGGTGTGCAAGAATGGTAAAGGATTCTGTCTGGCTTTGTACAGAGTCATTGAGAATGAACCACCCCAGGCTCCTAGGTCACATATACAGCCACCAAAGCCACCAAGCTATATTCCATCCTGAGCCCATAGCCCACCAAGACCAGGACAGCACTGAGTTAAAACCAAGGCTCATACTTCTATGGCCTGGCTTTTACTAAAGTGGACTTGTGGGCCAAAACTGCTGCACCCAGCCACAAGTGATGCTAGCTGAAATATAACTTTTGTAGACTGGACTGTGTTTCTTCCCCTGGCACTGGAGCTTTTACAGAGGCTCCATCCACAGCCAGGCCCAAGATAGAAGCAGTTAGAATCTCCCTAGCATTAAGTTCCACCACTCCTGCACTAGTTCTAGGACAGAGTGAATGTCACACTCAGCAGTGAGGCCATTGCAAAGCACTATGTCCCAACTCCTCAGTTCCAGGAAATTTGATCACATCCATACAGGCTGTTCTGAGAAGCATGACCACACTGTCGCTGCCCCCCCCAAATTCCTCAAAGAAGCAATTCCTCCCTGGACAAACCCCTGGCAACCACCTGCCCTTTAAAGCCTTTGTTCTCCCTCCACTGGGTGCTGACTCTCTTTTCAGACTCAGCCCACTCGCATTTGAGTGAAATAAACAGCCTCACTGCTCACACAAAGCCTGCCTGGGTGGTTTCTCTGCTCTCCAGGCCTGCAATACAGTCTTACTGTCCTATCCCCGAGAGAATGGAGTCCCTGGACAAAGTATGCTTCCCAAGGTTGGAGTATTGTTAGTGAAGGAGACCTTTGGCCACCTTGGTTGATGTTGAGCTGAGTTGTGACTATGTCTCACAACTGCAAGGACCTGCTCAGTCACAGGGGTGCATCAAGGCCCACATAATGGGTGCCAGCAATACAGGCTGAAACATGAGTCTATCTCACTAAACCACAGGTCCCTGCCTTGTGCCAGGGCAGTTTCAGAGTTCCATGTACAGATGTTCCTCATTTAATGATCTACCTATTTAATGCCTGTTCGGACTTATGACCAGATTGTGTTGTTCAGACTTACTACCTATCTTTTTTTTTTTTTTTACAGTTCTGTACATTTTATTTATAGAGCGTCAATGCCTTTTTTGGTACAGTATGCCTGTTTATACACTACAGTAATTTTTGCTGATTCCACTGAACAGTACAGTACTGTAGTTTTATGTTCTACCATACACTACAGTACTTCATGCAAGAGTTATACAAATAAAAACTTTCAAGTTGGAGTTTCCTTTTACCATTTCTACATTCTGAATATTGTAAGGTAATATACACAATTCCTTATTTAGCAATCATTTCATTTAATGACTATGAAGGCAACTTGGTCATTAAATGAGGATTGTCTGTATTAGCACTGGCCTCAGGATAACTTTGTTGCTGAGGTCAGAAGATGGGTAATGGAGACAGTCCGTTGGCCACCAGTTCTGGTGTTAACTTTATTTGTATGTGGGTCTCACAGCTCCTAGGGCCTGCCCAATCCCAGCAGGAGGGTGTGTGTTCCCTAGGTCTATTCCAAGGTTTCAACTAATGCAGCTAAAACTTAGATCTGTCCAATGAGTGCACAGGTCTTTCTGTTTGGTGCCAGAGGTGGTTTTGAGGTTCTGCCTCCCTATGAGGCTTCCTATTTTTATTGGATGCTTGGTCTTACTGTGGAGGGCCTGGCCCTGGACTCTGAGACAAAGCTCTATGATAGCTTTTGTGCCTTGCTCCCCAGTGGGTAGAGTCCTACACACTACTCTGCCACTCAAGGTTAGAGGAAAGTGGTGCCTAAAGTCAGTTGCCTGGACCAATATAGTTCCATGGGTTCGGACCATGGATATTGGCCTATTGGTATGAATTGCAAGATTTTGCCTTGCACAGGGTTTCACCATGGCAAGTCTGGTACTAGGATACAAGTCTAAGGCCTGTACTTAATTCTCTGTCCCTCCCCCAAGCAGGAGGTGTTTCTCTTCAAGCTGGGCTGCTTAGAGTTGGAGGAGGGAGTCAAATGGGCAACTCTTTCCTTCCTGCCCTCTTCGGTTATCTTTTTGGTTTGTTATAGTAAAAGCAGGCACTGTTGTCTGTGACTCGATTTCCATGACTCTTGTGGTGGTAGTTTGTTGTATTCATACACCTGTTCAAATTGGTGTTTCTGTGAGGACAGAGCCAGAGGATTTTACCTAACCACCTTCTTACTCTGAAACCCTCCTCCATTTTAAGTTTTTGCACATTTTTAAACTGTTGCTGTATGTTTCTTGTCTGCTAATTCCAACATCTGTATCCTCTCATAGTGTATTTCTATTGACTTATAGTTTTCTTAATTATGGGACATTTTTTCCTTCCTTTTTCCATGCTGGATATTTTAACTGAAAATTTTTATGAAGTCTATAGTATGTAATCTTTGTTTATGAATATTTAAAGTAAAATTTTTGTTTTGAAAGATTCTTTAATTACTGATGGAAATTTTAAGTCTTACTGATTTTAGTTTCACATTCTTAGGATGGACCATTTAAATTTCCTGTCCTTTCCTCTAGAACATGATCCTTATTCCTGAGATATAGGGTTCATGGAGTCTCAACTGAATACCTGAGGAGCTCAGTGAGACCTCACTTATGGCTTGGCCAAAACATCAACATCTCCCAGGGGTGTAAAAACTTCAGTACTTCCATTTAGCAAGCAAATTCTTATCATACACTCTGATAAGCCTAGCAAAATCAAGCCCTGGCTGTATGTCACCCAGTTCTTAGCCAAGGATCATGAAAACATCTGATGCTACCTTTCTTCACAGATCTAGCTTCTCTGGTATTCAGTCTTACAAATTCCAGGCTCTTCAGTGCTCCAGAACTTCAATTTCTGCCTCTGCTTGAACTCCACCTCCCAGTGTGAGACAAGGTTGTATTCATAAGTAAAACCCTGGAAAGATTTTTGGCTGCACTTGGTGTATGTTCCTTCTCAAAAGGATCAAGGTACTGAATTGTCTATTGTTCATTACCTGAAAATAGTAATTGCATATATTTTGTCCATTGTCCCTTTGTTGTTGAAAGGAGAGTAATTGTTGGAGCGAGTTGCTTTGTAATGGCCTGAAGTGGAAGGTTTTATTTTTTATTTAAAACCAAAAACATACTGTTTTTCTTAACATTAGAAACTGCACTAGAGCCACTCTATTAGGATGGAGAATGGAGAGGATGGTGAAATAATGTTGGCAAGATTTGTTCAGTAGATCAAGCTAATTCTGAACCTCAAGATTCCCAACTCCAAATTTGTGACTATTTTGAACTTAATGGTGAAAGCACTGCATTGTCAGAGAAGGATCTCCTTGTCCATTCCATGCCTTCTATCTCTTCTTATTTTTCATCATTTATGCCTTAGAGCTGCCAGTTATTCCTTGAGGCTCTCTGAATGGAATGCAAACATCCAGGCTGCCCTCACAGAATTGCTTCACCTATTAACTGCTGTTTGCTGCAATTAAGCCTTCTTTCTTGCTGATCCTGGATCTAGTTGTCCCCTTTCCCTGGACTTCTGTATGGGATATCAATGTATGAAAAAAAAACACCCTTCTTTTTTTTTTACATCTGCCACATTAAATTTGAAGGTCCATCCCCCAGAAAGTCTTATTCTCTGAAAAACTATTGATTTCTCAAGAAGTTTGTTTTCTACCCTTGGCCTCAGTTGCTGAAAATTTTGAGATCCAAATCAGAAAGGATTTTACTACATTCCATCCCACTCCTCAATGTACAGGGACCCCAATCCTGTCAAGACATCTACTTCTACACTTCTTATAAGTCTCATATACCTCCTCCATGGCTGTTTCTTCTGAGGTGACCTATCTCAGGATGTACTCTGGGCCATTGCCCCTGGGAAATGTTGTCAAGGTGCATTAATATTCTTTCAAAAAACCCTCCAAGCTCAAGTTTTATTTTTATAGCTTCTTCTTTTGAGAAAAATTTAAAAACAGTTCTTAGGAAGCTATCATCAATGGGCCTACTAGAGAAGAAAGCTGAGATGACTCTAAGCAACAAATGCTTCAGCATTGTGAACAGAGCACATTTAGACATTCCCAAGAGTCTGCAGAAACAATAGTATGGCTATTATTGTTTCCTGGAGAGTTTCTAGATCGATGTATGCTGGTGTGGATAGAGAGGTGGTTAACAAAACCGTTTGTGACTTTAATGGTTAGAAAATGTCTTGCAAATTGAACCCCGATGTTATGCCTGAAGAACCTCAATATTCCCCAAGAAGGAGATACAAACTGAGCTTAAAAATGATCCTAGTTTGCATATTTGTATCTGTGTTTCAGGGTTTTTTATACAAATTTTGAAAATCACATTCCCTTTACTAGGTTACAATTTCCTTGAAGGCAGTGATTGAATTTATTCTCTAACAGGTGTCTGTCCTCCCTGTCAGCCTTCCAGGCCTCTGATGTAAAGTTATATACCTGAGGCAATGTAACTCGACCAGCTCTGAACTAAAAGATTTCTGTACAATTACTGTAAACCATCAGAAAAACAACACATCATTCAAATTGGATTTCTAGACCAAAATGATTTTCAGAAAGAAACCGAGGCCTGCAAAACTATGTTTTTTAGAATGGCATTCTTTCACTGCTTTTCAATCATCACTGTTACCAAAGGGAATCTAAATCTCTTTCAGAAATACAAACCCCAGCAGCTAAAATGTACTAGAGCTGAGTAGAAATAGGCACTGACCAGATATAGGATTTTACTATTCTCATCCAGGTTTAAATTTCAGGTTTATGTCTTATTAGCTGAATGTTCATAGGAGCAAAAAGAATATCTGGAACACATCTATTTTCTTGTCCTCAAAATGAGGACAAGATTTCTTAATTTTCATGTTTGTTTTGAGGGTTATATAATGTGATGTACCCTCAGTACACATACTCTTCAATCAAATTACAGGCCTCTGATGGAGTGCATCACTTGCATTCACCTGATGCATTTAGCTGGTGTAAGAAACTGTGAACCATGTCATAACTATTCTTTTGTTGGATTCTCCTCTTTTGCATTTAATTTCTTGTCTGGCCTGATGGATTCATTCTGCTGGGCTTCCTGGGGTTGTAATTCTCCTTATCTTTTCCTAGGATATTCTTTGGAGTGCTGGTTTTGTATTCATGAAGTTCCTCAGGTGTTCTTTGTCATGAAAGTATCTTATTTCTTCATCAATTTTGAAAGATAATTTTGCAGGGTACATCAGTCTGGATTGGAGGTTGTTTTCTTTTAGGGCTTGAAATGCATAAATCCAGGCTCTTCTTAGCTTGAGGGTTTGTGTTGAGAAGTCTACTGTGATTCTGATGGGCTTTCCTTTGTATGTGATTGTTTCTTTTCTCTAACTGCTTATAGAATTTTATTCTTCTCTTGGGTTTCTGGAATCTTAACTATTATATGCCTAGGTGTAGTTTTTTTTTTATCATGGCTAGTCTTCTAGACTTAAAAACAAAATTCAGTAGAGTAGCTGGATACAAGGTCAACACACAAAAATCATAGCTTTCTTGTACATGAACAACAGACTCACTGAAAGAGGAACTGGGAAAACAACTCCCTTCACAATACCATCCAAAAGAAATGAAATACTTAGGAATCTACCTAAAAAATCAAAGACCTCCACTCTGAAAACTGTAGCACTCTGAAAAAAGAGATTGAAAAGGATATCATAAAATAGAAAGACATCCCTTGCTCCTGGTTAGCTAGAACCAATATAGTGAAAATGGCCATACTTCCAAAACTGCTATATAGATTCAATGCAATTCCAATTGAAATTCCAGCAGCATACTTCACAGACCTTGAGAAAACAATCTGAAAATTCATCTGGAACAAGAAGAGACCTAGGATAGCAAAAGCAATTCTAAGCAACAGAGACATGGCAGGGGGTATCACAACCCCCAACTTGAAACTATACTACAAGGCTACTGTGATAAAAACAGCATGGTACTGGCAAAGAAACAGACCTGAGGACCAGTGGAACAGATTAGAAGATGCAGAAATAATTCCAGACACACTCAGCCACCTCACCTTTGACAAAGGAGCCAACACCCTCACTGGAGGAAATATAGCCTCTTAAATAAATGGTGCTGGAAAAATTGGGTTTCAACTTGCCAAAGATTAAAGCTAGACCTATATCTCTTACCATGCACTAAACTAAAATCAAAATGGATTAAAGACCTAAATATTAAAACAGAAACACTAAACTGGCTGGAAGAGAGTTTAGGAAGAACTCTTGAAGACATTGGCACAGGCAAAGATTTCATGAACAAAACCTCAGGTGCATGTGAGCTAAAACAAACAATCAACAAGTAGGATCTCTTCTTATTAAAAAGCTTTTGCACAGCAAAAGAAACACCAACAGCATGAAGAGAGAATCCATAATGTGGGGGAAAAAAATTACCAGCTATTCCTCACACAAAGGTCTACTATCTACTATATATAAAGAATTTTAAAAAATCAGACCTCCCAAATTTAAAGATCCAATCCAAACATGGGCATCTGAAATGAACAGACATTTCTCAGACAATGAAGTAGAAATAGCAAATAAACATATGAAAAAATGTTCAACATCACTGGTCATTCGAGAAATTCAAATTAAAACAATGCTGAGATTCCACCTTACCCCAGAAAGAATGGCTGCTATCAAGAAATCAACCAGAAACAATTGCTGGCAGGGCTGCGGGGGGAAAAGGAATGCTTCTCCACTGTTGGTGGGAGTGTACACTGGTGCAATCACTGTGGAAATCAGTATGGAGATACCTCAAAGAACTAGGATTAGAGGTCTCATTTGACTCGGCTATTTCCTATTGGGTGTCTTCCCAAAAGAAACATACCACAGTGATATATGTGCACCCATGTTCAAAGCAGCACAGATTGTAATAGCTAAAACTTGGAAACAGCCCAATTGCCCATCAACTGGAGACTGGATAAAGAAAACGTGGGTGTTTTTTTTTTTTTATAAAATGGAGTAGTACTCAGGTATAAAGAATGAGAAACTGGAGACATTACAGCTAAGGGGATACACATTGAGGTGATACACTAAGTGAAATAAATAGGAAACGTGTAAATACTGAATAGTTTCTCTGGTGTGAGAAACTGAAAATGTAAATAAGGATCTAAAGGAATAATAGGTATAGTGAAATAGGAAGAAAAGGCCTAAAGGGGAAGGGGAAGTGGGAGGGGTTGGCAAAGGAAAGAGGGGAATGGAATTAATATGAGAGAAAAGAAAAAAATAGAAACAACATCTTTGTAAATAGGGAGGGGTGGAGGGGTTGAAAGGAGGGCAGGGGATTGGGGAAAAAATAAGAACCAAGAGAGATTATGTAAAGGTGCAAATTTCCAATGGTGAATGTCATTATATTGTATACCTAAAATGTACCAATAAAATTAATAATAAAGAAAAAGAAACTGTGAATCAGATCTTTTTTATTGGGGAAGTTGGAGAGGATGGTATGGTTTTGAGATTGTGTCTACAAGACTGGATTAATAGATATGAAAGTTTCTGAATCTACAGATTCTAGGAATTGAGCATAGTTTTGATTAAAAAATCATTCATGAGTTTTAGTTTTTGAATTAGGAAAGAGAGTAATAGAAGAGTTAAATGGATTTAAAAGGTAATTATGGAACACTACACTTCTCCAAGATTTGCAACACTAAATTATTATTATTTTAATCTAATTTCAAGGTTCAGAGCTCATTCTTACCTTCCTTATCAATTAGCGTTAGCAAGATAATGAAATGAATTTAGTAACCATGAGGCATTACCATTGTGGTTGCCTTGTGTGAAGTAGTTCACATTTCTGAGCTGAAAACAATTGTAAAACACCAGACAAAGAAGACAAATCTCTGAGGCCTTGATAGAGAAAATAGTCATTTTCAAATGTGTTTATGATTTCACATTCTATTTTCCCACTCAAGGATAGCTACATTAATGTAATTAGCTCCAAACCTCAAAAGTCAGAAAATTAACATGCAGAGGCGTCATCATAAAATAGGATTTTCTCAGTTCAACTAAAACAATAAAAATTATTTTAACCTTCTCACATACACTAGCATTTCTGAGCTGGAAGGAATGTACAAAATTTGACAAATTCTAAATTTACTATGTAAATGTCATCTATAGAGTCCTTAATTTCAGTGTATAATTTTCCAATTTTAGAATTTCCAACTTACAGTTTTTTATAGATTCTTACCGTTTCAAATTCTCTGCTGAAATTGCTCATCTTGTCCTGAAATTTATCAAACAAATTAATCAAAGTTATTTTAAAGTATTTGGCTAATAACTAACTCATTATCTAGAACTCTGATATGTCTATTTCTATTTTCTGCTTTTTAAAATACTGTCTTTTGTCATGTTTGATTGCGGCTTTACTAATGGAACACTAAACAGTGTGTTTGAAAATGACAGAAAATAATTTGAGTCTTTGAATAGTGTTACCTTCCACTAGTGATGATCTACTTTTGCTTCTTGCAGGAAGTCAGGGTAGGAGCATATTGTCTTAATTTTATCTGGGGGTGAGCTAATCTGAGGCTTGGCTTCAATCTTCATGAGAGGTTGCCTATTACCTGTTCACTCTTTTACATTGGGTGTAGTCCTTCAAGAGTTACAACTGAAACTCATGAGAATTTACAAGGATTACTCCTGTTTAGAGAGTTCTGAACTCCAGTTTTTGACCCCCAACCCATGAGATTCCTAAATCTTCTATGCAGTTTCTCAGCTTCTCAACTGCTGCCTTAAAAATCGGAAAATGCCCCTGGGGCTCGTGGTAAGTCCCCTAACTTTTCCAAGCCATAGTTTCCCTATCTGTAGAACAGGGCTAATACTATACATCTTACAGTGCTGTTGGAGCACTCGATTGAAATAAATGTTGTAAAGCAAAATATACCATGTTCGGTGCTTAATAGCGCCCCCAAACAAGACATTTTTCTCTCCCCTTTTGTGAATCTAATCCTTCCCCTCAAAATGTTCAAGACAAAACTATAATGACTACCATGTGGCAATTGTTCGAGACAGAATTTGAAGTGAAGAAAAGTATTATTCCAACTGCCTTTTCATAGCATCTGAAGCACAAGTACCTTATGTCTATCTTGTATCTGGGATCCAGCCTTGCAGTTCCTCTCCTTTTTCAAAATAGGCCATAAAAAGCAGAAGTTATTTAGAGGTAAAGTACCTAATTCAGAATGCAATATTTATAAGGTAATTTGAATTTCATATGAGGAAAATCTCTAGCATTTTGCTTACCCTTGAAAAATAAAAACATGTAGCATATACATAAATATTATTTGCGAGCAAGGGATACAGATGGATTGAGAGACACTTGAAATAGGTTCTTATCCCCCGCATGCACAGCAAAGGTATAAAAATGCAAACACTGGGAACTACTTGACAGAACCAGGGATTATATTACAGTGTACAATTCTTTTGTTTGCTTGTTTACCTCAAAAAATACACATCACTCCTCCATTAGAATCTAGGAACTTATTTGCAATAGGTATTTGACAAGAAATGCCACAATGCAAAGTATTTTCCTCTTTAACACTAGTAAAATAAGCAGTCTCAACCTTCCTGAGAGGAGCAATGGCCTTGCCACAATTTTACCATCATGGATTAGGATACAAAGTCAATGCTAGTCTCTGAGAGAGCCTTTAAAATATAGCTTCATTGAGTCATAATTTACTTATAATAAACTGCACTCATTTAAAGTGCATATTTCCAAAAATTTTGTTTATACATATGAAGCCACCACAATAATAAAGATACAGAACATTTATATCTCCTTATCCAGAGATTCCTTCTGTCCCTTTTCAGTTCATCTCTTTTTCTACCTCCAGTCCCAGGCATTCGTTGATCTGCTTTTTGTCACCATAGATCTCTTAGAATTTCTATATTAGTTTGCATTTTCTAGAATGTTTATATAAATGTAACTATACAATATGTCTTTTATTGTTCTAGCCTCTTTCATTTACCATAATGTATTTGAGGTTCATCATATTTTGTGTCAATAATTTGCCCCTTTCTATTCCTGAGTTACATTACATTACGTAGGAAATGTATATGTACGCTTTTTGGTCAACTTTCCTCTCACTGGGATACGGTGTCTGACACCCACAATTTAAAGAAGTTTAATTTGCCTCGTGGTTTCAGAGGATTCAGTCCATGGTTGGATGCCACCAGGGCAGAAATATCATGGCAGAAGGGCATGGTGGAACAAAGATGCTTAATTTATGGCAGCTAGGAAGCAGAGCAGAGAAATAGCACTAAGAGGGGAAAAGGCTAGGGACCCTATGCGGTACAAAAGTCAAGTCTCCATGACACAAATAGACACACCCAGAAGTGTACTTTACTAATCCCTTTGGTAGCTCCCAAGTCAATCAAGTTGGTACAGTTAAACCTAACCATAATCTGCTCATCTGTTGATGGACATTTGCATTGCTTCTAGTTTTTTTCTATTACAAATAAAATAAAGCCTTTAACATAGGAAAAGACTTTATGAACAAAACCTCAGTAGCATGGGAACTAGCACAAAGAATCAACAACTGGGATTTCATCTTATTAAAAAGCTTCTGGACTGCAAGAGAAACCACCAACAGAGCTAACAGACAACCTACAATGTGAGAAAAAATTTTTAGCAGCTGTAACTCAGACAAAGGACTACTATCTAGAATATATAAAGAACTGAAAAAAATCAGACACCCCAAATTCAAAGACCCAATTCAAAAATGGGCATCTGAAATGAACAGACATTTCTCAGACAAAGAAGTAAAAGCAGCAAACAAATATATGAAAAAATGTTCAACATCACTGGTCATTCGAGACATGCAGATGAAAACAACACTGAGATTCCACTTCACCCCACCAAGAATGGCTGCTATCAAGAAATCAACCAGTAACAAATGCTGGCGGGGGTGTAGGGAGAAAGGAACCCTTCTCCATTGTTGGTGGGAGTGCAGACTGGTACAACCACTATGGAAATCAGTATGGAGATACCTCAAAGAAGTAGGACTAGAGGTCCCATTCGACCCAGCTATTCCCCTGCTCAGTATTTTCCCAAAAGAATTAAAAGAATCATACCACAGTGATAAATGTACACCCATGTTTATAGCGGCACAGTTCGTAATAGCTAAAGCTTGGAAACAGCCCAAGTGCCCATCAACGGAAAACTGGATAAAGAAGATGTGGCTTTTTTATAAAATGGAGTGCTACTCAGCCATAAAGAACAAGAAACTAGAGACATTTATAGCTAAATGGATGCATATTGAGGCCATACTCTTAAGTGAAATAAATAAGGCACACATGTGTAAATACTGAATAGTTTCTCTAGTGTGAGAAACTGAAAGTGTAAATAAGGACTAAAAGGATTAATAACTAATAATTGATACTTTGAAATAGGAAAAGGTCCAAAGGGGTAGGGGTGGTGGGAGGAGAGGGGGAAAGGAAAGAAAGGAAAGGAAAAATTATGAGAAAAGAAAAAAATGGAAATGAAGTATGTAAATAGGGAAGGGTGAAGGGGTGCAGGGTGGACAGGTAATGGGGAAAAAAGAAGAACCAAGATACATCATGTACAGGTACAAGCACCCAAAGATAAATGTAAACGTATCGTATACCTAAAATGTACCAACAGAAGAATTTAAGCAAAAATGAATAAATAAATAAATAAATAAATAAAGACTTTAAGGACGTTTGCATGGAAATCATTTTATTTTCATTTCTCTTAGGTAAAAACTTAGGAATGGAATACCTGGGTCATGTGGAAGGGTATACTCAACTTCACAAGAAACTGACAAATTATTTTCCAAAGTGATTGTATTATTTTATATTCCCACCAACAATATATGAGATTTACAATTATAGGGACACTCCTTAACATATATTTAAGAAGTATAGTATAGAATCGCTAACTGATCTATGGTGACAGAATGCAGATCAATGAATGCCCAGGACAGGAGGTGGAAAGAAAGATAAGCTACAAAAGGGCACAAGGAATCTCTGGGTAAGGAGGTATAAATCTTCTGTATAACATATATTTACTTTAAAAATTGATACAAAGAAAACTAGTCCATAATAAACACATAATAAAGATTGGCATTGAGCTCTACATTTATTTTTTCTGAGCCTGTTTCTGCATTTGAAGAATAAGAATGAAAACTACCCGTGGGTGTTTTAATGGTCAAATGAGATATGGACATAAAGATCTTAGCACATGGTAAGTGCTCGTTAAATGTTTATTATTATTATTCATATATTATTAAGGCAATGTGCCAGAGACTTGCTAAGAGTTTTATTTTGTCATCTTATTTATTCTTCCCAACAACATGGATATATTAATTGCTCATTAAATATCCTTTGTATCCTTTGCAGATGAAGAGACTATGACTCAGTAAGGTTAAGTGATTTGCTCAAAAATCACACAGCAACATCTTAAGTGACAAAAGAAAGTTGCAGAGTAATATGGAGAATGTGACAGTATTTTTAATACTCAATAGGCCTCGATGTTTAAATGTTTTTGGAAGCCCACACAGGCTCTTAACATCAGTAACCATAGGACAGTGATATGCAGCTTTTCATTTACTCTCTTCACACGCCTTACATCTGTGTATACTAAAGTAAAATAAAATTTCAGATATGATCATCATGTCACCAAAAAAAAAACTGACTTGTTAGGCTAATGTAAAAAAATCACACAACAAGCAAATGATCCGGAATTCAAATCCAAGCAATATAATTACAAAGCTCAAGCATTTAACCATTATGTTTGCTAATCTTACATTCTAATATGATTAAGAGTGGATATAAATACATTGTTATCATCAATCCAACCAGTGGTTTTTGTTAGTTCACTCAACAGAAAGAATACTTCCCTTTTGCTGTGTGTTTCAACTGCTTAGGTTACATTCTGTTTTGTAAAGTATTAGCATCTAAACTATAGAGAAAAATAACTTCATATGTCTATACTGCCTCTCTGTTTCATTTAGAACTGGCCCTACCAGTTGATTACAGCATCCTAGTGTCTAAGCTTTTTTCTGAATGGCTTTCTGCCTGAAACATGCTCTAAGAGGTAAGTACCTTTCAAATTAAAAAAACTGTCTGACACAATTTACTAAAGTTGAACAAGTACCTATTTATTATGACCTCACAACTCTGATCCCAGGTATATATGCCTAGCAGAAATGAATACATATATTTATCAAAATAAATATATTAGAAGATTCATAACAGTAGTACTTGTAATAGTCCAAAGGGGGTGGGGAATCAAAGAATCATCAACGGTGTATAAGTAAATTGTGCTTTGGTCATACACAAATGAAAATGAACAAATTACAGCTATGTGCAAACACACAACACATGAAAAAATCACATAAACATAATATTGAGCAAAAGAAGCCAGACTTAAAAGAGTATATACAGCATAATTCCACTTAAGTAAAGTTCAAAACTAGGCAAAGGTTGTCTATGGTGTTTAAAGTCAGATTACCCGTATGGAGGGATGTGAGTAGTTACAACTGCTGATTGAAATAAAGCCTCCTTTTTTGTCTCAAATTATTTCTTAGTGAATTTCTCTTGACACAGGAAACACTGACTTCTCAGAGCAACAGACAAAGACTTTTTTCAATTTTTTATTAAATATTGCATGTTCTTTCTTATAGTGTCCAAAATAGATGCCAATTTAGATATTCTGCTCTAATCATCTCCAACAACAGAGAAGAAAAACTCCTGCACCTCATGAGGCTATGCTTAGAAACAACCTATTAAAAGTTTCTGAAAGCTGGGGATGTAGCTCAGTGATAGAGTGTTTGCTTAGCATGTTCAATGCCTTGGGTTTGATCCCCAGCACTGCAAAACAACAAAAACAATAAACTTCCCTAAGTGGCCAAAAATCTTATCTCTTTATCCATGTTTTTGTCAAAACAACAAAATGAATTGCTCACAAGTATGGTAAGAATGCTGGGAATCGGGGAATCATAGGTAAAGATGTTCAGTATAGCCCATCCGTAAGCCCAACACAGAAGATGGGTACAAATATACATGCCCCCAAATAAGTGTCTTTGGAAGACCTTCACTTTGTGGACAAGGAAACTGCAATATTTGAGGAATAACACGATTCATCTCTGTAAAAAAGAATGTTTTTCTTTGTAATTTACATGTTCTGGTATCCATTTTCCCCTGCTTCCAATAATGTTCCACACATGGAGTTTTATCAGAGGGTAGAGGTGTCTAGCAAAAGACTACATTTCCCATCATGCCTTGAAAGTTAAGTGTGCCCATGATACTAAATTATTCCAATAGAATGTAAGAGGATGTCTATACCTGTCCTATCACTCCTCAAAAGGAAATTGTTTGCCTTACGTGATTCTTCTTTACTTTTCCTAAGGGCAGAAATACAGATACGGTGCTGGGGAAATAACTTGGATCATCTCTATTAGGGCAACACTTACAGCACAAAACTGAAACCAAGTGTCTACCAAGAGAAACGAAAACAAAGAAACAAGTTAATTCGTAGTGTAGAACCCCTGATTAAATACTAGTCCTCTAGGCAGGGAACTGGAAGATAATTTCCGAAAAAGCAATCTCAAGGGAAAAGATTATAGACTCTCATATTAGAGAATTCCCCAGAAAAACAGCTGGACCCCATCCAATGATAGTGAGTTTTAATTATCTTTTCTGTGTTTCTCCTTAAATATGAAGAGAATTGTCATTCTGGATTGCCTCACACAGAACTGACAGAGACCACAACAAACACACCTAAAAGGAATATCACAAAATAAAATTTTAAATAAAAGCAGTAGTAATTTAAAATAAAAACAATAGCAGAGTGTAAGAGAAAAGCTAGCATTCATGAATAAGTAATAAGATGTTGTAACAAAGGAATAATCAGAAAATACTTAAGAGCTTTTGGAAGTGAAAATTATTAGAGCAAAAATAAAAAGCATTCCATAGTTGGTTTCAAAGATAAGCTTGAGAAAATATCTCATGAAGAAAACAAAAAGAACTAAAAAATAGGAAGAGGAAAATAAAGTTAGATGACTAGCTTGGAACATCCAACATCTGATGCATAAGAATTTCAAAATAAAAATAAGTTAAAAGGAGGTTAAGAATTTATAAAGGGATAAGAATAAAATATTTCCCCACAATTAAGGAAATGAATTTCCAGAGCTCATGAAAGGCTAAGTACAATATACAACATAAGAGTTAAGTATCAACAAAGCATGTCTTTTAAACATTAGATGAACCAGAATGAACAGAAGAACCCTAAAAACTTCCAGAAAAAAGATTTCACACAAAGAATCAGGACTTGATTTATAATCAGACTTCTTAGTAGCAGCACTGGAAGCTGGAGCAAAGCCCACATGTTGATGGAAGATTATTTCCATTCTGGAATTTTAGTCCCAATTAACCTAAGATTCATGAGTGAAAGAAGAGTATTTTAGGGTAGGACATAATTTTAAAATGTATTTCCAGGAAGCTACTTTGTGACACACCCAACCAAAAGAAATAAATGTACAAGTGGAAGATGTAGGAACCAGGAAATAGGGGATTCAACATAAAGGAGAGAATGGAAAATTCCTTTCAGAACAGAGGAAATTGAGATAAAACAGCTGTACAGCTAATCTATAGAACAGCCAGTATAGATCTAACCAAAATAACAGGAGACTCTAGGACAATGGTGCAAACCTATGGCACATGTGTGGTTGTGTTTTTCTTTTAAGACAAAACATGTCAATGTAGAGTTATTTTTTTCTAAACTAAAACCTCTAAAGATTTCAGTGCAGTGGTAGCACTTTGCAATAAATAAGTGGGTTTGGGGTTGCAGTTTGGTACTAGGTCTCTAAAAGGTTCACTATCACTGCTCTAGGACAAATATCTTGTGAGAGAATGGAGGGGAGCTTGAACTGATAGAACACCTGATGTGTTTGACAGTACCAAGAAGCATCTATGAGAGTGTTGAAAAATTAGTGAAAACTAATGAAAAATCTATGAAAACTAAGTAAATAGCAAGAAAATGGTAGTATTAGCTGGAGAAAATTATAGTAAAAGAATTGAAATTATCATATACTATATGCCTTAGCTATGAACGGGTTTATATAGTCCTAAGATTTAATACAGAATATTCATTTACCCAAAATTTGTGACATAATTGTATTGGGAAGACGAGGACAGAGACAATATAGGTGTAATAGTAGTATGTACTAACTTCTGATCTCTCATTGTAGAAAGTCAATCCATAATATATAAAATAAATATAGAAAGAAAACATACTATAAAAATTTTGTATGTAAATTTACAGGTTAAAAAACAAATACTGAAAATAATTAAAAGTAGTTTTGTCTAAGAAGTGGTTCTTGAGGGTAGGGAGCGGTGGAATAGTAGTTATTTTTTATTGCAACCTTTGTAGTGTTGATTTTACTTTTTACATTCAGTTCATCTATTAATTTGGCAATTTTTTAAAATACAGAAAAGTCAACAAATTATGATTCTGAATTATAACACAATTTGGATTCCCTCTCTCTCTTCTTCCCTCCCTCCCTCTTTTTTTTTCTAATTACGGCATGAAAGATATTGTTTTTTGTTAAGAAATTTCATGCACTGGGAAGCAAGTGAGCACTACATATTGACGGCGAGCCCATTAGCTCTGAAATCTCATCACAGCATTCCATTTATATGAGGACTTGCCCTAGTGGACTATTTGTGCATCTGGTAACATTGCAATTGTAATTTCCAAACACAGTCGGTCAGCATTCTTCAGCAAACAGATATGACAGGATGCTTAAATGATGAAAATCAAACCGAAAGGCATTCTAACAAGAGTCATAGCACTAAAAATAGAATGAGGATCAGAAGGCTTAGATAAATGAATATCAGATATGAACTTGGGCCACTGTCCTAATAATTTAGGAATCTTACTTTTCTAGCCAAGAATCATCATCAGTTTCATCTGACATGAGAGGCAATCTTCCTCCAGGTCATGCCAGATAGATGAGGCAGAATGGTGCAGATCCAGAGCAGAGCCACCCGGGGCCAAGAGCCACCTGGGCATAAGGGAAGCCAGGCTGAAAAGAGCCCTTCAGTTTAGATTACTCATTATCCTGACTTAGTGGCTCCTCAGCTGTCTTTATGACAGCCAGGAGCAGTGACCAGTGGAGCATTCAGTCAACAAATGTTATCATCACTGCAATAATAATCATGTTATCATCCATCATAATAGTGTTTGTTCTGAGAGAAGAAGCAGAAGACTAAAGATTTCCATTTGGGAAAAATCAAGGGGAGAAAAGAGATGGAAGCAGGCCAGGTTTATCAATAGGAGGTGGAAAAGAAGGTGGCATATGAAATCAAGAGCCAGACAAAAGGTTAAAGGAGAAGTGGCAGCGGGAAAAGTAGCATAGCCTATCTGAGAAGAACTAGAAAAAGAGAAACTGGTTGCACGGTACTGTTAAGTGTAAGAAACTGAAAGTGTAAATAAGGACTAAATGTATAATAGGTAATGTGAAATAGGAAGAAAAGGGGCAAAGGGAAAGGAAGTGGGAGGGCTAGGGGAAAGGATAGAAGGGAATGGGATTAATATGAGAAAATGGAAAAATAGGAACAAAATCTTTGTAAATAGGGAGGACTGGAGGGGTTGAAGGGAGGGCTGGGCAAGGGTGAAAAATAAGAACCAAGAGAGATTATGTAAAGGTGCAAATTTCCAATGATGAATGTCATTATATTGTATACCTAAAATGTACCAATGATTAGAATGAATAATCGATAATGCAAAATAGGAAAAGGTCCAAAGGGGTAGGGGTAGTGGAAGGGGCAGGGGAAAGGAAAGAAGGGAAAGGAAAAATGATGAGAAATGGAAAAAATGGAAATAAAGTCTTTGTAAATAGGGAAGGGTGGAGGGCGTGAAGGGAGGGCTAGGAATGGGGAAAAAATAAGAACCAAGATGCATTACGTAAAGGCACAATTCCCAGTGAGAAATGTAATTGTATTGCGTACCTACAATGTACCAATAAAAGAATTTAATAAAAAAAAACAAGAGTAAGAGATAGGCATTTCTACCATAGTCACATTATATCTACCATGCAATGTTTTGATTAGTTAGACACACTATGGGAAGATTTTCACTTATCTAATGGATGCTGTAAATGCTTCTCCCACATCTTCTCTCATCTCCTTTCCATGTCTTGCTTATGAGCCAGACTTCCAGTGGAAAATACAGACATCTGTTGCAGAGAGCTGACTTGGGGCTACCAAAACCAATCTTACTCCCCTACACAACAGTGACTTTGAACCCATGTTCCTCCAGAAGCAGTGTGAACCAATGGCTAGTGGTTGTGGAAGGTATTATAAATACCTCAGATACCTTAATTCTCCTTGAGTGGGTTATGCTGAAATGTGTGGTTTACCCCATTCCCAAAGCTTCC
The DNA here is from genome assembly GCF_053883595.1 of Heterocephalus glaber. Taxonomy (NCBI): domain Eukaryota; kingdom Metazoa; phylum Chordata; class Mammalia; order Rodentia; family Bathyergidae; genus Heterocephalus; species Heterocephalus glaber. The sequence continues at coordinate 9,643,573 of NW_028258369.1, forward strand.
CCATGATAATAAATTTTAGTTGCCTACATGGTAACTGTTTTCTTATTAACATATAATATCTGTAAAGTTAGAAGAGAGAAATTTGAACATAATTGACTTAAAAGGCACCTCTTATTGGCTTCCCTTTTCTAGATCATTTCCCAACACTCAGCCAATGTTCCTATTATTCCTTATTACATACATTCAATACTTGTCTTAAGGTCTTGCTGGGGAAATCCAACCAAGGCAAACTTCAACTCACTTTCATACCAGGACAGCATCAGAGGTAGAGCTGGGTTGTGTTGTGCCTGTAAACTGCAGTAGGGCTGATGGCAACCTTGATACCAAAGGATAACTATGAACTACAGCCACTTCTCAAGCTGCACCATCCCTATTAAAAGAATCCTCTAAGGAGACCAATCATCACACAATAAACAATTGAGAAAATTCAATCCAAAGAAGATGTCTACTTTCTCTCTCAGTGAGTTTGTTATGTGTGTACAGGAAGGCTATTGATTTTTGAGTGTTGACTTTGTATCCAGCTACTTTACAGTTAGTTATTAAATATAGAAGTCTTTTCGGGGAGCTTTTGGGGTCTTCTATGTAGAGTTTCTTGTCATCTGCAAATAATGATAATTTAACTTCTTCCTTTCCTACCTTTATTCCTTTTATTTCTTTCTCTTGTCTAATTTCTCTGGCTAATGTTTCCAGAACTGTATTGAATAAGAGTAGCGACAGTGTCTTATTCCTGATTTTAGAGTGAAAGATTTCAGTTTTTGTCCATTTAGTATGATGTTGGCTGTTGGTTTGTCATAAATGGCTTTTATGAGATTAAGACAGAGACCTTCTATTCCAATTTTCTGTAGGGTTTTTATAATGAATGAATGTTCAACCTTGTCAAATGCTTCTTTCTGCGTGTATCAAGAGGATCATATGGTTTTTGTCCTTGGCTATGTTGATATGGTGCATTACTTTATTGATTTGCATATGTTGAACCATCCCTGCATCCCTGGAATGAATCCTACTTTGTCATGGTGTATAACCTTCCTGATGATTTTCTGCATTCTGTGTGCCAGTGTCTTAATGAGGATTTTTGTATCTACGTTTATTAGGGAGATTGGCCTGTAGTTGTCTTTTTTGGTTAGATCTTTCTCTGGTTTTCGTATCAGGGTAATGCTGGCTTCCAGGAATGAATTTGGGAGCATTTTATCCCTTTCAATTTCATTAAGGAGTTTGAGAAATAGCACCCTTAGGTCCTCTCTAAAGTTCTTGTAAAATTCAGCAGTCACCTTTATTTAATCTTTAAAAGAATAACTTTTTGATTCATTGATTTTTTTGTATATTTTTTGGTCTCCACACCTTTCACAATAGCATCCAAAAAAATGAAATACCTAGGAATCAATCTAACAAAGTAAATAAAAGACCGATATACACTGAAAACTACAGTACTCTGAGAAAGGAAATCATAGAGTATACAAGAAAATGAAAAGACGTCCCTTGTTCTTGGATAGGAAGAACTAATATAGTGAAAATGGTCATACTTCTAAAATTGTTATACAAATTTAATGCAATTCTGATCAAAATTCCAAAGTATATCTCACAGAATTAGAAAAAAGAATCCTAAAATTCATTTGGAACCAGGAGAAACCTAGAGTAGCAAAGACAATTCTGGGCAACAAAGGCAAGGCAGGAGGCATCACAATTCCCGAGTTGAAATTATACTACAGAATTTCTGTGATAAAGACAACATGGTACTGGCAAAAACAAACAAACAAACAAACAAACAAAAAACAGAAATGAAGATCAATGGAACAGACTAGAAGATGAGGAAAGAACCTCAAACACACTAAGCCACCTTATCTTTGACAAAGGGGCAAACATGTTCACTGGAAGACAGATAGCCTCTTTAATAAATGGTACTGAAAAACCTGCTTTCCACATGCCAAAGACTAAAATTAAACCCATATCTCTCACCATGCACTAAACTAAAATCAAAATGCATCAAAGATCTAAATATTAAAACAGAAACACTTAAGGTGCTGGAAGGTAGAATGGGTAGAACTCTCAAAGACATAGATGTAGGCAGACTTTATTAACAAAGCTCTAATTGCACAGGAAATATCACAAAGACTCAACAACTGGGATCTCATCTTATTAAAAAGCTTTTGCACAGCAAGAGAAACCACCAATAGAGCGAAGAGACAACACACAGTGTGAGAAAAATTTTTGCCAATTATTTCTCAGACAAAGGACTACTATCTAGAATAGAATATATAAAAAACTCAAAAAAGTCAGACCTCCCCAAATTCAAAGACCCAGTCCAAAAATGGCCATCTGAAATAGACACTTCCCAGATGAAGAAGTAGAAATGGAAAATAAATATATGAAAAAATATTCAACCTCATTGGTCATTTGAGAGATACAAATTAAAACAATGCTGAGATTCCTTCTCACTCCAGAATGAATGGCTGTTATCAAGAAATCAACCAATAACAAATCCTGGAGGGGCTGTGGGGGAAAAGGAACCCTTCTCCACGGTTGGTGGGAGTGTAGACTGGTGCAACCACTGTGGAAATCAGTGTGGCAATTCCTAAAAAAAAACAGGACTAAAGATTCCCTTTGACCCAGCTATCCCTCTTCTTGGAATCTTCCTGAAAGAATTAAAAGCATCATACCATGCACACTCATGTTTATTGAGGCAAAATTTGTAATAGCTAAATATTGGAAACAGCCCAATTGCCCATCAACTGATGAATGGATAAAGAACACGTGGTTTATTTATACATGGAGTACTACTCTGCCATAAAGAAGAGTGAGCTTGAGGCATTTATAGCTAAATGGATGAACTTCTTTTTTATTAAATTTTTTATTGGTACATTTTAGGTACACAACACAATTACATTTCTCATTGGGAATTATACCTTTACATAATGCATCTTGGTTCTTATTTTTTCCCCATTCCTAGCCCACCTTCCCTATCTACAAAGACTTTATTTCCATTTTTTCCATTTCTCATCATTTTTCCTTTCCCTTCTTTCCTTTCCCCTGCCCCTCCCACTACCCCTACCCCTTTGGACCTTTTCTTCCTATTTTACATTTAAATGGATGAACTATATGAGACTATATTCTTAAGTGAAATAAATCAAACACACATGTTTAACGATCACATTGTTTCTCTGGTGTGAGAAACTAAATGTGGAAATATGGACTAAAATATATAATAGATATTTGGAAATGGAAAGAAAATGTTCAAATGGGAAGGGGGAAAAGGGAGGGGAGGGGGTGAAAGGGTGCAATGGAGAAGAAAAAATGAAATAGAAGGAAAAAATGTAAACAAAGCTTTTGTATATAGGGAGGGGAGAGGGGTTGAAGGGAGAGGGAAATGGGCAAAAAAAGAAATAGCAGAATGTATCATGTATATGTGCAAATTCCCTGTGAGTATGTATATGTCATTATGTCATTACGTGCATCTAAAATGTACCAATAAATGTTCTACTCAAAAAAATAAAAATAAAAAATGATGCCTAGACATGATGTTCCATTTGAAGCAGAGTCTCAAGCTGAAAGAGTTAACAGGAATTAATTTTTAATATAAGACTATTTCCACCCACACGTTTTAGAAAAACATGCTGTTTAGCATCCAAAAGCTGGTGTTTATCATATTATATGTGGGAACAATCACAGGAATAACACCAGCTCTTCTCTATATGGCACATAATCAACACTGTGTAGATAGTTGTGTTAATGCTTATAGTACCAATGGAAGGAGCCCCTTGCAAGCCTTTGTCCCAAATCCTATAAAGCATGGCAGTGCCGTGCTTGAAAGTAGAGCTTGGTGAACAGCTCTCACCCCTCCTGCAAATGTCTGGAGCCCTAAAATGATCCCTTAAGCCTTCAGACTGATGGCTTTCCAGGAGAACAATCTCGCTCTGATGAAAGCAGGTTTAAGTGTACCCTTGGGCAAAGAATAGTGACTGTAACCAAATGGAAAAAGAGATTAGGTGTATCAGAGTAGACTAGCCCTCAGAACACCATCTAGATTGGATCACCCATTTAGGACCAGACCACGATTCCATTGAAAGAACACCATTAAGAAGAGTGAATGAGACAAGAGTCGATACTCTGGTGTCATCCTATAACCCTCAGTGAACAATGTAGACCTATGTTTAAGACAAAATGTACCCTAAGTGAGGGTTATATTTTCTTACTCCCACTTTGGCTCAATTATGTAGTAAATGCAGAAGTGCTACAGCCATATCATACAGTAGAGGATTTACCTCTCAAATCATAAGTATCTATTGAACATGTACACAGAGTGGTATAATACTGTACTAAATATCAAAGATATACAGTGGTCAATAATGAAAAGAATGCACACTCATGTGGTCCTTACAAGGTGCCATTCATCATTCTACTTTAAGCATTACATGCCTATGAGATTGGTGCCCTTTTCATTCCCCTTTGAGGCATGACGTACAGAAGCTCAGTGATTTGTCCAAGGCCACAGGACTGGTTAATGATAGAGCTGGAGTTTAAACCCTATAATCTGCTGCCTCATAGTCATAGGCCCTATTGCCCTATTGTCTTAGATTTTACATTGTGGTGAGCAAAACAGACCTTACAAAAGACATTAGTCATTTGCAATCATTTAATTTCAATCTCAATTTAGACCTTGTAGGTGGTGTTATCTACAGAATGTCCTGGGCATTTTCTCCAGTTTTTTCAATCCACAAATACAAATTAATTGCATATGCTCTGCCAGGTGCTTGGGGATACTTGGAATTTAAGGAGAGCAAAACAGATACCCCTTTTGCTGTCTTGCAGGGGCAGAGCACTGTCACACGTTATTTGAATAATTACACATTACATGAGATTATAAAAGTGGTAAATGCTTGGAAGGAAAGTACTGAGAGTTATAAGAGCACATAATAGAAGGACTTGACATTTAAAATTAGATCAAATGAGAGCTGAAAGATGAGTAACAGTTACCTTGGTGAAGAGAAAAGGAAAATACATTTGAAGGAGTCAGGTACCAATGCTCTGAAGTAAGAAAGAGAAAAAATCTGAGACACTGAGAGATGAGTGGGGCTGGAGCCTAGTGAGTGAGGAGGCAAACAAGGAAGTCGGAGTGGGTGGGCAGGGCCACATGACCTATCAGTAAGGGGCACTTGAGTATTGAAAGGGGTGCTGACAAGTAGGAATGATAGGCATAAACGGGTATTGAACTGGGTAAATTAAGACTGATTATGACCCTAATTTTGGCCTTTAAAAGATTTTATTTTCTAGGCTAAAAGCAGTAAGAAACCACTGAATAATTTTTTTTTTTTGGTAATACTAGAGATTGAGCCCAGGGCCTCACACATAATCAGCAAGTGCACTGAGTTGCATCCCTATCCCTTGAGTGATTTTAAATGAGGAAAAGAAGAATATATATGTGCATTTTATTATGATTCTTTTTGTACTATAGCTGTAGTGTAAATAATACATAAGAAAGCAGCAATAGTGAATGAGGGAAACATGTGGAAGGATATGGCAGCAACTCAAATGTGAATGGGTAGTGTGTCTTAGACCAGGGCAAAATTAATAAAGATGGAAAAAAAGCAATTGAAGTCTAATGAGGATGAGTAGTAAAATCAGCACAACCTGAAGATGTACTGAATTTGAGGAAGAGAAGACAACACAGAAGCACAGAAGTGGTTTAGAAGAAGTGAGAAAGAAATAGTCAGAAAATGAACCATGAAAGAAATGGTAAGACAAAATGGCTGTCATGGCCACTTCACTCCTCACCAAGAATTTGAAGAGGTCTGAGAAATCTGATATCCCAGCTCAGAGACCTACATTTTGTATTTTCCTTTGTGGCTCACAAAGAACTCAACTTCCTGATTCCCAGGCCCTTCTCATTCTCCTACATTTTGTAATTCTAAAAGTTTGTCAGGCTTTAATCCTCATGAAGTTTCAAACAAGCCTCATGTAGTGAGAAGAAATAATGATTTATTTAATTAGTATTTTCTGGAGGAAAATGTTCATCATTTTTAATATCAGTGTTTAATTTTTTCTAATGTCAATATTCAGTCAATTTTCATGCTTTTTAACCCAAATCCAATTGTAACTTCTTATGGCATTTATATTGTACTAAGAGTTTTCTGTGGTAGAACAGAGCTAATTTGATGAAAACTTCACAAATTCAATCTTAGGTTGCATTCTTATTTAACCTTCTTCACTCAGATTTAAATCAGAGAAACCAACTTTCCCTGAAGCAGTAGAAAATAATGTACAGGGTGTTTGTCATTTTTTAAATATAAACACAACCAACAAAATGGCAAGATTAATTTGTCCTTGATTTTGTTTAAAGCTTGTGAAAAAGAATTACTGCTGTCGTGTGTTTACATAAAAATCTTCAGTTATTCATTGCTGAAAAATAGACCTAAAGTTTTGTAAAGGTTAATAGATGGGTACATGTCAATTCAGTGCTTCTTTCATATAGGAAATAAACAATAACCATACCTGGCTTTAAAATGTTTTGATACAGTACTTCTATTTTAGAAAAAGACATTATACAAATTATTGGTAACACAGATTACTTTATCTTAAGATCTATCACTCTCAAACATTTCTCCTAATTCATTAGTTAAAAAATAAGTTAAAATTTCCCATAACTAATTGGCTAATGCTCATAAAACATGATCTCATCAGTCTTTTAAAAATCTTTCAGCTCTCTCACTACAGACTTAAACTCCCATCCTGCTTCGTTTCTTTGAAACATCAAAAGTCTCCTAAGAGTATCTTTTCCTCTTTGGCCTCTACTTCTTTAGAGTGAATGTTTTAACCCCTGCCTTCATTGAAGCAGCATTCTTAAAGGTCAGTAATGAATGACTTGCCTTCCTCTGCCATTAAACAAATCTTTTGACCTTTTTATAGTCGACATTCTTACTGACATTTATCACAAAATTATTAATGTTAATATCATCCTTTGTCATCCAGGATGCTAAACTATCGTGGTTCTTTCATTCTATTGAGTCAACAACACTGCTGGTTACAGTGGAGAGACATGGGGGCCTCTCATATTGGTGAAGAGGAAAGCATCAGTGTTCTTTAGAAATGAAATGAGATGATATGGTACATGAAGGAGGAAATGGATTTTGGTAAGTGAGTTGTTGAGGATAGACAAACAAAAGGGGGAAAAACAGAGTTAAGGTCCTAGGGGAAGCTGGAACTGTACATGTACCAACCTCGGAGGCCCTGTAGCCCCCACCTTTCAGTAATGCCGTCAAGTTGCTTTTTAAAAATGCAAACAACAAAGTAATTAGAGGTAAAACATCAGTGGTCTGGAAGGAGTTTGAGAAGGGTGGCCCAGACAAAGAATGAGATCACAAGAGAAAAGAAGCTAGGTTAAGTGCATAAGGATTACCTTGGATCTGTACCCCTGTAATACCTTCTTGGAATAGCACACGTGAGTTGTTTCTCTCTCTGTGCCAGAAAAGTCAAGGTTGGTAGAGCATCTTCTGGATGGAGATTCATTTGTTCTGCTCATTGTCCTAGTTATTGTTAAGGAATCTTGGTCTGGAAAAAAATAAAATAAAACAAAACAGAACAAAACAAAAAAAAACCCAACACTTTTCCAGACTGGAATCAGAGCAACCAGGAAACTATTAGACTGTTCTCCCTGCACTCTAAACTGCCCATTTGTGCTGAGTCAGAGTGGGGACAGGGAAAAAAACAAGTAGTCAGCCATCTTTCTCTTACCTTCCCAACCTCCTTCTATCCTTTAATGAGCATTTTACTGAGAACCTAACACAGTCAATTACTCTGTTGGACACTAATAGCACAAAAATTAGTAATACTGATAACTGAACTCAAGTCATTTATGGTCTGAAGGGGAATGTATATACTACAAACACATTACATTCAACACCAAATATTCTAGTCATGTATTCTAGTCCTCACATCCCTTTCAACACCTAACCATCCTAGCCCCTCTTCCTGATTTACTTCTATTACAGGTAACGAACACCCACTCCAGCTTGAAATTCTAGATTTAATACTCAGTTTCCAAAATAACCATCCCTATCTTCCTTTTCCACTACCACACCTTTGGTTCAGATCTTCTTTAGTATTCTACTATACTAATGTTCTTGTTACCCTCCTTACTTCTAGCTTCTTTTCAATTCAATTCATCCTGCTCAAGGCCACCAAATCAATTGTCCTCAAGGATATACAGCAATCTCTTAGTCAAAGCCTCTGTCAACTCCACAATGTAAATATTCAAAGCACCTGGTAACTGACCCCATCTTATCTTTTCAGAGCATTTCCACCATTCCAAATGCACACTGTTCTCCAAACGTATTAGTATGGTAGGCTGAGTAATATATCTTTGTCCTAATCCCCAGAATCTGTGAATATATTAAACAGTAAAAGGGATTTTGCAGGTGTGATTAAGAATCTGGAGATGGCAAAATTATCATGGATTATTGGTGTGTGTTCAATGTAATCACAATAGGCTTTTACAAGAAGGAGACAGGAGGTCAGAGACAAGAGAAGGTGATTTGATAGAAGCAGAGACTAGAATGAAGTGGTTACAAATCAAAGAATGCAAGCAGGCTCTAGGAATTGCCAGAAAAAAGGAAGAGATTCTTCCCTGGGGCCTCCAGAAGCAATGATCCCTGCCAACATCTTGATTTTAGTCCTAAGAAGATTCTAGGACTTCTGATCTCCAGAAGAGAATATGTTTGTGTTGTTTAAAGCCATTAAATTTGTGAAAAATTGTTATATCAGTAATAGGGGCTTAACATAATTCATTAGCTACTGCTACATGAGTAACTATAAAAGCTCTATTCATGCAAACATAAATATTTACTTTTAGTTCACATGTCTACATGCTCTCTGGGCTCTGCTGACGTTGGATGAGTTCCATTGGGCTTGGCTCTCTGTTATTTGTTCAATTCACTTCTACTTCCCACATATCTCATTCTTCTGGAAATAGCAAGTTGCTCAGAAGATATTCTCATGGTAAAGGAGGGGTGCCAAACCACAAGCTTAACTAGGCAAGTATATTTCAAGCATTTGTTCACATCAACCTGCTGACATTGCCTAGGTTAAAGCAACTCACCTGTACAAACCCTACAATAGTGGGGCAGTGAAATATCTCCTACCTTTAATGAGAACAACTTCAAACTCTTAGGACAAAGAGTATAGGATCAGAGAGAGTTGAATAAACAGGAATAATAATGCAACACAGTGATGTGCAGTTAAACCAGCTTTCAATAGACAAACAAGAGCAAAATAAACAGAGAACTCTAAGTTGTAGCATTTCCTGATTTATGTGGTATAAATATGTCCACCACAGTTACCTTTAAGCTACCAATATGACAACAATAAACACAAAATTGAAAAGAGATGCACACAATCATCTCTCATGGCCAGTATGGTCCAGTACCAATGTAGCATTGACTCTACACATCAATCAAACCAGACATTACATATTCCTCCCTGAACAGTCTGGCCAATGTCACCTCTCATGCCATTTTATATTTAAAATTTCTCTGTTTTTCCAATACTACATTTACACAGTTTTCCTGCTTTCCTAACTAAAAGCAATTTCTCCCCTCCTTGCATTTTCATAGCACTTCTTTGTGGATATTTTATCATTCATTTTTCTGTAATACTTATTATACAATGTCTTTTTTAGTCACTGGACTTCAAGATACTAGGAGGTGGGAATTTTGTACAACCCATCTTGGGATCCAGCAATGCTTTGTTCGCATGGGACAAATAGTGATACCTGCTTAATGCATGGGTGAATGAACGAATGAATGAGACACATAAAAGGATAAAAACGTTTACTAGACTTGACTGGACATGTAATGTTCAGAGAGAGAAAAAGAGAAGCAAAGCACAGGGAAAGAGAAAGAGTTTGTTTGAAATTGAGATGATCACAGGCAATTTTAAAGTTTGTGATTCAAACTCATTGATATGTAGGGTAAGAAGGTACACAAGCACTGTGGTTTTTTGCTGTTCTGATATTTATGAAATGAAAAATAAAATTTCCATTTCTATTGTTTTTGGTCTTTTAAATCCCTTATATACTAGGAGAATGGGGTTTTAGAAAAAATGCAAACAGAGATAGATACAGATAGAGTCCTTTTTCTCTCAAACAAAGCATCTTTTTGGACAGATAACAAAGTCCCAATGCATAAAATACACACAAATTCCATCTTCCCTTTTTTCATTAATAATCATAGATGCTTTTATATGTGTAGATAGAAAGCTTACAGATCTAGAAAGCATTCTTTATGAAGTGAGGCAAATAAATTCTGTGGAAAAACACATCTCTTTCTTGGATTGCTATGTCAATAATTTCCCTTCCTGGGAACTTTCATAGACTGTGGTGCTGTAACTTAATACAGTCATTGTGGAAAACAGTGTGGTGATTCCTCAAAAAACTAAAAATAGAACTACCATATGATTCAGGAATTCAACTTTGGAGTATATATCCAGAGGAAATGAAACCAGAATATGAAAAAGATACCTACACTCCCATGTTTATTGCTGCACACTGAATAATAGCCAAGATATAAAGTCAACCAAGGTGTCAACATGAATGGATAAAGAAAATGTGCTATATATACACAGTAGAATATTATTCAGCCATAAGAAAGGACAAAACCCTGTCATTTGAGGCAAAATTGATCAAACTAGTTGACATTATGTTAAATGCAGTAAGTCAGGCATATAAAGACAAATACCACATATTCTCACTAATGTTGGGAAGCTAAAAATTGATCTCATGGAGGAAGAGGGTAATAGGGAAGAGGATAGAGAGTTGGGATAATGGATAACAAAATACAATTAGAGAGGAGAAATAAATCCTAGTGTTTCACAGCACAGTAGAGTGACCATAGCTTATAACAACTTACTATATATTTTTAAAGGACTAGAAGAAGATAAGAGTTCATAGGCTCCAAACACAAAGAAATGATAAGTGTTTATACAGATGGAAACACTAATTAACCTGGTTTGATCAATACACATTTTATACATGTATGAAATTATCACCTTGTACCACATAAATACTGTCTATACAATTTTGAGTCAATTAAAAATAAATTTTAAAACATAGTAATCTCCCTTCCATAGCATGAGATGTCTATGATTAATAAGACCATGCATTCCTTCAAATGGCTCCAATGAAATGTGTGTTCATTCGTTCATTTAACTAATAACCATTTATTGTATACCTCCTGTGTTCCTGACAGAATGTTTGGCATTAAGGACACCAAGATTAATGTTTAAAAATTCCTATTCTCAGGAAGAAAAGGTTCAAGGGGGAAGGGAAATTAGGGAGGGGAGGTGGGGAAAAGGAAAGAAGGGAAAGAAAAAATGAGAAAAGACAGAAAAAATGGAAACAAAGCTTTTGTAAATAGGGAGGGGTGGAGGGGTGGAAGGGAGGGAAGGGGAATGGGAAAAAAACAAGAACCAAGATATATCATGTACAGGTACAAATTCCCAATGATGACTGCGATCATAATGTATACCTAAAATGTACCAATAAACTTACTGAATAAAAATTCCTATCCTTAAGGAGAAAAGAGTCAAGAAGGGAAGATAGACCTAATTATTTGGAATGGAGGTTCACACATATGATCAGAATACATTGAAAATCTGTTATTAATGAAGCCATCATAATAGTAGTACAAATTTCACTGGATCTTATGCCTACATAATCGTGAAAACCTCAAACCTCTTTAAAGTATACCTTGAAGATCTCTGGAAGACTTTATGAGGTAACTCACATATACTCAATGAATATGTGAATTCTGACCAGGAGCCTTTTGTGTCCTGCTCCAATGGACTGATGTTCTCATGAGTGCTGCTCAGCAGTGCATCCCATCCCCGTTGGATGGGATTCTGGGTTCTCTAATATCTTATAGCTATTTGTGGATTTTATTTTTTAGTTTCTCTAACAAACTCTTTGCTCCAGATGGAACTTATACTAGTACAAGGGACACATCCAAATGACAAACACCACGCTATTCTCAAAATCATTGAGTCCTTGTAATACCTAAGTATTACTTATTGATCCACACTTATTGGGCCTACTTTCTTCTTCCTTCAGTGTTACCTGGGTCAGAGTAGGGCCTCCCCACCTCTGGGAAGTCAAGGTCAGGAATATCTGCAAAGTTCTAAGACTCACGTAGGGACTCGGGCTGCTCTTGAATGAACCAATTATGATGTTTGTTTGAATATTTTGTGCAGACACTAGAAGTTACAGCAATACCTATGCAAATCATAATTGCTAATGAAATTGAAATACTTTTAGTCATAATATAAATTATTTTTCTAGCTTCATAAACAAATGTGGATGAACTTTTAAAAGTGAACACATACAACCTATACAAAATTGAGAGGAGATACAGAAACTGGAAGAAGGTATGAGCATGTCACAAATGTCAGGATAAATGGCAATTGCAATTTACCTCAGGAGAGCAAAATAGAAAAGCTATTTGTGCATAAAGAATATTTAGAAAGCAATAAAGTACATAGTATTAAAAGACATTTTCATCAAGTACATAGTAAATTTGATTTTAAAATGTTATCAAGAGTCAAAAATGAATCAATAAAATTTGCCACCTGAAATCAGAAAGAAATGCCCAACAAAATTGCGTAATTGATTTATAAATTTGACTAGCCATATAATGGCTTCAACTCTTACATAACAAAGAAAACCATTTTTAGATGGAAAAATGGTAAAATGTTAATTCAGTTGCTGAAATTGTGTTATAAGATTAGAAGGAAATGATATTTTACAAAAAGATTGTAAATTATACCACTGAACAATTATACACCAAATACCAAGACCTTTCTAATAATTTCAAAGATCAATTGATTCAAATTTGAAAAACTCTGTGTACTTTTCTGTAGCTGTAGATGAGTCATGCAATAGAAGTGATACTGCCCAATTAATTCTTTGGGTACATTTTGTCTCAAAGGTCTTCAACATTTTCAAAGAAATGGTGTCAATTAGTGGTCTAAACATCAAATTTATGATGTAGATATTTTTGAATAGTCTACATCTCTTAAAGAAGAATTAGATACAAACAAAATTTGTTTCTATTATAACAGATGATGGATGCCCCAGCTACATTAGTTTCAAAAATATGAGTTTATTCAATTTTTAAACAAAAGACTGATGTTTCTCTTATTGCTTTGTTCCACTGTATAAAATGTATTGAAAATATTTGTGCTCAGTTTTCTGAAGCAAACCTAGGAAAAGTGTCATGGATACAGTTATTAAAATTGTTCAGTACACATGCAGATGCTATGAATCATAGCCAGTTTATGGAACTGTTGACAGAAATAGAAGACAATGATCTTCTGTTCTTTGCCAATGCTTATTGGGTGAGTTGTGGAAGAGATTTGCAAGGATTTATTGTACAGATCTTTTAAATCAAATTCAAAATGTTCTTAAAGCAAAAGGATTACTTGCCTAATATTCAATAATCAAAGACAAAACTGGCAGTAGCATTTACATTTTTTCACTGGTATCACACTGCACATGATTAAATTAAACCTTTCACATCAGCATTGTAGAGATATAATACACATAACAAACACTTCACCCATTTAAGGGCAACAATTCAGTGGCTTTCTAACATATTTTCAGAATTGTGTAGCCATTACCACAATTTAATTTTAGAATATTAATTGCCATCACCCAAAAGAAATCCCATAGCCATTAGTGGTCATCTTCTATTTCTCCAATTCCCTCGTCCCACTAGCTTCTGGCAGACATGAAGCTATTTTCTGTCCCTTAATATTTCTAATTCTGGACAATTAATATTAATGGAATCATATACTATGTAGTCCCTTGTTATGGATTTCTTTCAATTATCTTAATATTCTAAAGGTTCATCCATGTGCAGCATTTATCAGCACCTAATCCCTTTTATTGCTGAATAAATTTATCTGCTCATCAGTTGAAGACATTTGCATTATTTCCACTTTGGGGCTATTACAATCAATGCTGCTGTTAACATTCATGTAAAGTTTTTGTGGAGACCTCTGTTTTCATTTCTCACATGTATTCTTGGAGAGGCATTGTTGGATAATACGGTAACTCTATCTTCAATTTTGTAAGGAACTGTAAAATTCTTTCCAAAGTGGCTGTACCACTTTACATTTCACAGCAGTGCATGAGGATTCAAATTTCCCCATATCCTTGCCAAAACTGTTATTATCTATCTTTCTGATATAGCCATCCTAGTGGGTGTGAAGTGGTATCTCATTGTGACTTTAATTTGCATTTCCCCGATGGCTAATGATGTTGAGAAATGAGCTCAATTTGACACTCCAAGAAAAAGCAAAATTTGTTTGCAAGTTAGATAGGTATAAGAATTTATGTTGAAATTCAAATTTTTTCACAATAGAAATCATTAATAATGATTTTTCTCATTTTTCTAACATGAAACAATATGCAGAGGATTTAAATTGTATTTGACATCATTATGTAAGGTGGCTATAAAAAACTACTGAAAATGTGAAGAATTCTCTTTTATTTTGTGAGTTGTTTTTCGATTTATGCAATATTCTTTGAACTGATTAATCATACTGAGTTGACACAAGGTTTAGTAAATTTACTTAGCTTAGACAGATGCAATTTTGAAACTGACGTGCTTTTTATTCAAAGTCAAATCAATTCTTCTAAACACAATAAGCCCATTTTGTCAATGTAGATACAAATATTAAAGAAAGATGATTTTTTTTGGTACTTGATTCAGTTATTGAAAAACTTTTAAATATGCTTGGAACAACTTGGGCAAGTCAACTTTTTCAACTGAAAATTTTATGGAATCTAAATTCAGATCAAATATGCCCAGTGAAGAGTCAGCCCTATAAATTGAGATGTATTGTAAGCTTAAAAATAACCAGTTTTCAAAGACTCAGTATGAAAAAAATGTAAAATTTCTCAATAATATATTTGTCATTTTGATAATATGTTGAAATGACAATATTTAGATATATTAAGTCAAATACATTATTTAAATTCATTTGAGCCATTTTTCTTTCCTCTTTATAATGTTTAATTTTAGTGTTTGATCTATATAGCTAAGGGAAATACTAGGAGCAAAATTATCTGTATAAAGAATTACAGTGAACAGAAACAGGAGAGCAGATCTATTCTCATGAAGACACATTATCAAAACTATCTTACTTTCTAATTCACTATTTGCTTAGGCCTAGTAGAGTACTAAAAAGAGAAATCTTCATGTTTACTAGACATGGGTAGAATCTTAAACCATAGGAAAAGATTGAAGACTAATTAAATTGCAATGTTTTGGTGCTTTCGAAAATTACCAACAATTCACATATTTCTTTATTCTGCAGGATGCATGATCTTGCTTGAGATGTATAGACAATTATTGTACCACATCTTTGTAAATTACTAAAGAACACATATGACCTGTGTGTGTGATCATTTCCACTTCTCAGCCAGCAGGATGTAACCGAGAGGACTGAATGAGAATAGCACTTACTCCTGAGAATGATTTAGAAATTTTAGTGCAAAAGCAACCTGATTGTTAAACAGAAGATTACAAAACAAGCAGCAAAGAATAATCTCCTTGCATAATACATATGTGTTTATGTTAATGTCTAGGTATATAGATGAAAGCATAGAGCTGCTTATACGTAGGGAATGACATATGACACAACATTCACAATATTAACAGTGGTTATCTCTGGGAAGAATTACAGGTGATTTCTTTTCTTTTCACTTGATTGTGCTTTATAAATTATCTACAATGAACATGTATCCCTTTTGTATTAAGAAAAAGTGTTTCAAATAGAAATCTGAAGACCCCCTACCTATGTAATTGAAAGGTGCAACCTTCTGAACAGAGCAGAATCAGAAATGGAAGAAATTACAAAGAATAAACAATCATCACTTCCCCTCAACTCACAGCATAAAGATGAAAAGATCTTCCAACAAATTAAATCTCAGTGAGATTCCCCAGCAGCCACTTTCGGCTCAGCAAAAACGTGCACATTTTCTCTTTGTTGCTTGGTTTAAGATGTCTGATCCTAAGCTCACTGAAGTGAGGCTATGCCAGACTCTCCCAGCCTTACTTTAGGACATGGTTATCTGTGTAGTGCAGGGCATTGTAGCAGGTAAGGTTAAGCTTTACAAGACACTTCCCACCGCCTTTATTTAGGAGAACTCATGAAAAATCCATTAACAAATTCAGAAAGTTTCCTACTGGGTGCTGATTTGCACATTGCTCTCATTCTCTAAAAAAAAGTGCACACACAACAGATTTCTTTGAGGGAATAAAATACACAAAAATGCTTTAAAGTCAGAGACAACATGTGAGATTCAGTTTAAGTATCTGGAAACAAGATTTCCATGGCCAACTACACACTTAAGAATTTTCCCAATTCTCTTAGTTATAAATTTGTTTTCTCTCAGCTGCAAATCCAGTCTACTCTGTTTTACTCTGAGGCAGCAAGGGCTGGGACTGGGCCCACTACACCTCTCGTTGGTCAGCTGCTCCCTGATAGAACCTGCTAATAAGGGACACAGAAGGAGGTTGTAAAGATGGAGGCGGGAGAAGGACTTATCCCTCATTGGCTCACTGTTTGTCTTTGTCACCCCATCAAGATTTCTTTATGTTAGTAGTGATATTTGCTCCCTCAGAGATATCACCACACACTGAACAGCACCCTCTTCTCTAGGTACTTTTGATCATCCCAACCTCTTCCATGTGTCCACCCAGTCTTATGGGTAGTAGTAGCATTATCCCAGTGTGCCCATTTTTTCTTTCCAAATATCTACTAACAGCTTACCAGTTCATTGTATTAAGGTGTGTGTTAAAAAAGCTAAAGTGATTTCTGTCCTGTAACTAGATCTGACATGTATGGTCAGACAATGCAGTCTCAAAAAAGATGAAGGGCACATGATTAATAGGACATACTAGGCCACTGTCTTCAGTTCTAACAGTTTGGCTTGTAATTGAGGAGACCAAACAATTGAAACCATTTGTATTCACAACACATATTATTATTATTACTATTTTTTTGTACCGGGGATTAAACTCTGGTCCTTGCGCTTGCGCACCAGGCGGTGAAACCACTGAGCTAAATCCCCGGCCTCACAACACATATTATTAAGGGCAGTATTGTGAATTAAATATGAAGTGCAATAATACCTTGGTTCACAAACAAATGTGGCCATCTTCCTCAGAATCACGGAATGAATTAAGTTCATGAAACAAGGCATCATTGTATTCCTCAAAAACTCATGTATTTTTTAAATTCTTTATTGGTACATTATAGGTATATAATACATTTACATTTATCACTGGGAACCTGTACCTTTACATGATGTATCTTGGTTCTTTTATCCCCATTCCCCTGCCCTCCCTCCACCCTTCCCTATTTACAAAGACTTTGTTTCCATTTTTTTCTTTTCTCATATTTTTTCCTTTCCCTTCTTTCCTTTCCCCTACTGCTCCCACTTTCTCTACTCCTTTAGACCTCTTCTTCCTATTTCACATTAACAATTATTCATTTTAATCTTTATTTACACTTTCAGTTTCTCACACCAGAGAAACTATTTGGTATTTACACATGTTTATCCTATTTATTTCACTTAAGAGTATGGCCTCAATGTGCATCCATTTAGCTATAAATGTCTCTGGTTTGTCATTCTTTACAACTGAGTAGTACTCCATTTTATTAAAAAAACCCACATCTTCTTTAACCAGTTTCTAGTTGATGGGCACTTGGGCTGTTTCCAAGCTTTAGCTATTAAAAACTGTGCCGCTATAAACATGAGTGCATATATATCACTGTGGTATGATTCTTTTAATTCTTTGGGGAAGATATCCAGCAGGGGAATAGCTGGGTCAAATGGGACCTCCAGCCCTAGTTCTTTGAGGTATCTCCACACTGATTTCCACAGTGGTTGCACCAGTCTGCACTCCCACCAACAATGGAGCAGGGTTCCTCTTTCCTCACACCCCCGCCAACATTTGTTATTGGTTGATTTCTTGATAGCAGCCATTCTTTCTGGGGTGAGGTGGAATCTCAATGTTGTTTTCATCTGCATCTTTCAAATGACCAGTGATGTTGAACATTGTTCATATGTTTATTTGCTGCTTTTACTTCTTTGTCTGAGAAATGTCTGTTCATTTCAGATGCCCATTTTTGAATTGGGTCTTTGAATTTGGGGGGTCTGATTTTTTTCAGTTCTTTATATATTCTAGATAGCAGTCCTTTATCTGAGGTACAGCTGCTAAAAATTTTTCCCACATTGTAGGTTGTCTCTTAGCTCTGTTGTGGTTTCTCTTGCAGTGCAGAAGCTTTTTAATAAGATGAGATACCAGTTGTTGATTCTTTGTGCTAGTTCTTGTGCTACTCAGGATTTGTTCATAAAGTCTTTTCCTATGCCAATGTCTTCAAGCATTCTACCTAACTTATCTTTCAGCAAGTTTAGTGTTTCTGTTTTAATATTTAGATCTTTAATCCACTTCGATCTTAATTTAGTGCATGGTGATAGATATGGGTCTAGATTTAATCTTTGGCAGGTTGTAATCCAGTTTTTCCGACACCATTTATTAAAGAGGCTATCTTTCCTCCAGTGAGGGTGGTTGGCTACTTTGTCAAAGATGAGGTGGCTGAGTATGTCTGGAGTTGTTTCTGCATCTTCTAATCTATTCCATTGATCCTCAGGTCTGAAAAACTCATGTATTGAGGGCCTGCTCCTCAATGCAGCAGTATCAGAGGCACAACCTAGAGAGGTGAATGGATCATGAAAGCACTAACTTCATCAATGGGTTAATTAAATGGTACGTTCACAGTTTGATGAGCTTATAGGGAGGAGTGGCCTAATTGGATGAGGCTAGTCACTGGGAGCATGGCTTGAAGGATATATACCTTGTTATATATTCCTCTCCTCTTCTCTCTCTCTCTCTCTCTATCCCGCTGTCTTCTTCCCTCCCTCCTTCCCTCCCTCCCACCTTCCTGGAAGCCATAAGGTGCTATAATTTTTGCTGCTAGGCCCTTCTGCCATGATGTTTCTGCCTTAGAGATAGCCAGCCATGGGCTGGAACCTCTAAAACTGTAAGCCAAAATAGACCCTCTCTCCTTTAAGTTGTGTTATGTCAGGTATTTTTGTCCCAGCAATAGAAAGGTGACCAATACAGGCAACTGTACAGACATTTTCAGAATAGGGACCAGCTATGTAGTCAGTTCAAGGAAACTTCAAGAAAAATTACTGAGACCGAAAGAGGAAGATCATTTCTGTTGTGGGCAACAGCATTTGAATAGGCTTGAATAGGATAACAAATGAGTCACATGTACAAGGAAACTAAGACAGTACCTTTTTCATCATTAACTCTCTCCCTAGCTCTTAAAACAGAGCCTGGAAAGTTGGAGATGGTCAATAAATATTTGCTTATGTATTGAACTCAATGATTTAGTCAGTTTGCTTTGTGCTACGAAGAGGTTAGGTAAATGTGCCCTTGGAAGCCTTACTGGTGTGTGGCAATTCAGAATCATAGCAATTTTTTAGTAATAGGAGCCAAGTTTCTTTAAGAAGATACACTTCTTGTCATGCTATGGTTAGTAGAAAGGAAGTTTACAGACAGCTAGGAGCTGTTGCTTGAGTGCAGAAACGACCCTTGGACTTGAGCACTGGAAATGCTAAGAAAATTGAAGAAGGAGAAAATAGCAGGAAGAATCTGCAGTATCTGTAGAACTATATAAGCACTCGTGGGAGAAAAGAAAAGGTCACCATTCCAGTGTTATGAATCTGAGAGAGAATAACTGCATAGGATTTGGGGAACTAATATGGGTTAGCCAAGTTCAGTGTTTAGATTAGCATGTTGGTGGGATGTCTGAATGGATATTATTCATGGGCGGGATGAGAAAATTATTTTAAAAGAAAGGAGAAAATTTCAGGCCTATAAATGAAGACATGCAGTTCACATCACATATAAACACAAATTTATGTATGTATATGGTCATTCATCCGTGTTAAAAAAAGAAAGGAAGAGAGGACCCGCAAAACAAAAGAAACCAGTCATCTACACAGATAACTTTTACACAATTTATAGTGGCCAATTATTCTGTTTATAAGCTGGGAACAAAAAGGCAAAATATCATTTTCAACTAAAGGTTGAAGAATTAAGATTAACTTCAATATTCACTGACAAATCACCTTTTCTACAATTTCTTAGAAATAAAATTGATTCCCACTTCTCTGGGTTGGTATTGTCCTAGCAAACTGAATCTGGGAAAGGAAGACACCCAGGGAGGCAGGAAGCAGTGTACAAATGTTTTATTACATCGATGGACCTGACCGATCATTCTCAAAAAAGTCAGGCCCAGAATATCTGCCGTCCGGCAGTTTTATAGGGTTGCAAGAAGGAGGTACAGAAGCAGAAGCAGAGTTTACACAAAGCAGAGCAGCCAGTGGAGGGGACAGAGCAAAGAGTTCTAGCAGGTCTTTCTGAGTTTGTTACGCTCCTGTGGTAACAAATTGCAGAAGGAGTCGTGGCTACTCAGGTACATTTTACAAAGAGCATAGTTACCTAGTTAACCAATAGTTGTTTAATAACACAGTTAACTCATAGTTGTCCAGTTTAGTTACTTTTTTTTGTTAGAAATATATCTGTCTGCCTAGAAATTCCCTTTCATTTCCCCCTCTTTTTGTCACAAAGATAAATCTTTATCAGGGTTAGGGGCTCTTTTTTATATCTAGGGCCATGTGTGAAGGGGAAGGTCTCAAAACCATTTGGAATTTTACAGCACTGATATGTTCTGAGACAAAGTGGGTGAACGAATTACAATGAAAAGGATAGAGTTTATGCAGGCAAACAGTAGTTTGACAACCGAGGTCCTCAAGCTTCAGCCCTGCATAGACCTGTGAGAGTCTGCAGTGACAGGAGCGGGGCTTTGAGTGCGCTGTCTCTTTAGGGTGATTTTTAAGGGAGTGGACCTTCAAGCAGTCACCCAGATAAGCCTTTTAGATTTGAGAGTGATGGATCCATGGCTGGATTTCTGAAACTTTGAGGGCTGTGGAAGTGGTTAAAGGCTCCCTTTTTAAATCTTTTATCCAGACCATATCTCCAGGGCAATGTGTATATGTAGGTGTGTCTGTGGGTTATGTTTGGTCTTTCAGCTATGTTTTTGTGTAAAGGTCTTCCCGAACTGAATGATATGTTACCCAACTGATGTAGGTCTCCTTTGAGAACTCTGCGGTGGCCTCTCATATAAGACCTCAAAAGGTGTGTACCCTGTGGGCCCCAGTGACCTTTGAACCTTAAGAAAGGCCATGGGGAGGAGGTCTACCCATGGTGCCTGTGTTTCCTGGTGGTATATGGTCAGAACTGACTTTAGGATTTTATTTATTCTCTCAATTTTTCCTGAACTTTGTGGCCTATATGCTGCATGTAAGTTTTATTTTAATTCTTAGCCTTTTAGCTAACTGTTGGGTTATTTCGGCCACAAAGGCAGGTCCACTGTCATTACCTATGGTTAGGGGCAGTCAATATCTAGAAATGATTTTTCTTAGCAAAGTCCTGCAAAGCTCAATTGTCTTTTTGGTCTTAGTGGAAAATGTCTTTGGCCATCCAGAGTGTGTACAGATAAGTACCAGGAAATATTTCTAGCCCCTACAGGGCTTGACTTCTGTGAATCAATGTAGATGTTTACCTCTTTCCTTTCTGCCCAGTTAAGAGCTTGCATTAGGGCCCATAATTCAGCTCTTTGTGCAGAACATCCTTGTGGGAGAGGTCAGGCTAGGAGCACCTCCTTGGTGGTGACAACAGGATATCCAGCTCAAAGGTTTCCGTCTTTGACTGAGCTACTTCCATCTGCAAACAGAGTGTACTCAGCATCAGTCAAGGGTTTTATTTGCAGGTCTGGTCTGCTTGCAAAGACGTCAGGGCTAGGCAGTCATGGTCCAAAAGGCCAAGTTCAGTGGGCAAGTCGGTGACTGGGTTTAGAGGTTTTATTAGTTGAAAGGAAAACTTAGGATTTTTACAGAGTAATCTCTGGTATAGTGTCACATGGCTGTTTGAAAGCCAGTGATGTCCTGGGCTGTTGAGGAGTTCCAAATAGCGAGTGGCACTTGAACTGTCAGCTGTTGTCCCAGAGTTAACTTGTCAACCTCTTTGATCCAGAGAGCAGTTGTTGCCAGTGCTCTCAGGCAAGGTGGCCAGCCTTTTGCTACAGGATCCAGATTCCTTGACAAATAAGCAATAGGCCCTTCCCAGGGTCCAATTGTCTGGGTTAGAACTCCAGATGCCACGTGTCTTTGTTTATCGACAAACAGGTTGTAAGGTCTGGTCACATCAGGGATGCCCAGGGCTGGGGCGGCTGACAGTGCTTGTTTTATGGTCTGGAAGGCTTTTGTTTGATCTATCATCCAGTCCATTACTGCATTTTCTTTTTTTTTACCTGTCAACATGTCATATAGGGATTTGACCTTTTCGGCAAAGCCGGGTATTCATATCCAGCAGAATCCTGCAGCCTCCAGAAACTCTTTAAGCTGTCTTTTGGTGCCCGGTCTCAGGCTGGAACACATGACCTCTTTTTTTCTGGGCCCAGGCATTGGAGTCCTTTTTCTAGGTTGAAACCTAGGTAACACACTTTGGGCTTACACATTTGAGCCTTTTTGCAGGAGACCTTTTAGCCTGTGGTTTATAGGTGGTGGAGGAGGGCTTGAATCCCCCTCCAACAGTCTGATTATTTAGTGTTGCAGATCAATAGGTTATCTACGTGTTGTAGCAGGGTGCGTTTACAGCCAGCATGTGGGAATTGGGCCAAATCAGGGGCAAAGCCCTCCCCAAAGAATGTAGGGGAGTTTTTGAATCCTTGTGGGAGATGAGTCCAAGTGAGTTGGGCTTTCTGTCCTGTCTCAGGGTCCTGCCATTCAAAAGAGAAAAGGGGTTGGCTAACAGGTGCTATCCATAAATGAAAGAAAGCATCTTTTAGATCCAGGCAAGTGAACTAAGCAACATCAGGAGGGAGCAGGCCCAAGAGGGTATATGGATTGCGGACCACAGAGTGTAGGGTGGTAATGGCTTTGTTGATGGCACTGAGATCTTGAACAGGTCTATAATCTCCATCAGGCTTTTTTGGGGGGAGGAGTGGCATGTTTCAGGGTGACTGGCAGTCTATCAGGATTTCAAATTGCTTCAGGCTAGAAATATGAGGTTGTATGCCAAGTTGGGCTTCTTGTGACACTGGGTACTGTTCGATATCAGCAGGAGTGGCCCTTCGGACAAAGTTTGATTATCAGTGATTATTGCTAGTCCAGGAGGTGAATCTTTGGCCCAAACATCCAAGAAGAGGATCTTTAGAGTTTCAGGATTTTGGCTGTCTGGTGTCTCAGTTTGGTGTACACACCATTCTTTTGCTTGGGGTACAAAGTCAAGAGCAGTTCCTGGACAGGGGGGCCAAGTGAGAGGGAAGCTGGCTGGCTAGTAGCAAAGGAAATAGTTGCTCCCAGCTTGGAGAGGAGATCCCATCCCAGGAGAGGGACAGGACATTTAGGCATATACAAGAACTCGTGTTACAGAATTGTTTTTCAGAAGAAGTTCTGGTGACCCCAGTGACTTGGACTCATCAGGGGCCCAAAGGAGCAACAGGCTGAGTCACAATGGAGTATTCAACTCTGCTATGCACCATGAAAGTCTTAGGTTTGCCCCCTCCCCCTTTTTAATAGAAAGCATGGGCTCTTGGGTGCCTATTTCAATAGAGTCCAGTCTCTCCTAGTTGTCATTCAGGCCTGACAAAGCAAGAAGTGGTTCGGGTTGGAGTGGGCCTGAACAGACAGATTTCTTTGTGTCCAGCTTAAGGAAGGGACATTTACCTTTCCAGCGTCCAAATTGTTTGCAAAAAGCACAATGATATGCTGCCAAAGCATAGGGTCTATTTCCAGGCCTTGCCATCCAGAGGTGTGAGTTCTCCATTACCTGGTTACCTTTAGGGAATTTTCGTTTGCAGGTGACCTCAGGAGGGGGCTTTCCCAGGATTGCCATTAGTAGATTGGCTTTTTGATGAGCTCGGCGATCAGCCTCTCATTGTTGTTCCTTTTTTTCCTCTATTGATGAAAACTGTTTGAGCAATCTGGAGTAGTTGGGTAGCATTCATGCCAGCAAAGCCATCAACTTTTTGAATCTTTTTCTGAGCTGTGCTGAATGGCTGTGACTAGTTAGGTGGACCTCCCAGGCCTCTGGGGTAAGTGCCAAGCAGCATTTGGAGGGCAGAGGCCTCAGATTGGGTGGCTGGGCAGCTGAACTGAGGTGATGACTGATGGGACTGTCTACAGGAGGTGGGGAGTCAAATTGAGGTTGAGAGGGTGCAATGGGTGCTGGTGGAAGTGAAGCCAATGGAGCAGAAGGTGCTGGGGCACATGGAGTAGCCCAGGGCTGATGAATATAGGGAGGGGGCAGGTCAGCCTTAGTGTCCTTGGGCAGGACAGGATAGAGCTTCTTTGGCTTACTTTGGTCTCATGGGTCTTTGAGATGCCTGGTTTTTTTACAATTAGGATGGTCTTTTTGTCATCTAGGCTACAGGCATGGAGCCAAGGTGGCAAGTCTGTCACAGGTTGAGCCAGGAGTCAATATAAGGGAACTGGTCATAGTGGCCTCATTTGCTAGGGTCTGTTACACTGTTCCGAACTTGGCAGACAGTCTCAACATCGAGTGTCCCTTCAGGAGGCCATTCAGGGCAAAGGTGTGACCATTCAACTTCACAAAGGGTGCAGAGTTTTCAGGGTTTCATTTTTATGCCATCATTATGTCATCAGAAAAGCCTTTTTGAAGTTTTGTACCATGCAGTCAAGGATGGTGGGTTTGCTCTAACTTGTACCCTGTTTCCCTACGTGTATGTTCTGCACCCATGAATGGTGTCAAGACAAACAAAGGGTGGGAGACTCTCCAAGGAGAGTCCAATAGGTGCCCATCTGGCTGCGGGTCCATTGGCCACTTTAAAGACAGTCCAGGCTATGGGAACTTGTCACATAATGTCCCCGTTTTGCCTCTTCTAGACAGTCTACAGTGTCACAAAGCAGCCCAATCAAGTTCTGTAGATTGGAGAGGAAACCCCTTGTCTTCGAGCACAGACAGAATGGTCTATGGCTTACACCACCCATTACAATCATTCACACATTCATTCAACAAGCATTCAGAGTTTACACATTCCAACCACCTTCCCTCAAGGTTGGCCCTGACTGTTGAGCGGTGATCAGGCTCTTTTTCTCCTCAAACTGAGGAGGACAAACAAACTAACTGAGGTGCCTCCAGGGGTCTTACCTTATGGGAAGAACAAGCCAGATTGCATCCTCCTTCCCTGCTTGGGTCGTGTGGGACTCTAGCATCAAGCAGTGGCCTCTAACTTCAAGCCTCTGAGGGGACTCCAAAAAGCTGGAGGGCAAGCTTTGAGGAACCTGGAGAGAGGTCCCCACCCCACATGCCAGGCCTCAGCCAGTGGCCTAAACAGCCAGTATGATGTTTCCTGATCAGGAAACCAAATGTAGCAAACTGAATCTGGGAAAGGAAGACACCCAGGGAGGCAGGAGGCAATGTACAAATGTTTTATTACATCAATGGACCTGACTGATCATTCTCAAAGAAGTCAGGCCCAGAATATCTGCCAGCTGGCGGTTTTATAGGGTTGCAAGAAGGAGGTACAGAAACAGAAGCAGAGTTTGCACAAAGCAGAGCAGCCAGCGGAGGGGGGCAGAGCAAAGTTTGTTTCACTCCTGTGGTGACAAATTGCAGAAGTTGTCATGGCTACTCAGGTACATTCTACAAAGTGCATAGTTACCTAGTTAACCGATAGTTGCTTAATAACACAGTTAACTCCTAGTTGTCCAATTTAGTTATGTTTTTGTTAGAAATATATTCATCCGCCTAGAAATTCCCTTTCAGTGTGACTGTGGGCCTGCATAAACTTATTGGAATAAAATTTATTGTTTGAGTTTCTTTTTGGCCTTCTGATTTCCTAAAAGGACTTTTTAGTGGTTGGTTAATTCAATCAAAGTCTTCTGCAATGGGAGCCAAATAGAAATCAATTCAAGTCTGAAGGGGGTTTGAAGTCATATCTGTCTCCTTTAAAGAAATAATTGGAGGAGTGCCGCTTATCAGATGTCTGGCACTTCCCACTCTAATGCCCTCACCAAACTGGCATTGGTCAGCCCTGACTATTCTGTCTGACTTGGTGTAGCATAAGTGTGGACAATTAAGAGGAATGAAATGCCAACCAGCTTATTTTCTTCAAAATGACTAAAACTTTGGTACTTTCTAACATTTCTAGTCAATAAAATGCAAACTCAGAAATAATAAGAACAAACATTTCTGAACTATGGCACTCAGTGGTATTATAAGATTTTTCAGACATCATTTTATTTAATCTTCACAGTAACCCAATGAAAAAGACACTATATGTTATGTGTTGAATTGTGCCCCCAATCATATCTTGAAGTCCTAAGCCCTAGTGCCTCAAAACGTGACCTCAGTTACAAATAGATATGTTGTAGGTATAATTAGTTAAGATAAGTCATACTGAAGTAGGATGGGCCCCCAATCCAATATGACTTGTGTCCTCATAAAAATGTGAAAAGACAGACACAGAGGCAAAGGACCACCTAAAGATTGGAGTTATGCTGCACCAAATCAAGGAACTACCAGAAGTTAGGAGAGAGAGATGGAACAGATCCTTCCTTAGAAGGGAGTGTGGTCCTGTTAGGTCCTTGATCTTGGACTTCTGACCTACAGAACTGTGAAACAATGAATGTCTGCTATTTAGTCCACTCAGTCTGTGGTACTTTGTTATGATAGCCCTAGCAAACCAATGCACTATGTTATACTTAGTTTATGGGAGAGGAAAATAAGGAAGTAGTAGCTTCGGAATAACTTGACTTCTGAATCTGAGCTTTAAGAGGCTGTATGATCACAACTTCCCACCCCTAATGTCATTCATTCATTAGGACAGTAGTGCTAACTGAGGGTTACAATGAAAAGATCATGATAATGTGAATAGCTCAGTAATTCTCTGAAGATGTATTGAATTTAAGAAGAAAAAAAAGCATTTTTGCAGACACCTCACACAACACACACACACACACACATACACACACACACACACACACACACACATCTAACCTTAATTTCTGCACCCATGACCAGAGGAGAGTTGTGGTATTTTGAACCCAAGATATGCAAGGGTTGATCAAAATATACAGTGAAAGTTTAAATTTTTAAAAATTCATTACTGTAAAAGACACATAGTCATTAATCCCAGTAAAAGTATTCTCTCTGGCTTCCAACACACATCTACCATCATTCATGGTACTTTCTGAAGCAATTCTGAAAGTCCTCTCTTATGAATGTCTTTACAAGTTATGGTAAACAATACAGTGAATGCTGCTACCAATTGCCATCTAATAGAAAGGCAGACTCATAAAAATATCAGTGTGTCCTTATCCACCTTATTCACTAGATTTGGAACCTGCAACTTCTGAGTCTTCCCCAAAGTCAAACTGACCATGAAAGATAAGCATTTTGAATTTATTCAGGATATTAAAGCCACCACAACAGCACAACTAAAGATGCTCACAAAAGAGGATGTCCACAGCTGCTTCAGAAAGTGGAAAGAATGATGGAATAAGTATGTTCAAAGTGATGGGAGTATTGGAGGGAGTTAATAGCAATGTGTATTTTGCAGTAATATTTTAAAATTATATATTTACAGTATTTTTGATCATACCTCCTAGATTGAGGACTTGTGAATATCAAGTCTCAGCACAAACACTAAGAGCTTCTTGTCCACTCTAGCCTCAGTTCTCTCATTGGTGAAAGGTGATGAAAACTTTCTAGGGTTATGAGAATTCTATTAAAATGTATAAGAATGCACATTGAAAACTACAGAGCCCTGGGCAAACATAAAGACAACTTGAATGAGCTACATCTTCCCTATAGTTGACATTAAAAAGTACAAGTAATAGCAATTATTCTGATAGAGAAGAGTATGAAATTTTTCAATCATATGAATAATTTATATACATTATTTCTAGTTCACATATCACAATGCATCCTTTCATTTTTAGTGAGATACAGCTTAGTAGGGTACAGTCATGATGGCCCCACTAGTATCATCCTCAACATATACACACAAACCTGGCTTTGAAGGTCCTTGCTTGTAGTTAAAATTGGAAATCACTGCTACTATATCTTGTAAGAAATTAAGTCTGCTTTGTAGTAAGGAAAAGAAAAGCTTTGTTTGGCATTCATTTAAAAACTGTGTTTTCAGATTCCTTTTCACTGCTTTCCAATGACCACAACTGAATTGGCCCTCCCACTGTCTTACACACATCTGGTGTTTTCTAACACATAGGGAAAGGTAAAGAAAACATGCGTTTGTTAACAAAGACAGGAAATTTTCCATTTCAATTGAAGGGCAGTTTCCAAGCAGTAGAGAGAAAAATGAACTACTACTGGGCTTATCTTCCAAATGCACCTGTTTGTAACAATTTAGTGAACATCAAGGGTGCTGGTGTTGGACTAAATACAGAATCCCCATTGAGAAGCACTTTGAGATTTTGCAGGAAGTGGAGAGAAAAAGAGAGTCCAGGCTTTCATTAACTTTGGGAAGTATATTAATATTGCCTTATTGGACTTATCATAGGATCAAAATCAGAAGCACATTTTGAACAAAACATATACAAATTACAAAAGTAATTTGTCATACTGCCATATTTAAAAATCCCTTAGCCTCATCCTCTTTCCAACTCCACAACAACAGAATTACTAGAAAAGGGTCAGTTTATTATCACCTCCTAATCCAGAGATGCTTGTTCTTTGAGGCCACTTTCTGTCTTCTCCTCATGAGTTCTTGATATAGAGCTCTTGTTGACATTTAGAAACCGAATTATATCCATCGCATAAATGGGAATGATCTGGGTATAATCAGAGATTTGACATTGGAGGTTTCATGCTCATCACTCTCCACAGCAGTTTAGACATCAATATATTGGATAATATCCAAAATTTATCCATAGCATACTAAATAGGGAAGTAGTTGAAGGATATAAAAGGGAAAGAGCAGATGTATCAGTCAGTGCTCACTGGAGAAATAGATTTAATGCAAGATATATAAATACATAAGGATTCACAAGGTAAGCTTACAATGGCTACTGCAGACTCAGGGCTGTCCATGTGCTGGAGATCTGAAAGATCCAGTCAGAGGTTAAAGGCCTGGAGCTCACTGTAGTGTCCCTAGTGAATCTGTATCTGGAGTTCTGAAAGGTCTGTGCTAGAGGGTGAAGAGTCTATGCTGGAAGCCAGGAGATGACGTCCAAGAAAAGGTTGAAGACTGGAGATCTTCCAAAGAGACATAAACGAGCCTTTGTCGGGAGCTTTTCTACATAAATTTTGGAGGAAAATCATTGTATAATTAAAGCATGACTATAGCTGTCTAAGGCCCAGTGTTGCCTTGTGCAAGAGCTGGCTATGGCATGCAGAAATATAACTCCGTTTTGCCTCTGGTCACAGCTAAGGCTTCAATGGTCTGTGAAGCTGTGGTGCCCCAGCTGAAGGCATACTGGTTCCTTGAGAACCAAGTAGTAACACAAAAGAGAAAGCTTTTAGGAGTTCCTTATCAGCCCAGATCATCCCACCTACTGAGGTGGGAATGTTTTCCTCTCCACCCTCATCAGCATGAGATTTGCATTGCAATAGGATCACTGCTGCTCCCCAAGTCACCCAATACTCCTTCCAGTCATTGTGTGTACCCAATAAATAGTGGGTAGCTTGAAGAGTCTTTATCTTTGCCCATTCTGAGGCACTGACCTCCTGGCCGACCATATACTTTGAAATTACACAAGCCTTTATTGTCTTTTTTTCTTTACCCCTTACCATCCCTCTTTCTAGGCAGTCAGAGGAAATCAGCCTCTGATAAGCCTTCCTTTTTCATTTCCCTTTTTATTCCACTCAGGCTACAAGCATATTGGTTGGTGCCACTCACACCTATGGTGGGCCTTCTGTCTTCAGTAAATCCCTTCAGCCACACTCAGAACTATGCTGATCCAATTAGTTGGGCATTTCTTACTCAAGTTGACACGATCAGTTAATTAGCACAGCAGATTTCCTAAATGTACGTACTTAACCAATTTCTTAATAAAGATAATACTCTAGCAAATATTAGTATTTCAATGGTTTGACATCCTAAAATTTAGTTAGCTTTGACATATAAATCCAATAAGGTTGTTTCTTCTAGGCATAGGTGGCACTTACTCCTTGTAGTCAGTCAGAAACCAGGTTTACAGAGACTCTAACACCACTTATATATGGCTTTTAGGGTGCCCTTGAATATCAACATCTTGCCAGCAAACAATGAAGAGAAAGAGTGCCACACTTGAGAGGATTTTATGATCAGGCCTGGTAGAGATACCTATATTCCAGTGGTCTGAGATCACCACATGAAAACAACTAATTGTACCAAATAATAAAAATTAGT
The DNA here is from genome assembly GCF_053883595.1 of Heterocephalus glaber. Lineage (NCBI taxonomy): Eukaryota > Metazoa > Chordata > Mammalia > Rodentia > Bathyergidae > Heterocephalus > Heterocephalus glaber. The sequence continues at coordinate 9,674,074 of NW_028258369.1, forward strand.
ATTTGTACTCAAAAATTAAATTAAGAGGAGGAAAGGAGAGAGAGAGAGAGAACACAAAGCTTTCGATTAAGCAACAGCCATTGGCAAAATATTGTAGGATGATAGACATGTATATAAACCAGGAAAATAATATGAAAAGAAATTTAACTACTGCACACACTCTCAAAATCTGTGTGCCTAAAGAGGTTAATATATATTCTAGTAGCTGTTTTCTATTGATGTGTAATAAATGAGGTCTGATCAAAACATACAGTGAATATTTAAATTTTAAAATATTTATTATAGCGAGACACATTGCCATCAATCACTCTTAAAATACTCTCCCTTGCTTTGAACACACTTATCTCATCATTTTTGTCACTTTCTAAAGCAGTTCTGGAAGTCCTTTTTCGCGATTGTCTTTACAAAACGTGATCAAAGAGATTCAACATGGCTGAATAGAGGAGTAGGAGCCATATTGGAGCTACTCAGAGAAAATCAACTAAAAACACAAGTAATTGGAAGAAAGGAAGGGACATACATCCTAACGCCAAAATCAATCTGAAATAAGAGACTTGTCGATCAAACAAAACATAGGTGTAGGACCTTACAAAACAGAGAAGCAGCTCATAGGGCTGCAGTGGTGCTGCCACCAGCAGGGAGACTAGGAACCAACCACTCTGAGAAGTTCCCAAAAACTGATGAACTGCAAAAGTGTGGCCAGCTCGATCCACACAGGAAGGATCTGGGATATAAGGCCCCCTGCCCCTTTTGCCTTCCTGCAAATAGAAGATGCTGTAGCCTGGCAACAAATTTCACTGACACACAAGGGTGAGAGACCAGGAAGTTGCTCCTTCCCCAACTGGCCTGTTGCTATACTTATTTTTTGGTTTTGTTTTTGTCATGCGCCATAGCAGCTAACTGGAACTTTCACCAACAACAAGGTTAGGGACCACAGCTACAGTGAAAGTTGTGAGTGAAACAGCACCAGCCCTCCTGCTCTTAGACCCGTGCGTGTGAGAAAGGAATGCTGATGTATGGGATTTAAGCAGTCTTGGGCAGAGGCAGGACAATGAGTGACAAGTCAGCACTCCTTTCTGCCCCCAGAAAGGAGATTGAGGCTGGACTGAACAGCCTTGGGCTGACTTTGCAGTGGTAGCAGCAGTGGCAGTGTGTCCCACACACCACTCTGCCCGGCATATGACAAGCAGTGGAAGAAGGGAGAGAGAGATGCCAGTGGTAGCAGTACAAGGAAAAGGAGTGATCAACTGTACACAGGTCTAGTAGCAGCCTTGGGCTGCCTCTGTCTGAGGGTGCAACAGCAACTGGAAGAGCAATGCAGACACACAAGGTAAGGAGACATGGGCAGGCCACCAAGGAACATACAGAAATTTCTGTATGAAGTTTCTGGCTGAAGACTAGCCCCAGCCTCCAACCTGGAAGCCAATATTAGCCCCAGATCCAGCACTAATCCTACTGCAGACTTGGCAGAGTCACATAACACAGTTTGGGGCTCTGACTTGGACACTACCACAGAACTGTGGACACCAGAGGAATTTTATTGTTTTGTTGTTGTTGTTGTTGTTTTATTTTGTTTTCTTTTCTCTGTTAGTTTTTTTTTGTTATTTAGGTTTTTCCTTTGATTGTTTTGTTTCATTTGTCTTGTTTCTTTATTTCCTCAATGGTCTTTCTTGATTTTTTGATATTTTCATGTAAGTGAACATAGTCTCTAGTCTTTCTGGTTTGCTGAGATATTCTTTTGCTTTCTCCTTCGTTCTTTCTCTCCTGTCCTCTTCTCCAGTTTCGCAAAGCATGGGTGATCATCCTTTATTCTTCAACCGTTCTTTGACTATATTTCTCCTCATTCATCTCTCTTTTGTGCCCTATCCATCTTAAATTTCTCCCCACAGGGTAAAATCACTCTACTAATGGAAAACTCACTGCATACAAGTTCCTGATTTATTTTGATTTTGTTATATAACTATAAATCTTGCTCCTATGGTTAAAGGTACCAAATTAACAGTTACCATAGTTTGTCAGTTACTAGGCTGTACTTGATGCTATTGTGATTGCAGTTGTACTACTTTAACTGGGATGTCATACCTGCTATAATCAGTTTTTCTCCCCTGTATAACAACACTGTGATTGTCTGGAGTTATAACCATCACCATAGTCCAGTACCAAAGGATTGGGTGCTGAGCCAAATAGAGAGCAACTTCTCATCCCTAATAAATTGAGAAGGTAGAATCTTGGGACAGACACAAAGACCAAGAGCCAGCTACACCTAGAAGACATCTCTGAGGAATAGACATTTCCTAGGGAAGCCCCAATACTAGTGATAAAGCTTTCTATCATAAGAAATTTACAAGCATCAACACAGAAAACAAATTAAAATTAAAAAATAGAAAATGACAAAATACAGAAACAAAATGCAGCCCCAGACCTCCAGCCTACAGGGATCGATCCAAGGGACAACAAGATAGATGAAATCATAAGCCATCCACCTGAATTTTTTCAAATGATAGCAGAAGAAGTAAATAAACAGATGAATGAGACTATAGGGGAAAATCAAAGAAATAATCTTTCAGGTTAAAAGAGAGAAAGAGATGACAATCATAATGAAAGACCTGCTCAGCAAATCTAGAGTAAATATCAATAAAAAAAAAGAGGTGGTTAGGAAGATGATGGAAACCATGAATGCCCAACGTAGTAAATAAGTGGAATCCATGAAACAGGTCCAAACAGATATCCAGGAAATTTAAAATTCCATTGAAAGTTTGCAAAGGAGAATGTCATGAGACATTCTATGTAATTTTGAGGAAAAACATCATTTTACAATTAAATTATGATTAAGGCTGTCTGAGGCCTCATCTTCTTCCCTCCAGTCACAGCTGAGGCCTCAATGGTTCCATGATGCTGTGACACTCAAGGGCAAGATTACATCAGCTGAAGTCATCCTGGTTCTTTGAGACCCTAATAGTAATACAAAAAGAGAACAGTTTTCACCTGGGGAGGGACAAATTCCTTATCAGTTTAACTCATCCCATCTACTGTTATAAGAACCTTTTGCTCATCTCACCATCCTAATTGACATAAGCTCCTCATTGACCTAGGATCCTAATCAGCATAAGATCCTCATCGTCATAGGATTACTGCCACCCTCTGAGTCATCTGATACTCCCTATGAACCAAATAAATAGTGGTAAGCTCAGAGTCTCTTTGTCTCTGCCCACTCTGAGGAACTGACTTCCTGCCCGCCCTATACTTTGAAACTACACAAGTCTCTATTGTCTTTTTTTCTTTAGCCCTCACCATCACCTTTTCTAGGCAGTCTGAGGATTTATCAACCCCTGGTAGACAAATGAACAAAAATGAAGACAGAATATCGGACATGGAAGACTGGATTGTGGTAAGTGAACGCAAAAAGAAAGATCTCTTAAAAATAGCAAGGGACCGTGAAAAAACAATACAACTGCAAGATGATGCAAAGAAGAACAACATAAGATTGATGGGAGTCAATGAAAAAGCAAGAGTCAGCACAAACAACATAAAAACCTGTTCACTGAAGTAATAGCAGAAAACTTCCCAACCATTGAAAAAGAACTAGATATACAGATAATTGAGGCATATAGAACTCCAATTAGCCATGACCAAAATAAATTTACACCAACGTATATAATAATAAAGATTCCAGAAATTCAGTACAAGAACAGAATATTAAAAAATGTTAGAGAAAAGAAACAAATCACCTATAAAGGAAAGCCCATCAGAATCACAGCAGAATTCTCAAAACAAATCCGTAAATCAAGGAGTGCTTGGAGTGAAATACTTCAAGTCCAAAAACACCCTCCAACACAGATTGATGTACCCTGCAAAACTATCTTTCAAAATCAATGGAGAAATAAGATACTTCTGTGACCAAAAACAACTGAAGAAATTAATAATCATCAAACTAGCTCTAGAAAATATTCAAAAGATATTTCGGAAAGACATAATGAAGATCACAATTTCAAGAATACCAAGAGAACTAAGCCACCAGGCAAGGCAAGCGATTAAACACAGGTGAAAGACAGGAAAATAATATGACAAGGATAAGCCAATACATATCAGTTATAACCATCAATGTAAATGGGCTCAATTCACCAATCAAAGAAACAGACTGGCAGAATGGATCAAGAAACAAGATCCAACAATTTGCTACATACAGGCAACACGTTTAACTCAAAGAAATTCATAGATTGAAAGTGAAAGGATGGAAAACACTTCATGCGACAGGAACCCAGAAAAATGCAGGAATAGCAATTCTATTTGCAGATAAGGGAACTTCAAGCCAAGACTGGTCAAAAGAGACCCTTAACCTGCTTGTTAAGGGAAAACACCAAGAAGAAGAGATAACAATCATAAATACATATGCACCAAATACCAGAGCACCCAACTTTGTAATACAAATGTTAGTGGTCATGAAAAATCAAATAAGCACTAACATGATTGTAATGGGGACTTCAATACCCTACTGTCACAAACAGACAGATCATCTGGACAAAAAATCAAGAAAGAAATATCAGAACTGAACCAAACCCATGAACAAATGAACTTAGTAAATGGATACAGAGTATTCCACCCCACAACATCAGAATACACATTCTTGTTAGCGGTGCATGGAACATTCTCCAAAATACTCGCTCATAGACCATGCTTAAGTAATGGAAAGGAACTGAAATTATCTGATGTGCATTATCAAACCACAGTGTAATAAAATTGGAAGTCAATGGCAAGAGACCACAAAAACTGCATAAACACATGGAAATTAAATAGCATGCTCCTGCATAACCAATGGGTTACAGATGAAATTAAAGAAGGAATTAAAAAATGTCTCCAATTCAGTGATAATGCCTATGCAACATATCAGATCTTACAGAACACAATGAAAGGAGTCCTACAAGGAAAATTTATAACAGTGAACCCGCACATCAGCAAAACAGAGTGAGCTCAAATAAACAACCTAATATTAAAAAAGAACAAGGCAACTCAAAGCTCATATGAGGAAGGAAATTATAAAGACCAGAGTGGAAATTATAAAGATCAGAGCAGAAATTAATGCAATTGAAACTAAGAAAATAATACAAAGAATCAATGAAGTAGAGTTCATTCTTTTTTTTTTTAACCGGGGATTGAACTCAGGACCTTGTGCTTGTGAGGCAGGTGTGTTGCCACTGAGCCAAATCTCTGGCAATAAGAGTTTATTCTTTTAAAGGTTAAGTAAAAGTGACAAATTCTTAGCCAACCTTATCAAAAACAGGAAAGAAGAGACTCAAGTCCATGCAATTAGGAATGAAAAGGGTGAAATCACAAGAGATACTGCAGAAATGCAGAAGATCATCAATATCTACTTTGAGAAACTTTATTCTAATAAGATGGAAGACATAGAAGAAATGGACAGACTCCTAGATACATACAAATTACTAAGCTGAATCAAGAAGATATAAAAATTCTAAATAACCCAACATCAGTCAATTGAAGATGTAATTAAAAACTTACCGACAGAGAAAAGCCCAGGTACCAATGGATTCAAGGCTGAATTCTACAAGAAATTTAGACAAGATCCAATGTCATTACTCCTCAAAATCTTTAATGAAATTGAAAGGGAAATAATACTCTCAAAGTCATTCCTGGAAGCAAGCATTATCCTGATACCAAAACCAGAGAAATAGCCAACCAAAAAAAGAGAACTACAGACTGATCTCCCTAATGAACATAGATGCAAAAATCCTCAATAAGATACTGGCACACAGAATGCAGCAAATCATCATGAAGATTATACATCATGATCAAGTAGGATTCATCCCAGGGATACAGAGATGGTTCAACATATGCAAATCAATAAATGTAACATACCATATCAACAGAGCCAAGGACAAAAATCAAATGATCATCTGAATAGATGCAGAAAAAGCATTTGACAAGTCCAATACCCATTCATGATAAAACTCTACAGAAAATTGGAATAGATGGTCTTCATCTCAACCTGATAAAAGCCATCTATGACAAACCAACAGCCAACATCATACTAAATGGTTGAAAACTGAAAGCTTTCACCCCAAAATCAGGAATAATACAAGGATGTCCACTGTCACTACTCTTATTCATTATAGTTCTGGAAACAATAGCCAGAGCAATTAGACAAGAGAAAGAAATAAAAGGAATAAAGATAGGAAAGGAAAAAAATTAAGCTATCATTATTTGCAGGTGACATGGTACTCTACATAGAAAATGCCAAAAACTCCACCGAAAGATTTTTTGATTTAAAAAACACATTCAGTCATGTGTCAACACCACTGGTCATCTGGGAAATGCAAATTAAAACAATGCTAAGATTCCATCTCACACCAGAAAGAATGGATATTATCAAGAAATAAACCAACAATAAATGCTGGTGGAGTTGTGGGGACTAAAAAGCCCTTCTCCACTATTGGTGGGAGTGCAGACTGGTGCAAACACTATGGAAATCAGTGTGGAGAGTCCTCAAAAAATTAGGATTAGAGGTCCCAGTTGACCCAGCTATTTCCCTTCTGGGTATCTTCCTGAAAGAATTCAAAGCATCCCCCCTCCACCCCCCGCCGTCTGGGACTGGCCCAGGCAGGCCTGGGTGAGACCTCCGTTGGCAGCTTGCCCGCCTGGCCATGGCCACCACCGAGGACGCGCAGCGCCTGCTGTTTCAGTCTCACATGGCATCAAAGATTGCATCTATGGACTCACAAGTATCCAGTAGTGAACAGAGAAAAAGAGAAACTATTCGTTCCTTGACTATGTGTGGCCATGTTGGTTTTGAGAGTTTGCCTGATCAGCTTGTCAGTAGATCCATTCAGCAAGGCTTCTGTTTCAACATTCTCTGTGTGGGAGAAACTGGAATTGGAAAATCAACACTGATTAATACATTGTTTAATACTAATTTTGAAGAACATGAATGCTCACATTTTTGCCCAGATGTTAAACTTAAAGCTCAGACATATGAACTCCAGGAAAGTAATGTACGGTTAAAATTGACCATTGTGAAAACAGTGCGATTTGGTGACCAAATAAATAAAGAAGCCAGCTACCAACCCATCGTTGACTACATAAATGCTCAGTTTGAGGCTTATCTCTAAGAAGAATTGAAGATCAAGCGCTCTGTCTTCAACTAACACGATTCTCGCATGCAGGTGTGCCTCTACTTCATCACCCCCACAGGTCACTCTCGGAAGACACTTGACCTCTTAACTATGAAGAACCTGAACAGCAAGGTTAACATTATACCGGTAATTGCTAAAGCAGGTACAATTTCTAAAACTGAATTACAAAAGTTTAAGGTGAAGCTCATGAGTGAGTTGATCAGTAATGGTGTCCAGATATACCAGTTCCCAACAGATGATGAGACCATTGCCAAAAATCAGTGCTGCAATGAATGAACATTTGCCGTTTGCTATTGTGGGAAGTATGGATGAGGTTAAAGTTGGAAATAAGATGGTCAAAGCTCACCAGTACCCTTGGGTGGAGAATGAAAACCACTGTGACTTTGTGAAGCTGCGAGAAATGCTCATCTGCATGAACATGGAGGACCTGAGGGAGCAGACGCACACCAGGCACTATGAGCTGTACCGGCATTGCAAACTGGAGGCGATGGGCTTTACAGATGTGGGCCCCGAAAACAAGCCCATCAGTCTTCAAGAGACCTATGAAGCCAAAAGACATGAATTCCATAGTGAGCGTCAGAGGAAGGAAGAGGAAATGAAGCAGATGTTTGTACAGCGAGTAAAGGAGAAAGAAGCCATATTGAAAGAAGCTGAAAGAGAGCTGCAAGCCAAATTTGAGCACTTGAAACGAGTTCACCAAGAAGAGAGAATAAAGCTTGAAGAAAAGAAAAGAGTTTTGGGAGAAGAAATAATTGCTTTCTCTAAAAAGGAGGCACCTCGGAGATACTTCAGAACCAGTCATTTCTGGCATCAGGTATCGGCATGAAGAAGGACGAGGACCATAAAAACTCCAATTTTATGTAAAACAGGAGTTCCCGAGTATAGGAGGCCATCACAAGCAAGAGTAAACTGTTATAAGTGAGCCTTGACTTTCTTGTTACTCTTATTTGGGTCACCACAGATTTTATATATGTGGCAGATGGCCACAGTTACTGACATTTATGGTAAAATATTTTCAAATAGAAGGTCAATTCCTAAGCCAGAGTGGATGATACATACTTCTTACATATTCACTGTTGTTAGAAATCTCTAAGTTGGTATTTTGTGATGAATCTAGGTGTCTTTTCCTATTGCCAGGTGCTTGTCATTTTATATCATGCATTGTACCAAAGAGCATGACTCAGTGCCATTGAAAATGTAGAGCACCTTCACTTATGACTGATTGCATTTATATTCCAAGATGAACCTTCTTTGGTATATACTAAACAAAAAACTTGGGGGACTATATTTTGGAATGTATCATAGCTAAACACTAGCTTCTCAACAGTTCTATAGAACTAATTTTTTACACAATTGTTAAGTACTATCCTAAGCTTCTGTGTCAAATTATATAACATGATAAGCACTTATATGCTTCAGTGTGCCTTATGGTTGTTGTATTGCTGTGATGAAACAAAATATGTTCAAAAGCTTAAAACATCCAGGACTACAGACCCTTTTAGAGTACTTTTGAACCTGGGTGTATCACATTATTTCCATTAGTCTATCTTACATACCTGTTTAAAACTCTGTCTTTGAGGGGAAAAATAATGAAGTTGAGTCATTTTTATTAAAAATATTTCTTAAGACAATAACTGAATATTTTAATGTCAAATATATAAAAAAATCTGATAATTAATGTTTCAGGGGATATTTGCATTCAGTGCCTTAGCATTCACAGAAGCATCTTAATGTATTCTAACTTTTTAACAGTTACAGGTATATAGATTTTCATTTTTTTGTACTTGGATATTCTAAATAAAATTGATACTCTTTTAAAAAGAAAAGAAAAAAAAGAATTCAAAGCATCTTACCACAACAATATATGCACAACCATGTTTATAGTGACACAGTTTGTAATACCTAAATCTTGGAAACAACCCAAATGCCCATTAACTGATGAATGGATTAAAAAAAGATGTGAGGTTTTTTTATAGACAATTGAGTGCTACTCACCCATGAAGAAGGATAAACTTCAGACATTTCTATGAAAATGGATGCACCTTGAGACCATACACTTAAGTGAATTAAATCAGGCACACATGTGTAAATACTGGATTGTTTCTCTGGTATAATGAAATTGAAAGTGTAAATAAGGACCAAAATATATAATAGATAATGTGAAATAGAAAGAAATTGTTCAAAAGGAAAGGGAAGCTAGAGAGGAGGAAGGTTGGAAAGAAGGAAGTGAAAAAGAAAAAATGAGAAAAGAAGGAAAAGATTGAAACAAAGATTTGTAAATAAGGAGGTGAGAGAGATTGAAGGGAGGGGAGGGGATTGGGAGAACAAGAGGAATCAAGATATACCAAGTACAAGTAAAAATTCCCTTTGATGAATGTGATCATTATATATATATATTTAAATTGTACCAATAAAATTAATTTTTAAAACTTGGGAAAAAATTCAGTCACATAGTTAGACACAAAGTCAACACTCAAAAATCAATAGCATTCCTGTACACAAATAACAAACTTACTGAGAGAGAATTTAGGGAAACCACACCTTTCACAATAGCATCGAAAAAAATGAAATACTTAGGAATCAATCTAACAAAGGAAGCAAAATATCTACATTGAAGAGTACATTACCTTGAAAAAGATCGAAGAGGACACCAGAAAATGAAAAGATATCCCTTGATTGGAGGTAGGAAGAACCAACATAGTAAAAATGACCATACTCCCCAAATTGTTATACAGATTTAATGCAATATCAATCAAGCACATCACAATACTAGAAAAAACATTCCTAATGTTCATTTGGAACCAGAAGAAACCTAGAATAGCAAAAACAATTCTGGGCAATAAAAGTAAAGCAGGGGGCATCACAATTGCTGACTTGAAATTATACTACAAAGCTACCATGATGAAAACAGCATGGTACTGGCAAACCTGAGGATCAGTGGAACAGATTTCAAGATGCTGAAACAACTCCAGACATACTCAACCACCTTATCTTTGACAAAGGGGCTAAATGCTTTCACTGGAACAAAGATAGCCTCTTTCATAAATGGTTCTGAGAAAACTGGCTTTCCACAAGCCTAAGACTAAAACTAGACCCATATCTCTCACCATGCACTAAACTGAAATAAAAATGGATCAAAGATCTAAATATTAAAACAGAAATGCTCAATCTGCTGGAAGTGAGAATATGTAGAACTCTTAAAGACATAAGTGTAGGAAAAGACTTTATGAACAAAACCCCTATCACATGAGAAATATTACAAAGAATCAACAACTGGGATCTCATCTTATTAAAAAGCTTTTGCACATCAAAATAAATCATCAACAGAGTGAAGAGACAATCAACAGAGTGAGAAAAAATTTTGCCAGCTGTTCCTCATACAAAAGACTAATATCTAGAATATATAAAGAACTGAAAAAAATCAGACCACCCAAATTTAAAGACCCAATTCAAAAATAGGCATCTGACATGAATACACACTTCTCAGATGAAGAAGTATAAATGACAAATAAATATATGAAAAAATGTTCAATATCACTGGTTATTTGAGAGATGCAGATTAAAACAGTGCTAAGATTCAATCTCACTCCAGAAAGAGTGGCTGTTATCAAGAAACTACCAATAACAAATGCAGGCGGGGCTGTGGGGAAAAAGGAACCCTTCTCCCACTGTTGGTGGGAGTGTAGACTGGTGCAACCACTATGGAAATCAGTGTGGAGATTCTTCAAAAAACTAAGACTTGAAGTTCCCATTTGACCTAGCTATCCCTCTTCTTGGTATCTTCCTGAAAGAATTAAAAGCACCACACTGCAGAGGTATATGCACACCTATGTATATAGCAGCGGAGCTTGTAATAGCTAAATTTTGGAAATAGCCCAAATGCTCATCAAACTATGAATGGATAAAAAGATATGGGGTTTTTATATAATGGAGTACTACTCAGCCATAAAAAGGATAAATTTGGGACATTTCTAGGTAAATGGATGCACCTTGAGACCATAGTCTTAAGTGAAATAAATTTGACACACATGTATAAATATTGCATTGTTTCTCTGGTGTGAGAAACTGAAAGTGCAAATAATCAAAATGTGTAATAGATATTGTGAAATAGGAAGAAAAGATTTAAATGGAAAGAGGCTCTAGGAAAGGAAGAGCAGGAAAAAAAAGAAGAGGAAAAGAAAAAAGAAAGATAAAATGGAAACAAAGTTTTTGTAAATAAAGAGAGGAAGAAGGGAATGGAGGGGGATGGAAAAAATAGCTATCAAGATATATCATGTACAAATTCCTTACGATGAATGTGATCATTTTGTACATCTAAATTGTACCAATAAACTTAATTTTTAAAAGTGTGATAAAAAACATGGTGAATGCCATCAAGCCTAAGGAAGGCTCAGAAAAAGATTACAGTGTGTCCTCATCCTCAAAGTCAAAAGATGATGTATGATAGACTTTTCAAATTGATTCAAGACATCAACGCAACCAAGACAGTGCAACTATATGAAAAAGGACTTCCAGAATTTTTTCTGAAATTGGCAGGAATGATGGGATAAATGTGTTCAAAGTGAGGGGAGTTTATTGATGAAGATTAGCCACAGTGTGTCTTTTACTGTGACAATTTTGTGGGTTTTTTGTTTTTGTTTGTTTTTTGAGACAGGTTCTCACTATGTAGTCCAGGCTGGCCTTGAACTCACTATGTAGGCCAGGTTGGCCTTGAATTTATGGCAATCCTCCTGCCTCCACCTCCCAAGTGCTGGGATTACAGGTGTACACCACCATGCCTGGTTTTTAATTTTTTAATTTAAAAATTCACTATATTTTTCAATCATATATTTTAATATCCCCAAACTGACTTAAAACAGTATTCATTTATTATTACAGCTCATATGATGCTGGATAAGCCCACCTTTGGTGGGCTTGCTCATATGCCTGCAGGTGGGCTGGTTTGCTCATTTGGCTGTAGATTATCTGGAGACTCTGCTCTCAGATGCACTAGGCTAAGCACCTTAGGGGAAACCGTATTCCATGTACCTCTCATGCACCTCCCGGGACTAGTAAGATGGCCTGGCTATGTCCTTCTGACAGTGATGGCAAAGGTGTAAGAAAGGTAGAAGTGCATCCAGAGGCCTGAGCACAGAACTATAGCACTGACAATCTTACCTCATTCTATTGGCCAAATCAAGTCACACTGCTAAGCTGAGATGCAAAGGTTAGGGAATTTGACTCTGCCTTTTTAATGGGAAGGCTAGCAATGTGGAAGAGCAAAGGACATGAATATAAAAAGGAATGAAGAATGGGGCCATTAATGCAATCTATCACATTTTCCAATTCCAACTGAAGCTACCTTCACAGAGATTATCTTGAAGGAAGCATTCATGGTTATATGGCTGGTGAGAATTAATTAACTTCTAATCACCTCCAATATGCAACATCCACATGCAAACAGGAAAGTAATATTGACTGGTGAAGAGTCAATGATGCCTATCTTTTTGGCAAGAATTAGTCATTCCTGATAAAATAAATGATGTTTTCTGGTTCAATTCTAATTAGAAAAGGACATTTAAAAGTTAGGCTTCTTAACCACCAACAACTTGAGAGAAGGCTTTCTCTCCCGAGACCAAAGTTTTCATGGCCAACTGCTTCTACTGGAGTGGGGGTGGGATGGTGTAATGGTTAATTTCATGTCAATTAAACTAGGGGACAAAGTGTCACAACATTTGGTCAAATGTTATTCCGCGTGTTTCTGGATGAGATTAATGTCTGAATCAGTAGACTTACTAAATCAGCTTGTTCTCCCAATGTGGGTGGGCCTCATTCAGTAAATTGAAAGCCTGAACAGAACAAAAAGATGGAGTAGTAGGGAAATCCTTCATATTTGAGCTGGGACACTAGTCTTTTCCTGCCTTTGGATTCAAACTGAAAAATTGGCTCTTCTTTGGTCTTGAGCCTGCCTTCTCTGGGATTAGAACTTATACCACTGGCTCTCTTGGATGTTGACTACAGATCTCGGGACATCTCAGTCTCCATAATCATATGAGTTAATTCCTTGTGACCAACCAATCAATCACCTATTGATTCTTTTTTTCTTGAGACCCCTGACTAATATAAGTGGCAAGGGGTAAGGTTCAATTACAGCTTTGGCAGCTTCTGCAAGGCACTTGGGAAATCTAAACTATGCCCACAAAAAATAAAGCTCCAGTTTGTTTTTCCCAGTTGTCTAGCTTCAAAACACCAGCAGCTATTAACATTGATCTGTCCAGACTGCATTTATAAAGATCTGTAAACCGATCAGAGGGGAAATTAAATTAAACTGTAATTCTGTAGTACTCTGAAGAACATTAGCTTACAAGAACACTCAGGAGGGCCAATTAGAACCATCATGCCCTATCTGGCCATGGAATGCAATCATGTTCTCTCTCCTTTCACAAGACTTGAAGTGCTACTTGGTTAGTGCCTGTCTCATTTGGAGGGTTATCGCTGCTTGTGTCTAGAGTTACTGATCACACATCAAGGTTAGGAAATGCCTAAAGTAATCCTGTTAGGAGGACTGGAGTGGGGGATAGAGCCAGCTCAGTGATGCAGCTAGGATTAATGTCAGAGAATTGGTAATATGAGCTCCAGTGGGGAAAAAGCATTGAGCTCTGCCAGTGGCCACTGGGAGAAGGAAAATAAGAATGAAAAAAACAGCAGGCCCAATAATTATTAAAAAAAAAAAAAAAGAGCCCAACTTCACCTAGTTTCTAAAACTCCAGGTTAAAAAGAAAGTTGATATTACATATCCTGTTTGATTCATTTTTGTAACATCCTTCCTATTTTACAAATAAAGAGACATACTTAGAAAAGTTAAGGAAGTGCTCGAGTTCATGTCAGTAGACAGTGAGACCCCCTTGACTGTGGTCCAAATTATTCTGAATCCAAAGCCCATGTTCTTTTCATTACATCACATAGTCTGTGTATCTAAGAAAATGAGTAGAGAAAGTAGAAAAAGCTCAAGGAAGGCAGTGAGACCCCTTGCATTGCTTCAAGGAAAAGCATCCTTAATTCAAAGTAAGAGCAGTTGTCAACAAAAGCTGAAGGAAACTTAGAGAGGAAGGGATCTTATCCATGATGAAAAAGAAGCCCAGAAAGCACTGAGGAGTGCCTCACCAGAACTATATTCCAGGTTGTTCTCCAGGGAAGAACAGAAGGAACTGAGACAAGTAGGTATCAAGTAGATGAAGAAACAGGTTGAATTTGGAGAAATTCACCAGGGTAATGGTTGATCTTGTGCCTACTGCATTTGCTGGCAGAGAGAACTGGTCAATATGAAGTGGTGTGGCAAGCTTGGAGCTGACAAAGTTCTGACTGACAGTATGGGCCAGCCTCCAGGAAGATTAAACTTCTAATGTCCCCAGAAACAAGTTAGCCACAGACACGCTAACATCTAGACTCAGTCTGAGTTCCCAAGAAACATCTACTGTCTTTCTGGAATATGAAAAAATAATCTCTTTCACTCCATGCTTTAGTCAGACAGGATTATTTGTTTTTGGAGTTGCCAAGCCTTTGAGCCTATTCTTCCCTCTAGCACTGATTCAGAAGACAGTCCAACTAGTTCTTGGGGTGAACTCTGTGATATGTTGCCAAGATCCTCCTTCAAGGGAATATTTATTGTTCCAGTTTATGACAGAGAATTTATTTGCCTGAGTTCGTGCTCTTTTCTACAGTGGCCTACATCAGTGAAGAATACTAAAGCCTGGTCATCTTTTCTCAAACTGAGACAACTATGAAGGGTTCCATATCCTTCAGTCCATCCTAGGAAATTGGCCACAACTACTCTCGGGACTGAACAGCAGTTGACATCTCTTTTACCTACTTCTGTTTCTTTCCCTTCCTTCCCTAGGTATTGATCCTGTGGTCACTCTTTAATAAACATCCTGCCCATGTCAAGATCTGCTTCTATAAGAACCTAATGTGTGACACTTCAGGCTCAAGAGAAGAGAGGAAGTGACAAAATGGGGGAAGACAGTGCTCACGCATACACCCATCAAAACATTTAAATAGTTTTATAGCCCACTGGAAATCAAATAAATTCAAGAATTCCTGTGCCTATCTGGGATTATTCGGGAAAACAGAGGCACCACGTCTATTATAAGAATGAGGAAATTAACATAGAAATTAGGATTTATGAATTAATGTATAAGATTTAGGTGAGTGAAGATATGATAGCAGCTGTAGCCAGAAGATGGAAGGCTTAAAGACGTCGCCAGAAGCATTAAAATAGGCAGACAAGCAGCATGTGAGGAAAGCCCAAAAGCCACCACTCTTGCCACCAAAGTGGAAACTCAGGGAAAGACTTGTGAATGTGCCGAATGAGCAAAACCTACAGCATTATACAAAGCTACTGTGTTATTATAGCTTCTGTTTTATTTCCATCTTCCAAATTTCACATGAATACCTCTCATTGGCAAACTCTAACCCAGAATTATACAGGAAACAAGATTCTGGGAAATAGATATTAGTAGTAGTAGTAGTGGAACAAGTTGATGAAGACAATCCAGAAAACTCCCTAACTAAATAATTAGGCTCATCTTACCAAATTTGTGAGTCATGGTTTGCCCTCTTTTATCTCTCCCCACTTCAAGTGGTTTCAGTGCCATTCTGTTCTCTACATAAATCATTGCTTCTGAGTAGATACTCTGGAAAAAGAGAGTCATGTGTGTCCTCCTATGCATAATAGATGTGGTTCAGCCCCTTGTGATCAATGTTGGTGGAAAAGAGATAAAAATCCAGCCAGTGGGTTTAGGAGTGGGAAAATTTAGAGGAACTAGGAATAATACGTGGCATATGGTCAGCTTTCCTTCCCTTAGTCCTTTTTTTTTTTTTTTGGTACTGGAGATGGAACTCAGGCCATTGTGCTTGTGAGGCAAGTGGCAGAACCACTGAGCTAAATCCCCCGCCCTCCTTCCGTTAGTCTTAATTGTTCAGATGTTTTATGTACGGCTACCAACTCCCCACAATAATGTAAACATTAAGTACTATAAATGTGTACTAATAAAAAACAAAAATTGGAAAAAAAGAATAATGAAGGCACAGCCTTCAAAGGGCACAGCCATGAAGTGGAAATTTTTCTCCAGTGTCAGTCGGAAAACAAAGTAGCTTCTATGAAAATAGCCTACAATCCAATCTATGTGAGCCTTCGTCTGCACAACCCTTTACCCACATTGAAAATGGCAACCTCCCCCCTCCCCCGGGCTTCTTTTGCATTATTTCCATCTCTAAGGCCTTGCAGATGAGTAATATGGAGACTACAAAATACAATTTGCCCAATTATGACCTTAATAACTTAGTTTGCCTATTCTGGCAGGGGATAGATTAGCAGATGGTTCACTAAGTGGCTTTTAACTTTATATATTAATGGTTCCCTGAAAAAATCCTTTCTTAAAGTCTCTCTTCTGGAAACAAGAACATCAGCCCTCCCTCAGACTTTGAATACTGTAAAGTTAAAAGAAGTTGTAACAGCATTCTTAGGATTTCTCACTTTCTGAGCCTCAAGTAACACATTTAGGTTTCTTTTCGTGTCGGTTTTGGTTATGTTGTTTTCATTTTCAAGTGTGCCTCAGGATCTTGCCACTCCAAGTGCAGTACTTGACTAGCAAGATACGTATCACCTGAAAACATGTAGCAACACAATCTCAGGCCCCACTCCAGAACTGTTAGATCAGAATCTGAATTTCAGCATGATGACCAAGTCATCTATACACTCTGTGAAGTTAAATTGACTGCAAACAATGGAGGTATTAGATTTTCATATACCCAGCAGCTTTGTAACAGATTGTTTGTGCCATATAGTCTCCTTGCTCTAAGCCATAGGATTTTATTCTATGGAAGTACAGGTGAATCCTTTGCCTTAAAATTTACCTGTAGTAATCTTGGGGACGCTCATGATCCAGTGACCCTAACTAAAGGAGCCTGCTTTGATAAGTGAGGAAAATATGGCAACTGTCTCATGTTCAAAATGTCTTGACTTAACTTTAGCCCCATCTCTTCTACTTTTCCTGCTCCATGTTGAGCCAGGGCCATTGGTTTCCAGGAGTAGTCTATGAGTGATCTTTGGAAGGTTCACATGATCCAGAGTCCTGGAGGAAATTTCTGTATCTACATTTAGACAATAATCATTACAGCATTGGTTGGTTGACAGTGCTGTGCCTGTACCATTTTTATTCACACCTGTTCCTGCTGGGCATGCTTTCTCTCACAACAACAAGCACCTGTGTGTCCTTGTCAGCTGACTTCCCTCTGTCAGAACCTGCCTTGCCTGTGTGCATGGAAAACCAGAAGTGCCTGAGAACATCTGTCTTCCATCCACAGCCCTTAACTTATGCCTGACGGGGGGAAAGGGAAAATATCCCAGGTCCCTTTGCCACGGATGGGACGACTCTGAAGGATACCTACACGGCTTCCAGGACTCTTCCTGTGGCACATTTATTTAATAGCATACACTTGTTTGATCTCCTTCCCTTCCTTGTCCTGCTTCCCTGAAGGTTTTTCCTGGAAACAGTTTCTACTCAGTCACTTTCATATGAATCCTTATCCAAGGCTCTGCTTCTGATGAAACCAACCTGAGATAGTCACTTTCTTGACCTGCCCTGTTGTATACTGTGGTCTGTAATTTGATATGGAATTCATTTATTATTCTGTATATTTTTGAAGTAACTTCTCTGTGCCAGACACTGTGCTAGGGATGGAATATAGTGATCAGGAGGGATACATTACCTGTCCTCCATGAGTTTACACCTGAGCAGAGAGATAGTCTAATGAAAGCTATAACTAATTACATGTTATCATATGTAAGATAAAGACACACCTGTTTCGCAGGAGAAGTTTAGCTCTTCTTCCTGTTAATAATTGAGAGAAATGGCTTCCTCAGTGTGTCAAACAGGAGGCAATATGCATACAATATTTATGCATACTTTTGGTCATTAATCTAACAAAACTTTTCTCAGTATCCACCTTCAGGCACTATAGAAATAAAATGAATTAAAGCATAATCTAGGAGACAACTCACCAGATACGCAAGAAATCAGTATAAAATAATGTAGTAAGTGCAATTGTCAAAATCTTTCCAGCGTTTTTTAGGAACATAGAGAAGTGGTTATTCCTTGGAGTGTGTCAGAAAGAGGTAGTAATGCTTGGGTGAATCTGTAGGAGTTTGCCAGGGAAAGACACAGCAGAAAGAAAGGACAGAGGAGAGGCCAAGGGAGGTGAATTTCACTGTGATCTGAGCAGGAAGTACAAAGTAAGAAGTGGGAAAAAAATGAGGAAAGAGAGAGACAAAGGGAATCTGACATCAGCCTCCCTTCCAACACATAGATATTTGAATTTAAGAGAGACCAGTAAGGAGATTGATAATGATCTAGATTTGAGGGCATAAAGGCCTGCTTCAGAGATGAGAGAAAGGGATGAATTTGAGAAATATTTAGCATCGTCATTACACCTAAAAAGTAGTATGATTTACCTTCTAAATATGTAATATACAGAAACATCAGCATTCACAGAGGACCACAAATATCGACCCTGAGTGGACCTGAGCTCTCATCCTGAATAAGACTGGCCCTACATGGAATTTTGTCAGGATTGTGGAAGTCTGGTAGTCTTATATTGGCAGATGCTCCTAGAGGGACAGCCTAAGTCAGGTCTTACCAAAGAAGAGACAATTAGGGCTCAATTTGCAAGCAGGCCTTGGCTTCCTGATGAAAGAAAAGAGGTCTGGAGTAAGCCACAGCAAACAAGAAATAAGGTCAAAGCAGCTGAAATAATATGAAGTGAGCAGTGCAGAAAATCATGCACTGAAATAAACGATGATTTTCCTTAAGATTACTGCTAATTCATTTGCACTCTAAATGACCTTTTTAAAAACGACTTTTAAAGCTACTACATTGCCCTCCAAGTAGCAGGCATTAGGAAGAGACCTCATGTCCCTTCTCTTAGTCCTTGGCAGGTGGGTACTGTGCAGTATTCTGCAGGAGATTTGCAAATTGATTTTTCTCCGCCTATGAGTCATCAGTGCTGATACCTTCTCATAACATCTTAACATTATACTAAATTTGACAGGATCAAAGAACTTAGAGCAGTTCTCAATTTTCACTGCACAACAGAATCACCTGGGAGCTACAAAAAAACCCACCCCACCCCCCAAAATAAAAACATCGCAATGCCTGTGGTCAAACCCCAGAGACTCAGACTGAACTGATCTGGGGCTTTGCACATCAGGTCTTTAAAAACTCCTGGGGGATTCTATCATGCAGTTAAGGGTCGAGAATCACTGTGTGAAATACAGCCCCTAAATTGTCACAGGGTAGAAAAGAGCAGTCAGTACCCTCTTTTCCATTCCCCCAAAGTTCCATAGAGCCTAACTGGAGGATGGTATCCACCTTTTTGCATAGGCAAGCAGCAAGAAGACTGGAAACATCTTTGAAATACTTGAATTTATCCAGATGACCTTCTTCCCAGCTCCTTGGGTGCCCTAGATGTAAATTATGGGGACAGACACACAGCATGTGTAACTTTCTCCAACTAAGAAGTGAAATGGACACATTTCTAGACACCAGAAGGGATCTCAGTGCTCTTCTTAATGCACATTACAAGTCTAACAAGGTGAGCTGCTTTATCTTGAAGAAATTACCTCATTAGCTTTAGGAAATAGAAAAATCGTTAAAGATAAAAATGTAATATGGTAACATACAGAAAGACAAAGTACAAAAATTAAATGAGGAAATATGTCAACACACTGTGGCACAATGAGAATATTGGAGCTAAATATAGCCTTGATATCAGTGAGGATGCAAAATTGTGAGATGACACATATGATTGCACAATATTAATGGAAATCCTTTCCAAATGATTGAACATTCACATTTCAATGAGAAGGATCTGTCATGGGGGAAAAAAGAGCCTAGGAATTCGAAGTCTAGAGTGACTCTGAACCAAAGCCGAATCAAAGTATAAAGGCTAAAATTCATGGAGTGCTCTGTGTACAAAACAACATACAAAGCAAAATATTTTATTCCTATAACAGAACTGGGGGTAGATGTTACTAATTACTAATCCAACTCTGCAGATAAATAAACAGTACTCACGAGTTTAAGTAGAGGAAACAATACTTGTTCTTTTGGGTAGTGAGACACACAGTACAACATGGTGGTTATAAGCAGGGATGTGGGAGTTCAAAAGTTCAAGTTCATAGTGCAGTTTCCCAGCTATTTACCTTCTCTCCCTACCTCAGTTCACTCATCTATAAAATAGAGATAACAATAGTTTCTCCCTTGTAGGGTTTTGTGAGAATTTAATATCTGTAAAGCACTTAGAAGGGTAAGACTGCTAAGGCTTCAAAGGGTGAGCAGCATTTTATAAGCATTAGCTATAATTATTATGGCCCGTTGTCCTGAAGATAAATAATAGAAAAAGGAATGTTTCTCCAGGAGGACAGAATAGCTATGACATAAACAACAGAAGTAATGGTAATGAAGAGTGACTCAGAAATTTAGAAAATGCTAGAAAATTGAAATGGACTAGAATCAGATCAATGGGGAAAAAAGAGCAGGGATAGCCATAGTGTGAAACACCAGTGGTAGAAGCACCTTTCTGCAAGAGAGAGTTAGAGGAGCTATAAGCCAGATGGCACTTCCTCAAAAAGTAAGCATGGGCCCAGAACAAGAACATAGCTGCTCAGTGATGGTACTGCATTCAGAGCAGCCAAGCCAGGCCAGGCCTGGTGCCTGTTCAAGATGTGGACAAGAGAAGAGATGTCAGAGACTCTGGTGCCAAGCCCACATAGAGAACTGAACTCTAAAGGAAAGAACTTCCCTGTTTGCCCTGGACTTCTGGTTTGGATACAGTGCCTAAGAGAAAAGCAAAGTAGAATATGAGGAAAGTCCAGGTTCCCCAAACAGACATGCAGACAATAAAGCCACCCAAAGCATTGTCTCCCAGAAGGAAAGTAACCAAATCCTTCTATTGCCCAACTAAATCCCCCTGCATTTTGTAAGTGAAAGAGTCCCTCACAGACCTGGCAATCTGACCAAGGCAAAAAGTACATGTGAAAACTGAATGTCAGGGATACTTTTCAAAGAAAATATTACTTAAAACTGACAGCAGAAGGTAATAGAAAACCTAAGTAGAAGAAATTGAGAAAGTTGTCAACTAAGCACTAGGCTTAGTTGGTTTTATAGAGAAATAATAGGTCTAAAGAACAGATAATTTAAATACCCCACTGAATAAAACAAGGAAATTTCTCATATTCCTACTACAAACTAAACCAACATTGATATCAAAATCCAACAAAGATTACACACCAAAAAACTAGAGATCGATGTCATGTATGATTTAGTAATGAAAAATTCTAAATGAAATAGTAGTATATGGAATTTGAGCAAAACAGTTCTCCAACACTAATGGGAGATTTATACATTGGAAATGGAAAAACCTATTAAAATAACTTACTATATCAACTCATGTAATACTTCCTGTATGCTAGTTCTAAGTGTGACAGATGCATGGATGGATGGATGGATATAGATAAATTCATTTAATCCTCAATGACGCCCTATGAGGTAGGCACTATTATTATCACAATTAAGAGAGAAGACAACAGAATAGGGAGCTTATGTGACTTCCCCAAAGTGACACAGCTAAAGAGCTGCAGAGCTGAAATTTGAATATAAGCAAGATGGCTCAGAGCTTACATACTTCACAATGCCATAATGCCTCTTATTAAAAGGAATAAAGGAAAATGTCTCATCATTGGCACTGATGCTGAAAAAAACATTTGGTAAAATTCTTCCTCCATTGAAAAATTTTTTGTGGGCCGGGCATGTAGCTCAGTGGCACTGCACCTCCCTGGCAAGCGCAAGGTCCTGAGTTCAATCCCCAGTACCAAAAAAAAAAAGGTTTTTTGATTACTTTTTATTGTGATAAAATATACATAGAATAAAATTTACTATTTTAATCATTTTCAAGTATGCAAGTCAATGGCATAGGTACATTTGCATTTTTGTCCAGCAATCACTACCATCCATCTCCAGAGCTTTCATCAAGGATTTTTTAAAGACATGATCACATATATGTATTGCATTTATGATAGAGAACACTAGAAGCATTATCATTAAAACTGGAAACAAAGCAAGGGTGCCACAAATCTTTACCAGTGCTCTGGGAGAATTGGTAACACAATAACTGACAAGAGAGTTAAAGACATAATAATTACAAAGGAGTTAATGTTACCAATATCTGAAGCTAGTTTCAGGATATAAGTGTGAAACATAAAATAACCATCTGAGAAACACTCAGAAGTAATAATAGGATCCAATAATGTGACCATATGGAGTTAATGTACACAAATAATCATCACATTACAAACAATAACCAATTAGAAGAAATGGAGGAAAATATTTCAATTTATAGTAGCCACACATGTATGCAAATTACCTAAGAATAAACATAGCAAGGGATGTGATAGAAGACTTTCAAATGCCAGTGGAAAATGCAAAAGAAATAAGTCAGGCACAGAAAGATAAACACTACCTGATCTCACTCATACAAGGAATCTAAAAAGTTGTTCTTACAGAGGTTGAGAGTTGAGTAGTGGCTACTACAGGCCAGAAAGAAGAGCAGGGAGGGGAGAGGGTGAGGTGTTGGTCAATGGGTACAGTATTATAGTTAGGAGGAATAAATTCTACTGTACTATGCCAAATCACAGAGAATATAGTTAACAATAATGCACTTCTATCTCAAAATAGTTAGAAGAGAGGATTTTGAGATCATTTAATATAAATAAATTATAAATGGTCAAGGTATATAAATGTTAATTACCCTAAGTTGACCATTACCCAATATGTACATGAATCAAAACATCACATCATCTCTCATATATATTTACAAATATTATATGTCAAAAACTAAAATTAATTCCTAGAAGAAAAAATTGAAATATAAGCCATGCCCTATGAGCAGCAACTTAACATAAAAATTTCTCTCTAAGCAATGTGATCTTATTAAGAATAGTAATGGAAATTTTGTTTGCAACTCACAACCTGATACTAAAGTTTCCATTTGGAAAAAACAAAGAAAGATTATATATTTAAAAACTCAGAAAATAGGGCTGGGGATTTAGCTCCATCGCCTGCCTCGTAAGTGCAGAGTCCCGAGTTCGATCCCTGGTACCAAAAAACAAAACAAAAACTCAGAAAATAGACACAAATAAAGGGAATGTTAGCACTACCAAACAGTAAAATTCATTATAGAGATAAAGTAATTTAAAAAAATAATGGAGCACAATTGAAGTAAACCAACTACATTTAGAAATATCATTTAGGAAGAGGTGATAGTTTATTCCCACAGGGAAAAGAGATGGATTGTTGGAAATTATGATGAGACAATGAGGTAGCCATCTTAACACTAAATCAAAGTTTGATTCACATGTCACATCTTTTACCAAGATAAATCATAACTTGGAAAAACTTAAATTAAATAAAACTGAATATAGAATATTTTCATAATATTAGAGAGAAGGTGAAATTTCTAAATATGAAAATTTTGAAGCCATATTGAGAACTACAACACTCTGAAAAAAGAGATTGAAGCGGATAAAAGAAAATGGAAAGACATTCCTTGTTGCTGGGTAGGAAGAACCAATATAGTGAAAATGACCATATTGCCAAAACTGCTATACAGATTCAATGCAATCCCAATTGAAATACCAACAGTATATTTCACAGAACTAGAGAAAACAATCCAAAAATTCATTTGGAACCAGAAGAGACCTAGAATAGCAAAAGCAATTCTGGGCAACAGAGACATGGCAGGGGGTATCACAATCCCCAACTTGAAACTATACTACAAAGCCACTGTAATAAAAACAGCATGATACTGGCAAAGAAACAGGCCCAAGGATCAGTGGAATAAATTAGAAGATGCAGAAAAAACTCCAGACATTCTCAGCTACCTCATCGTTGACAAAGGAACCAACCATTCTCACTAGAGGAAAGATAGCCTCTTTAATAAATGGTGTCGGAAAAACTGGATTTCAACTTGCCAAATATTAAAACTAGACCCCTATCTTTCACCATGCACTAAACTAAAATCGAAGTGGATTAAAGATCTAAATATTAAAACAGAAACACTAAACTTTCTGGAGGATAATTTAGGTAGAACACTTGAAGACATTGGCATAGGAAAGGACCTCATGAACAAATCCTCAGTAGCTCGGGAACTAGCACAAACAATCAACAACTGGGATCTCATCTTATTAAAAAGCTTCTGCTTGGGGCCAGGGATTTAGCTCAGTGGTTCTGGAGCCTGCCTCGCAAGTGGAAGGACCCAAGTTTGATCCCCAGTACCAAAAAAAAAAAAAGCTTCTGTACTGCAAGAGAAACCACCAACAGAGCTAACAGACAACCTACAATGTGGGAAAAAATTTTACCAGCTGCTGCTCAAACAAAGGACTACTATCTAAAATATATAAAGAACTCAAAAAAATCAGACCCCCCAAATATAAAGACCCAATTCAAAAATGGGCATCTGAAATGAACAGACATTTCTCAGACAGAAAAGTAAAAGCAGCAAATAAACATATGAAAAAATGTTCAACATCACTGGTCATTGGAGAGATGCAGATGAAAACAACACTGAGATTCCACCTCACCCCACAAAGAATGGCTGCTATCAAGAAATCAACCAATAACAAATGTTGGCAGAGTTGTGGGGAGAAAGGAACCCTTCTCCATTGTTGGTGGAAGTGCAGACTGGTGCAACCACTACGGAAATCAGTATGGATATACCTCGAAGAACTAGGACTAGAAGTCCCATTTGACCTAGCTATGCCCCTGCTGGGTATCTTCCCAAAAGAATTAAAAAGAATCATACCACAGAGATATATGTGCACCCATGTTCATAGCGGCACAGTTTGTAATAGCTAAAGCTTGGAAGCAGCCCAAGTGCCCATCAACTGAAAACTGGATAAATTAGATGTGTTTTTTTTTAATAAAATGGAGTACTACTCAGCCTTAAAGAACAAGAAACTAGAGGCATTTATAGCTAAGTGGATGCACATTGAGGCCATCCTCTTAAGTGAAATAAATAGGACACACGTATAAATACTGAATAGTTTCTCTGGTGTGAGAAACTGAAAGTGTAAATAAGGATGAAAATGTATAATTGATATTGTGAAATAGGAAAAAAAAGGTCTAAAGGAGTAAGGGAAGTGGGAGGGGTAGGGGAAAGGAAAGAAGGGAAAATGAAAAATATGAGAAATGGAAAAAATTGGAAACAAAGTCTTTGTATATAGGGAAGGATGGAGAGGGTGAAGGGAGGACAGGGGAATGGGGAAAAAATAAGAACCAAGATACATCATGTAAAAGTACAAGATCCCAATAATGAAAGTAACTGTATTGTATACCTAAAATGTACCAATAAACTTAATGGAAAAAAAGGATAGTGAGAAAAATCTCTGACCTTTGCTTAGCAGAAACCACCATAAGCAAAAACAAAAGATAAACATCAATTCGGAAAACTAATTCATACTATAAAGTACTGTACTAATTTCTCTAATGCTGTATGTAAAAATTCCTACAAAACAAGAAGAAAAACAGCAATGAACTCATAGAAAAACAGGAAATAATATGAAGAGAGTTCACAGAAAAAAATACAAAGCATTTTTAAACATAAAGGTTCAACTTTACTTACAATGAAAAATGTAGAGCAAAACTAGGTTAATACTGTACAATAAATCTCCTTTCAGATTGGAAATACTGAATTTGATACCATGCTCTGTTGAATTGATGAAAAGAAAGATATTCTCTTATTATCCGCTACTGATAGAATGAACTAGTAAACCTTCACAGAGGTAACTTGACAATATTTATCAAAATTACAAATTTGTATGCCTGCTGAACCACCAGTATGACATTGGGGGACTTAGCCTATAAACATTTGTATATGCTTATTTATTGTGACATCGTTTATGACTACAAAAGACTGGAAGTACTTGAAATGTTAAAAGAGGCATGAATTAGATAAATTAAGCCACAGACATAAAAACAATAATCTACAGTGGTAAAATAAATGGGGCAGTCTTTCAGGTAATGATCGGGAAAGATTATCAGTACAGTGTATAATGTTAAATAAGGAAATAATACATTACCATTTGTAAAGTAAAAAAAAAGGGGGAAAGAAAATATGTGGTATTTAGTATTTAGCAGTATAGTCATAAAATAATTCAGAAGAATACGTATGAGAGAGCTAGCAGTTACCTGTTAGAGAAGAATTAGGAGGCAGAAACTCTTGTGAGAGAGGTGAGTTATCATAATTTCAGAACCTCAAACATAAAAAAGAAAATAACATTGAGTAACAGTGGAATTATGCTTTTAAAAGTCTGAAAGAAAGTAATTAGGAACCTATAATTTATGCTTAACCATACTACAAGTGTAAGAATAAAGTATATTTTCAGACATGCAAAAATGCAGATAATTTTATACATATGTATGAAAAGTACCTTCCAAGATTTATTCTAGCCCAAAAAAGAATATTATACATGCAAACTTGAGATAGAAGAAACAATGGTAGTTGGCTATGATCTGAAAGAAGTACTGGAATTTGATGCTTGTAAAATCCTCTCTAAAGTCTCTATATGAGGAACCCTGGTAGTAATATTTGGATAAATATTTTTCTGCAAGTGTTAGTTTAGTTAATATTTTAGAATTGTTGGCAACTCCAAAAACAATTATAGTTACAGAATGAAATCATATGAATCTAGAATGTGTGAAAATAATAATATAATAAAATCAAGTGATCAGATGGTCTGAGTCAAATTCCTCCTCTTTCAGAGTGGAACATTAACTTATTACCTTATGTAAGGTTAATAAATCAAAAATACAAACATATGCTTATTATCTACAAAATACTATTAACCCCCTGACCCCGCCAAAAAAAACATTGTAAAGAATCAATTCAAATTTTTTACCTTTAGGGAGAAAGCCTGGCAATTGGAGCATAGGGAGAAATATTTATTTTTCATGTTAAGGTCTTCTACGAGGTTTCATTTTTTTTTTTTACCATGGTCAGTTAATTTTTAAAGTAATACAACAGACATAAAAAGGGGATGAGGAGAGGGAATAACTTGCTCAAAATCATACATATATGAAGACATGGAGGCACATTCCAACTTAGATTTCTTCTAAGAGCAAATTCTAGTCCTCAAACTTGAGTATGCAACAGAATCCCTGATAAGCTTGTTAAAACACAAATATTTGATTCCCACACCAAGAGTTTCCAATTCAATAGATCCAGGATTGGGCCTGAAAACTTGCATTTCAAATCAGTTCCCAAGTCAGATAGTAATGTTGCTGATCTAGGAATCACACTGTGAAAACCACACACCATTTTTCAGGTCAACAATTTGGAAAAGAATAATTCTTTTTAAGGTATTATGAGTTTTACCACAGTTCTTTGGCTAAGAATATGGATTTGGTTTTTCTATTTGTGCCTCCACAGGCACCAGAGAACAGATCTTTTGGATTATCTATATTTTAAGTGATTTCCTCACCAGAAAAGAGGGCTCTATTTCCAACTACTTTTGTCCTCTTCATTGCTTCTTTTGAGGCTCATGTAACTCCCAGATCGAGGAGTGAGCCCTGAACCAACAGACTAAGAAGAGAAAGCCAAGGTGGGGAAATCTCAAGATTTAATGTGTGTTCACACAAAATACAAATTCAGTGGCTGACAGGTAGTGGTTACCATGTCATGATAGAAATCTCTCTCTGGGTGATATTTTTCCCTTTCTTTCTTTCCTGGGCAATCTTAACAGCACACTGAGTGATTGGAGCAAGCGTCTATCTAAGGAGTTGATTTGACAATTTAATTTGAATGATGTAAAATCTCAGTGTTATCATCTCATCCCTGTGCAAAACAACAATAGAAAACATCAGGACCTTACAAATATAATATCTTAACCTTTATCTTTTCTCTATTTTCCCATGTTTCTCCTTAAAAAATGAGGTATTTGGTCACTGATGTTTTGTTATGTATCTCATTGCCTTCCTGTGGTTAATATCACCATTTACAACAGCTCACATCAGAAAAGTAAATGCTTTTATCTCCAGTAAAATGTATTATGAATTATTGGATTAGAGATCTTGTACCCAAAAGGGAGGGCATGTAAAATGTCGTTGGCACTT
This sequence comes from Heterocephalus glaber, assembly GCF_053883595.1. Taxonomy (NCBI): domain Eukaryota; kingdom Metazoa; phylum Chordata; class Mammalia; order Rodentia; family Bathyergidae; genus Heterocephalus; species Heterocephalus glaber. The sequence goes on from NW_028258369.1 coordinate 9,702,425, forward strand.
TAGTGAAGATTAGTTCAGCACGTCTATTCTGATTAGCACTAAGGGCTTCACAAATGTTCAGACATGAAGTGCCAATAAATCAATTACTCTACAGGAGCAAATCACTTTAGAAGGTGCATTAACTTTCTTGAACCACTAGGCTACCAATTAAGTAACAGGCTGCTTTTGTGCTTATTGAAGACCTATGGGAGATAATGCCATCCCTGGGGTGATTGGTACATTCCCAGGGTAGGATCCAACAAATCATCATCATTGGCATTTATTAATTTATAAAATTATCCTTCTAGCCCTCCACATCAGGGAGCCAGTCCAAAAACTAAAAATATTTGAAAAAAGACAAATTGAAATTATAAAAAATAATTAGTGCATTTTTTGTAGACTGTTACTTAAGGTAATGCTATCTGTTGGTAACAAGAACAAGTACAAGAATCAAATGCTACAGAAATCATTTTTCAAGAGTCTTTGTTCTAAAAGAGCTTCCCCTAATCAACAGATGCTTGTCCTGTGTAATAGCTGATTTTATGTGTCAATTTGGCTAGCCCATAGTACTTAATCAAATACTAACCTGGGTCTTGCCTCCAAGATATTTCTTAGATGGAATTAATATTTCAATTGGTACCATTTAAGTAAAGAAAATTACCCTCTATGAAGTATGTGGGCCTCACTTGAAGGCCTGAAGAGGAAAAGACTCATCAGGGCCCCTCCTGGAAGAGGGAATTCTGCTGCAGACTGCCTTCAGATCTGAGCTGCAACATCAGCTCTTCCCTGAGTTTCTAGCCTCCTGGACTCCCCTGCAGATTTTGCACCTGTCATCCTCCACAACTACATGAGTCAAGATAGATAGATAGATAGATAGATAGATAGATAGATAGATAGATAGATACACACATACACACACACAACCTATTTGGTTCTGTTTCTCTGTAGAATGCTAATGTAATGATCCTCCAAGGCATTCAGGCACCAAGACCCCTTCTGCCCTGTGTCTCAGCTGTCTTGAGTATGTGACTGTGAAGATTTCTATTGTCATCTTGTCTGTGTCTGAATTAGAAAAAGCATAAAGGAGTGTATACAGGAATTGTTCACAGACTATTCTGTTCACATTCCATAGGTTAGAAGTTACTCATGTGACTACTGCCTACAAAGGAGGTCTAGATATGCAGTTTAGTTGTGTTCCTGGGTGGAGGTGGGGGAGATAATATGAATCCTGGAATGCAACTAGAATTGCCTTGCTTATTACCAGCTTTCAAATGAATTTCACTGTCCCACTAGCCTGAAACTCACTGCCAAATCAGTGTCATCTAAACCACACAGCTCTAATGAGTACCAAAAATTACTGCTTTAGACAATAGGTGTACACCCTCAGAGGCCCCAGAATGGAGGTCCAGAAGCCATTTTCTGAGAGACATTCACCACCATGCCAGATGTTACTGACATTTCTCATTCCTCACACCCAAGCTATTCTCCAAAGACCAAAGTGGCTCCTTGGAAGAAAAAAAAAAGAATGCCCTTATCCTAGCTTCTTCCAAGGGGAAGATCTCTCTTTTTCCTCACCATTATATATACCATCTTACCTCTATAATTGACTACAAATCTGAGCACATAAAAATAATTTCATCAGTATGTTTTAAATAAATGAGTAAATGAGTAAATAATGTTCCATAAATTAAATAGTCTTATGTTTAGAATCCAGTAAGGATTTGAGAAATTCTATACTAATTTTTTCACTTTACAGAAAGGGAAAGTGTTCTTAAAAGTATTTAGTACAAGATCACATAATAGTTATCAACAGAGTTCAGAAAATTTCAATGTCTAGACTAATTGCTATAGCATAAAGGTTCTAGACAGAAAGTGATAAATCAATGTATTTTATCGTATAAATAAATATTACATAATACATGTGTTATGGCTTGTGTTTAGATGTTACCTCAAAGCCTCATGTGGTTATGGGGGGCTTTTTCAAAGGTGGCTGGATCTAGAGTGTGTGATGCTGGGATTGATTCATGGTGCAGTGCTAGGCTCACGGACACCAGGATTAAGGGTGTGAGTGCTACCTGCCCTAAGTAGCATGGAGAAGGTATAAGGGCTAGAAAGAGCTGTGATCATCCCTTGTTGCTTTGCTACCTTCTGCCTGCCACAAACTGTTTCTCCTCTGTGATGCCCCTCTGCGGTGCCACCCTGCCTTGGAGCCAGCCGATTAAGGACTGAAACCTCCACACACTATGAGCTAAATAAACCTTTTCCCCTTTAACTTTGGGTGTTGGGTATTTTGTCTCAGTAACAAGAGAAAAGTAACTAACAATATGTTACATAATCAAATAATTTACAGGCAATAATTATATTTTTATGTAAGTAACCATTTATATATGAAGGTATATCAAAATATCCTTGTTTATTTCTCCCTATCTCTAAAAATCTGTATCCCTCAGTCTTTTGACACCATAACTTTATCTCTTATCTATTTCACACTGTCTCCTATTTGGCCTCTGATTTCTTGTCCTCCCTTCTCAGATCCCTTCTGCCATCCTTTTCTGTAGGTCTGCACAGGACTCTTTACCTGTCACTGCCCCTGACAAGAGGTATTGGGCCAGGACAGAGAGACAACAAAAAGGGGCAGTGATGTCTGCTCCAATGTGCATCACCAAGTGGAGGTTAACTTTGCCATGCTTTCACCTTAAGATGATTCATTATCATCATATTCTCTGTTTTCCTCAATTCCTAGCAGACTGTTTTTCCTCAACCTATGGGGAAAAATAAACAAAAAAACACCCTTGTACATACAAGGGCATACAACATCAAAATGCTTGTAGTTTCTGTTTGCACTTTTATTGTCAAAAAGAGTGGTGGTGATAACAATAGCTACCATTTTGGAGAGCTTACCATGGGCCAGGCATTGATGAATTGCCATTGACACACAACATGATCTCTTGGGATCACTCAACACAGTGTATTTACTGATTGGTAACAAAGAAACTGTTTGTAAGGCAGATGACAAAATTGGACCACATCAGGACTAAAATCATGACCTTGGTCTAATCAAAGTCATAAATAATTCCTTGTGGCTCTCTTAGGAGTTCTTAGGAGTTAGGTTATCTTAGGAGTTATCTTAGGGATGCCAAGCATCCCTAGGCACCAAAGCAAATTTATGGAAGCTCCATGAGACATTTTAAATTTTCTTGGGAAACACTGTAGCATCTATCAGACACATGTAAACTACTAGCTTGAGATAATTCCATTAGATTGCTACAGTCCTTTTGATGAAATAGTGTGTGAACTGGGTTTTCAGTGGTTGCTATGATAAAAAACAAGTACTGAATAAAAAGCATTGTGAATTAAGAAATGAAGATGGCAGTGCCCAATCTGATTCCAACCGTGGAGTAGTTCAATGCCCAATAGGCTCTAAATTGTTAAAATATAAACACTTAATTTACTTGGGCCTAACTACTTAATAAATGGAACTGTTGGGTATTTGTTTGGGTCTATGAAAAAAATCACTTACAAACTAAGGGCAATGTGAACTGAGAAAGTTAGGGAAACTTTGTGGACATCATTACTTCCAAGGAGAGACAATAAGTCGTGGATATCCTTGCATGAGCTCTCTCTCAGTGTTCCCTCTGATAATTACTGCAGAAGCAATAGTCCTGTGGACCCCACAAAGGCATGCTCAGAAACGGAAACAGTGGTTTTATGCCCACTGATTCTTTCCAAACATCCACTTATACAAGAAGGATTTATGAAGATTATCTAAGCTGATGTATACTCACTACAAATAAATGCAAATAATGAAAGTAATGAGCTTACCAGTAGTCTCAAAGATCATATTTCTGATAAAAACTGTCTCAATGCCTTCATGTCACCTTTCCAACAGTATTCAAGCAGTGGCATGCTCAGTGACTTTGTTAATTGTCCTTCATTCCCTTTCTGCAGAATATTTTTCTCCGAGGAGTCATGCTTAGTGCCTAAGAGCATCAGAGCTAACATACTCAGATTCTTTCAGTTTCCACAGTTACATTCCTCCTCCTGCTGGACAGCCAGACTTTTTGAAATAAGAGCAACAGCATAGTTCCTGTTCCAAAGAATTATGGAAATGGATTCTGTATCTGATACTCTTCTGGGGTTTCAAACAAGTAGAATTTAAAATTATTGTATTAACTCATGGCCTAATGCAATGACTATCCAGACAAGTTTTAAAGGGTAAAGTTCTGGTGATGAGAAACTTCATTAATTTTGCCTAAAGAAGTCAAGAAAAAATAGAAGCAGAAAATATCAAAAGAGATGAGACCTCAGAGTAAAGGTTCATTTAAAGCTCTCCATCCAGGAGGGCAAATAGCAGCCAGATAATTTGCTAACTTATGGAACTATTGAATGTTAGAGATAAAAGGAGCCTCATAGAGTTTCTGGGTTTTTTGTTTTGTTTTATTTTTCAGATGAGAAAAACTGAGACCTGAGGGATAATTGAGGAAATATGATATGGAAAAATGTAAGCTTTAGTATCAGAGAAATGTGAGCAGAAGGATATTCACAAAGGCGTGTTGAGTTTATTCTTATTTTTGTTTTAATGTCCTTCAACCAATTCTCCAAAGGGGAATTTCTCACTCTGTCATACACTCACATACCAATAAAGAAAAGAAAAATCCTTGTCATAACTCCCAGTCTCTTAAAGAATTTCTTATTCTTTATCTTTGCTGCTCTAGAAAACTAGAAACTTAAATGATTCCAATTCTTCTTTTGGATATTCCTATATTTAGAGACCTGAACATTGCTTAAGAATCTCACAGAAATAATAGATTTATACCACTAAAGATATATGGTTTCCCACTCACCTAGGAGGTATTATTCAACTACTATTGAACCACTCCTTGTCCATGGTCAAAATCCCTAGTGATGGCTGGCTAGCAAGCTCCTAAGGACAGGGGGGATAAATGTTCATTTTGAAGTGCTTGTGCTGCTGTAGTGTTACTACAAGATTTTTTTCTTTATTGAGGTGTGTGCATGCGTGTGTGTGTGTGTGTGTGTGTGTGTGTGTGTGTGCAGGGCAGACACTAGGTGGTTCCCCCTGGGCCAGGAGCTGGCAAGACTCTATTCCCATACAATTGGATAGCCTGTTGTATTTGGCCCAGATTGATGAGATATTGTAAGAGTCTCATAGTCTCTGGGTCTACTATCATATCAGAGGATAGAAATGGCCTTCTGTATAACATCTGAAATGGGCTCAAACTTAGCCCAGTTTGGGGCATGTTATGAACCCTCATGAGTGCTGTTGGTAGCAAGCAGAGCCAGGACTCAGATGTCTCTTGACAAAGTTTTACCAGAGCTCACTCTCTACCTTTCCAGAAGATTGAAGCCACCATGTGGAATGAAGGTGGTACTTTATTCCTAAAGCTTTTGTCACTCCTGAGTTATATGGGAGGGAAAAGAAGGTTCATTGTCACTCTGGAGAAACCAGGGTAGTCCAAATATAGGGATGATTTAAGAAGTACCTTGATTACCTCTGTAGCCTTTTCTGAATGGGTAGGAGAGGCTTCAATCCAGCCTGTAAAGGTGTCAATTAGGACCAACATCTGTTTAAATCCTCCACATGGTGGCATAAGTATAAAGTCTAATTGCCAGTGCTCTCCAGGGTATATCCTTCTCTGTACAGGTTCTAATAAAGGAGGCAGTTTGGACTTGCCTGAGTTATTGTAGGCACAGAGTGGGCAAGCTTTACAGACGTGATTGGTGGGTGTCGCTAGTCCTAATCCTGTGAAAACTCAAGTGACCATTTCCAATGTAGCATCTCTTCAAATATGGAAAGAATCATGAAATGTTTTCATAGCCTTTCATTTTATCCCTTAGGGAAGGACTACTTTGTTTCCTATATACCACCAGAGTCCTTTTTTAATTCCTCCTTGTCCTAAGGCCCATTTACCCTCCTGGGGGGTATAAACTGATTTTAAAGGTTCCTCAGGAACTGGGAATAAGTCTAGAGTCTTAAGAGAGGGGCTGTAGGGCTGGCCTTTTTGTCTCCCTATCAGCCTTTTGATTTTCCTAGGAGATTTTAGACATGTCTCTCTGGGATCCTTTACAGTGCATGGCTGCAACCTGTCTGGGAAGATGGACCGCCTCTAGAAGCTGTAGAGTTTCCTGTGTTTTATAGATGATTGCTTATTTGTAAGTCAGCCTCTTTCCTTCCAGGTTGCTGCATGAGCATGTAGCATCAGAAAGGCATATTTGGAGTCTACATGGTTGTTTAAGCTTTTGTCTTTCCCTAATATCAATACCTGAGTAACAGTTGCTTTCTGAGCAGAGGTTCCTGGAGGAAGTTTAGCTTCAATAACCTGTTGTGAGCTGACAAGTGTATAACTTGCCTTTAGATGTCCTTGGACAAAGCTACTTCCATTTGTTATCTATACATCCTGAGGATCTTGGAGGGGTAGGTCACTAATATCCTGCCTGCTTGCATAGGTTTGGAAGATTACTTGTTCACAAGAGTGGCTAGTCTTTGGGCCTGTAGGCATCAAAGAACCACAGTTAATAGTAGTATAAGTTTTTATAATAACCTCAGGGTTATCTAAGAGCATAGCCAGATACTTGATAAGCCATTTTCCTGTTAACCACAAGTAACCTTTTGTCTCCAGAATAGCTTTGACCTGATGGGGAATCAGAACTTCTAGTCTCTGTCAAAGTTAACTTTATAGCTTCTTCTGTTAGTTCAGCTGTAGTTGCTATTGTTCTCAGACAGGGTAGCCATCAGCAGCCACTCCATCTAATTTCTTTGAGAAGTATGTCACTGGGTGGGGTTCCTGTGCTAGCCTTTGGCTCAAGACCCCCAAAGCAATTCTTCCCTTTTCTGATGCATAAATAAAGGGTTTCTATTTGTTTGTTTTTAACTCAAGTATTCCCAGTGCTGGAGCCTGAGAGAAGGTATTCTTTGTTTTCCTGAAGGCATTGTCAGTAACTTTTATCCATTCAAGGGGCACAGACTTGGGCCCTTTTATTGCTTCATATAAAGGCTTTGCCATTAGTCCAAAATTAGGCACCCAGATCCTACAAAAGCCTGCCATCCCCAGGAAAGAATGAAGTTGTTGATCGGTAGCAGGAGGCCCAAGATCATAGATAGCCTGGATCTAGTCCCTAGAGAGCTGTTTTTTCCCAGGTGTAAAAATGTATTCCAGATACTGAACTCTTTGGAGGGATATCTGAGCCTTTTCTTTGGAGACTTTATGTTTCTTTTTAGCCAGAAAGTCTTTATAGTTTTATAGTTAGATAATTCCTGAATTGGGCTGCAAACTAAAATATCATTACATACTATAGGATGTTTCCTTGTTATAACTTTAGGTTCCTTAAGTCTTTTTCTAGTGCTCAAGCAAAAAGGTGAGGACTATCTGTAAACCCCAGTGGGAGAGCTGTCCAAGTGTATTGTTGTTTTTCTCTTGAAATGAGATTTTCCCATCCAAAGGCAAACAGAAAGTGAGAGTCTGGATGTAAGGGGATAGAGAAGAATGTGTCTTTTATATCTAAGACTGAGAACCAATTGGGAGAGAATTATATATGTCGGCCACTAGAGGATGGATTAGAATAACAACCTGTTAATTAGGCAAAGGTCTTGTACTATCCTTTATTCTCCTGAGGGCTTTATTACAGGGAGAATGAGACTACTGAAAGGGGACTGACAATGTTTCAAAAGGCCATATTTGAGAAACTCATCTATGAGAGGCCAGAGGCCTTTATGTGTCTCTTCTTTGATTTGATACTGCTTTTGGTTAAGAAATTGGCTGGAGTCTTTTAGTCTTAAAACTACTGGAATAGCAGAATTTGCCCTACCAGATATTCCCTTATACCATGCAGCAGGATGCACCTGTTAGCTAATTTGTTCAGGGAGACCTGGTGTACTCCCAGCAAGTAAAATCCATTTTGGCCTTAGCTGGAATTTGAGAATTGCCCCCAATTTTGTTAATAATTCTCTTCCTAGCAAGGGAGTAGGACACTGTGGGACAATTAGAAACTCATGGTTAAACATTGACCTCCAAAAGCTTTGTGAATTTTTAAATGAACTTTTTTTTTCTTGAGTTCCTGTTCCTTCCCCAAGCTAGGTAAGACTGTCACACCCTGCTGGGATGGAAGCAGGCCTCCAGTTTTGCCTAAAGGCTTGCATCAACCCCACCCTTTGCACCCACATTTGCCTTTGCTGTGGCCCTCCTCAGGCCCCATGAATTTTTAAAGGAATAGTATACTATTTTCACATTGTGTGAGAAGAAAGAAAAACTTTCTTTTTCTTGGCCTCAGAAGCCCATATGTTTTCCAAAATCAGAGGCTTAGCTCACAAGGCCAGTTATTTTAAAAAGAAAAAAAAACACAAAACAGAGGTGATAGAGCAGAAAAAGAAAGGAAAACAATGGCTGCAACTGGTGATGCATGCCCATGTAAAAGTCACACAGTCCCCCAAGAAGACAAGGTGGCTGGTTACATGGCAGCACCCCCGACCAAAACATGGTAACATGGCAGCACCCCTGACCAAAACACAAACCAGTGAAAAGTCATTCATAAACTAGGGTATGTGGAGAACAGGCTAATTTAGCAAAATACACAACAAGCAAATGTACAGACAACAAGGTGTACCTGCAGAGTTAATAGAAGCAGCTAGAAAGAAAAACAAAAGCCCAAATTCTCTTTCCCCATCCCCATGGTTAGGCCAGGAAGCCCCTCCCTAGCACCTTGAGAAGATTTCCCAGTTTCCTGGCTTAGAGGAGAGAATGAGGGAAAGAAGGAGGAAAGAAACCTCATGTTTGACATTTTAGAAAGAAACAAAAAGTGTGTCAATGTAGGCCTTACCTTACTCTCTGGTATCTGAGCATTACTCATGTGCCTGGCCACACCAAAATGTTCTCTTTTTTGGCTGGCCATGCCAAAAAGTTATCTCCTGTCTTGGCTTGCCAACTCTTATGGGTAGTTCTTTTTTTTGAAATGGCTCACCAATCAAAAGTATTCCAGGTTCTTCTTGCCTCGAGAACAAAGAATTGGAAGAGACAAGCCAATAATGGTGCCAAAAAGTCCATTTGAAAAGTGTGGGGTAAATGGCTATGAGAGAATGCAATTCTTCAGAAATTGCGCTGAATGAAGAGAAAAGAGGGTAAAAGCAAAAAATGAAAGTACACGCTGCAACTACCATGCAAACTCACTCAGGATAGCAGCTTTTTGTGATGGCTGCTGCTCTTTTTTATACCATCTACATCTTTGGGAGCTTGTGAGAAGTTCTACATATAGGGTCATCCTGTTGCCCTGAGATCTTGTAATTGACAGGTCCTGCTCATTTCTCCCTAGCCAGCCTTGCCACACCCTATCTCCTATATCATTAGCACTTATTTCATTATAATGAAATTATAAGTTTATGTATCTATCTACTAAAAGAGACTGAATTCTTTCAGGAAGTAACTATGTTTTATTGATTTATCTATCCCAAGCACCTAGCAATGTATTTGGTTTAGTCAGGATAAGGTAAGATGTGTTGCAATATAAAGCATATCCCAGACTTCAGTGGCTTAGTAGAGCAAAAGTTTATTTCTTACTGTCACAGAATCCAATGCAAGGCAAAAGACTTTCTAGGGCACTTTTTCCACACAATGGAGCCTTCTTCCATCTTGTGCTTCAACATTTCAACACATTGCCCTTGTGGACCCTAATACAAAGGGAGAGTGAATCTGACAGTTATAAAATGACTTTTAAATGCTTCAGAGTAGAAAATGCATGCATCACTTTACTCATAGCCCACTGTCTGGAAATAGTTGCATGACCTCAACTTAACTGCAAGGAAGGTTGGAAAATAACAAGAGTACATGGACTACTTGGAGCACTAAGGACTTAACCACTGGTATGTTAAATCAATAAATCCCAATAAGAACAGTAGAAAGTTACAGCTGGAGTCACTGATCAGTCAATAAATAAATTTTTTGTTGTGTGTTTTGAAAGAAAGAGAGCTTTTGTGTGTGTTACATGAGGATAAAAATAAAGCAAATCTCAATCCTTAAATCCTTTCAACATGCCCCCAACCACTAGTTTTCAGTTTTACTTTTTCCCCCTTTGGTTTCCATTTTTAAACTAGAGGAAAACAGAATAAATAAATTTCACCATCCAAAAATGAGCATCCACACTATAGGGCTTCTGGGGCTTAACTAAGAGCTATCTATCATCATTACCATCATTGTCAGCAGCTATAGCTGCAAACACCATGGAAATGCCTTTGCCTCAGTACTTCTTCCAGAGCCACTGTGGTGACCATCACTCCTCATCAGCCCTCCACTTACCCCTGTCATATACTCCTCATATCATAACCATTCATTTTAAACAGTCAATATCAAAGTCAGTCCTGAAATAGAGGAATACAAAAGTATTTACAAGAATTCCATAAAACCAGCAGGCAAAACAAGAAAATATGCCAAAGTGCTTACATTACATTTATTAATCCTTTTATTTTCCTCTGTTTTCCATTCACCTCCTCAATTTATATTATACATTCTAGATATGAAGAACTCAAAAAAATTAGACCCTGTCAAAGAAAAGACCCAATTTAAAAAATGGGCAATTGAAATGAATAGACACTTCTCTGATTAAGAAGTACAAATGACCAATAAATACATGAAAAGTGTTTAGCATCTTTGGCCATTAGAGAAATGGAAATTAAAACAACACTGAGATTCCATCTTATTTCAGCAAGAATGGCTGTATCAATGACTCAAAAAATAAATGCTGGAGAGGTTGTGAAAAAACTACTACATTGTTGCTGGGAATGTAAACTACCACAAATACTATGAAAATCAGTATGGAAATTCCTCAAAAAAATAAAAATAGAAATTCCATTTGGCCCAGCTATTCCTCTTTTGGGTATCTTTCCAAAACAGTTGAACTCATTGTTATCAAAGTGAGGCATGCACACATATTTTTAGAGCAACACAATTAACAGTAGCTAAATTATGGAAGCAGCATATATGCCCATCAAAAGATAAATGGATAATGAAAATGTGGAATGCATACACAATGGAATAGTAGTTAGCCATAAAGAAAGATAAATTTAAGACATTTATACGAAAATAAAAGGATCTTGAGACCATAATGCTAAGTAAAATAAATCAGACACAGAGGATAAATACTGCATGGTTTCTGTTATATGATAAACTGAAAAAAAATGATTTAAAGAGAAAAATAAAAGAGTTGGTAGAAAGTGGAGATAGACTTTGTGGTGATGGAAAGGGAACTGGGGGACAGCAGGGATAGGACAGAGGTGAGGGAAAGTAAAAATGATCAAGATGCAATATGTATATGTATCAAGTACCCAAGATGAATGTAGTCATTATGTACCACTATGACATACCAACAATTAAAAATACAGCAATTTAAAAAGATGGATGAATTTTGAGCACATTTTGTTAAGTGAAATAAGTTAATCACAAAAGAACAATCACTGCACAGATGATTTTGAATTTGGCAAACACCAGCCTAAATGCAAGAACAGGTCTCGAGCCAAAACGATGAGTTAGAACTCTAGTTGATTAAAGTAAAAAAGAAAAGGATCCACTACTGAGGTCGCCAGTCACAAACACACCGAATCAGCCTGCTGCAGACAGGCAGGTCTGTGCACGCCCTACCAAGGTCGCCAGTCCCACGGAACATGCCGAATCAGCCCACTCCCCAGCAACAATCCACTGGACACCCACCCCCCCGCCCCTCTGTACAACCACCTAGTTCCACACTACAAAGACGCAGAGGACACTGGACTACCAGAACAAGGTACCGAGTCCCACAGTTCCCGGCCCAGAGGTAGGGGCTTCTGAGCCACCATCCCACTGCTCCTTGTCCAGAGGAAGGGGCTTCCCAGCCACCATCCCTCTCGCTGCCCCCAGCCCACAGGAAAGGGCTTTTGGGCCACCATTCCCACCCCTGCTCCTGGTGCCTGTCCCACCTCTCCCTGCTCAGAGGAGGTAATCTGTGCAGGAGGCAAAAGGACACACCCCCCTCCCCAGTCAAAATGAGAAAACATGTAAATAAGTCTCAAAACTAGACTTCCAGGTCACCTACAGCAATCCCAAAGGGAAATGAGATGGAACACTCTGATACTCAAACACCTGGACCCACTAAACTGGCAACAAAAGGGGATCTGGAAAAAATGAAATCAGAAATAATTTCTCAGATAACAGGAGAAATTGTGCTCCTAGTGAAAGACATGATTAATAAATCTAGAGAGGAGCTGAGGAACATGATGGAATCCCAACATAAGAAACAAATGGAATCCATAAAACAGATACAAATAGATTTCCAGGAGATGAAAAACTCCACTGAAAGTCTACACAGCAGAATGAGCCAATGTGAGGACAGAATTTCAGATATAGAAGATAAGATTGCAATTAATGACCAGGAAAAGAAAAATTGCTTCAAAATTATAAGGGAACATGAGAAATCAATCCAGCAGCTGCTAGACCATGCACAGAAGAATAACGTGAGACTGATTGGAGTCAATGAAGAAACAGGACAGAGTGCAGATGACATAAAAAAACTTCACAGAAATAATGGCAGAAAACTTCCCAAGCAGGGAAAAAGAACTTGACATACAGATAAGTGAGGCATATAGGACTCCAAATAGTCTTGAACAAAAAAAATCTACACATAGGCATATAATTGTTAAGATTCCAGAAACACAACAGAAGAACAAAGTTCTACAAGCAGTTAGAGAAAAAAAACAAATCACATACAAAGGAAAGCCCATCAGAATCACAGCAGACTTCTCAACACAAACCATCAAGGCAAGAAGAGCTTGGAGCAGCATATTCCAAGCCCTAAAAGAAAACAGCCTCCAGCCCAGATTGATGTACCCTGAAAACTATCTTTCAAAATGGATGGAGAAACAAGATACTTTCATGACAAAGAGCACCTTAGGAACTTCGTGAATACCAAACCAGCACTCCAAAGAATTGTAGACAATATCCTAGGAACAGACATTGAGGATCACAACCCCAGGAAGCAAAGCAGAATGAACCCATCTGGCATGACAAGAAATTAAATGGAAAGGAGGAGAACCCAACAAAAAGAAAAAGTCATGGCAATGACAAGTCAATACGTTTCAGTTATAACCATCAACGTTAATGGTCTCAATTCACCAATCAAAAGAAATAGACTGGCAGAATGGGTCAAGAAGCAAAATCCAACAATATGCTGCATACAAGAAACACACTTAATTCAAAAGGAAACTCATAGACTGAAAGTGAAAGGGTGGAAAACAATACTCCATGTGACAGGAACCCAAAAAAAGCAGGAGTAGCTATCTTCTTTGCAGATCAAGGAGATTTCAAACCAACACTGATTAAGAGAGATGAACAAGGACACTACATCCTTGTAAAGGGAAGAATCCAAGAGGAAGAGATGACAATCATAAATAGCTATGCACCAAACACTAGCACACCCAACTGTATAAAACAAATACTAATACTACTTCTTTTCTAATTGCTGTGGCTAATGTTTCCAGAACTATATTGAACAAGAGTGGTGATAGTGGGCATCCTTGTCTTGTTCCTGATTTTAGCATGAAAGTTTTCACTTTTTGACCATTTAGTATGATGTTTGCTGTTGGTTTTTCATAGGTAGCCTTAATCATGTTGAGATAAAGACCTTCTATTCCAAGTTTCTGTAGGGTTTTTAATCATGAATCAGTGTTGGATTTTGTGGAATGCTTTTTCTGCATCTATTGAGATGATCATGTGGTTTTTGTCCTTCGCTCTGTTAATACAATGTATTACATTTATGGATTTATGTATGTTGAACGATCCTTGAATCCCTGGGATAAATCTGACTTGGTCAGGGTGTACGATCTTCTTGATGACCCTCTGCATTCTGTTCGCCAGTATCTTGTTGAGGATTTTTGCATCTATGTTCATTAGGGAGATTGGTCTGTAGTTCTCTTTTTGGGTTGTGTCTTTCCCTGGTTTTGGAATCAAAGTAACACTTGCTTCCAGGAATGAATTCGGATGTATTGCTTCCCTTTCAATTTCATTGATGAGTTTAAAGAGCAATGGCGATAGTTCTTCTTTAAATATCTTGTAGAATTCATCAGTGAAGCCATCAATACCTGGGCTTTTCTTTGTTGGTAAATTTTTAATTACATTTTCAATTTCACTCATTGTAATTGGAGTGTTTAGAATTTCTATATCTTCTTCATTTAACTTTGGCAATTTGTATGTATCTAGGAATATGTCCATTTCTACTGTTTTCCATTTTATTAGAGTACAGGTTCTCGAAGTAGGTATTGATGATTCTCTGGATTTCTGCTGGGTCTGTTGTGACCTAGTGGGATGATGGCTTAGAAGCCCCTACCTCTGGGCTGGGAACAGTGGGACTCAGTATCTCGGTCTGGTGGTCTGGTGTCCTCTCCATCTTTGTAGTGTGGAACCAGATGCCTGCCTGTCTGCAGAGGTGTGATTCGGTGTCTTCCGCGGGCCTGGGGACCTCGGTAGGGCGTGCACAGACCTGCCTGTGTGCAGCAGGTTGATTTGGTGTGTTAGGTGGGACTCAGGACCTTGGCAGGGCATGGGCAGACCTGCCTGTCTGCAGAGGGGTGATTCAGCGTGTTCAGCGCAACTCGGGACCTACACACAAGCAGAGTCTCTCAGTTGCTCTCCGCAGTTCTCAGGAAATGAATAGGCGATACTCTTAAGTGAAATAAATAGGACACACATGTATAAATACCGAATAGTTTCTCTGATGTGAGATACTGAAAGTGCAAATAAGGACTAAAATGTATAATAGATAATGTGAAATAGGAAGAAAAGGGGCAAAGGGAAAGGAAGTGGGAGGCCTAGGGGAAAGGATAGAAGGGAATGGGATTAATATGAGAAAATGGAAAAATAGGAACAAAATCTTTGTAAATAGGGAGGAATGGAGGAGCTGAAGGGAGGGCTGGGCAAGGGTGAAAGATGGGAACCAAGAGAGACTATGTAAAGGTGCAAATTTCCAATGATAAATGTCATTATATTGTATACCTAAAATGTACCAATGATTAGAGTGAATAATCGATAATGCAAAATAGGAAGAAAAGGTCCAAAGGGGTAGGGGTAGTGGAAGGGGCAGGGGAAAGGAAAGAAGGGAAAGCAAAAATGATGAGAAATGGAAAAAATGGAAATAAAGTCTTTGTAAATAGGGAAGGGTGGAGGGGTTGAAGGGAGGGCTAGGAATGGGGAAAAAATAAAAAAAGAAAAACAAAAGAAAAAAGAAAAGGATCCATAGCTCAGATATTATTATTCTTTTACCCAAGACTCTGTCACAGGCTTTTTACCATGTGATTGTCACACAGTTGTGTTATCAGCATTGGACTGGCATGTAGATCTTCATCTAAGACTCTTTATTGCAATGTTTTTGGATGCTGTGCAGGTCACTAGTCCAGGCCTCCAATGTTACATATATAAAAAGAGGGACTCCACTTGTGATCTAAATTCTTCCAGTACACTTATAAGACTGTGAATTTCAAAATCCAAAAGACTTGAGTTCAAATTCCAGTTTAAGAATCTACTGATACCTTAACCTTATGCAAATTACTAAATTTCTATGAATTACAAATTTCGAGATAAGATATAATCTGTCAGGAGAATATAATGACTACCTTACTATATGGTAGGGGTCCAATTCTTGAATTACCTCCCCAAGAGTCAATAGTTTTAAAAACTAGTACTTTATGTAATAATGATTTATACTAATTTTGACAGTATATTGCTATCAGTACTATCTTTATTTGTTATTAAACTTTTCATTGCACATATCTACCTTATCTCCCTTAATATAATAGATTTCTTGGGAGTAGAGTTTTATAAAGTATGTTTACTGTATTTAGGGTACCAACTATCTTAGTTTGTCTAGGACAAAGTAAGGTCCCTATTACAGGACTTTCAGTGCTAAGACCAGTAAAATTCCAGGTAAACCAGATGTGTTGTCCTCCTTGCTTCACATCCACCTCCATATTTCGTTAAATGCTTAGTGAATACAAACTGAATAACTGAATTTTTCTTCCCCATCTCAATTTTAATCACCGATTTCATTGTAGGTCATCATTACTTGAATAGGACAACAAATAACAGGGAAGTGTTAATAACTATAACAATCAAGTTATATTTATTTCCCATTAAAGAAAAATTCAATTGTTTTTCATAACATATTTGTTTTATTTTACTACACAGGTAATCTTCCTGATGACAGATTGTTAATGAAAAGTGGTATTCTCAGTCATGGAGCCCAAATGATGGTTTGCTTCTGAAGTTCAGAGATTATGTTAATTGTTTGCAAACTATAAAAAGCACACTATAAAGACAAAGCCCCAAAGCAACATAAGGATGAATTTTGAAAAAGAATTATGAATTATTGTGACTTTTTGCATAATTTAGACTTCTGAGTTCCTTCTCTCTTAAGTACATTTTTATCCCCCAAGAATACATTTCTTAAAAATTTAAAACTAGTTAGACAATTTGGGATTCCTCTAGGATTTTGATGCCAAAGCTCCACTGACATTTTGAGGAGTTAATGGTTATAATTACTTTGTCTGTAGCAATATCACTGCCTTTAAAATAAAAACCTCAGGACTTTTTTCTAATGTATTAGATTGTATTCTATTCAAAACGACAGGATTTATTACACAGAAAAATGTACTAAAATTACACTGATCTTTCTTCTCCGAGTTTTATTTTTTGTTTGTTTGTTTGTTTGTTTAAGAGTAGGAAAAGTTTATTCAGAGAAAGAAAGCTTCTGCTTAAGAGAGACAGATGGGGGACCAGAAAGTGGGTTCCCTACTCACCCCACTTTTCAAAGATGTTTTATATAGCAAAGACATGTGGTGAGACAGGTACAAAGTGGGACAAAACTATAAGACCCAATGGAAATTTACAAGGTGGGCATGAGGTGGGACAAAACAATGACCAAGCAATAAGATTACAAGTACAGTCACCCAGGTAGTATTGATTAAATGGGGATCAAATGGGAAGACAAGTCACATACAAGGAATTTCCCATTTAGAATATCAATCACTGCTATCTGTCTCTAAGGGAAATAGTGCCTCTTCTTTTCATGATGCTAACCAGTGAATGTGCCTCAATTGTTCTCCATGTTAGTTCCTTGCTATGTTGACTCCTGGAGGGTTGGCCCTGTCTAACTGCCTACAAGATATCTAATTAACTTACCTATCTGAAATATCCTCCCCCTCCCCCACCGAAGAAGTACCCCTAACTGCTGTGAGGAGGCAAAGGGCAAAAACCGTTTTGATTACTTCCAACTGAAGAGGGTTGTAGCTGTGATCAGCAGTTAGAGTTACTCTACAGAGACTCTGTCCAAAGGCCCTCGATAGGTGCCAGGCATTGTCATCTTGGTAGCCATTTAGCTTTGAGTCTGGAGGAGACAAAGCCAAAAAAACAGTTAATACATGAACCAAATTGTAAGGTCAGCAGGATTGCTATGAATATAGCCAACAAGTGTTTCCACTGGGAAGAACTAGTAATAGCCTACCACAAAGAGGATAAGAAGGTCCAGGGGACTTCAGAGTCCAACATAGAAGTCATATTGTATAGTGTAGTAGTTATGACCTGTTTACAAGGTCAATCTGGTGGATCGCAGTAAAGGAAGTCTAGTGCATTTGTCATTGGTTCCATTTGTATGACTGTTTGGAGTTTGGCAGCCTCTAGGCAAGAATAAAACTTAAGAAATTAGAGCATAATCTAAGCATGAGCACACTAGAATGAAAGGGCAGGGTGGGGAGAAAGGCACACTTAGAAATTGAAATAGTGATTGTAACCTGCTGACTCTTAGATTCTTTTACTGATAAGAGGTTATCTATAGGTCTGATACTTTGTCATAGGTCTCTCTAGTTTCAACTGTAAGAAGATAACAGACAATTTGAAGAACAAATTTCTCTAAGAAATATAAAACTCTAGCTGAGCTCTTATTCTGAGTCTTTATTTTTCTAAAATGAATTTTTAAACTATTATCATAGATTTATGAAAAAATTTATTCCCCTAATCCTCCACTTAAAAAATCAAAGTTTCTCTGGTTGTCAACCTTTAATTTTTTTCTTTTTTTTTCTATGCATCACTATTCTTTTTGGTACAAAAGTTTTACCCTTGCTCCTTTGGCAGTGTGGGGGATAAAAATCCCCTGGACTCTGTCAAGGTGACACTAGGGACACTGAATCACAGCTGATGAATAACAGCAAAAAGACCAGTGGTTCTAGTAGAGGCCAGTGATATTATAGAGTGGCTACTATAACTGCTGCACAAAGGAGAGGCTATAAACTGTGGTAAATGTGGCCCTTAGGATCAAGCTGCTCACAGAAAAAAGAAGCAGAACATAGTTCCTGGAAAGAGGTAATTATGAATAAAAATGCCACAGGTTAGAAGTATTTGGGTCATTGAATAAACAGAGTTCATCTCAAAAATGAACTGAATAATGACTGATATATGGATGATGTGAAATGCTTCAGAAAGAACCAGAAGAGAGGCAAGACAGATATCACATGACCATTTTAGACAGGAAGTGATAGTTGTCTCAGATCCTAGACTGAGTTGGTTATCAAATGCAGATATGAGCTTAGAGCCCCAGATTTCCTGATATCTATTCCAGAACTCTTCCTACTACAACACTCAGCCAAAAATTCTACCATTAGTATTCATTTCCTACAGAAGTATCTGCTAGCAAAATACAAGTATTTCTCAGAAGGATGTAACTTAAAACAAGTATTAATTATTGCAGGAAGTTATATACAGGATGTGGAGGGTTGCCTTTAAAATGCATTATCAGATTCAGTAGAGTAGCTGGATATAAGATCAACACTCACAAAACAATAGCCTTCTTATACACAAATAGCAGACCCTTTGAGAGAGAAATTAGGGGAACAATTTCTTTTACAATAGCATCCAAAAAAATGAAATATCTAGGAATCAGTCTAACAAAGGAAGCAAAAGGCCTCTACACTGAAAACTACAGCACCCTGAAAAAGGAGATCGAAGAAGATATAAGAAAATGGAAAGACATCCCTTGTTGCTGGGTAGGAAGAATCAATATAGTGAAAATGGTCATACTTCCAAAACTGCTATATAGATTTAATGCAATGCCAAATGAAATTCCAACAATATACCTCACAGAACTAGAGAAAACAATCCAAAAATTCATTTGGAACCAGAAGAGACCTAGAATAGCAAAAGCAATTCTGTGCAACAGAGACATGGCTGGGGGTATCACAATACACAACTTGAAGCTATACTACAAAGCTGCTGTGATAAAAACAGCGTGGGACTGGCAAAGAAACACACCCAAGGATCAGTGGAATAGATTAGAAGATGAAGAAACAACTTCAGACATACTCAGCCACCTCATCTTTGACAAAGGAGCCAACCACCCTCACTGGAGGAAAGATAGCCTATTTAATAAATGGTGTGGGAAAAACTGGATTTCAACCTGTCAGAGATTAAAACTAGACCCATATCTATCACCATGCACTAAACTAAAATCAAAGTGGATTAAAGATCTAAATATTAAGACAGAAACACTAAACTTGCTGGAAGATAAGTTAGGTATAACTCTCAATGACATTGGCATAGGAAAAGACTTTATGAACAAAACCTCAGTAGCAAGGGAACTAGCAGAAAAAATCAACAACTGGGATTTCATCTTATTAAAAAGCTTCTGCACTGCAAGAGAAACCACCAACAGAGCTAACAGACAACCTACAATGTGGGGAAAAAATTTTAGCAGCTGTAACTCAAACAAAATATATCTAGAATATATAAAGAATTGAAAAAATTCAGACCCCCCAAATTCAAAGACCCAATTCAAAAATGGGCATCTGAAATAAACAGACATTTCTCAGACAAAGAAGTAAAAGCAGCAAACAAATATATGAAAAAATGTTCAACATCACTGGTCATTCAAGAGATGCAGATGAAAACAACACTGAGATTCCACCTCACCCCAGAAAGAGTGGCTGCTATCAAGAAATCAACCAATAACAAATGCTGGCGGGGGCGTGGAGAGAAAGGAACCCTTCTCCATTGTTGGTGGGAGTGCAGACTGGTGCAACCACTATGGAAATCAGTGTGGAGATACCTCAAAGAACTAGGGCTGGATTGAAACAGAAGTGCCTAGTATGTCCCAGATACTCTGTGGATGTGCATGTACACATAGTTTCCTTATCACAAGGCTCATAGGCCAGTGTGGTGAAAAGCATTGACCAGATGAAAAACCTGAGGTTTAGAGAGGTCAGGAATTTTCCCCAGATCACAAAGTTAATCATTGGCAGAGCTAGGATATATATCCAAGGCTATCTAACTCCAAAATAGATTTTCTTCCTACCATAATTTACTGACACCAATTGGATCCTCTTTTAAAAAAAGAGTCCAAATTTTCCGAAGACTCTATTAAATAGACAGTATAATACATTATTAAGTCCTAAAGGATAAAGATTGTCAATCAATATATTTATTTCATACAAGAGAAATAATATTGTATAGTAGAAAGAAAGTTAGCCTGAGAGGGTGAAATTCAAAGCTGTGGCTCTAGCTGGTAAATTTCAAAATCTATTTAAGCTCCTTGCAATTCTAATTATTATCAAAATAAAATACAATATCAATAGTTTCATAACAAGACATAAATTGAATGTAAGCTTTGTAATTTGCACACTATCATTCAAAACAAAAATAATAGTAAAATAAGGCAACAACCCAAACATCCATTCACTGGTGAGAGGATAAACAAACCGTGGTACAACCACAGGGCAAGAGAATGGCAAGCAACTGATATGTGCAATAAAAAAGATGAATCTCAAATGCATTATGCTAAGTGAAAAAAGGGAGACTTTGAAGGATACATCCTGTATGATTCATTTATATGACATTCTGGAAAAAGCAAAATTGTTGAGACAGAAAACGGATCAATGGTTGCCAGGGACAGAAGGTAGAGGAAGGGGCTGAGAATAAGTGAGCATGAGTGAACTTTGAGGGGTAATAGAAATATTCTACATCTCAGTTGCAGTAGTGTTTACACAGCTATATACATTTGTTAAAATATATAGATTGTACCCATAAAAGGGGTGCTTACACCTCAATAAATCAGAAGGAGGGGTACTAAAAAATGGGTGCCATTCTAACTCATTATAAAACCGATTCTATTCATTTGAAGAGTCACTTGAATGCAAATACAGAAAATGCTTTAGTTCCTTTGGAACAAAAGTATGCTGTAAGTTGGACAGCATCTTGGTAATCATGAATGATTAATATGATCTCCTGCTCAAAGATCTCTGCAGATCCTTTGCTGAGAGCTATATTCCTGGTCAGCTTCTTTTTAAAGCAATCTCCATTTGGCACTTTGAAAGTGTTCCTAGCTGAACTGCTTTCCAAATGCAGAATGCAGCCAGCCAGCCAGCACCTCCTGGCTCCTTATAATATGGGAAGACCCGACCTTGTTATCTCCCAAAGAGAATATACGAGAGCTCAGCCATAATTACCCAACTCTATAGTCTGACTTGCCCTTTCTTAATACTAAACAGGCTGCTGCTGAATCAGAAGAAAGCCTATAGAGGCTTTGTTATTTGTAATGGCAAAAATTTTCCAGGGTAAGCATTCAACTGACATTAGCAGGGCTTCCTATCTCAAAATCAATTTGCAACATTTCAGTTTTGAAAGGTAAAGGCCAAAGGGATAAGAGCTTGTTTTTTTGACAACAGAACTATATTACCTTTCTGATCCAAAGTAGATTTATTGAGGAAAAAACTCACATATTCTGATTGAGGATTTCTCTTTTTGTTGTTTTAACTTGGAAAAACTATTTTAATATTTTCTACATGGTTTACAAATATTTATTTTTAAAGTCTTGGCAATGGCAATAATTGAACCAATAGATTTGAAATCCACAACTATAAGACATTCTTAAATGTAGTAGTTAGCATTTTTATTAATCTCCAATCTCTATTTTTTTAGTGCAGCAAGGAAATGAGGTAGTTAGATCTTATAATATTTATAAGGAATGCCCCAATCTTCAAAACACCCTTGAGTCCTCTGATTAGCAATTATAACAATCTTAAAACTGAAGACAAAACTCCTTTTACTTTCTTAATCCTTTTTAATCTCTTAAAAATAAGTAAAATCTGCATTTGACTAGTTTTTTGCATGTTAATTTTGCATGTTGAGGGAGTCCTGTTTTTTCAGTGGAGAGTATTCCATTTTTATTCCTGTGGAATACTTTTCAAATAATTTTGCTAATTCCCCCAGCCACATTCCATGCAATTGGCAATTTCAAAAATGTAAAGCTTCCATCAGAGCCTTTGCCAGGCACACAGTCAGCTTTAAGATTCAACCAAGCATTGAGACAGTGTTCTCACTTTGGAGAAATGACTGATTGGATGGATTAAATGTGCTTCTGAAGTGATTTCCCAACAGCTATATAAAAAAAAGAAGCTAATTAAATAGTCATTGAAGAGCTGTACTTAACTCATCACGCTCCTGTATTATACAGTCTTCTCAAAGAAGCCATGTGCTCTGGAATTTTATACTAAAAGGTAGAAATGAAAAAAAAATGTAAGTGTCCAGTGACAAAGCAAAGGTTTAGCAAACTATGGGACATCAACCAAAAAGAATGCTATGTGGTCATTTAAAAGATCATTAGGAAGACTTCAGGAATATATAGAGATCTTCTCTTCTTGTAATATATTAAAGGAAAAAAGAAGATTGCTAATTGGTATTAGCATTATGAGTAAAATCTCATAATACACATGCTGGTGAAAAATTGAAATCCAATAAAATATACAAAAATTGTAATCCCTGTTTAAATGAGAGGTGTAAGAATGGAAGCTATTTTTACTTTCTTCAATGCTGTGATTATATTCTTTTCAATTTAAAGAAATTTTTAATTTTCACTGTTCTTACTGGAGATAGGAATATGAATCGTGAGTTTATGTGAGGCATTCTGATCATCATGAATTCAATTCAAGCTGCAGTGTTGCCTAGCAACAGGATAACTTTTCTTCAGTCAAATTCCCCAATAGTAACAAGCTATGAAGTATCTCCTGAGGAATTCCCTACCTTAAGTGCACTCCATACCCTTATTACCTTGTCATCATACTTCATTGCTCTTGGGGAATTTCATAATTTAGTCATGTAGAGATATTAAAATTTAGAGGGCTATTTTTAAAACCCACATCCTTGGATGTTTACCTCTCTGCTTGAAAGCAGGAGAATGAAGTGCAGGACTTTTCCAGATTTCTTCCAGTCTCTAATATTCCCTAGATAAGAATAACCAGGAAGGAAAATGGTGAGAGCTTTGATTTACAATCTTTATGGATGGTAACTTAACATGACTCTAATAAGATGTAATGTTTCCTTTTTTATTATTAACTTTCCTTTTTTAGATATAATACCATTGACCTACTATAAAATTCATCATTTTAAAGTATATAATTCTGTTGTTTCTATTATATTTGCAGAGTTGTGCCACTATCACTATAATCAATTTCAGAACATTTTCATCATCTCAAAATGAAACTCCATACCTATTAGCAGGCACTCTCCATTTCTCTCCAAAGACCTCTCAGCCAAGCAACCACCAGTATACTCTATTTCTATGGAGTTGCCTAACATGGAAATTTCATATAAATGGAACTATATACTATTTGGTTCTTTGTGTCTAGCTTCTTTCATTTGGCATAATGTTTTCAAAGTTTATCCATGTTATGAAACATATTAATACATCATTCTTTTATGGTCAAATAACATTCCATTGCACATATATGCCATATTCTATTTATCCAATCAGCCATTGGTGGACATTTGGACTGTTTCCACTTTTTAACTATTCTAAAAAATGTTGCTATGGACATTTATGCACATTTAGGTTTTATGTGAAGAGGTGTTTTCATTTTTCTTGGAAATATACCTAGAAATTAAATTATTGGGTCATATGGTAACTATATGGTTAACATTTTGAAGAAATGTCAGACTTTTTCAAAGTGTGTGCACCATCTTATATTCCTACCAAAAGTGCATACATGAGTGTTCCAACTTCCCCTCACTTCCTCACCAACACTTTCTCTTGTTTGTCTTTTTGAATACAGCCATCCCAATGGATGCGAAGTGTTTTTTCTCATGGTTTTTATTTGCATTTCCCTAATGACTAATGATGTTAAGTATCTTGTCATGTGCTTAACGGCCATTTGTCTATTTTCTGTGAAGAAACATCTGTTCAAACTATTTCCTTACTTTAAAATTGGATTTTTTGTCTTTTTATTGTTGAGCTGATTTTTCTTTCTTTCTTACTGTGGTATTTGGATTCAGTGTGGAGATGTGTTGACATCAAGGCCTTCATGGGCCGCAAAACACTCAGCCCAAGACATTACCACAGGTTAGGGAGAAGAAGGGGGTCAGTCACTATATAGCAGTGTTAGTGAATAGAGACACAGCAGGCCCGAGGGAATGATCCCGCTTAACATGCTCAGATCTGTCTGCTGTCCTCACATTACCCCTGAAATCAGAATCTTTCTGTTCTGCCTCCACAGAGCACAATGCCTGCTCTTGTTTTAAACAGCACTTGGGTTATAGGGGGGACCTCTCTACTACAAAAAGTAAAGAATAGCCATAACCACCCCCATCATCCCCTCCCCACAACCATGGTCATGTTCTATTCCTCTGTGCCTATTTTATTCCCTACTATTTACTTATTATCTACCACACATGAATCTTATAAACGTTTGACAAATAAATTAATGTAAAAACCTCCTTTCTTAATTTAAGTGACAATGTGTTGGAACAAGGGACTCATAATTTCTGTCCTTCCTTATATTATAAGTTTCCTATGCACTCCAATTTTGTTTAACTTAGATTTAGCACTTACTTATCTAAGTATTTTACAAATATTGACTAATTCTTCTAATAATTTTATGAAGTTAGCAATGTTATTGTCTCTGTTTTATAAATAAAGAAACTAAAATAACCTGTCTAAGTCCTGGTCAATGGCTAAGCCACATTCTGACTACCACTAGCTCCTATCTGTGCTCTCAACTGCTATTTGATGCTTTCTTATCAATTTTGATTTCATCCATATGTCCATTATAGTATTGTGAGGGTGAGAGGGACAATGCTGATCCTATGTCATGTAAAGGGTCATGATAGGTTAAAAGAAACCATCTCAAACAGTCTTTTGATAAATCAAATCATACTGAACATAATTTGGTTTAAATTTTTAAAGGAACCAGGCCATGAATTCATTCCCCAAATAAAGAATTCTGTGGTAATTCAATGCTGAATTTCTTTTTCATCTGTTAGTACTTTCTTTCCTTAAAGCAGGTTATCCATTCATCATTGACAAAACTGTAGTCTCTAACCAAGTTTTGCATATAAGGGAACATTCTCAAAATATTGAATGTCAATGGATAAATGTGCAGGGCACAAGGTTGCTTGCCTGGAGTAGGTCTCTTTCAAAGAATCCATCCAGAACTGCAGTTCCTGGGAATTGGCACAATGTCCTTGCCCTACCCCCATTCCCAAAGGACAGCTGAACTTACCTCACACCCCTGCTATTCAAGGGCTCCACCAAAAATGGAGCCCTTCTGTTCATTTGAACTCAACATTTTCAACCCCTACTCTGCATGTTTCTTTTCCTAGTATAGCCACCCACTGCTTTCCTTCCTTCACAAATCTCATCTTTTTTTCCATAGTAAATGGATTCCTCCTTTATCCTCCATCTTCTTTGCTCAGGTCTTGTTCCAGAGGAAACATCTACTCCAGAATCCCTCTTCATTGGAAGCTGGCTATTTCCTTCAGCATACATACAGCAGCCTCCTTACTCCTCCTGATCTTCCTAAAATGCTCCTCCTCCACCTTCCTACAAAAATGATGAAACCATGAGCCACTTGTCCCAATCCACTGTTACTAATAGGTCATCTGCCTATAATATCTTTTTACTCTTCTCACTGTGACAACCCATTGACTTTCTCAATTCTTCCATCTCATCCCTCATTTATGTTAGACTTTGTCTACTACTCACAATTTTTCTTGTCAATCCCAAATCCTTTCTCTGTCCTATGTCACTCAGCGTCCAAGAATCCACCCACTAAATGTCCGATCCTTCCAGTTCTTCCAGCACCCTGTCACCATTAACCAAATGATCAATTAACTCCCATGGCCATACCACAACTTATGCATTGTCACCATCAGGAACTATGCCTTCTCATTCTCTATCTCTACCCTCTCTCCCTAAAATTCAAATTTTCTGAAAAAAAATAGTCTAACTTTCCCTTCCAATTTCCAGTTATTCTCACTATGCTGTATTTGTTCTTCCATCATCATTCATCTATTTTATTTTGGCTCAGCTCTCTGCTATTGATTTTCCTCCTTTACTAGTCATCAGTTCAGCTACTCCCTTGCTAATCTCATTTGCTGTTTCTTTGTTCCATCTATTGTAATCCATCTACTTCACGCTTTCTTCTGTATCCTTTCTTCAAACTCCACACCAGCCTCCCCACCTCCAATCTTGTTCCCCTCCAAAACACTTTCTGTGTCAGCCAGCCTGACTTTTCTAAAATGCAAATCTAGCCATGATGCTCCTCCAATCCAAATTGTACTGTGACTTCTGATTCTGTCTAATTAATTTTTCTGGCTGCAGAAACATGCTCATATTTACAAGGATCAGGTAGTTAATTCCTCTCTGGGGGAAATTTTCAACTAAAGAAAAATGGAAGTTGGCAGACAAATATCCCAGATTTCCTTTGCCTCAGGTGGAATAATTTTGAGACATGTTCTGTTCAGTCTCTGAGAGTCCCTGGCAGGACTGTGTTCCACTTTCTCACAGCAGTAACATATTTATTAATGCACCATTTATTGGCTTCTTTCTCTGTATCATGTCCTCATTAGTGTTTCCTGGGATTATCTCCCTTAGTAGTACTACTACTACTTCCTCAGTAGTAGTCTTTGTAGGGTCTACTTCTGAGGGAACCCAAACTTAGACATTCATGTATTTCTTTGACTTATTCCTCAATTCTAGTTTAGCCACCCTCAAGCATAGAAACACTCTATATCTCATCATCTGGAATTGGGATACCTACTACATCTAAAAATCTCCATCTGTGGCCATAACCATCTATACTTCCATTTCTCCTACTCTTTAATAAAAATGAAATCAACATTTTGCTATTATCATTATAGTGGTAATATTAAAGTATAAGGTTAAGAGAGTATTTACTATGTGTTATACATTGTTCTAAGTCATTTGCATTAATTCAAAAATCCTATGTCCTTGATTCTCCCTATGCTTCAATTTTATCAAATGTATCCTAACTTTTCTTGTCCCTTTATTTATCCATTGCATTCCTGGGGCCTTGGTAGCAGAGTGATAGGTTAAACCTAGGGTCTTTAATTCAGAGAAGTGTTTCCTTAAGGCAACCTACAGTAGTGCAGCTGAGGTCTACATGAGAACTGTATAGCCAAAAGGATCCAAGAGCAGAATGAAATGGAAGCTTCATTCCAGTCAGATACCACCAGGAACACACCTTTAGTTGAACTTCTGGGTTTATTACTCATCACTGTAAGACAGAATTCACACTCTTAGGGACTGTAGCACATCTCAGTAAGAGGATATTAGTAAAGATTTGTCTTAGGATATAGGTTGTACTAGTCACTCTGGGGAGACTTTAAGAAGGAAAGGTTTGAAGGTTTAGACTGAATGCTAGGTAACTCTTTTTTTGTTTTTCTGTTTTTGTTTTTGTACCAGGGCTTGAACTCAGGACCTTGAGCATGCAAGGCAGGCGTCAGAACCACTGAGCTAAATCCCCGGCCCTAGGTAGCACTTAATAAATCTTATCTAGAAGGGAGAAGATGAGAGTAAGGTTAAATCTGTGTTTAGTAAAGAAGCAACATTCATATTAACTGAGAGATATGTTTGATCATTTTTGTGACTTAGGCAATGTTTATATTTTGTTGCTGTTCAAATGAGGTTATTAAGTGGTCCTGCTTTTTCTTTGATCTATTATGGCCACAGAGGAGCCTCATTTCTGAGAGCCTACTGAGTTCATAGTAATACCAAGGACCAGCTGATGGTGTCAAGCTAGCTCCCACAAAGCAAACATCTCTTACACATATATAAATCTTTAAAATCATAGGTACACTCACATTAGGACACAGTTTGGTAGGTGAATAGAAAACACATGGCACACATTATTCTGCAATTTAGTTTTTGTACTTCACAACTCCACATCAATACATCCTCTGTACCACTAAGACCAAGCTCCAACTAAATAGGATGCTATTGTGGGGATGTAAATACAATTGTTTTAATTAATTGCTTATTGAACAGGCATTTGTTATTTCCAATCAGGTATTTGTTTTAATAATCACTCAGTAAATAATCTTATACATTCATATCTGTAAGTACGTGAATTTATTTCTATATGAGAAATTCGTAGAAGAACTTCTACATCAAAGTGAATGCACTGGAAAATTTCCATAGGTTATACCAACTTGGCTTCCAAAGGTATTTTAGCATTTTACACTTTCACCAACAGTGTCTGGAATGCCCATTTCCTCAATCCACACTTAGTGCTACCAACTTCCTCTTCACTACTTCTTGATCAATTTCCTACTCAGCCCATTCTCTGAAATTGCAGTTCTAAACTTAACGCTTTTCTCAAGTCTCCAACCAACTCTCCTACTCAGCAAACAGATTTTCACTTCTCTAAAGAAATGAGATTTACCCAACAAACTCTGCCTTATCAATTCATCTCTCTTCTTTTTCTTCACTCATCTGCTGCTTGTTACATTAAGTCATAGACAAGCACCACATCTTTTACCTTAACAGGACTAACATTTTTAGCACTGCTGGAAAACCTGACCTTCTCCTGTCCTTTCTTTGGATTATAATTGCTTTCTAATTTGGTGCTTTCCCCCACCATCACTGCACCTTTGATTAGGATTAAAGAAAAGATAATAAAGATGACTTGGTGTTTAGTGGTACAAGAGAGCCTTTTAGTCACATGCTCTATGAACAAGTATGATCCTTCACTTCACTTATTTGAACAGGAAGTATAGATAAATACCATATCTAAACACATTTATCATTTTCCATATTTATTGAAATATAATTGACAAATAAAAATCTTATATACTTAAATATACAACCTGTTGATTTAACATATGTATAATTGTGAATTGATTACTGTAATCAAGTTGAAAAACAAATCCATCACTTCACATAGTTTCCTTTGTCTGTGTATGTGTCTGTGTGCTGAGAACATTAAGATCTTCTCTATTAGCAAATTTCAAATATACAATGCAGTATTAACTATAGTCACTATGGTGTATTTTAGATCCCAGAACTAATTAAATTAGACCTCAAAATTTGAACTCTTTTACCAACATCAGCCCTTTAACTTCTATCCTCAATGCAGGGAAACCACCATTTGATTTTTTGCTTCCATGTCCAACTTTTTAAGTGTCCACATATAAGTGAGATCACACACTATGTCTCTTTCTGTGCCTGGCTTATTTAATTTACGTAATGTCCTCTAGGTTTATTCATGTTGTTGTAAATGACAGGATTTCCTTTTCTGTAATGCTGAATAGTATTCCATCATATATACCATTAACTTTATTCATTTATCAATCAATGAACACTTAGGTTGTTTTCATTTCTTAGCTATTGTGAATAATGCTGTGGTGGACATGGGGGTGCAGATATCTCTTCAAGATACTGGTTTTATTTCCTTTGTATGCATGATAAGAAGTAGGATTGCTAGATCATATGACATTTTTTTTTATTTTTTGAAGAACCCCCATACTGTTAAAATCCATTAATTGTTAAACCTACTAAATAGTATGAAATCAAAAATTTTCATATTTGACACATGTAAAATTAGAAAGGATGTGCTCATAATGACAAATATAATAAAAATTGGCAAATAATAGTACTCATCATTTATTGAGCACTTTTCATGGCTCAACCACTGTGCCAACACAACTTTCTTTTTTTCTAGTACAGGGGATCAAATTCAGGACCTTGCACTTGCCAGGCAGGTGCAGCACCACTGAGCTACATCCCCAGCCCTACACATTATCTTTCATTTAATCCTATCCAAATACATCAGATGTAATTATAACCATTTGCAACTTAAGAAACTGAGATTTTAAAAGACCAAGTAATATTCTCAAGGACTTGTATCCATTAAGTGCCAGGATACAAACATAAATATTTATGTCTGAAGCCCATACTCATTGCCAATACCCTATACCACCAGCCACCACAAAGAAGGCACATACAGTACTTTTATAAAGCACTCTGGAGTGAAAAGTCTGGTCATAATTTTGTAGTCTCTCTTTGCCATAATAGCCTAGATACATGCTGTGGATCACAGCTAAAATCTTGTGAAGCCTCCATCCGTCTGGATATCCCTCTCTCCATTAAGTAATGATAAACAATTAGCATTAATGAGTAACAACACATTATTGCATTAAGCCATTGATATTTAAGGGTCAATTTGTTACTAAAACATAAAGTACCTCCATTCTGATAAATATAGCTATCAAATAACACATAATTATAAATAGATAAAACCTTTCCTGTACAAGGTTTATATTGCAACATTAAAACAAGTTAAGATCCTAAATCTCTAACAGACAAATAGTCAAATAAACCATCATGCAAATTAACAGATAGTGAGACTGATAATTAAAATAATTAGGACACTTATGGTATAGTTTTAAATGAGGAAAGCAGATTACAAATTGTAACTTCTTAGCCATGTGTTCTAAAACAAACTACATATACATACATACAAGAATATAAAGAGACATAGAAAAAAAGTAAATCCAGTGTTTTGATACATGGTAGAATAATAAGACAGAAGAGACCTTGTTGTTATACGATGTTAATTCTTTCAGAAAAAAATAATTTTATTAAAATTGACATTTTTCGCCTCACACATCAAGTTAATAATTTCCTTTAAATAGTATATCTAATAAGGTGAAAAAATAAGAAACTAAAATAGAAGAGTTGAAGTAAAAGAGAGCTTTAGGTTCATTACATTTGTTTTAACATAGCCATAATTAATATAAAAGAAATCAGAATTTGACAAATAAAAAATTCATTTCTCTTCATTTGATCAGTTGAGAAACTTTTTCTCCTGATCACCTTCTTCTTTAGTGAAATAAATCTAAACCCTTTACTACTTTGTTCTTTACACTTCTTCAGTGTTGTTGTCACCTGACCTAATGAGGAAATCTCAACCGTAAATGACAAAAAACATCCTCAGGAAATTTATAATTAAGGGTAGAAAATTTACTAGCCTTTTTTGTTACAGGGGGGAAATGCTGTAGCTTATAAATACAAAATAGCATCACTGTCCCTTTTCTCCTTCCCCAAAATGCTATTTAACTGGTTTGGGGCATTTGAAATAAGATTGAAATTCCTACTTGTTATGAATTGGTAATCCACCAAAAGGGAATGACAGACCCAAGAGGCGCTGTTATAGTTTAGATCCAAAGTGTCCCCCAAAAGTCTCATGTATTTAATAGGTGGTTGGATCGATGCAGACTCCACTCATAATGGGATTCATCCATTAATGAGTTCTGTAGCGAGACATGCTGTTGGGAGGTAATGCCTGGTTGGATCCTGGAAGAGTGTATTCTTATCCCTAGCTCCTCCCTTCTCTTTCTGCTTCCTGAATGCCATGATGGGAGCAGATTTCCTCTGCCATGACTTCCATCATGCCATTTCTGCCTTGGAGCCAGCCTATCATGGACTGAATCTTCTGAGAACCATAAGCCAAAATAAACTTCTCCTCCTTTAAATTGGGGTGTTGGGTATTTTGTGTCAGTCACAGGACTAATACAGGTGCCATAGAGGAGACACTGAACACAAGACTTGCTTCTTTTATGCCCTTGTGGCATGACTCAATGCAATCACTAGAGACAGCATCACCTATTTAACTATAACTTCTATTTTCAAGCTTCACCATAAGACAAATTATATGATGTGTTAGTTACTTCTCTCCTTCCTGAGACAAAATATTCGACACCCAAAGTTGAAGGGGAAAAGGTATATTTGGCTTACAGTTCATAGAGGTTTCATTCCATAATCAGCTGGCTCCAAGGCAACGTGGCAGAGGGGCAACAGTTCATGGAGGCAGAAGCAACAAAAAGCAACAAGAGAGGTGGGAAGGGCGTCACAGAGGAGAAACAGTTCATGGTGCCCACAAGGTAGCAAAAGCAACAAGCTACCTTAACACTGTCTTTCTGCTCCTCTTATTCAGACTACAGGGATTAAGGCAGTGCCAAACCAATCACTCACATGTAGTGGTTTAGTAATCACACGCCCTTAACCCAAGCATGACACATTCCAGATTTAGCTGCCTTCGAAAAAGACCACATGAGGCTTTGGGGGAACATTTAGACACAAGTCACAATATATGACAAAATTTTTAACAGTGAATTTTATCCTAAATAGAATTATTGCAGTATTGTCTTCTTATAGATGATACCCCAGTTCTATTTAGCCATTTAGAATTGGAGGCAAGCTTTGTTTTTCCTTGGGATCAATATGCTCACTGTGGAATTCACAAGAAGTCTTGACACTGAGCTCGAAATCTGACTTTAGTGAGTCAATAAGAAGAAGAATAATAACCAAAACAACAAGCCTATATAGACCAGGATACTGGGAAACTTTAGTGCCATTGAGATTTATTACTCATAGATGAGCTTGTGGAAAAAAATAAGAAATCTCTTTTTAAAGATAAATTTCAAGAACCATTTTCAAAGCAAATAAATCATTAATAGAAAACACTCTGAGAAAAATCAAGAAAATACCTCCTATTGAAATAATCATTTCAATAATGTTAATGTTTTACTTTCAAAGAAGCAGAGTGAAGAAATCATCATGTCCATCCAAAATTAGTCTCTATATTAAAATTTCAATAAAAATTACTTGTGGTGATGCTGAAGTATTGCTTAAAATAAAATGCTTTAATAATATTAAAATAGAAAGCATAATGTTTCCAGTTTGAAAAGGCTTGTCATTGTTGTCCATGTTTAAGATGATACTCTAGAAAAATATTCAAGCACATGATGTTTTTTTGTCATTTAAATAATAGGTTTGTGGCAGACACTATTGATTGCCTACAAGCATTTCCTCCTTTATCTGTACTAAGAAAACCTCAGATTCCTTGAGCTATGTGGTGTTATGAAATTGTATCTCAAACTTAGAAATAAAGCAATATAATAATTGCCTGCCTTTCCATGTCTAATAGGCCAAATCAAGAGTATCTAATTATTTAGGAAATATGTCTTTGTTTGACTTACAATTTACTCTTGACTCTGTAAAAATAGATGTTAATTTGTAAAACATTAATAAATTGCAAGGAATTTGTGTCTGGTAAAAAAGATAACCCCTATATTACAGTTTTATAGCCCTGTAGGATATTAATCATTTTATGTCTAATTTGGCAATTGCATTTCAACATTCTTTCTTTGCCTCTATCTACCTGTCACTCTTTCCTAACCACCTTTGAACCAGCTTTACTATTTTGATGGCTCCCTCATTAAGAATTTACCTTTGACATATGCTCACTATATGCTCATATGAGAGTCATGTTTTTGACCATTTGAAATTAGAGTTTGACAGTACTCAGCCCTAGGGAATGAATTCTGATTAATCTCAGACAGTTGTGGCATTTCCGTTATCCCTTTGTCAGTAATTGTTCTAGGAGTGAGTGTGGGCCAGTTCTGATCAATAAAACATGAAGAAAAGTCAGCTGAGGACTTCTAAGGAAAAAATCTCTTTTTTTTTGAAAGATAATAAAAAGGACGCCTCCTTTTCTACCACCTTCCATGTCTCTTGCTTAGAGTGACATTTTACAAAGCTGAGGCAGCCATCTTTCAAGCATAAGAAGAGACATAACTGAACACACTGAAAATGACAGGGCAGATAAATTCAAGGAAGATCTGAGTCCTTGCAAACCTCATAGAAGTACATAACTGACCCTGAACTACCTGATTCTGGGCTCCTGGTTGAGTAATAATGTCTTTATAATTATAGATATTATTAGACGAATGTTCTTTTATTTTTAGTTAAAAGCATTCCTAACAGATAAAGAAACTCACAAAGAAAATGAAATACAAAGGTGAAGACAACCCTTCATAATTATGGGTTCCACATCCAAGGATTCAGCCAACAATGGACTGAAAATACTTTTTTTAAATTGCATCTGTAATAAATTGTCCCTTGTCATTAGTCCCTACAAAATATAGTTAAACAACTATTTACATACCAATTATATTGTACTATTTAAGCAATCTAGAAATTACCTAAAGTATATAGGAGGATGTGTGCCATTTTATATAAGGAACTTGAGCATCCACAGATTTTGGTATCCTCTGGGAGTCCTGGAACCAATCTCCTACAGATACTGAGAAATTACTCTACGCTATTTGAATTCTTAGCCCCAGAAATCCTTGTTTTTTAAATTTTGTGCCCCTTGAGTGCAATCAGGAAACCTGAAGGTACATTTGACTTTACTGCACCACAGTAGTAGGGTGGGGGCGGCTAGGTAAGAGAAGAAGGGGAAGAAATTATCTATTACACAGGAATTTTCTTGGCTCATTTCAAAAAGGACATTCCTGAACCATTTCTTGAATTAAGAATACTTACTTGGTTGGCTAGCTTTCCATCTGCAATTTTTCTAGCTCTTCACTGCTAATAGCTGCTCTACAACTCTTTTGGTCTGACACACAGACCTTACAAGTTCTCATTTGTGTTACTGCTGTTTCAACAAAAGTGCCTTCTCTGGGTACTTTATGAGCATTGACATCCCATTACTTTAGTCAGTTCAGAGTTTGCAGATGTAAATTATATTGTACTCTCTGCAATAAACTTAATTATAGAAGCTTCTGATGACTGTGATTTACTTTTAAAGGGAGACAGAATTCTTTGAATTTCCCAGCAATAGATATACATTTTGATTAAACAATAAATACACTTTATATTTTTGAACATTGCAAACATGAAAGTATATTTACAAAAGTATCAAACAATTTTAATTAATGTTCAAGTGAAACATATACAGAGGTAGAAAGGGATTTTGAGAGACCATCCAATCCTTAGTTCAGTGGCGAAGAAACAGATCCAGGAGAAATTTATTGTTGATCATTTAAATATATTATCATTTAAGTAATCTTATCATTGGTCATGCTTCAGTATTTTTTAAACAAGCAAAAAAAGAAAGCAGGTTTAAGAGATGTTTAGGAAGCGGTACAATGAGAAGAATGTGAAATACAAATTATTCTAGAGGGTTAGTTGTAATTACAACCCAGAGACACTCTCCAAGGACTCCCTGAGAATTTTAGAGCAAATCTGAGTAGCACTGGGAGGAACCAAGAAAGTACAGTCTGAGAACTATTTTTTTTTCATTAAGTTTATGGGTACATTTTAGGTATACAATGCAATGATGACATTCATCAATGGGAATTTGTACCTCTACATGATGTATCTTGGTTCTTATTTTTTCCCCATTCCCGTGCCCTCCCTTCAACCTCTCCACCTCTCCCTATTTACAAAGATTTTGTTTCCGTGTTTTTCTTTTCTCATATTTTTTCCTTTCCCTTATTTCCTTTCCCCTATCCCTCACACTTCCCCTTCACCTTTAGACCTTTTCTTCCTATTTCACATTATCAATTATACATTTTGATCCTTATTTACACTTTCAGTTTCTCACACCAGAGAAACTATTCACTATTTAGACATGTGTGTCCTATTTATTTCACATAAGAGTATGGCCTCAATGTGCATCCATTTAGCTATAAATGTCTCCAGTTTCTCATTCTTTATGGTTGAGTAGTACTCCATTTTATAAAAAAAAAAAACACATCTTCTTTATCCTGTCTCCAGTTGACGGGCAATGAGGCTGTTTCCAAGTTTTAGCTATTACAAACTGTGCCACTGCAAACATGGGTGCACATATATCACTGTGGTATGATTCTTTTAATTCTTATCACTGTGGTATGATTCTTTTAATTCTTTTGGGAAGATACACAGCAGAGGAATAACTGTGTCAAATGGCACCTCTAATCTTCATTTTTTGAGGTATATCCATATTTATTTCCACAATGGTTGTACCAGTCTACATTCCCATCAACAATGGAGAAGGGTTCCTTTCTCCCCACATCCCTGCCAGCATTTGTTATTGGTTGATTTCATCATAGCAGCCATTCTTTCTGGGGTGAGGTGGAATCTCAGTGTTGTTTTCATCTTCATCTCTCAAATGACCAGTGATGTTGAACATTTTTTCATATATTTATTTGCTACTTTTACTTCTTTGTCTGAGAAATGTCTGTTTATTTCAGATGCCCATTTTTGAATTGGGTCTTTAAATTCAGGGGGTCTAATTTTTTAAAGTTCTTTATATATTCTAGGTAGTAGTCCTTCATCTGAGAACAGCTGATAAAAATATTTTCCCACATTGTAGGTTATCTCTTAGCTCTGGTGGTGGTTTCTCTTGCTGTGAAGAAGCTTTGTAATACAATGAGATCCCAGTTTTTGATTCTATGTGCTAGTTCCCGTGCTACTGAGGTTTTGTTCATAACATCTTTTTCTATGCCAATGTCAAGAGTTCTATCTAACCTATCTTCCAGCAAATTTAGTGTTTCTGTTTTAATATTTAGATCTTTGATACGCTTCAATTTAGTTTAGTGCATGGTGAAAGATATGGATCTAGTTTTAATCCCTGGCAGGCTGAAATCCAGTTTTTCCAACACTACTTATTAAAGAGGCTATCTTTACTCCAGTGAGGGTGTTTGGCTCCTTTGTCAAAGATGAGGTGGCTGAGTGTGTCTGGAGTTGTTTCTGCATCTTCTAATCTACTCCAGTGATCCTTGGGTCTGTTTCTTTGCCAGTAGAATGCTGCTTTTATCACGGTGGTTTTGTAGTATAATTTCAAGTTGGGAATTATGATACCCTCTACCTTGTCTTTGCTGCCTAGAATTACTTTTGCTATTCTAGGTCTCTTCTGGTTCCAAATTGAATTTTTGGATTGTTTTCTCTAGTTCTGTGAAATATACTGTTGGGATTTCAATCGGGATTGCATTGAATCTATATAACAGTTTTGGAAGTATGGCCATTTTCACTATATTGGTTCTTTCCACCCAGGAACAAGGGATGTCTTTCTATTTTCTGATATCCTCTTCAATCTCTTTTTTCAGAGTGCTTTAGTTTTCAAGATAGAGGTCTTTTACTTCCTTCCTTAGATTGATTCCTAGGTATTTCAGGGGGTTTTTCTGGATGTTATTGTGAAAGGAATTGCTTTCCCAATTTCTCTCTCAGTGTGTCTGCTATTTGTGTACAAGAAGGCTACTGATTCTTGAGTGTTCACCTTGTATCCGACTACTCTACTGAATCTGTCAATTAAGTCTAGAAGTCTTTTGGCAGAGTTTTTTTGGGTCTTCTATGTAGAGTATCATGTCATCAGCAAATAATGACTGTTTCACTTCTTCCTTTCCTATCTTTATTCCTTTTATTTATTTCTCTTGTCTAATTGCTGTGGCTTATGTTTCCACAACTATATTGAACAGGAGTGGCGACAGTGGGCATCCCTGTCTTGTTCTTGATTTTAGCATGAAAATGGTCAGGTTTTGATCATTTAGTATGATGTTGGCTTTTGGTTTTTCATAGGTAGCCTTTATCAGGTTGAGATAAAGACCATCTATTCCAATTTTCTGTAGGGTTTTTTTTACATATAATGAATGGATGTTGGATTTTGTTGAACACTTTTTCTGCATCTGTTGAGATGATCCTATAGTTTTTGTCCTTGATTCTCTTAATACAGTGTATTACATTTATTGATTTACATATGTTGACCCATCCTTGCGTTTCTGGGATGAATCCAAATTGATCAGGTTGTATGATCTTCTTGATGACCCTCTGTATTCTCTTTGCTAGTCTGAAAACTATTAAGGTGACATTAATCATATCTCTGGACTACAATTTATATATGAAGATATGGCCACAATAGAGACTTTCATTTTGTCCTGCTCATAAAGCACTAGAAACATGTGTTGCATCAAAATGACTCCCAAACACTGTGACCTCATTTGCAAATGGCTAATGAGACACAAATCAGTCTTATTTTCCCTGTGGCACCAAACTTAGGTAGAGAAAAGGATAGTATGCAAGCATCACTCTCTATCTCAACCTTACATTGTTTATTTAGTGACTAAGGTGCAACTACTCACCTTCCTACCCAATTAATCCCACCAGCACAACTATAAGCTATTCTTTTGCATAGGATGGTGAATAATATGAAAACATAAGACTTCAATATATTTTTTAATTCATTAAGTTTATTGGTGCATTTTAGGTATACATTATGGTCGCATTCATAATTGGGAATTTGTACCTGTGCATGATTTTTCTTGATTCTTATTTTTTCCCATTCCTCTTCCCTCCCTTCCACCCCTCCACAGCTCCCTATTTGCAAGAACTTTGTTTCCGACTTTTCCTTCTTTTTTCATTTTTTCTTTATCTTCTTTCCTTTCCCTCTCCCCCGTCTCTAGTTCCCCTTCCCCTTTGAACATTTTCTTCCTATTTCACAATATCTATTATACATTTTGGTCATCATTTACACTTTAAGTTTCTCACACCAGGGAAACAATTTGGTGTTTACACATGTATGTCCTATTTAATTCACCTAATTCACTCCAATATATTTTAATCACCTTGTATTATACTAAGAGAGATAAGCTATCCTCACAGAATATTAAAATAAAGGCAGCATAGGATTAAGTTAGAGGTCTACAAACTAAAGTGGTACCCTCAAACTGGTTTACTTTTTGGCACAGAACAATTCAATTTAATATACACATTTATGTTTGTATATATAATAATTTATGACATATCATGTAGTCAGTTGAATGATATCCCATAAATTATCTAAAGATGCAAACAAAATGAACAGTAGAGGTCAGCTAGGCACTTGCTACTCCAAGTGTGGTTCCTGGGCTAGTAGCACTGATAGCACCTGCTAAATCAACATTCTTTTTTTTTTTTTTTGAATCGGGTAGTGGCAGCACCACTGAGCTAAATCCCCAGCCCAAATCAACACTGATTTTAACAAGATCACTTAGATGATGTACACAAAAGTTTGAGAAGTGCTAGTCATATTGACTTCCTTCATTCTCCAAATGAAGTCACTGAGATCCAGAGAGAGTAAATGATTTTTGCACCTCTTAGACTTCATGTATTTTCCAAAGAATTCTAGACATGAAAGTTGACTCCATTCAGATGAAGAAGAGATGATACATAACAGAAAGATTTCTACAGATAAAATATTAATGGAAGGAACAGAAAAATAAACATGAGCTATGATCAATTATGTTATTCTTTATCAGTGGAACTGCTTTTTAATTTTCAATAGTTAATTTTCAGCAGTTTTTTGTAGCTCCATGGCTTGCCCTTCACCCATTGAATCACTGTCAACTGTAACCCGAATGTGTCTTAAAATACAACTCTTATTGCTCAGTCCTGTAGTGAATTTGAGAATGTCAGACCACAAACTCAGGAATGCAAGAAAAGGGAATTCATTCCCTTATAATCCAACTTAATTTGTATCTTGAGCACACACGCTTCCACCAAAGGTTTTATTGTAGGTAATTTGATGTTCATTCCCTTTCTCATAGGTTATGTCAAAGTTTCAATGGCTCTTCCAGCATGTCAGTGGGTTCGGGAACAGAGGAACTGACAGTCTGCTTCTCAAGGCATCCTCAGAGACATCCATCATGCTGCTTGGTCCTTGGTCATTATCCATGTTGGTCATAGTTAAGTGTCAAGCTAAGAACTTACTAAAGAGAGGAGGTGAGCCAATCCCAGTGCCCAGGAGGAGGCTCCCCCACCAAACAGGAGGAGGCTCCCTGCCACCATTCCACTGCTCCTATGGCAGAGGAGGTAAGCCAATCCCAGAGCCCAGGAGGAGGCTCCCCAGCTGCCATTCCACTGCTCCCAGGGCAGAAAAGGTGAGCTGCGCAGGCACCAGCAGAACCCCCACCACCACCACCGCAAATCGAAAGGAGAAGACAAGTAAACAAGCCTCAAAAACAGACTTCCAGATCACCTACAGCAACCCCAAAGGGAAATGAGATGAAACAATTTGATACTCAACCACCTGGACTCCCTGAACTGGCAAC
The DNA here is from genome assembly GCF_053883595.1 of Heterocephalus glaber. Lineage (NCBI taxonomy): Eukaryota > Metazoa > Chordata > Mammalia > Rodentia > Bathyergidae > Heterocephalus > Heterocephalus glaber. Next base: position 9,742,612 of record NW_028258369.1, read on the forward strand.
AAAAGAGGATCTGGAAAAAATGAAATTAGAAATAATTTCTCAGATAACAGCAAAGATTGTGCCCATAGTGCAAGACATGATTAAAAAATCTAGAGAGGACACAGATAAAAAAATAGAGGAGCTGGGGAACATGATGGAATCCCAACATAGGAAACAAATGGAATCCATAAAACAGATGCAAACAGATTTCCAGGAGATTAAAAACTCCATCGAAAGTCTGCACAGCAGAATGAACCAATGTGAGGATAGAATTTCACATATAGAAGATAAGATTTCAATTAGTGACCAGGAAAAGAAAAATTGCTTTAAAATTGTAAGGAACCACAAGAAAGCAATCCAGCAGCTGCTAGACGATGCAAAGGAGAATAATGTAAGACTGACTGGAGTCAATGAAGAAACAGGGGAGAGTGCAGATGACAGAAAAAAACTCTTCACAGAAGTGATGGCAGAAAACTTCCCAAGCAGAGGAAAAGAACTTGACATACAGATAAGTGAGGCATATAGGACTCCAAATAGCCTTGACGAAAAAAAAAAAATCTACACATAGGCATATAATTGTTAAGATTCCAGAAACCCAACAGAAGAACAAAATTCTACAAGCAATGAGAGAAAAGAAACAAATCACATACAAAGGAAAACCCATCAGAATCACAGCAGACTTCTCACTGCAAACCATCAAGGCAAGAAGAGCTTGCAGTGATGTATTTCAAGCCCTAAAGGGAAACAGCCTCCAACCCAGACTGATGTACCCTGCAAAACTATCTTTCAAAATTGATGGAGAAATAAGATACTTTCATGACAAAGAGCACCTCAGGAACTTCATGAATACCAAACCAGCACTCCAAAAAATTTTAGACAATATCCTAGGAAAAGACAATGAGGATCACAACCCCAGGAAGCCCAGCAGAATGAATCCATTGGGTGCAACAAGAAATTAAACACAAAGGTGGAGAATCCAACAAAAAGAAAAAGTCATGACAAGGCTTTAAAAACTTTGAACTTCATCTCCCTAATGAGTGTATAATTCAATCTTGTTATTATACTGATTAGTATTTTTCTGATTCTAGTGTTGCACACCTTTCTTTGTGCTATACTGGCTATTTATCATCTTCTTGTGTCTACTTTTTAATTGGGTTGTCTATTAATGAACTGTAAGAGTTCTTTATATATTCTGGTCATAGATTATATGCATTGTAAATATGGTCTGTTTAAGGACTACTTTTCATTTTAACGATGTCATTCAAAGTTCTAAATTTTGATGGAATCTCATTTATCAATTTTTTTCTTTTACACATCATGTTTTTTGTATCCTAGGAAGTTCTTGCCTACCCTAAATTCATAAACATTTTCCCTTATAATTTCTTCTTAAAGTTTTATACTTATAAACTTTCATATTTAGGTTCATAGATCCTTTCAAGTTATTTTTATGTATGGAAATAAAGGGTTGAGGTTAATTTTTTATGTATAGATACCAGATGTTCTAGTGCCATTTGCTGAATCCTCTGCTCTTGAATTGAGTTTATATTCTATAAAATGTTAATGTTAAATAATCTTTCAAAACTCAGTGGACCATATATGTGTGGTTCTATTTCTAGATTCTCTGTTTTATTCCAATGATCTATATGTCTTTCCTTACACCAACACTGCCTTGATTACTGTAGCTTTAGAGGAAGTCTTAAAATCAGGTAATAAATGTCTTCCAACACTGTTCTTTCTTTTTCTTTTTCTTTTCACTTTTCTAGGTCCTTTGTACTCCTACATAACTTTTAAATTTCAATATCCAATTCTTCATTTATAGCAACTATACATAGATCTGAATTTTTATATATACCTTGTGTTTTCTAATCCTGCTAAATTCAAATACAAGTTCTAGGGCCTCCTAGAGATTTCTTAGTATTTTCTTTGTAGATGATCATTTCATCTACATATAATGATTTTGCTTCTACTGTGCCAATCCTATCCTAATTGTGTCATTTTATTGCCAGACTATTTTGGTTTAGGCCTATGTTTCCAAGTTTAATGGACAGATGAAGAGTAGGCATATCTGCCCTTGTTCCCCACCTTAAGGAGAAAGCATTGTATCTTCTCCATTCATATAAGGCGTTTTCGCTGGAAGTATGGAGTACATGTCTTTAATCTGTTGAGAAGGTTCTGTTCTACTTCTAGTCTCCTGATAGCTTTTACCATGAACAGCTGTAGAATTTAGTCCAATACTTTTTCTCCAACTACTGACAGTCTCATATGGCTTTTTCCTTTCCTGTGTTAAAATGATGACTTCTTGGAGTTGATCTTCCAATGCTGAACCAACACTGCCATCCCTATGATAAAGCCACTTTCTACATCCTGCCAGATATGACTTCTAATAGTTTATTTTGTTAAACAAATTTCTATCTCTGTTCATACTTTTTTCTTCTATTATCTTTTTCAGTTTTAGGATTAGCACTATGTTGAGTTCCTAAAATGTGGTGAGAAGTGTTCCTTTTTTTCTGCTTTAAATGTTTGATATAATTTATCAGTTAAAATGTATATGAGCCTGTTGTTGTCATATAGGTAGGTTTTCAAGCTAGGAATATACTTTCTTTAATAGGTGCTATTCAAATTTTATATTTCCTCCAGAGTCAGTTTCATTAATTTGTCTTCCAGGGTACTTCTTAGAAGTTGTCAAATTTATTTCAAAAAAGATTTTTGTAATATGCTTTCTATATCCTTTTAAACTCTGTAAAATCTGTGGTAATGTCTCCTAGATCTTGATATTGTAATTTTAACAATGTATAATTGATATTGTGTAATAGGAAGTAAAGGTCTAAAGGAGCAGGGGAATTCGGAGGGGTAGGGGAAAGGAAAGAAGGGAAAAGAAAAAATATGAGAAAAGGAAAAAAATGGAAACAAAGTCTTTGCAAATAGGGAAGGGTGGAAGGGGAGAAGGGAGGGCAGGGGAAGTGGAAAAAAATAAGAACCAAGATACTCATGTAATGGTACAAGATCCCAATGATGTTTGTAACTGTATTTTATACCTAAAATGTACCAATAAACTGAATGGGGAAAAAATAAAATAACATCTATCTACCATCTTTTCCACCACTCTTGGGCAGTGCTTGAGGCACCAGATTCATTCTAAAGCTTAATTTTGTCTTACAAGAGCAGCAGTCACAACCTCAAATGTCCCCAAACCTGGCCAGGTACATGATGAGTGAAGCAGTCTGTGGCATCCTGGAGAATTCAAACCCCATTTAAAGAAGACAGCTACTCCTTAGCTTGACCAGCTGGTTTCAGTCCCAAAATATCAATATGTATGATTATTTTCTAGCCAATAGGTTCCTCTTTGTCTTCTGTGTACTCTCTCCGTGCAGAGAGAGCCTGGCTCACTCACATTCATGTCCCAGTATACCAATATTCATTCATTTCTTCATCCAACAAATATAGACTGGGCACTCACCATATCCTAGGCATAAATAATAGCTTTAACTATGTTAGAGCTTGCATTTTTAAATTAATATAAATTGGCATCAAATAAGTTTCAAAAAGGCTAATTATGCCCATTGTATGAAATGAAGAGCCAGATTATTAGAGTTAATAAAAGTTATCAGGCAAGCTTATGTAGTTGGCCTACCAGGAGTTCCCAGGGTTCAGGGTGTGTGATCTGAATCCATCCTACACAGATCAGGTTTTAACATCTCTTAATTTCATTGTCAACTTAATCAGTTCACAGGACAGTGACAATTCCAAGCACTTCACTGTCAGTTGACATAAATTCTCATTAGCCCAGTGAGCAAAAATGGGGCCAGGAGAATAGTAAGAACTCAAGCAGTGACCTTCCATCTCACAGTTGTCCGAGAAGGGCAGGCTGTCATTTCTTCACCAGTTCTTACCCTTGCCTTCATAACACTTTCTACATACTCCCACTTTAAGGAGAGTAAGAAATTTAGCCCACTCCTGTGTGAGAGGAAAGACTGGAAGGAGAACAAGTGCCAATCATTAATCAAAGTTGAGTAATTGCAGATCTTGGTGTCATGGAGTTTACTGTATTTTATGGCCAGTAATTTTCAGTAGATTTTAGTAGCCCCATGGTTTGCCCTTTGCCCATTGAATCACTGTCAATCATTCCCTAAACGTACAGTAGAACCAACTCAGAAAAAATAATCACAGTTCAACTTTAAAATAGAAACTCTTAAATCCTTAGCAGACCTAAAAGCCAAAATGCTTTGATTTCCAATCATAGTATTCCTAGGAGTGGACTTGCACAATCCCAGGTATATACTTTCACTATGACTCAGTATTTAGTTTGTTTTATTTGATAATAAAATAGGGCATGGTTTCCATTGCTAAAGCAGCAACAAAAACTAAATTCTTCCATTTTGTTTTCATACTGCTTGAAAAATTTCATACTTGGCTTATCTTTAGCAATTGACATTGCATTTATGTTGTGTAGGCAGAATAAAAGTAGATTTAGTAAAATGATTCAGAGAAAAGGAGCTGTTTTCTCATATAAAATCCTAATTTGAACAAGTACACAGGGATAGCTTTCAACAAAATAGTAAATTGGGTGAAGATTTTTTTTTCTTTGAAATATTCCCATATCTCCTATAGGCTTCTTTTCCCCTTCCTTATTCTTTTTTCACTTCATGTTTCCTCCAAAGACTTGGAGTAAAGCCATGAATTTCATTTCTGGGAATTACAGCTAAAATTTATACCAATCACCAAAAATGAGCTGAGTTGGTCACTATTAAGAGATATTAGCACTCCAGCAAGAGACTCACCAACGACTCAAAGTCATAAAATACTAAAAGTCATGGACAACAATAAAAATAATACTCATTATTTCATCAAATATTTATTGTGTGGCTAGTGTATGCCAAGCACTGGACCAAGATAAACAAAGTCCTTGTCTTCATGAAACTTAACATTTCAAAAACAGCAAAGCTCATAGACAAATAACTATATAAAATAATGTTAGCTATCAATAAGTGTTGTGCATAAAATAGAAAGTAAAGGACTAGAAACCAATGGGTGGGAAATAGGAGCCAATTTATAGTGGCAAAGAAAAGCCCTTTCTGAGGAGAAAATATTTGAGGGAAGGCCTGGATAAAATCCAGGACTAAGGCAAGTGAAATCTGAATATCAGGGTAAGGAGAATTCAGGTGAGAGAGATCATTATATAAAAAGTCCCTGAGCTGGAATATGGCTGTGTGGGCAAGTACCAGCAAGAAAATTATGAAGAGAAGGAACTGAGGGATAGCAGAAAACAGCAAGAAAGATCAGAGGCTGTATTAGCTACTTTCCCGTGGCTGGGATAAAATACCCACACTTGCAACTTGAGGGAGAGGTTTATTTTGGCTCATGGCTTTCAGAGGATTCGATTTAGGTTGCTTGGCTGCAGGGCAGAACAGCATCATGGAAGGCCATGGCAAGGACAACTGCACACCTCATAACAGCCAGGAAGCAAAGAGAGAGAGGAGGAGGAGCCAGGACAAGAATATGCCTTTCTAGGTCCTGTCCCAGGGACTTACCTCTTCTGACCAGGTCCCACCTAGAAACAGCACAGTCAGCTACATACTCATCTATTGATGACCATGAGCCAGTTGCCTTCCTAACACATGAGACTTTGGGGAGACATTTGAGATCTAACCATAATGGAGATGTAGGCTGAAACCAAATAACATAGGGCTGTTGACCACTGTGAGGACTTTAGATTTGGCTCAAAGTGTGATGTCAAACCAGTGTAGGGCTTTGAATGATTCAATATCAGGATCTGATATTTAGAAGAGATTCTTCATGCTACTGTGTGGAGAATACACTTTCGGCAAGAACACGTACAGGAGTACCACTTAGGAGGCTGCTGGAGCACTTCAGGGAGGAGATGGCGGTGGCTTGGACTAGAAAGGTTGACGTTGCCTGGTTTATGACATAATCACAGTTGACATTTATTGAACACTCACTGGCTAAGAGTTTTACAAACATTTTCTTCATAACCACCCTGTGGAGTAAGAGTCATTGAGCCCCTATTTACCAAGGAGAAATGTGAAATTTAAAAAGCCTAAGTAGTATATCCAAGGTCACACAAGTAATAAATAACACACCCTGTGCTCATACAACTTTACCTAACTCAAGAATCAGAAGCATATTGCCTCCCAAGAAACTATATAGGCCATAATTATTGGTATTTGGCTAATATTTAAGACAAAGCCATTATATTCCGGGTAGGAGCATCATCATATGTTAATCACAGGCAAGGGAAGAGTAGAAAAGACTAGGGTTGCTGTTAAAATTAAGGCTAGCAATCTTATTCTTCAGAATGGACTACTTACTAATGAGATCCTCTAGAGGGAGAGACTCTTACGATTCACACAAAGTAAGATTTTTGGAAGCCTTTAGAACCCAAAAAGCTGCATTAATGTGAATATAACTGCTAGGCTAGTGTTATGGCTCATGTTTAGATGTCCCCCTAAAGCCTCATGCTTTATTAGAGGTGGCTGAATCTAGAGTGTGTGATTCATTCATGGTGGGGCTAGGCCCAAGGGCACTAGAATTAAGGGCATGAGTGCTACCTGTTCTAAGTAGTCTGAATAAGATATAAGGGGCAGAAAGATGCTGTTAAGGTCTCTTGTTGCTTTTGCTGTCTTCTGCTGCCATGAACTGTGGCCCCTCTACCACCCTGCCTTGGAGCCAGACAATTATGGACTGAAACCTCTATGAACTGTAAGCCAAATAATCCTTTCCCCCTTTAACTTTGAGTGTCAGGTATTTTTGTCTGAGCAACAAAAATAACTAAGACAACTTAAGTCATTCCCTTTTGACTACAAAGCAGGCTTGTGCAACTTGTGTCATTCTGATCCTAGAAAGACTGGTCTACGAACCATCTAAGTCCCTATGAGAAAAGAGGAATATGGGATATGTTGGAATGTACTTCCTTAAGGCTGGCCTTGAAAGCCTAAGGGCAAATCGACTTTAGGAGGACCAGCAGCTGACAGGGCTATTTCCCACCGAGTGAGAGTTTAATAAACAAAATCACAATTGGCCCCAGCTTGGCTTCAGTGTTTTTGAGAATGACATCCAAGATGGCATAATCGCTGAGGAGAAAATCACAGCCTGGTTTGCAGTTGGAAATTGCTAGGTTGGTGGCAGCTGTTGTTCACTCATGGTTGAACTGCTCTGTCATTAGATTTCAGAATAAAGTAACACAAAGGGAGAGAATGATGCCATCAGCTTCCTAGGCTATTGAGCAAATAAGAGCTCGGGGAAATCTTATTTACAGTCAAGCAAGTACTTATTACATGTGGTCAACACTATGTTAAATGTCACATAAACCAGGGAGGATCAGGGAAGAAATGTGATACTGTCTTTATCCACAAGGACCTTAAAATATTGTTAATATTCAAGAGATATTGAAAATACAAAGGTGTGCCAATTATCAAGTTGTTGCCTCTTGACTCCAAATCAATCATTCTTTGTTTTACTTTGTGATACCAGATGTGGGCCTTGTTAACATTTCTCCTTTACGAGCCAGCTCAGTGTTAGGATTTGTCAGTAGACGGCATTGGAGGTATGATCAGGGCAAAGGGACCCCTCTTCCTAATGTGTAATTTTGTTTCTTGCTTGCTTCTGCAATACGTGGTGGCCAGTGGCACAGCACTGGCTAGAGGTACTCGTCCTTCAATGAGTTTTGGCAGCACCCCATCAAGTGTCTTCCCAGTCACTTTCTGCCACATTCTCACAGGCAGCATCTCAGTAATTTCTCCTAGCAGCCCAGAGGACAGCTTCCCAGAGTGTTTTTAGTAGCACTTGGGATCAGCTTCTTGGTGAGCCTCACCAGCATCCCAGCTGGGAGCTTCTTGGTGAGTTTAGTCAGCATCCCAGCCAGCAATAGTTTGCTTGCCAGCCCTTCTACAGCCCCTCTGTGAAGTTCTCCATCATCCAGTAGGCAAGGACCATATCCTCTCCACTGAGGTCAGAATCTCAGCACTGAAGGAAGCTCAGGGACTCTCTTCCACATCTGTTTTGCCTTAGGTATCAGCGCTAGAGATATCATCTAGCCTTATATTCTTTTGAATTATCCTTTACCCCTTAGTAGCTTTTCCCCAGTTAATTAGTTGATAATTATATTAAATTCTTTTTGTTCTAATTACTATAAGGCTTCTACGTCTTTCCTGAAACCTGGCTGATATAAAACAGTAAGAGAATATACATGTGAAACTGGGGAATAATGATAACAATTGCTTCAGGAATTTAAAAAATGTAGAGTTTAATGTGGACTGTTGATTCAAGACAGGGTTTCATGAAAGAGCTATAACCTGAACTGGGCCCATTCTGACAGGAGAAGATAATTTTAAATTTAGAGTGTGTATGTGTTTCTGTGTAGGAGAAACAGACAAACAGGCAGAGTCTCGCATAGACATAAAGAGAGACAGACACAGAAACAGGGGGAAGGAGGGAGAGAGGGGGACAAGTTATAGTGCTGAGAAGTATTTTACAGGGTAAAAAAAAGATTAAAATTAACCAAGTATTTAATTCAAGAAATTTTCATTGAGTACACTCTATGCATCAGGTTCTAAATGCAGCTTTCCGGCAGTGAACTAAACAGACAAGGATGTCTGCCCTTACATTCCAGTAGGAGGCAAAAGGCAAGGCAGGAAAAAGACAATAAACTGGACAAACACATTGACTAGTGCAATAGAGGTTGGTAAATAAAAAAAAAAAAGTAGGGTGCAGAATACATTTCTTCCTGTTTCTATAATAAATTACCACAAACAGTGGCTTAAAACAACACAAATAAATTACCTTGCAGTTTTTGAGGCCAGAAATCCTGAAATCAAGATGTCAGGAGAACTACATTTCTTCTGAAAGCTACAGGGCAGATTAATTTCCTTGTCTTTCCTAGCTTCTAAAGGACATTTGCATTCCTTCATTATTGCCTCTTTCTCTGTCTTCAAATCTAGCAAGGTAGCATCTTCAAATCTCTATATTCTCTGACCTGTTTTCATGTCATATCTACTCTGACTCTGACACGCTTACTTCCCTCTTATAAAGACCATTATGTCTACATCAGGGCCACCCGCATAATCTTATGTAATGTTCCCATCTCAAGATTCTTAATCACACCCTCAAAGTCTATTTTGCCATGTAAAGGAACATATTCACAAGTTCTAGGGATTCAGATGTGGGCATCTTTGGGTGCCCATTATTCTGCCTACCAGGAGGGTTGCAATTTCGAACTGGAGGACATAGTAAGCCTCATTTCAAAAGGTAAGATTTAAAAAATTAAGTGAATGCCCCTTGAATATATACTTATTGAGAATGTTCTGGAAAGAAATAGTCGGTAGACAATGGAGACTAAGGGAACAATACAAAAATCAATGAAGCCAAGAGTTGGTTCTTTGAAAGAATCCACAAAATTGACAAACCCTTACCACTCTTACCAGAAAAAGGGAAAAAAAGGCCCAAATCCAGGCAATTAGGAATGAAAAGGGTGAAATGACAACAGACCCAGCAGAAATTCAGAGGATCATCAATACCTACTTCCAGAACCTATACGCCAATAAGATGGACAACACAGAAGAAATGGACAGATTCCTAGATACATATGAATTACCAAAGTTGAATGAAGAAGACCTAAAAATTCTGAACAACCCAATATCAAGCAATGAAATTGAAAACGTAATTAAAAACTTATCAACTAAGCAAAGCACAGGCCCTGATGGTTTCACTGCTGAATTCTACAAGACATTTAGAGAGGAACTACTGCCACTACTGTTTAAACTCTTCAATGAAATTGAAAGGGAAGCAATATTCCCAAATATATATCAATAGAGCCAGGAAAAAAACCATATGATTATCTCCATAGATGCAGAAAAAGCATTTGACAAAATCCAACATGCATTCATGATAAAAACCCTACAAAAAATGGAATAGATGGTCTCTACCTCAAACTGATAGAAGCCATCTATGAAAAACCAACAGCCAATATCATACTAAATGGTCAAAAACTGAAATCCTTCACACTAAAATCAGGAACAAGACAAGGATGTCCACTCTCACCACTCTTGTTCAATATAGTTCTGGAAACATTAGCCATGGCAATTAGACAAGAGAAAGAAATTAAAGGAATAAAGATAGGAAATGAAGAAGTCAAATTGTCATTATTTGCAGATCACATGATACTCTATATAGAAGGCCCCAAGAACTCCACCAAAAGTCTTCTAGACTTAATAACCAAATTCAGTCAAGTAGCTGGTTACAAGGTCAACACACAAAAATCAATAGCTTTCCTCTACACTAATGACAGACTCACTGAGAGAGAAATAGGGCAAATAATGCCTTTCACAATAGCATCCAAAAAACTGAAATACCAAGGAATTAACCTAACGAAAGAAATCAAAGACCTCTTCTCTGAAAACTATGGCATTCTGAAAAGAGAGATTAAAGATGATATCAGAAAATGGACAGACATCCCCTGCTCCTGGGTAGGAAGGATTAATATAGTGAAAATGGCCAAACTTCCAAAACTGCTATATAGATTTAATGCAATTCCAATTGTGATCCCGGAAGCATACTTCATGGACATTGAGAAAACAATCCAAAAATTCATTTGGAAGAAGAAGAGACCCAGAATAGCAAAAGCAATTCTAGGGAACAGAGACATGGCAGGGGGTATCACAATCCCCAACCTACAACTCTACTACAAAGCTACTGTGATAAAAACAGCATGGTACTGGCAAAGAAACAGACCTGAGGACCAGTGGAACAGATTAGAAGATGCAGAAACAACACCAGACACACTCAGCCATCTCATCTTCGATAAAGGAGCCAAACACCCTCACTGGAGTAAAGATAGCCTCTTTAATAAATGGTGCTGGAAAAATTGAGCTTCAACTTGCCAAAGATTAAAACTAGACCTATATCTCTCACCGTGTACTAAACTAAAGTCAAAATGGATTAAAGATCTAAATATTAAAATAGAAACTCTGAACCAGTTGGAACAGAGATTAGGTAGAACTCTTGAAGACATTGGTTTAGGAAAAGATTTTATGAACAAAACCTCAGTTGCCCGTGAACTAGCACAAACAATCAACAAATGGGATCTCTTCTTCTTAAAAAGCTTCTGCACAGCAAGAGAAACCACCAGCAGTGTGAAGAGACAACCCACAATGTGGGAAAAAATCTTCACCTGCTGTTCCTCAGACAAAGGTCGACTATCTGGAATCTATAAAGAACTTAAAAAGATCAGACCTCCCAAACTTAAAGACCCAATCCGAAAATGGGCATCTGAAATGAACAGACATTTCTCAGACAAAGAAGTAGAAATAGCAAATAAACATATGAGAAAATGTTCAACATCACTGGTCATTCGAGAGATGCAAATGAAAACAATGCTGAGATTCCACCTCACTCCAGAAAGAATGGCTGCTATCATGAAATCAACCAATAACAAGTGCTGGTGGGGCTGTGGGGAAAGAGGAACCCTGCTCAACTGCTGGTGGGAGTGTAGACTGGTGCAAGCACTGTGGAAATCAGTACGGAGATACCTCAAAGAATTAGGACTGGAAGTCCCATTTGACCCCATTATTCCACTGCTGGGGATCTTTCCCAAAGAATTAAAAGAATCATACCACAGTGATATATGTGCACCCATGTTCATAGCAGCACAGTTTGTGATAGCTAAAACTTGGAAACAGCCCAAATGCCCATCAACTGAAGACTGGACAAAGAAAATGTGGGGGTTTTTATAAAATGGAGTACTACTCAGCCATAAAAATGAGAAATTAGAGATATTTATAGCTAAGTGGATGCACATTGAGGCAATACTCTTGAGTGGAATAAATAGGACACACCTGTGTAAACACCAAATAGTTTCTCTGGTGTGAGAAACTGAAAGTGTAAATAAGGACTAAAATGTATAATAGGTAATGTGAAATAGGAAGAAAAGGGGCAAAGGGGAAGGAAGTGGAAGGGCTAGGGGAAAGGATAGAAGGGAATGGGATTAATATGAGCAAATGGAAAAATGGAAACAAAATCTTTGTAAATAGGGAGGGATGGAGGGGCTGAAGGGAGGGCTGGGCAAGGGTGAAAAATAAGAACCAAGAGAGATTATATAAAGGTGCAAATTTCCAATGATGAGTGTCATTATATTGTATACCTAAAATGTACCAATGATTAGAATGAATAATCGATAGTGCAAAGTAGGAAGAAAAGGTCCAAAGGGGTAGGGGTAGTGGGAGGGGCAGGGGAAAGGAAAGAAGGGAAAGGAAAAATGATGAGAAATGGAAAAAATGGAAATAAAGTCTTTGTAAATAGGGAAGGGTGGAGGGGGTGAAGGGAGGGCTAGGAATGGGAAAAAAATAAGAACCAAGATGCATTACGTAAAGGTACAATTCCAAATGAGAAATGTAATTGTGATGTGTACCTAAAATGTACCAATAAAAGAATTAAAAAAAAAAAAAAGACATAGCTGGTAGAAAGGCCTTGAGGCTGAAGGACTCAGTATGTTCAAGGAACAAGGATGTAAGCACAACTGGCTCAAAGAATCAGGGATAGTAATCAGAAATAAATATAAAAAATGGATGAGGGAGCCAGATCATTTAGGGTGGATTAGGGTAGGGACATTAAAAAGAGGAAGTTGGCGATCCATGTTACATGTTAAAGTCTCATACTGCGCACTATATTGAGAATAGAGACGGGATTAATCAGGAATAACTGGCTGGAATGCTGAATGAAGTATGCTGAGACCAGAGTCAGACTCAACAAGAAATAGAGCCACCACCTACTCACTGTGAGGATGGAAGGAATGAAAACATAGCTGGGGTCTCTTGAGCTGAGAATTTTTCATGCCTGTAATGGATATGGGATACCTGGAATATTATATTAAAAGGAGTAGGTTTCATATATTTTACAGAGAATTATAAAAAAGAGTTTGAGCTGGGCAGAGACATGTTAATATGTGTCTAAAAGCTGTTCTTTCATTGAGGCAGCAGTAAGAAAATCTGTCTTACTGAACTAAAATTCAAATGTGTGCATTTCTTATACCTCTTGATACCTCTTGCGATGTATTAGGTAGAACCTGAAATGTCTAACATGTGCAGGGCTTGTGATAATGGCTTCTTGCTGTTGCAATTTAATTTTTAATTGCAAACACCTGACAGTTCAGATGGTTCCCTTTCCTCAATCAATCTGACACTATTTAAATATAGGAGTGTGATGCTTGTGGTTAAGAAAGAAGCTTTTCACCTGGTTTCACGCTGATTCTCATAACATACCTGGCTCTTATGGGGAGCCACTAAGGGCTTGCTCTCTCCCCTGCAGCTTTGCAAATCTAAGAACTGACCTTAACAAATATTCATGATGATCAGTTCTGGGGAAGTGAGATCTGGCTAGTATATCCAAGTTCTAATTAATTGACTTTACATATGAGTCTAATGACAGTTTTCTACAGAAAAAAAAATGTGCTCTGACAACCATTTGAAAGCCCACCTTATAGGTCATAAATAATCATGGTAATAAAAGTTTAAACTTTTATAATATTTCTACATGAGAGGCACTGTTGTAAGTACATTTTAATTCATTTACTCAATGAGTAATTATTGAGCACCTACTTTAGGCCAGACATTTGTCATAGGCACTTGGAAAATATCAGTTTAAAAATTTCCTGCTTGGTATATTTTGATGGTAAAGACAACAGAATTTCCTGATGGGTTGGATGTGAAGAGTAACACAAAGAAAAGTAAGAGATGAAGCCAGTCTTAGGTCAGTGAGGAATTCTCTGTGAAGAGGGTGATCCTGTTCTAGGCAAAGCCATGGGCTCCATTGGTTGTCATTATACTTTCAAAGTCCTTTAAAAACCCCTGTGTTAGTGATACAGGGAGGGAAGAAAGGTAAAAATTGAGGTGCCTGTGCATAGGCCAAGTTGTAGGAGGCCTGATCATAACCTGGATGGAGTAGAAATTCAAAGAAGAAGATGCCCAGGGAACTATAAGTCCCCCCATTTGATCAATCCTTACAAATACTGTGACAAACTTTGAGCACCCTACCATATAGAGATAAGAGCTTCAGAAAGTTCATATGGCTAAAAAAGAGGCACTTAAGAAAGCGAGAAGACTTAGAAGTATTCAAGTATTCAGAATGACTGGATGAATTACTTTTATTAAATAATCATAAACATATAATTATTATAAATTAGGGACTAGTATTATTAACCCTCATCCATGTAGAATATAAATACTCAAATTATTCTCATTTCATAAATGAGAGAACTGAAACCTCATCAGAGCAAGTAAATTGGTCATATCCACCAATCAAGAAAGAGAGAGAGGTTTTAAACCTAAAACCTATGTCTTTTTGAGCCCATGAAACGTAGCCTACTTGGGCTGGAAGTTAACAAAGAACATGCCTATGTATGATATCTTTTTCACGTGTCTGTATGCTTAGGTTAATCACTGAACAAGTGCATGTTTAGCCATTGTGGCTTTTTGATGGTTCTCAACAGATTTTTTTCATTGCTCATAAAACTCTGAATAAGCCCTTCTGGAATATTGTTATGGCTTGTGTTTAGATGTCCCTTCCAAAGCCTCATGGGGTAATAGGTGGGGTTTTTTCAGAGGTAGCTGGATCTAGAGTGTGTGTAGCTGGGATTGATTTATGGTGCACTAGGATTAAAGGTGTGAGTGCTACCCACCCTAAGTAGTCTGGATAAAATCAAAGGGACAGAAAGATGCTGCTAAGGTCGCTTGTTGCTTTTGCTACCTTGTGGGTGCCATGAAATGTGTTCTCCTCTGTGATGCCCCTTTTCCAAGCCACCCTGCCTTGGAGCCAGCCAATTATGGGCTAAAACCTCTACAAACTGTGAGATAAATAAATCTTTCCTCCCTTAACATTAGGTGTTGAGTATTTTGTCTCAGCAACAAGAAAAGTAGTTAAGACAAATATTAAAAATAAATAATATGATATAAGCTTCTAATGACAGAATTTTCTATTTTTTTTTATTGCCTATTGCTCCTGGCACATAGGAGGTGCTCAACTAATGTTGTTGAATGAACAATCGGCAGCTTCATCCAAACATCCAGCTAGCTAGGAATGACCACAAAATCCAATCTTTGGCTAGTTGGTTACTCAAATAGTACTCAAGGGGGACTTCTCATTTGGAAGTGTTTGAGGAGATGCCTACATAAGACCAAGGGTCAGAAGACCTACTATCTAGAGAACCAAAGTTTTCTGTGAAATTGGTAGTTTCAGCTTCTTTTTATTTATTTTTATTTTTTTAGTTTCACCTTCTAAATGAGTGTCAGATCCCATTCAAGTGCCTGTCTAAGATCTCTGCCACTTTATGTATTTCAAAGGGGAGTCTCACCTCCATTTCCACTTCTGCCCAGATCTATGCTAATCCCTGCTGAACTCCATTTAGCAGGAATATTAACAATATTTACCAATACTCAGTGATCCATACACACTTGGCTTCTGGGTTGACTTCTTGTTTCAATTTCCTTTGAATGTTAGGACCCTGAGTCACTACCTTCCCACGATTAGCTGTAGTCTCCATCTTCCCTCTATCCCTCTTGAAATTTCCTCCATTTACTCTGGCTACTAGTACGGCCAGGACCTTTTAATGTATCCTCTCTCCATTTCAAGTGACATTACCCACCTTGGCCCTAACCATGGTTTTGCCTTTGTGTACTAATAAGTGCACAGGATACATTTTCACAAACTGACTACACCCACATTACCAGCACCCAGACTAAGAGAAAGAACATAAGCAGCATTTCAAAAGCTACCATTTTGGTCTTTTCCATCATTCCCCACAAGACTCAAAAACATTTTCATTACTTCTCTTTCCTGTGTTCCCTCTAATCTCTCATTAACATGGTTAACCAAGAGAATTTGGGAAGATTTTAAACTTCTCTGAGGCTTCCACTGATTAAAAGGGGGCTTTCTCATCTCTTGTATCATGTGCAATAGATTCAAAAGCAGATATAAATGACCACTATTTCTTATTTTTATTATTGTTTTTTACTGGCCATTGTTGTTACTTATGAAAAACTCATATTCTGTCTGTAAGTATGTCAAATAGACAAACCAGGAAAGATGGGCAATCACCATTCCAAAGAAGTGATTGAAATTCTATTTAATTCTGTTAAAATTTCCATCCCACGACTTGGGCATATTCAGCCCAGGTTTTTGTTATTTCAGAAATGTTTCTGTAGGCTTTGCCTATGCCATCAATTCAGTTTAGAAGTGAGCATACACCTTGCTCACAACCACTCAACAGCAATAAGGTCAGTTGCTCTCTAAGTCAGATTTCATATTGACTTTTCAACAAATATCTATCAACATTTTTATCTGTACCCATATCTCCCCCAAAACTCTGTTTGCATATTGAAAGATACAACATATACACTGTATATTTTATGTAAGATTACCTTTGAGAGTATTTATTTGGCTACCAGTGCTTAGAGCTTCTGACAAGCTTTATGCCAGGAAGAGTTAATTAAATACAATGCATCCTGGGGCTCAAGAGCTGAAAGCCTAATGAGATCCAATGTTTCATAAGAGACTACTTAAATTGAAACAGTGGCAGAATTATCCAGAAGCTGCTGATGAACCTTCAAGCTTGATATGTTTCTCATTTCATTTTTTGGTCTGATATAACACACAACCCATTGCAGTGTACATTTTCACATTTATGGATGCTAGAATCTCCTCAATTCACTTCAGGAAGGCAATTTGGGATGAGATTTATTTTGATGGCATTTTAGATGTTGTTGTGTCTAATAATGATAATGACAGTACTGTATATGGAAGCTGGCACAATAGAAGTGCATAATCTGCTGGGGAGAGAGAGGCTCCAAATTTCATAAAAAAATGCTCATTATCCTTCACCAGCAGTAGATAAAGTTGAAATTTATTCCTATTGGTGGCTTGCAGCCCAAAACACCCGACCATTTCCAAGACACACAGATTACAGTACTTTGGAAATGACCCAATTCAGAAGAGCATGGGAATGTTTTTTGCTTTCTGATTAGAAAGCCAGAGTTCTATATCTGCTTCAAGTTTTCCAATTGTATCAGTATCTCTGGGATCAACTGGAATTTCAGTAGGCGGCATTGGAAAAAAAAAAGGCCAGGGAGGGTTTACAGGTGCTTTAAGGGAGACAGTGACAGTGATGACATATTTGGCAAGAAATTCTAAATATGCAGTTTATATAGCTATGCATCATTTGCTTACACACACACACACCCCTCGGCTCCCTTGCCAGAAAATGAGATATATTCATCCTTCCCTCCTTCCTTGGGTTGGGGACAGGATAAAAAATGAGGGCAGACAGAGCCAGAGGCAAGCACCTCATGATGACTCAAATGCCTGTGAGACTAAACAGGAGCCACCCCACCCCCCTTTGGCTGCTCCCACTTTGGTTTCAGCTAAAAAAACAGTTTTCAGTCTCCCAGTCTACTAGTCCAATTTATTTAATGAGGAAGTGCACTTAATTAAAGTAATGTGCCCTTCTCTTCTAACACTGTTCAATTCTACTGTAATTTCCTTTTATGGTCTCAGTCTGTGGCAGTCAGCTAAGTGTGTAGGAGATTAGAGTTAACATATTTAGATTTATGCAAATAAATATACACTATAGAGATAAGAAACATAGAATGTCATCATCAGATAGCAAGTGTGGTTCTTCTCTGGTTACAAAAATGGCAGAATATACCTTTTCACTTTTCAAAGAATTGATACTCTTCATTCTTGACTTTTTAAAAATCCATTTTACTAGTATATGTTTTTGATACAATTGAAAATACAACACAAATCATTAGCCATAAAATTGGTTTAATAAAAAGAATATAGGGCTGGGGATTTAGCTCAGAGGTTCTGCCGCCTGCCTCGCAAGCTCAAGGTCCTGAGTTCAATCCCTGGTACAAAAAAAAAAAAAAACAATATAGCTTCAAAATCAGATCATTTTGTGAATCTATAAATAACCTCAATGATATATAAATTACTTAATGGAGTGGGGAAATAGCTTTCTCATTGACTAAAAATGCTTTCACCAGTTACCTTCAGCCTATTCACAGGCCCGTCCCTGAATTAAAAGCCAACCTGCACATCACATGTGCCAGGGACAGAGACAGTCCAACACTTTTCAATTTTTAATGTACATATGAATCACCTAGAGATTCTATTAAAATGTAGGTTCTGGTTCAGCAGGTCTGGAGTGGGGCCTGAGATTCTACATTTCCAACAAGCACAAGGTAATGTTTTACTAGTCTATGGGTCCCATTTAAAGAACTTTGAACCCTATAAGGAGGCTCCACTCAGAACCAAGCTTCTTACTGGAAATTTGTGCTACTTTTTGACTCCCAATTTTTTGGTTGTTGCTGTGATTCATTCTCATTATTGCGTGTAACACAGTTAATATATTTGAAATGTCAACTGATGGAATTTTTGTCCATAAATTCATCTTATCTTTCCTCCACTGTCCCCCCCCCAAATAATTGAGGTTATGCCCCCTGGCACATAGATGGAGAGGATATAAAGTATTCCTTTCTATATTTGAGGGTTTCAGAGAACTAAGACCCATTCTCTACTATCCTATCACACCATTACTCTGCATTTTCTCTCTCATTGTGGTCAACAGTTGGCTCCTGATTGTTTCTGTTACTTTTATAAAGAAATGAGGGCTAGCAAATATTTTCTATACCCACTATCTCCACAATAAATAAAGAGTGTATGTATCCTATTTCAAGATAAATGGGAGAGAGAAAATTTCCCTGTGAAAATTAAGGTAGTACATTATTTCTTTTGCAAAGGAACTATGCCTATGTCAAAAGTATAGAACTGAAGAAACAGAAAATAGTAAAAACTATCAATAATATATAATAGGGAGTCTCACCCTTGATACTATTGACAATTGTGGCTGTCTAATTTTTTGTTGTGGGGGACTATCCTATGCACTATGGGATGTTTGGCAGCATCACTGGCTGCTACCCATTAGATACCAGCAGCATTCACCACACCCTCCCCAGCCACAAGTTATAACAACCAAAACTTTCTCTAGATGTTGCCAGATGCTCCCGAGGGACAAGGTTCTAGATATTTACAAATGTTCACACGTTTCATCCTCAGCACAACCTACTGTACTATTGTTTCTCCTATTGAATATGTGAGGAAGCTGAAATACAAAGAGGTTATGTAGGTAGAAGAGCTGGGATTCATGTCCAGTCATTTTACTTTCAGAACCTGTGCTCTTAACTACATTCTGTGTGGAAAAAAAAAAGAGTGCAATTGTAATAGGACTTATTTTTAACATAAATGAAATCAGTAATGCTGCTATGAAACACAACTAAATATTACTTTAATCATCTGATACCAAATCATTTACATTTAGGAATTTTAGAAAAGAATTTCTATGAAATACCAGGGCTGCCTTCCTGGAAATTTTCTAACTTCACCACAGGTATCAGTATTGGCCCAACCAGAAGTGCTGCCCAGATTGTGCACTTACTTTGTCTAGACTAGAAAAAAATGGTGTGTGATCTGTTCACTAGTTTCCATTTCTCCCTTCTGGGTGCTCCTTGATCTGCAATCCTACCCTTTGCATGAAGTTGACCAAGTGCTCCAAGGCCCCAGCTGCAGGAAGATAGTATGGCGAACATACTTCTCCCAAGAGCCAGTGTGGTATTTCACACAATTGCACAGGATTGACTTGCTGATTTGGGGCAGCTCTCACTCGTATTAGACACAGGACAAGCAGTTGAAAGCTACCAGTTATCTACCACTGACCCTTGGGCAGTGCTACTTCCTATCTACAGTGCCTGAGGGTGACAGAGTTGGCCACAGGCATTCATTACTCTGTATGTTCAGGGTGACCCCATAGTAACTCTCTGCTGCAGCCTCCAAAAGCCCATGTTTTGGTGATACTCAAAAGGAGGCCTTGCCTGTGTCCTCAAGCAGTTTTTAGATTATTACTCTATAGGACCAACACTACATCCATGTCATCTCTTGCCTCTGACCAATGTGGTAAGATTATGCTCTTGCAGGTGAGTCTCAAACCATGTGAGAAGAAGTTGGACACTCTTTGTGCAAATGGAATAGCTCTTCCTGCTCAGCACTTGGTCCCTTACCCTAGCCTCCATTATTCTTCCTGTTGCTGGTGAGGTGTACACAGCAGGAGCTTAGTCAACATTAAGGAAGATTATATACTAGGAGTGATGATGGCCTAAAGAGTTCAAGAGAAGACATTGTAGGGTGATGTTCTACCTTTGAACTGTAAAATTCTGGGTGGTAACTCAGGAGACTGAGGCAAGAGAATCACAAGGAGTTCAAGGCCAGGCTGGGCTACATAGTGAGTTCAAGGCCAGCCTGAACTACATAGCAAGACTGTCTCAAACAACAGAATTTCTCGGTGTTAAAGGTGACTAGAAAAGTACTTATTCTCATGTTCCTGCATACTCTGAGTAACACTTTGCATTATGTGATCATCAAGCATGCACAGTTGCAACACATGAAAGAGTCACATGCAGCAGGATGAATGATGTGGTGTTAGTATGTAATGATGTCACCAGTATTATATAAATTATATTAGGGAACTGTGAAGATAAGAAGATCTGTCGCTTTATAGTTTCCTACTTTGATAAGAGTCTGGTATTTTAAAATCATAAATGGATGTTAAATATTTCTTCTTCAACTAATGATATCCACTGGTTCATGTTACACAGAGAAAAATACCCATCTCAACTTGGCAGTAAAAACTGGATCAAAGACTTGATAGTAAGTCTCTTCTAATGAATGAATGTTTCTCAGCAATGGCATTATCAAACAGAGAAATTTGTTTTGTTCATTAATCTGCCCAAAAATGGATCTCTAAGAATTTCATTTATCAGGGAGTAATCTCATCTACATTCTTCCATTAAAAGAAGTTAAGACTGTAGCTGGATTAACATTCCCCGCAGTGTGAAACTGAATCCTAAATTCCAAATATGTTTTCTTGGTCTGAACGCTAAGAAAATAAGCTAGCATTTCTCAATTCATCTTCCTCAAGTACTATTGAGAGTGTGAATTGGGAGCTCCAAATAGAAGTTATTGAACTGCAGTGCATTATTAAAAGTGAAATAATGACATTTATTTACAAAAAGACTATATAACAATCATATCCATGTTCAAAAGGACCTATCAATTTGTGAAGAGCTTCTTTCCATTATGAAACTTAAATTAAATATCACAAAAGATTCAAGGTTGAATTCTATCCATACTTCACAATGTGAAATATAAGGCATACAACATGTCATGCTTTTGCAGAAGTTAAGGTATCAGTTTTTCACTTCCAAATCAAAAGAAACAAAAGAAAGTTAATATTCCATCTTGCATTTCCTCATCCAGAGGGTAAAATATAATTCTCATTAGTATATCTGTGTTTAGCATGTTGTTTATCTCATATTTCTGTAAAATCAAAGAAAATTTCATTTATTTTCTGGCAATTGATTATCCACCCACTTGCCTTGCTTAACTGATACATCAGCTTGGTCTATAGATGCACCTGAATTTATGACTCATACCATAGCTATTAAAATTAAATAAATGGTGGTAGAACTGAATGCATTGCAAATACACTATGGCTTATTCACTGAACAGTCTTTTCATATCTATGATACCTCAATCTAGTACAGTTAGAAACAATGGAACTGATTTTTGGACACTTAAAAGTTTTAATGACCAAATTGGTAGTATAGAATTCAATTTGTAAGTCTGGCATTTTAGAGGAGAAATGATGTAGAATTTGGATAAGTGAATCTGGAGTTCAAAGGGATAGAGCAAAGGTACAGATATAATCTAGGAATCATCAGCATATACATGGTTTTAAAGCCATGATACAGGATAAGATCACCAAGAGAGGTCATCTTGATATAGAGAAGTGGACCGAAGAATGTGCTGAGGCACTTTCCAATATTCAAAAAATCAAAAAATGCTAGGAAAACTAGATATGCATAAGTACAGAATAAATTTGGACCCTTAGCTTACACTATATACAGTAATTAACTCAAAATGGATAAACAATAAGCCTAAAAGATAAATCAATAAAATTCTTAAACAAAAAATAGGGTGAAATCTTCATAGCATTGGATTTGGCAATGACTTCTTAAATATAACACCAAAAGCAAAAAGAAAAAAGAGATGGATTTCATAAAAGCCTTAAAAGAACTTTTGTGCATCAAAGAACAGTATCAAGACAATGAAAAGACAACCCACATGTCTTAGTTACCTTTCTCATTGCTGAGACAAAACACTCGACGCCCAAAGTGAAAGGGGAAAAGGTTTATTTAGCTCACAGTCTATAGAGGTTTCAGTCCATAATCGGCTGGCTCCAAGGCAGGGTGGCACGGCAGAGAGACATCATGGAGGAGAAAGTTCAGGGCAGGCAGAAGGCAGCAAAACAACAAGGGGTAACCACAGCCCTTTCTATCCCTTATGCCTTATTCAGGCTACGTAAGGTGGGTAGCACTCACACCCTTAATCCTAGTGCCCTTGAGCCTAGCACTGCACCATGAATCAGTTCCAGCATCACACACCCTAGATCCAGCCACCTTTGAAAAAGCCACATCAATGACTGCATAAGGCTTTGGGGGGACATCTAGACACAAGCTGTAACACCACAGAATTGAAGAAAACACTTCCAAATTACATATCTGATAAGGGAACTCAGCAAACAACAGGCAAACAACCCAATTCAAAAGTAAAGAGCACAGCTCCCAGAGCAGAGGAAGCTTCTGGGTCGGTGTGCTACAGCTCCCAACGTAGAGGAGATGAGCCCCAGCATCACCATCACCCCCGTAGAAATGAGAAGACGTGTAAACAAGCCTCAGAACCAGACTTGCAGATGACCTACAGGAACCTCAAAGGGAAAAGAGATAGAACATTCTAATGCTCAACCACCTGGACTGCCTGAACTAGCAACGAAAGAGGATCTGGAAAAAATGAAATCAGAAATAATTTCTCACAAAATAGCAGAGATTGTGGCCATAGTGCAAGACAAGATTAATAAAGCTAGAGAGGACACAGATTAAAAAAAAATAGAGGAGCTGAAGAACATGATGGAATCCCAACACAGGAAAAAAATGGAATCCATAAAACATATGCAAACAGATTTCCAGGAGATGAAAAACTCCACTGAAAGTCTATGCAGCAGAATGAGCCAATGTGAAGACAGAATCTCAGATACAGAAGATAAGATTGCAATTAGTGACCAGGAAAAGAAAAATTTCTTTGAAATTATAAGGGACCATGAGAAATCAATCCAGCAGCTGCTAGACAATGCAAAGAAGAATAACATAAGACTGATTGGAGTCAATGAAGAAACAGAAGACAGTGCAGATGACATAAAAAAAACTGTTCACAGAAGTGATGGCAGAAAACTTCCCAAGCAGGGGAAAAGAACTTGAAATACAGATAAGTGAAGCATACAGGACTCCAACTAGCCTTGATCAAAAAAAAATCTACACGTAGGCATATAATTGTTAAGATTCCAGAAACCCAACAGAAGAACAAAATTCTACAAGCAGTTAGAGAAAAGAAACAAATCACTTACACAGGAAAGCCCATCAGAATCACAGCAGACTTCTCAACACAAATCCTCAAGGCAAGAAGAGGTTGGAGTGATGTATTTCAAGCCCTAAAGGAAAACAACCTCCAACCCAGATTGATGTACCCTGCAAAACTATCTTTCAAAATTGATGGCGAAATAAGACACTTTCATGACAAAGAGCACCTTAGGAAATTCATGAATACTAAAGCAGCACTCCAATAAATTTTAGACAAAATCCTAGGAAAAGACAATGAGGATCACAACCCCAGGAAGCCCAGTAGAATGAATCCACCAGGCACGACAAGAAACTAAAAGCAAAGGAGGAGAATCAAACAAAAAGAAAAGGTCATGACAATGAAAACTCAGTACATATCAGTTATAACCATTAATGTTAATGGTCTCAACTCACCAATCAAAAGAAATAGACTGGCAGAATGGGTCAAGAAGCAAGATTCAATAATATGCTGCATACAAGAAACACACTTAATTCAAAAGGAAACTCATACACTGAAAGATAAAGGGTGGAAAACAATACTCTATGCGATGTGAACCCCCCAAAAAGCAGGAGTAGCTATCCTCTTTGCAGACCAAGTGGATTTCAAACCCACACTGATTAACAGAGACAAAGGAGGACACAACATCCTTGTAAAGGGAACAATCCAAGAGGAAGAGATGACAATCATAAATATCTATACACCAAATGCTAGTGCACCCAACTATATAAAACAAATATGAATGGACATGAAAAATCATATAAGCACTAATACAATAGTAGAAGGGGACCTCAATACCCCATTATCACAAATAAATAGATCAACTAGACAAAAAACAGGCAAAAAATACTAGAACTCAAACAAACTCTTGAACAAATGAACTTAACAGATCTTTAGAGAGTGTTTCACCCCACAAATTCAGAATACACATTCTTTTCAGCTGCACAGGGTTCATTCTCTAAAATAGACCACATACTCACTCACAGTACATATTTAGGTAAGTGCAAAGGAATTGAAGTTATCCCCTGTATATTACCAGACCATAGTGCGATGAAATTGGAGAGCCATATCAAAAGAAACTGTAAAAACTTCATAAACACATGGAAATTGAACAACACATTTCTGAATAACCAATAGGACACAGAGGAAATTAAAGAAGAAAGCAGACAGCTCCTTCAATTAAAGGACAATGACAATACAACATATCAGAATCTATGGGTCACAAGGAAAGCTGTCTTACAAGGGAAATTCATAGCAGTGAATACTCATATTAGGAAAACAGAGCCAGGCCAATTAAACAAGATGATACTAAACCTCAAGTTTCTAGAAAAAGAAGAGCAGAACAACCCCAAAGCCCATAAAAACAGGAAATTATAAAGATCAGAGCAGAAGTCAATGCAATGGAGACTAAGAGAATGATAAAAAAAATCAATGAAGCCAAGAGCTGGTTCTTTGAAAGAATCAATAAAATTGACAAACCCTTAGCCAACCTTATCAGAAAAAGGAAAGAAAAGGCCCAAATCCATGGACTTAAGAATAAAAAGGGTGAAATTACAACAGACCCAGCAGAAATCCAGAGGATCATCAATACCTACTTCAAGAAACTATACGCCAATTAGATGGAACACACAGAAGAAGAGGACAGATTCATAGACATGTATGAATTACCAAAGTTGAACGAAGAAGACATAAAAATTCTGAACAACAAAATATCAATCAATGGATTTGAAAATGTAATTAAAAACTTACCAACTAAGAAAAGCCCAGGTACTGACAGCATCATTGCTGAATTCTAAAAGATATTTAGAGAGGAACTACTGCCACTACTGTTTAAACTCTTCAATGAAATTGAAAAGGAAGCAATACTCCTGAATTCATTCCCAGAAACGAGCAACACCTTGATCCCCAAACCAGAGAAAGACCCAACCGAAAAGGAGAACTATAGGCCAATCTCACTAATGAACATAGATGCAAAAATCCTTAATAAGATACTGGCAAACAGAATGCAGAAGATCATCAAGAAGATCATACACCCTGATCAAGTGGGATTCTTCCCGGGATGCATGGATTGTTCAATATATGCAAATCAATCAATGTAATACACTATATCAATAGAGTCAAGGACAAAAACCATATGATCATCTCAATAGATGCAGCAAAATCATTTGACAAAATCCAACACACATTTATTATAAAAACCCTACAAAAAATTGGAAGAGATGGTCTATACCTCAATCTGATAAAAGCCATCTATGAAAAACCAACAGCCAATATCATACTAAATGGTCAAAAACTGAAATCCTTCACAATAAAATCAGGAACAAAACAAGGATGTCCACTATCATCACTCCTGCTCAATATAGTTTTGGAAACATTAGCCACAGCAATTAGACAAGAGACAGAAATAAAAGGAATAAAGATAGAAAACGAAGATGCCAAATTGTTATTATTTGCAGATGACATGATACTCTATATCAAAGACCCCAAGAACTCCACCAAAAGTCTTCTACATTTAATAATCAAATTCAGTCAAGTAGCTGGATACAAGGTCAACACACAAAAATCAATAGCTTTCCTCTACACAAACAATAGGCTCACTGAGAGAGAAATAGGGCAAACAATTCCTTTCACAATAGCATCCAGAAAACTGAAATACCTAGGAATCAACCTAATGAAAGAAATCAAAGACCTCTTCTCTGAAAACTATAAGCACTTTCAAAAAAGGGCTTGAAGAGGATATCAGCAAATGGAAAGACATCCCTTGCTCCTGGGTAGGAATGATCAACATAGTGAAAATGGCCATACTTCCAAAACTGCTATATAGATTCAATGCAATCCCAATTGAAATCCTGCCAGCATGCTTCATGGACATTGAGAAAACAATCCAAAAATTCATTTGGTAGAAGAAGAGACCAAGAATAGCAAAAGCAATTCTAAGCAACAGAGACATGGCAGGTGGTATCACAACCCCCAACATGAAACTATACTACAAATCTATTGTGATAAAAACAGCATGGTACTGGCAAAGAAACAGACCTGAGGACCAGTGGAATATATTAGAAGATGCAGAAACAACGCCAGACACACTCAGACACCTCATCTTTGACAAAGGAGCCAAACACTCTCACTGGAGGAAAGATAGCCACTTTCTTTAATGGTGCTATAGAAATTGGGTTTCAAATTTCCAATTCTAAAACTAGACCTATATCTCTCACCATGCACTCAACTAAAATCGAAATGGATTAAAGATCTAAATATTAAAACAGAAATGCTGAACTGGATGGAACAGTGGTTAGGTAGAAATCTTGAAGACATTGGCGTAGGAAGACTTTATGAACAAAACCTCAGTTTCCCGTGAACTAGCACAAATAATCAACAAATGGGATCTCTTCTTACTAAAAAGCTTCTGCACAGCAAGAGAAACCACCAGCAGTGTGAAGAGACAACCCACAATGTGGAAAAAAATTTTCACCAGCAATTCCTCAGACAAAGGTCTACTATCTCAAATCTATAAAGAACTTAAAAAAATCAGACCTCCCAAATTTAAAGACCCAATCTGAAAATGGGCAACTGAAATGAACAGACATTTCTCAGACAAAGAAGTAGAAATAGCAAATAAACATATGAAAAAGTGTTCAACATCACTGTTCATTCAAGAGATGCAAATGCAAACAACACTGAGATTCCACCTCACTCCAGAAAGAATGGCTGCTATCAAGAAATCAACCAAAAATCAATGCTGGTGGGACTGTGGGGAAAGAGGAACCCTGCTCCACTGCTAGTGGGAGTGTAGACTGGTGCGACCACTGTGGAAATCAGTATGGAGATACCTCAAAGAACTAGGACTGGAAGTCCCATTTGATCCAGCTGTTCCCCTGCTGGGTATCTTCCCCAAAGAATTAAAAGAATCATACCACAGTGATATATGTGCGCCCATGTTCATAGTAGCACAATTTTTAATAGCTATATCTTGGAAACAGCCCAAATGCCCATCAACTAGAGACTGGATAAAGAAAATGAGGTATTTTTAATAAAATGGAGTACTACTCAGCCATAAAAAATAAGAAATTAGAGACATTTACAGCTAAGTGGATGCACATTGAGGCAATACTCTTAAGTGAAATAAATAGGACACACATGTGCTAATGCCGAACAGTTTCTCTGGTGTGAGAAACTGAAAGTGTAAATAAGTACTAAAAGGTTTAATAGATGAGGTGACATAGGAAGAAAAGGGGCTTAGGGGAAGGGGAAGTGGGAGGGGTAGGGGAATGGAAAGAAGGGAATGGAATTAATATGAGAAAATGAAAAAAGGAAATAAAGTCTTTGTAAATAGGGAGGGATGGAGGAGTTGAAGGGAGGGCAGGGGAAGGGGGAAATAATAAGAACCAAGAGAGACTATGTAAAGGTGCATATTTCCAATGATGAATGCCATTATATTGTATGCCTGAAATGTACCAATAAAAGGATATACCAAAAAAAAAAAAGTAGGGAAAGGAGGGCTGGGGATTTAGCACAGTGGCTCCACCACCTTTCTCACAAGCACAAGGTTCCAAATTCAATCCCCAGTATCAAAAAACAAAAAGTAGGGAAAGGATTTAAATAGACATTTCCCCAAATGAGATGTTACTTTACAGTTATTAGGTTTGCTATATCAAAAAAAAAAGAAAAAGAAAAAGTGCTAGTGAGGATGTGGAAAAGTTGGACCTTCATGCTTTCCTAGTGAGAAATTAAAATGATATAGACACCATGGAAGACAGCTTGATGATTCCTAAAAATGTTAAACTTAGAGTTAGTATATTGTGCAATACTTTGATGCCTAGGCATATATCCAAACAAACTGAAAGCAGGGATTTAATGAGATACTTGTACAGCAATATTCATAGTTCCACTTTTCACAATGGCCAAAACGTGAAAAAAAAATCCACAAAATGTCTCATACACAGCACATTGAGGCGATACTCTTAAGTGAAATCAACAGGACACACATGTGTAAATACCAAATAGTTTCTCTGGGGTGAGAAACTGAAAGTGTAAATAAGGACGAAATGTATAGTAGGTAATGTGAAATAGGAAGAAAAGGGGCAAAGGGGAAGGAAGTGGGAGGGCTAGGGGAAAGGATAGAAGGGAATGGGATTAATATGTGAAAATGGAAAAATAGGAACAAAATCTTTGTAAATAGGGAGGACTGGAGGGGTTGAAGGGAGGGTTGGGCAAGGGTGAAAAATAAGAACCAAGAGAGACTATGTAAAGGTGCAAATTTCCAATGATGAATGTCATTATATTGTATACCTAAAATGTACCAATGATTAAAATCGATAATGCAAAATAGGAAGAAACGGTCCAAAGGGGTAGGGGTAGTGGGAGGGGCAGGGGAAAGGAAAGAAGAGAAAGCAAAAATGATGAGAAATGGAAATAAAGTCTTTGTAAATAGGGAAGGGTGGAGGGGGTGAAGGGAGGGCTAGGAATGGGGAAAAAATAAGAACCAAGATGCATTATGTAAAGGTACAATTCCCAATGAGAAATGTAGTTGTGTTGTATACCTACAATGTACCAATAAAAGAATTTAATACAAAAAAGTCACATACACAAAAACACACCTTAAGAGATACACACACACATACATACATATATGTGTGTGTGTGTGTGTGTGTGTGTGTAAACCAGAAATATGTAAAACCAGAAATATTATTCAACCATAAAAATGAATGAAATTCTGACAATGCTACACATGGATAAACCTTTGAGACATTATGCTAAGTGAAATAATCCACACATGCAAGGCCACTTTTTGGGTGATTTCACTTGTACAATGCACCAAGAATAGGCAAATTCTTAAAGATAGAGAGTAGAGTGGTAGGGCCGGGGATTTAGCTCAGTGGCACTGTGCCTGCCTTGCAAGCGCAAGTTTCTGAGTTTGATTCCTGGTACCAAAAAAAAAAAAAGAGAGAGAGAGAGAGTAGAGTGGTAGTTGCCAGGTACAGTGGGGAGGAAGGAACAGAGCAGTAGTGTTTAAGGAATATAAAGTTTCAGTCTAAAGTGACAAAACTATTCTAGAAGTTGATAGTTGTGATTGCTGCACAAAATTATAAATATACTTAGTGCCACTGAATTGTATACTTAAAATTGTTAAAATAGAAAATCTCATGTGTATATATATATATATATATATATATGTATATATATATATTTTTTTTTACCATGATTTTTTAAAGGCAGGAAGTGGAGGAAAATCAGCAAAAGAGGCTAAGAGGGAAGTAGCACAAAATCCAGAAGAGTGTATAATGCCCTTGAAACAATTAAGGAGCGAGTGACCACAGTTTCAAATGCTGCCAAAATGGTAAAACAAGAGCTGAGACTTGAACAATGTGTTCAGCAATGTGGAGGGGAGGGGTCCTTGATAAGAGGAGATTCAGTGGTGAGGTGAAGACCAAGGACTATCCAGACTGAAATGGGTGAAAGGGAGAATATGAGCTAAGGAGGTAGAAACAAAGAGTATAAACAAAACTTGCAAGAAGTTTTGCTATAAAGAGCAATAGAGAAGTGACGTAGAAGGATTATAGCTCTAAGGAGGGCATTTTGGTAACCTGCCTATTTGCCACTGTGAAGTAAATCTCATTTGAAAAAGGAGAAGTGATTTAATGTTAAATAGAGACTTGGGTAAACACATGCGACTTGAGATCATAATGTTAAGGGAAAGAAGTCAGACACACAAGCTCAAATATCACACAAATATAAGAAACACAAATAAAGAACAAAATAGAAGGGAAATAAATAGGAAATAGGGAGAAGTTCAAATACTTCCCCAAATTACAATTCCATTGTTTTAAAAATATTTCAATATATATGCTAACTGGTTTCACTTATACTATTAGTTTATCCTAGCTCGTTGAAAGCAAAGATTTCTGTTATTACCTGTTTCTTTCTTTTTAGTAAGAATCTTTTTGGTTTATGTCTTCTTGAACTCTGAGTAACTACTTTGAGGATAACAATACACAGTATAATAACTATTGATATCCCCTTATTATTTGATTATGAAATTTTGTTTTACTTTCTCATAAAATAAAAAAATTTAAAATAGAGAAAACAATTTTAAATTTGTTATGTAATTTCCATAACAAATGAAAGATTAAGCAAGGCTGAGGAGAAAAACCAATGAAAAAACTAGTAAAATTTGTGAACCAATACTTCCAGTTAGTCATAAGATTCACACCTTTCCCCAAAATGGGCCCATTTTCATATCCATTGTTAAACATACATGGCTAAAATTTGTAAATGACTAAGGAAAAATCACAAATATGAGAAGCTTTAATAAACAAGAAATAGAGAAGCAAAAGGTGAAAGAAAGAAAACTGAGGAAATATTTAATAATACTTTTGTGATTGTAGGGTTTTTTTCACAGAGAATTTGTGAAAATTCTTCACCATATACTCAGCAGAATAAAAAACTTTAGTAAAATGACATAAACAGCAGGATATCCTTGGGAGAAATAAAACACAGCATATTGCATACGACATACATATTTCAGCTTGAAATTTAGAACTTTGGAATGAATTTCTGGTTACAAAACCTCTTTGTTATTGCTTGAAAAACCAGACAGGTTCTATTTAATATTGTTCTGGAATTTCTCATAATGCAATAAGACTAAAATAAGAAATATGACAATTGGCAGACAGAAGAAAAATTCTATTATTTGCAGACATCAAGATTGCATAGCTAGTTGCTTTAACTTGGTCACACAAAGCCTTCTCAGTCCCTCTGATCCATCCTAGAACCATTAAATTTTTTGTGTTTATTCTTCACAATGCTAAATTCTCTGGTGATCTAGTGGTTAAAGTTCAGCACCTTCATTCTTCACTTCGCCCTCTGATCTGGGAAAGCAAAAAAAAAAAAAAAGCTCTAGTTTCTCTTGCTCTCAGTCTCTAGGCTTCATCAACAACATTCTCTTTTTTTCCAACTTGGCTTCATAATAGGCCATGTTTGGGCCCATTTTCTTTTCTTTTTTTTTTTTTTTGGCTTTTATTAGCATGTGTTTGCAGTACATAATGGTTACATTCACTGTAGGGGACTGGTATATGTACATAACCCATTTCAATTCCCTTCTTTTCCCCTCTCCCTCCAGCATCAGATTCATCTATTTATCTTATAAGATCGTATGAAGTTATTTATCACATATACAGATTGAAAATCAGACTAACAGGCCAAAGAACATATGAAACATGTAAGACAATTGTACTAAGTCAAGGTACCCTCTTTCAATTAAAGTTACTTTTTTCTACAGATATCTAAGCTCACTCACCTTAAAGGCCTGACTCCAATTCTCTCAACAATGAGTATGAGACCAGAAAGGCAGTCATCCTTCTCTCTTCTATGCTCCTCTCTCCCAGAGAAAACATAGGTGCTAGACCAAGGGTCTGTCCAGACAAAAAGAAAAAAGCAGAGCATCCTCAAAAAAATGGAAGTTTTATAAGAATTGGAATTGGATATATGTCATCACTTTAAAAACAGAGCATGGATAGATTGAATTAGAATCTCAGTCAGATAAAAACAATTAACTAGTAGAAAAAAACCCACAATTCAACAAAACTATTCTAACAGCTTCCAAAATAAAACCATGGATTTGTAAAGATTTTTCTGCTTTGGAGACTCTAACTATGAACATCACATCCCAAAGCAAAGCAGAGCACACTGGGGGCTGAGCTAAGGAGACCTAAGTCCCACATTGTAGAGTCTGTGACTTCTTACCTAAGCAGGATTCAAATTATATCCAGAAAGAACAGGCAGATGTTCTGCATACTAAGAGCTGAGAGGCAATAGGAGAGTTTAATCCCTAGACAAAAAGACTAAATACACAGTATCTAAGACCTGAAATTCTATTCAAGGTTTATTCCTTTGTTTAAGGCTTTGTTCACCTTTACAATGAGATCTTGTGAGTAGCAACTTAGTGAAAGTGACAGATTTTGCCTAACATTCATCTTTCCTTTTCTTGCTGGTTATAGAAACCTATTTGGGGTTGTGATAGCAATGTTCCAAGATTCTCTTTCATCTAACAGTGATCACATGACCCAGCTCTGGCTTAAGTAGAGATCACTGGGAGGTGCTGCCCAAGAATCTTGTTGAAAGGGCAGATCTAAAACAATGGCCCCTTTCCATTATTTCTTTGTGGAAGCAGAGCAAAAAGAAATCCCTAACAGATGCAGTATTACAAAGGCTTCAGAAATCATCCAGGGAGTTTTGAAATGAGCAAGAAGCCACAAAGAAGTTACAGGCTCTAAAACCTGTACAGAAAAAAGAAAGGTCCATGAAAGAGAAAATCATGGAAGTGGAAGGTATGGGGACATGAACACCAGCTTATCATAAACAACTTTTCTTAAGTTTACCTTGTGTACACTAAATAAGCAGAGAAACAATTCTATGACTTCTCTTAAGTGGGAGAAGAGAAAATATTTCCTTACAACACCCTTATGAAATAATACCTTGAATGTTCAACATGTTGTTTCTTAAGGATTATTTTTTGGGGGACAGATCTAGGTGAATCATATTTCTAGTCAAGAAGCTTCCATAAACAACATAAAAAGCCAAAGTTTCCTCTGAATAATGACTCCACAGGAACTAGTGGGGGGTATGAGTGCACTGATTAAAATGAATACTGAATTGCTGTTTTTATTCTCCTGAAATGCAATTGTTAGTTGTTGGTCATCAGCAGTGCATAAGTTGGTACAAACATTACCTCCAATGGCTTGATATTTTGTACCAAGAGCTTTTTTATTTAAGAGCTGAGATGTTAAATCACTCTAAAGAGGAAAATATCATCCAATTTTAACTTTTAATCTAAAATATTCATCTAAGTCCTCTTTTCTTTCATGAAGAGTTCATGCATAAAACCAAGGATAGGCCAAGGCTCAAAATGGTGGAGAGTTTCCTTTGGAAGGATCTAAACTATTTACTACCTCTCTTTTAGGAAAATGCTTCCATAGGTTATAGGCATATTTTGTAAAATCTCACCAACAGATAACTACGTGGGAATCAGGTAAGCCACAATGTTTTACTTAAATCCCACAGAGAGAAATTTGTCTCTAGCACAGGGGTAGAACAGCACTTCTCAAACTTTAATGTGCAATATGAATCATCTGAGAATCTTGTTAAAATACCAGCCATGATTTAGCAGATGATACTTGAAATCTTGCATTTTGAAGAAGCTCCTGGGTGAAGATAATGAAAGTGGTCAGTGAACCACAGTTTGAGTAGCCAGAGAGTGGACCACAGACCAACTGGGATGCTCATCAGGAACATTTAAGGCTCTTTTAAAAAAAAGTCTTGGGTAGCATCCCAGCACTGCAGAATCAGAATCTCCAGGAATGAGGAATGGGAGTTTGTATTATTAGCCATCTCCACAGGCTATTCCTATTCAGCCATGAGATGTACCTGTCTGCAATGAGTAGAGCAGCATGTCTCAGAGAGTAGCTGTTGCACCCACTGACTCAGAATCGTCTGAGGAGTCTGATGACCATGCAGCCACCACTCTTCAGATACCTCCCTTCTACTGTCTGCGCAGTAGGCAGAGGGGTGAGGGGAGTAGAAAAACTAAGGAGATGGTATAAAATGGGAGATTGACGTCACTTCAACTCCCACCTGGCAGGAGTAGAGAGGGCCAATTCTTCTGGAAGTGACAGCATGGAGTATGCCTCCCACTGCCTGACCACCTGCACCTACTTCTTTCTCTTCCTCTCCCTGGCAACTGTGGCAGCCAATTCTACCCCTCAGGGATTGCTGGGGGCCCTGGTTTAAGAGAAATAAAGAAAAGGAAATTGAGAAGGGAGGAGAAAAATTAAGTGAAACTATGGGAATTATAAACAGCCATAGGCTTCTGTTTATATTGCAATTCAATCCAATGGGAAGTAAATAAATGCCTATTTTAATATATGTATTTGCTGAAACAGGAATACATAATTCAGACCAAAGAGTGCATTCCAACTGGATAAAATTGCATCCATGTGCAGAAAGCATCGAGAAGGCCGTGCATCATATTAATCCCCAAGTGGCAGAGTTTAGGATAATGACTACCTCTCTTTAGTACAGTAATCTGTTTTGTTTGAAAGTTTCACACTAGGCATGGATTATTTTTATAATCAGAAATAAATAATAAAGCCATTTTCATTTGGAAAAAAAAACCAAGATGTCACAGTGCTAAAATACTATAGGAGGCAGATTAGGAAGGATAGACCCCCTTCCTTCCAGAAGCTCAGCAACTAAGTAGTCAGAATTACAGGTCTTTTCTGACTTGCAGAGATATGCAGATAGGTGACCCCACAACAGATGCCCAGGCTAGGCTCACCTGCAGGGAGTGACATTTGGCCCAAAAGTCCAAGGATGTGTTACAAATGTATGCTCTTGCCTGCACATCTGAAGAGGAGTATAGTAAAGCAGGGAAACATATCAAGGTTAATTAATATGAGTAAATTGATTTGGAGAGAAATGTATGGAGCAGAAGGATCTAGAAAAAGTAATTGTAATGCTACAGAAACACAGCACACTATAACAAGGACATGAGCTGGGAATTTAGCTCAGTGGTTCCACCACCTGCTTCACAAGCTCAAGGTCCTGAGTTCATCCCCGGTACCAAAAAAACAACAAAACAAGGACATGAGCTCACAGCTCAGCGGGAAATTGAACAAGTAAAGTTGAGACCTTGTCAAATGTGGAGCCATTCCTGGTTGCCCTGGTGTCACCAAATAGCTTGGGTTTTTACTTTGATAGAAATAGAAATTAAAACTAAAGCACAAATTTACAGGGAAAAAATGCTTTCATCAGAAAGTTAGAGGGAACATGAGAAAGGGCTCCAGCTTAGGTAGCTGTGTTATTGTGGGTTATGGGGTTCAGGGATGGGTTTCCAGGTTCTTGTGTGTGAGAAACAGAATTGGATGTAATATGTGATTGCAAGAAAACAGCCGCAAAGTTTGTTAAGTCAAAAGTACACTTGGAGTGAATGGGCTCATACTACTGAAAGAAAAATGGCAAGCACCCAGGGCATAGGATGTGGAGGTTTAAATGTCCCACCTCCTGCCCATTGGGGTCTTCCAGAGCATAAATGACAAGTGCTGAGTCATGTCCACTGTGCATGTCCTTTCCCATAATTCACTCAGTCATAACTGTATGTAAAATTGCAGTCCATATGCATGAACTTTAAATGCGCTCCAGGGGAAGAAAGGTTACTCTCAGTCACACAGAGAGCTCTAGGGAGATCTACTGCAACTATGTCTTGGTTTGGAATTTTCTTGAGTGGGCTTTTGGGGCTTTGTTTCCCTTATTCAACCTGGGGCAGGGTTGAGGGTTGGCCCTGGGGCATTTCCCAGATTCAATGATTGGAAGAGAGTGGTCCTGTAATCCCCAATTGTGCTATCTATATAATTCCCGCTGAGAGACCTGATGTTCAAAAACCTATAAGGCATGCTGACAGTGGAATGTCTGTCTTCTATATCTGCTTCCTGCTAAGTAGGGGCACTAACCCTACCTATGCAAATGCCATGGAACTCTTACCCTGCCTGATCTAGGGGGCTAAGGGAACTGTATTCCACCTCCAGGGTTCACTGATGAGTTCTAGATATGAGGGCAGGTTTTGGTTCTTGGCTTAAATCATCATCTGTAGTTTCATGGCTGTTAAATGAGAGGAAACAAATAACTAAGAGATTAAGCATGCACAGTCCAAATAGTTTGGACTATGAGAAGCATTAGCAAAAGCCCAACCAAGATACCCAATTCCAGATCTTTAACCATGATCCCCATAACTCAGATAATTCCTGGTGAATCTTAGAAACACAGTTGGCTAGCTTTTGTGCTTCAGCTGTCACTAGTCCAGACTGATTGACACAAACAATATTCAATGTTCATCATTTCCTTTGGTGGCAGTCCTTTAGCTACCAAAGAGGATCCCAGGCCAATGAAAAGAACAGGCTGAAAGAAGACATTCTGTAACTTGGGGCAAGAGTCTCAAAAGTGTTGTCAGTTGGCAAGCAAGAGACTAGCAGAAATAGCCAAACAAGGCATGCAAGGACAAACCCTTTTCCTGGGTTGACAATTAATTTTGCCTTTCCATTTAGAGTGAGCAAACCAGTTTACTTATCTGACTTAGCAGGTTGTTGGATGTTTTTTAAAATTTTATTTTCTGAAAAGAAACTTGAAACCATCTACTTTTTCACAGGTATATGAGGCTTGTGATCTAACTTCTTGTTTTCTGGTCCCTTGGGTGGTTTGGGTACAACCCTAGAGAGGTAAATCCAACCATCTATCCCCTATTCCTCCATGGCAGAATGTGTGGTTAAGAAGGTTGTGCACGGGCCTTTCCATTTGGGGAGCTGGTCCTGGGGCCTACCCTCCTTCCAGGTCTTGGTTAGAACCTTGTCTCTGGGGCAGACTTTGGGCAGAACAATTGTTGTTAGTCCCTGGGAGTGGAAGAATCTTGTTCTAATATTCCTGGAGGGACTGTTGGAAGATTCCTAGATGGGTAACATATTGGAAGAAGTGGGAAGTCTCCATGTCAGTAAGCAGGTAAGATGTCAGGAAGGGCTTCCCATAGGGCATCTTAAATGGGCTGAGATTAAGTTAGGACTTGGGGGCTGCCCAGAGTCCCATTAAGGCAATTGGGAGGAGGTTAAGCCCCTTATGATGGGTTTCCTGGCACTGCTAGGCTAGAGTCCACTTGAGGGTTTGGTTTGTTCACTTCCCTGAAAATTGGGAACTCCAAGAAGCATGGAGATGGTAATTCCTTATGTACTTTAGCTCTCTAAGATCTCCACCCACAGCCCATGCAAACAGATGGGGACTATCTGTAAACTCCTGAGTCAGGACAATCCAAGCATACTGTTGGTGAAGCCCAGTTTAGGGACTAGCCCATTGAAAAGCAAATATGTATTGTGAGCTAGGGTTCACAGGGATAGAAAAGAAGGCACCCTTGAAACTGAAGACAGAGAAGAGGTTCATATCTCCTGGTATCTGTGCAAGGAGGGTGTACGGGTCTGCCACCAGGGGATAAATAGTCACCACCTCCTCACTGGTAATTCTGAGATCTTGTACTAGGCAATATTCTCCTGATCATTTGACTACAAGTAAAATAGGTAGGGGCTGGCATGACACCAGCAACCCTGCAGCCAAAAATTTATCAATAATGTGTTTTAGACCCAGCCTAGCCTCTCCTTTTTTTTCTAGCCTCTCTTTTGAGAAAGTATTATCTTTTGGGAGGGTACAGCTGAATGATCATCTAAGTGGCCCTGACAGCCCACCCCAAGGTGCCATTGTACCATGCTTGGGGATCATCTCCTGGCAAATAAATTGGGCTCAATGGGACTAGGTCTGCTGGGTCCCTGGCAACTAGGAGACAAGTTGCCAGAGGATTGGGTGACAGGGTGGCCCTGAGCAGGATGATTATATCTCTTCCAATTACTGGCATGAGGCATTTTGTTATTACCACTAAGGCAACTTGGAAAAGAAAATCTCCCAACCAGCAGTTCAGTTAAATGAACAGTTAAATCCTTCAAGACTCACTATCAAGGAATGAGACGATAATTTGCCCCATGGGATGTTAGGACCTAAGAAGAGGCCCCTGTATCCAAAAATAAAAATGTTTACATGTCACATCCATAATTACCTGAGGCTTTTCCAAAGTGATGGGGATGTGCTTGTATAAGGGCCACACAGGCTGCCTCAGGCACCTTCAGTCAGGCTTGAAGGAGTCTTCCCTGGCCTCCGTGGTGGTGGATGGCCTTGCACCCTCTGAGAGTGAAGACAGTTCCTCCTCTGGTGCTAAGGGTTCTAACCTATATCCAGACAGGCTTGGTAAGGACTTGGTGGTCTTTGAGGGCACTCTTTTGCCTAGGTCCCCAATTGTTTGCACTTAAAGCACCCAGACTTGCTGCCATTGCCCTTTAGATTACCCCTATTCCCCTTGGTGTTGTAGGCTTTGTTATGGGGTTCACTCATCCATTAGAGCCAGCATGGTTTTAGCCTGCTTTTTCTACTTAATACCTGTTTGTCCTCCTCTGGGTCATGGTTGTTAGAGACTATGAAAACCAAATCAAGCAATTGACTCATCCCCATTTTTGAGCCCTGTTGGAGTTTTTGGAGCTTCCTTCTAAATGTCTGGAGCTAACCAGGTAGTAAAATACTGGCCAAGGATAATTTGACCCTCTCTAGACTCCAGGTCTAAATTAGTATATGTTCATAGGATCTTTTTGATCCATTGTTGGAAACCCACTGGATTTTCATCAGAGCCCTGACCGACAGTCCTGAGCTTGTCGTAATTTATGGAATTGAGCATGCACTTATGCACCCCCATAAAGATGCTCTGGAGATACAACCTTCATTTGGATTCTCTAGCCCATGCTATAGTCCCTTTTGTGGTGAGTTAGCTGAAAATACTGAAAGGGAAATTTGTGCTTCCCCTCTGGGAGACCTCAACAAAAGCCAAATAAATTTTCTCTCCCCACCCACATTCTGGTGTCAGAGTAGCCTTTTGGGGGGAGATGCTGGCAAGAGGAGCTCCTCAGCAGCATTGGTCCCTGAAGAGGGATCGGCCTATAGTAGGGTTGGCAAAGATCAAGCTTTTGATACAGGACCATGAAGGCTTGGTCTTAAAACACCTCCAACTATTCTGAGGAAGCATCCAAGTGGGGAGCCAGGTGGATTGGATGAGTTATTCCCCATGATGGATCTGTGGGTGCGAGGAGTAATAATTATGCCATAGAAAGCTTCCAGGGTGTCCCCTGGGTTGGTCCTTTTCCTATTCAGCCCCAGGGTATCCTGTGGTAGAGTTGAACTCCATGGGATTCTGGTGTCAGAGCTCTCTGGCCTTACGCGGCACCAGTGCCACTTTCCTTTAGCATTCTAGGTTTCCCCCT
Source organism: Heterocephalus glaber (assembly GCF_053883595.1). Lineage (NCBI taxonomy): Eukaryota > Metazoa > Chordata > Mammalia > Rodentia > Bathyergidae > Heterocephalus > Heterocephalus glaber. The sequence continues at coordinate 9,782,040 of NW_028258369.1, forward strand.
CGGGCCACAGCCCATCTCCCCAGACAGTGGTCTGGGGCCAGGGTGCCAATAATAGAAGCCCTAGATGCCCTTACCCAGTTATCAAGTTGCCTAACCTCATGGAATACTTGTCCTAAGGAGGGGTAGTTAAAAGTAAGTTAGCTGCAAATGCTGAAAAGGAAATTGGTGCTTCCCCTCTGAGATACCTCAGCAAAAGCCCAATAAATTTTCTTGGCCCCCATTCAGCTTGAAATAGTTCCTTGTATAGGTGCCCTTTAGGGACCCTGGCTCCAACAGAGGAGAGAAATTTAACAAAGGTCCTCATTTATGACCTCAGAGACTTATGAATTTGAGTTTCAATAAGTTTGAGATCCAACCATTACAAGGAGAGCAAGTAGGGCTTGTTCACCTGCAGAGAGCTGATGTAAATCTTATGAGTGAAGAGTCCATAAGGTGGCCATTTAAAAGCTGAGAGTAGGATGAGTCCCTGAAGGAAGAGAGGCCAGATGAGCCATTTAAACAGTGTGATTCAGCTACTGGGCTGGGGAAGGCAGAATCTGGACCCTGCTGCCACCAGTAGCCTCGATGGGACCTGACTTTAAAACCTGAGCTCCTGTACATTCCCCTTACCCTTACCTAGTTCCTCCCTCTACCCCAAACTCCCTTGCACTCCAGATGACCAACATCACAAAAAATGGAAAAGGATATGAGTTTCCTGACAGATAAAACTTCCACAGAGAAAGAACAAAAGAAAGTGTTAAAAAGTGGAAAAAGATCACATCTTTGGTTTTTGAGAGTGAAGGATGGGGAGAACAAGAAAGAGGATTGAAAGAGCAGTTTAGAGGATCTCCTTCAGTCTGAAGTGTTCAGGACCCAGAGGTGTGTGTGCTTTTGGAGATTGCTTCCTATGGTATGAACCAGACACTGGGTCACTGTATTTCAAGATTAGGTCTCCTACTCCTGCTCTGTGTGACAAACTTTGCTCGATATACCAGATGGGGCTTCACCCTTATTTGTGTCTCCTTAGGCAGTCTCATCTAACCCAGAGACAGGGTGGGGTGCTTATCTAAAGGAATACCTAGTATGGCCACTATACCTCCTGGAGAGTGCCTCCTGACACCTCTTCCCATTCTGGTTAAAGGGAGCAAGTGCCTCTTAATCTTCACTTATTTTTCTAGGGGCTTGGAAAACTCTAAATGCTCAAAACAAATCCCTAAGTTGTTGAAGTTCATGGGAAGGGAAGAAGTTTGCACATAGACCATAGACCTGCAGAATACATGGTAATTGCCTGCCTCCCATCAGAGCTTAGAAATGCTTTGTCCCATAAATGGGTTATCCAATCACAGGAGTCTTTAAGCAGTAGATGCCCTAGCAGCAGTTAACTGTCTGACCTATGTCTACAGTGAATGACCAAAGACACAAAAGAGAGAAAGAGAAGGGAGAAAAAGAAATAAAATTTCCTCAAAAGAGTCTTATCTCCTGGCTGGGCTTGCCAAGATGTTACTGTACATTATAGGGTCCAGAGATGGGTTTCCAGTATTAGACAAGCACACAGTGGCAGGACAGTGGTAGAGCGTATTAGGGAAAATATTCTTGAGGTGAGTAGGCTTGCACCAACAAAAGGAAAATGGTATGTGTAATGGTGCAGGGTATAAGGGTTTAAATCCTGGTTTAAGACACCTGCCAAGGGGGGTGGTCCTTCAGAACATGATTGACAGGGTGCTGTGTCACGTCTACTGTGTTATTGTACAAGTCCCTGTCCTGTAATGTACTCTGTTATAATTGTATGTATAAGATGGAGTCCATCTTCATGAATTTTCAATCAGCTTTAGAGGAAGAAAGGTTACTCTACATCATGCAGGGAGATTCAGGGAGGTCTAGTGTACCTGCATCTTGGTTTGGAATTTTCCTGGGTGGGCTTGGGGGTCTTTGTTTTCCTTATCTGAACCACTATGTGGTAATCCCTGGAGTGGGATCAAGGATTGGCCCTGGGGTGTTGCCCAGATTGGGTAAATGAGGGAGAGTGATCCCCCAGTGAATGGAAGAGAATAGCCCCATAGGCCCCAATTTTGCTGTCTTTATTAGCTGGAGGAGATACATTCTGAGGGGTTCTGATTGGCCATCCACTAACAAATGTGGGAGGCCAGCTTTTAAGGATTAGCTGGTGGTCTGTGGTCCAGTTGATCATTATCTATCTCATTTCTGATGTCATAGTTCTGTAATCTTTATGGCTGGGATATGGTTTCATTCCCAGGAAAAGACTGTCTCTGTCTGTGGTAGTCTCAGTCATATAGGGCTCCACCTTTCCTGGAACCGAGATGATAACACTTTGGGGACAAAGGCAAGAGACTTTTAGGTATAGTCCAATGTTCCTGTAAACCTCTTATCTTGGTTTCCTCACTTTTGAAGGGGGACGAAATCCTGTAAATTCAGGGCAAATCAACCCTGTCTGGCCAGCTCCTAGACACTCCCTAAATGCTCAATGTAACCCTATGAAGAGTTGAGAAGATATTTGACCCAAGATTTACAGCAACACAGAGTACAAAATGAATGTCAAGCTTTGTTCTGCTTTTAGTTACCAATATTAGACATCTCTAGGGTCAACTGAAGAGTCGTGGTTCAAGCAAAAATGGCTTTTAAATTTCTGACTCTCCCAGAAGAAAACACTAATCATGCTTTTAATGAGTACTAGGCAAGGGCCCAGGATTCTGCCTGTTCCCTATTACTGTGGTGGCCCCTTTGTCATGACTGCATCACTGAGACTTGCTCATCATGGTACTGAGATTACAAAAGAATTGCTACATGCAAGTGAATTAAATGGTAACTAATCATGGCACAATGATTGCTATAGAAGATTTGTAAAGCTTTGTACATCAGATGGAAGAGAAATTCAGGAGAAGAAAAATCTGGGCCTAACAGAGCCTGCTTACTTGGAAATGTCTTGGGTTCTGCAGACTTTTTGTATCTCCCACTGACTTTAGTGTGGTCATGCAAGATAAGAAGCAAAATGTGACTTCATATTGCCTGAATCTTCTGCTTAAATCATGGGAAGAAAGAAAAAGAAAGAAAACCAGATAAATTCACTTGAAGAAAAGTTAAGGAATGTAAATAATTCTAAGATTTTGAAAGCCAGGTAAGCCAAATTTACTTCAATTCTAAGTTTCTGAACTTGTATTTCTATGTAGCACCCACAACCTAAAGAGATTTTTAACACTACTTCATTCATATATATATATATATATATATATATATATATATATATATATATTTAAAACACAACTGCTTCAACTATTATGAGGCCTCTTTTTAACAGTGATGGATAAAATGCAGTCAAAAAGAAGGAGTTTTCACTTTGGAGCTTGACAATACACTTTTACCTCAGGCAATGTTAGGCACTTCAGGACTGGGGAGGGAAAGCTTTCATTTAATTGATTTCCAGCCAGTGTGCTATCTTCTGAGGAACAATAAGATTAAAAGTGAAATATGTTGGAGATATAGGAACGGGATGGAGAAAGAGGGAGGAGAGAGGGGAGATTAAGTGGAGACAAGAGAGTACAGCATAATGTCATGACAAGTGGGCCTGTGGCCAGCTCTGAGTCATATTGTTATTACCTTCACCTGGATACTCAATAGGTAGAGAATCACCAGAGCAGTTACCATGCCTAAGGCTAATCATACTACTAGAAAAACGTAGGATTTACTACATTCTCTGCAATGACTTTGAAAATATGTGTGATAATGCATCAATAACTGAAATCAAAAGAAGCACCTCAAGAGAGGAGATTGGTGATCAAAATAGGAGATGAAAAGAATACTGACTTATTTGTCATCAATGTTAATTACATGTGAGTGCTATTTTGGTTTGAAAGAATGTTGCATTTAGGGAACTTTGACTGTACTAATTTTTTCTGTGTCTCTCAGAATCTCAGATCTGAAACACCTGAACACCTCCCCTGTGGAAGCCACCAGTTTAGCACTAACTCTGCAGGCAACACCAACCTAAAATATTGCTACAGACAGAAATTACTCTGGATTAAGATTCTGAACTTTCGATTCACCAGCTGGGCTGCCCACCTGCCTGCCATCAGCAGTGTGGCTGCCCGCAAGAGTTAACAGTCAGATCCAGACAATGGTGGAGAGCAGAAAGACCATTGCTCTGAGCTCGGGAAGATGGTGGAGTGATAAGCAGCAGAGACAGGGCCTTGCTGAGGCTTGTAGTGAGAATTGAAGCCCACCAGGAGAGCAAAGATAGCCACTATAATAAAGATACATGGACTACAGCAGTTGGTGAGTGGTTGGGATCAGCACCTCCTACCGGAACCCAGACTTGCAATGGGGAAGGGGCAGCTCGAACCTGCAGCAAAATCATGCAGAGTTCAAACCCACAAGATGTCAAGGAGCTCAATTTTGGCCTTGAAACCAGAAACCACCCTGAATTTCACTGGAATATGGCTGGCTCAGTGAGATTAAGTGACTCAGATCTGCACATTCCTGCCCACATGGCCTACCTGAAACAACAGAGACATGCCTTGGAGAATTTTTTTCTTTCTTTCTTTTTCTCTTTTCTTTCCTCCTCCTTTCTTCTTCTTCATTTCTCTCCTTTCTTTTTCCTGTTTCTCCACTGTTTTGTTTTTTTCTTGATTGTTCTTATTTCTATAAGAGCATGAATAGAGTTTCTAGTTCTCCTGTTGCCATTAGTTTGTTCTGTTCTTCCTTTTGTTCCTTCCTTCTCTCTTTTCCTCCTGTCTTCACCAGTATCCCAAAGTTTATAAGATCTTCCTGTGTCCGCTAGCCCTATTTCTAACCTTTCCCTCTCCTTCTAGTTATCTATCCTCCCTCAACTCCTTCTAAGTCTTCTTCCCAGATGGTAAATTCACTATACTGAAGGGCTTATTTACTGCAAACATATTTCTGGTTGGTTCTAGATTTTGATATATGGTCACAAGTCTAGTTCATCTGGTTGAGAGTGACAGATAAGTAGTTACCACAATTTGTCATTTTCTAAGCTGTGTTTGATGCTAGTGTTGATGCTGATTGTATTACTTTGGCCAAGCTGACAGGATTCATCTAGTCAGTTGTTCCTCCTAGTATATCAAGACTGAGATTGCCTAAGGGTTATTAGACTCAAAACCCAAAGACCAGCTATACCTGGAAGACACCTCTGAGAAGTAGTCATTCCCTTAGGGTTCTAAATACTGGCAATAAAGATACTCACAATAAACAATATACAAGCATAAAGCCAGGAATTAAACCAAAAAAGTTAACAACAACAACAAAATAGAAATGTGAAGACACCTAAACAAGATGCAAACCCAGACTTCCAAATCACCAAAAGCAAATCCAGGGGGCAACAAGATGGAACAATTCAAAAACCAACCACCTAACTCCATGAAGTGGTTACATGGGAGGTAGTGAAAGAGGCTCTGGAAAAAATGAAATCAGAAGATGGTGACCATAATGAAAGACATGATTAATAACTTTAGAGCAGATACAAATAAAAAAGTATAGGAGCTGAGGAAAATGATGGAATCCATGAATACCCAACATAGGAAAGAATTGGAAAACATGAAACACATCCGAGCAGATATCCAAGAAATTAAAAATTCCACTGAAAGTTGCCATAGCAGAAGAAATGAATGTGAGGACAGAATTTCAGATATAGAAGGATGGCAGTTAGCGAACATGAAAAGAAAGATTTCTTAAAAATAGCAAGGGACCATGAGAAATCAAACCAAAAGCTACTAGATGATGCAAAAAACAATAACTTAAGATTGATTGGAGTCAATAAAGGAGTTGAAGATAGTTCAAAACACATAAATAAACTTTTTAGAGAAATAATCACAGGAAACTTCCCAAACATGGAAAAAGAATTTGACATAAAGATAAGTGAGGCATATAAAACTCCAATTAGCCATGATCAAAATAAAATCTACGCTTAAGCATATAATAGTCAAAATTCTAGAAGTCCAACATAAGAACAACAAAATATTAAAAGCAATTAGAGAAAAGAAACAAATAACATACAAAGGAAAGCACATTAGAATCACAGCAAACTTCTCAACACAACCCTTCAAATCAAGAACAGTGTAGAGTAAAATATTTCAAGTGCTAAAAGAAAACAACCTTCAACCCAGATTGATGTATATTGCAAAACTATCTTTCATAGTAAATGGATAAATAAGATAATTTCACAACAAAACGCACCTGAGGAACTTCATGAATACTAAACCAGCACTCAAAAAAATTCTAAACAGCATTCAAGGTGAAGACAATGAGGATCAGAAATCAATAAAGCCCAACAGAATGAATCCATCAGGCAAGGCAAGAAATTAAATGCAGGGGGGAGGGATCCAACAACAGGAAAAGATCATGACAAGGATAAGTCAATACATATCAGTTATAACCATCAATGTTAATGGTCACAATTCACCAATCAAAAGAAATAGACCAACAAAATGGATCAAGAAGCAAGACCCAACAATATGCTGCATACAAGAAACACATTTAATTCAGAAAGAAATTCATAGACCAGAAGTCAAAGGATGGAAAACGATACTCTATGTGACAGGAACCTGACTATATAAATGAAATATTAATGGACATAAAAAATCAAATAAGCACTAATACAATAGTAGTGGGGGACCTCAATACTCAACTATCAGAAATAGACAGATCAACTACACAAAAAATCAACAATGAAATACTAGAACTCAACCAAACTCTTGAACAAATGAATTTAATAGATGTTTACAGAGTGTTCCACCCAACAAAATCAGAATACACATTCTTCTTAGCTGCACACAGGTCATTCTCCAAAACAGATCACACACTAGCTCATAGAACATGTTTAAGTAAATGGAAAGGAATTGAAGTTATCTCCTGTATATTATCAGATCATAGAGCAATCAAATTGGAGATCAGTAGCAAAAGAAACCACAAAAACTTCATAAACACATGGAAATTGAATAACACCCTCCTGATCATCCAATGGGTCACAGAGGAAATTAAAGAAGAAATTAGACAGTTTCTACAATTAAATGACAATGCCAAGACAACAACCAGAACTTATGGGATGCAATGAAAGCAGTCTTATGAGGGAAATTCATAACAGTGAATACTCATATTAGGAAAACAGCGCAAGCTCAAATACAAAACCTAATGCTGAACCTCAAACTTCTAGAAAAAGAAGAGCAAGACAAACCCAAAGCTGGTACAAGGGAGGAAATTGTAAAGATCAGGATACAAAAAAATCAACAAATCAAAGAGTTGGTTCTTCAAAACGATAAAGCAAATTGGCAAACCCTTAGTCAGCCTTACCAAAAAAAAGGAAAGAAAAGGCCCAAATCCATGCAATTAGGAATGAAAAGGGTGAAATTACAATAGACCATCAGAAATCCAGAGTATCATCAATATCTACTTTGAGAAACTGTACTCTAATAAGATGGAAAACACAGAAAAAAAAAGAAAGAAAACACAGAAGAAATAGACAGATTTCCAGATACATATGAATTACCAAAGTTGAACAAAGAAGATATAAAAATTTTAAACAACCCAATATCAATCAACGAAATTGAAAAAGTCATTAAGAACTTAACAAATAAGAAAAGCCCAAGTCTTGATGGATTCACTGCTGAATTTTACAAGACGTTTAGATAGGAGCTATTGCCACTACTGTTTAAACTCTTCAATGAAATTGAAAGGGACGCAATACTGCCAAATTCATTCCTGGAATCAAGCATTACCCTGATACCAAAAGAAGAAAGACCCAACCAAAAAAGAGATCTACAGGCCAATCTCCCTAATGAATATAAATGCAAAAATCCTCAACAAGATACTGGCAAACAGAATCAAGAAGATCATACACCCTGACCAAGTGTGATTCATCCCAGGGATGCAGGGATTGTTCAACATATACAAATCAATCAATGTAATACACTATATTAACAGAACCAAGTACAAAAATCATATGATCATCTCAATAGATACAGAAAAAGTATTTGACAAAATCCAACACCCATTCATGATTTTAAAAGCCCTACAGAAAATTGGAATAGATGGTCTTTATTCTCAACCTCACAACCAACATCATACTAAATGATAAAAACCTGAAATCTTTCACACAAAAATCAGGAACAAGACAAGGATGTCCTCTATCACCACTCCTATTCAATATAGTTCTGGAAACATTAGGCAGAGCAATTAGACAAGAGAAAGAAATAAAAGGAATAAAGATAGGAAATGAAGAAGTCAAATTGTCATTATTTGCAGATGACCAGATACTCTATATAGAAGACCCCAAAAACTCTACTAAAAGACCTCTAGACTTAATAACCAAATTCAGTAGAGTAGCTGGATAAAAGGCAACACTCAAAATCAATAGCTTTCTTGTACATGAACAACAGACTCATTGAGAGAGGAACTGGAGAAACAACTCCTTTCACAATAGCACCCAAAAGAATGAAATAGCTAGGAATCAATCTAATGAAGGAAGAAAAAAACCTCTATCCTGAAAACTATAGCACTCTGAAAAAAGAGATCAAAGAGGATATCAGAAAGTGGAGAGCCATCCCTTCTTCTTGGGAAGGAAGAACCAATATAGTGAAAATGGCCATACTCCCAAAACTGTTATATAGATTCAATGCAATCCCAATTGAAATTCCAGCAGCATACTTCACAGATCTTGAGAAAACAATCCAAAAATTCATTTGGAACCAGAAGAGACCTAGAATAGGAAAAGCAATTCTAAGCAACAAAGACAAGGCAGGGGGTATCACAATCCCTACAAAGCTACTGTGATAAAAACAGCATGGTGCTGGCAAAGAAACAGACAAGAGGATCAATTGAACAGATTAGAAGATGCAGAAACAACTCCAGACATACTCAGCCACCTCATCTTTGACAAAGGAGTCAAACATCCTCACTGGAGAAGAGAAAGCCTCTTTAATAAATGGTGGTGGAAAAACTGGTTTTCAACTTGCCAAAGATTAAAAGGAGAACCATATCTCTCACCGTGCACTAAACTAAAATCAAAATAGAACAAAGATCTAAATATTAAAACAGAAACACTAAACTTGCTGGAAGATAGGTTAGGTAGAACTCTTGAAGACATTGGCATAGAAAAACACTTTATGAACAAAACCTCAGTTGCATGGGAACTAGCACAAAGAATCAACAACTGGGATCTCACCTTGTTAAAAAGCTTCTGCACAGCAAGAGAAACCACTGAGTGAAGAGACAACCCATAATGTGGGAAAAAATTTTTAGCAGCTGTTCCTCAAAGGTCTACTATCTAGAATATATAAAGAACTTAAAAAAATTAGACCTCCCAAATTTAAAGACCCAATCCAAAATGGGCATCTGAAATGAACAGATATTTCTCAGACAAAGAAGTAGAAAGAGCAAATAAACATATGAAAAATGTTCAAAATCACTGATCATTTGAGAGATGCAAATGAAAACAACACTGAGATTCCACCTCACCCCAGAAAGAATGGCTGCTATCAAGAAATCAACCAGTAACAAATGCTGGGGGGGGGTGTCTGTGGGGAAAGAGGAACCCTGCTCCACTACTTGTGGGAGTGTAGATTGGTGCAACTACTGTGGAAATCAGTGTGGAGATTCCTAAAAAAACTAGAGATCTCATCTGACCCAGCTATTCCCCTGCTGGTTATCTTCCCAAAAGAATTAAAAGATTTATACCTCAGTGATATATGCACACTCATGTTTATAGTGGCACAATTTGTAATAGCTAAATTTTTGAAACAACCCAAATGCCCATCAACTGGTGACTGGACAAAGAAGATGTGGGGTTTTTAAAATATAGAATGGAGTATTACTCTGCCATAAATCATGACAAACTAGAGACATTTATAGCTAAATGGATGCACATTGAGGCCATACTCTTAAGTGAAATAAATAGGACACACATGTGTAAATACCTAATAGTTTCTCTAGTGTGAGAAATTGAATGTGTAAATGAGGACCAAAATGTGTAATAGATAATGTGAAATAGGAAGAAAAGGTCCAAAGGGAAAGGGGAAGTATGGAGTGGGTGAGGGAAAGGAAAGAAGGGAAGGAAAAAATATGAGAAAAGAAGAAAAACTGAGAACAAAGCTTTTGTAAATAAGGAGGGGTGGAGGGGTTGAAGGGAGGGAAGAGGAATGGGGAAAAAACAAGAACCAAGATATATCATGTACAGGTACAAATTCCTAATGCTGAATATGATCATAATGTACACCTAAAATGTACCAATAAATTCAATAAAAAATAAGATTCTGAACTTTCTCATTTTCAAACTTCTCAGATGAGATCTCTGAAAAGATGCACAAGAAATCTGGTAAGTTGGCCCCTAAGGGTCCAAAGGTTTACCAGAATGTTTCCAAAATGGAGTACATATAATATACATGCTTGTGGAAAATGCTATGTCTTAAACCCAACCTCTATTACCTAATTCTTGTTCATTAATAATGGCTGGAGAGTCTGGCATCAGGGGGCATTGAGATCCTAGCTAAATGAAGTGTAGAACTTAAACCAGCAGCAGCAGCAATATCTAGGGGCTTGTTAAAAATGCAGAATCTCAGGTTCCTGCAAAGACCCTCTGGACCAAAATGTCATTTGAACAAGAACCATAGGTGATGGGAGTATGATTCCAAGTTTAAGAAGTGCTGCTCTGGATCCTCTCTTTTAAGGAGGTCATTTTTAGCCAGTTCTATTTTTAGTAGGAAACAGGCTGAGAAGGGAGAAGCTCAGCAGGGCTGCAAATACTAACTCAGAAAATATAAACATTTTTTTAAATGGAAAACAAGCACAAAAAATGTTCATAAAAGCTAATATACTCTGTAGGAAGGTCCAAAGGCAAGTGCTACCAGAAGAGCATCTCTAGCCATGAAGTTTGGTATTTCAACACAACCAACCAATGAACATTATATCCTTCCTATTCGTGCTTTCATTCTTTCTTTAAAATGCCACATGGTTCTTTTGGCAGAATTAGCTCCCAGATTTGCAATGGGAATTAGACAAGAACATCTTCTCCTTCCTTTCCTTTGAGCTGCAAGGATGGGGGCTGGAGCAGGCAGCAGGGAGCAACTGAGAGGCTAGAAATAAGCAAAACAAATGAGAAATGAGGTGCCAAGATATGAATGCCGGAGGGAACATAAGGTCACAGAACTTCAAGAGAGAGGAAGAGCACTGCCAGGTGCCTGGTACCAGAGAAGCACAAAACTGTAGGGTCTTTTAAATTTTATTTTTAATTGACAAATAAAAATTGTATATATTTATGGTATAAAATATAATGTTTTTAATTAATTAAGTTTATTGGTACAATTTAGATATTCATAAAGATCACATTCATCATAGAGAATTTGTACCTGTACATGATATATCTTGATTCTTCCTTTTTTCCCTTTCCCCTCCCCTCCCTTCAAATAGATGTACATTATGGAATGGCTAAATCAAGACAATTAATGCATTCCCTTGCATTCCTATTTTTTGGCAAGAATACTTGAAGTCAACTCTTCTTGGCAATTATCTTTTTTTGCGGCAGGAATATTTAAGATCAAATCTCTTAGCAATTTTCAAATATATAAAAATATTGTAATTAACAATGGTCAGCAGTGATATATAGTAAAGTTTGTGATGGTTGATTGTGTCAGCTTGAGTAAGAGAAGCTCAACTAAATCAGCTCAGCAATTTCATGCCCTAGGGTGGGGAAGACGGGGCAGCTTGTTGCCTAGATGGTATAAAGGGGAAATGAAGAAGGACGGATGGGCTTCTGTTTCCTCGGAGAAGCTCCAGTCTTCCCCTTCACCTTGAACAACATCTCCTAGCTTCCAGCACAGACTTTTCAGTTTCCGGTGCAGATCCTTTTCAGCCTGCTGGCTTAGACTCTTCTGCCTTCCATCGCAGACCCATCAGCCTCCTGATATGGACTTGCATGGGACACTGCAGTGAGCTCCAGATGTTAGACTGGATCCTTTGGTCTCCAGTGTGCAGACAGATTCTCTGCACTCTTCCTCATCTGATTCTGTGGGTGGCCATTGTAAGCCAATCTTGTAAATTCTTATATATTTGTACATCTTATATTATATCTGTTTCTTTAGTAAACACTGACTGATACAGAGCTCTTAAACTTATTCTCCCATCTAATGGGAATTTTATATTCTTTGACCAATGTCTGCCCAATCTCCTCTGCAGCCCCTGGTAACCATCAATCTATATTCACTTCTATGAGTGTTTTAGATTCAACACACAAGAAAGATCATTCAGTATTTTTCTTTCTGTGCGTGTCTTATCTTAACATAATATGCTCCAAACTCATCCACATTGTTTCAAATGATTTCTCTCTTTCTAAAAGACTGAACAGTATGCCATTGTGTGTGTATGTATGTGTGTGTGTGTGTGTAATGCATTTTCTTTATTCATCCATTAGTTGACAATTATGGTACTTCCATATCTTGGCTATTGTGAGTAGCTGAAAGGAACATGGGGGTGCAGATGTCTTTTTAACATACTGATTTCATCTCCTAGTGCCAGTAGTAGGATTTCTATATCAAGTAGTAGTTCTAATTTTAACTTTTTGTGGAACCTCCATACTGTTTCTTATAATGGCTGTTCCAGCAGCAGAGTCTCAATAAGAAACTGGGGGTGGGACTAGGGAATTATCTTGGCCGCTGTACATTAGTCACTATTTTTATTTTTTAACAGCCAGTGCCTGGTGGGTAGACTCAGCTAAAGAACCAGAGAAATATTCAATATGGGAGTGAAATGATGAAAGGTGTTGAATGTTGTATGGAGAAAAATTAGTCCAATATCTGTATAGTGTGGTGAATCTGAAAGACTAAAGATGAATGCAGTCTTGAAAGCAGAATCCAGAATGGGATGCTATGTATAGGACCAGACCTCATCTAAACAGTGAAATAGATATGTTTCTGCCAATATTCTATCCCTGCATCTTGTCTCTTTCATTCTTTCTGGCTCTTCCTCCAAGCCATATTCAAAGTCTTGGTTTAATATCTTTCAACCCATTCCTTTAAACATATAGCAACCAATGGGTTTGTCACCCTCTTTTAAGGAGATTGAATTTGATTGTTCACTCTTTAACAATTGAACTATCTCCCAGGACCAAAACAATAATGCCCCTGAAACCACTCAAATCCATGTCAACAAACATCTATTCTATCTACCCCAAGACAAGACTTGTTTACGTGATATTCTGAAGATACTATAAAAAGAGGACCTTCGTAACTAAAAATGTAGATGACTTCAAATTTTCAAGTCTGAGTTCTTAAGATATTGATAAGGCCACTAACAGACTGGGGGCAAGGGAGACTTTTTTAAAAATTAAATGCCGGGTCATTTTAACAAAATTCTTTCATTGGGACTGTAATTTGTCTTAGAACTAATCTCAAGTTTCTCTTTCACATTTTTAGTCTTTTCTTGTTTGGGATATGTAGAATTTTCTCCAGGTAATTATCGTACCTACTTTTGTTCTCCTTGGATTTCATGCCACTGAAATGCCCACCCATTACCCCATTAGTTCAAATGCCTTGAATTCCAAGAGAATAGAACTGCCAAGAAACAAATGCTCTGACATGGTACTAAGGTTTAAGGGCAGAGGGTGAATGGGTTTTACCAGTGTTAATTAGAATTTGGTTTTCTTTGTGGATCATGTAGTTTAACCAGTGGCACTGAACCATTAATTTAGAGAGGGGAAAAGAAGGAAGAAACACTGTTCTCTCGCTGCTTTTCTAAAATCTATCATCTTCATAAGGTTTGTTTGGCACATACAGATGATCCTGGTGGCAGTGCAAAACCAAGCTCTGCAGCATGCATCACCAAATGTTACAGCTTCCATTTAATGTTCACCCTTCACATTACTTGTCAAATTAGACATGTTAGTAATATCCATAATTACATGTTGTGAGCAGGGGAGCTGCAGTGTGAAGTGTGCTTAGATGCTAATCAGACTTCAGGGAAATCCCTAAGAACTATGCATTCAAGCCTCCTCTCGCCTCTGGCTTGGAGGCCAGTCATAGGTCCTTTTGTCATGCCAACACTTTACCCATAATTTATAAATGTTCCTGATAATTTAAAGTACTTCTTAAAAGGAAAAATAGCAGAAAACTAATCCCCAGGGGGCCTGGAGAACTGTTTCTCAGTTTTACCAAGCTTATGTTGTATTAATGTTATCTTTACAGACCACACCAAACATAAAGGCTTAAGATCTGGGCTATACTCAAAGATCCATGTACCTCAACTTCCCATCCAGTCTTTCTGAGACTCTGTTCCATCCATGCTCCTTCCCTAGCCCCAGCTATTTCCATGTGTGCTGCCACCATTGCTTCCTGCCTAATGCATTTAATCAATACAAATTTATTGAACACCTATCGTGTACCTAACACTATACTGCAAAGATAAAAGATTCCTATCCCCAAAGCAGTCAGAGTAAGATGAAGGATGCTGATATATGAAGAAATCATTCTAAACCATGGGGTAACTACAGTGATGGAGATAGAGCCAGTATAACACAGGAATACCAAGAAGAACCCAAGCCAGGCTGAGCAGTGTGTGCACCCACCTGTGGCTGTGCACATGCATGTATGTTTTGGAGAGAAGAGTATACAACAGGCCTTGATAGTGCTGTATGCTAATCTCCTAGAATCCCTTTGCATTTTCACGTACATCAATTTCAGGTTACTTTCACTCCCAGTGGTCAAAACTTGGTTCCTTTGTTGAAGGGCAGATCTCAGGTGCAGGGGCTGCTTTGTGCATGCACACAGGTGAAAGTGCCTAGGAATTTGCTTCCTCTGGGCAGCTCTGATGACTGATGAATGTTCTACCTCTTTGCCCCTTATCAAGACAATTCTGATGTGTAATCCACATCATCTCCAGAAGTCCTCTATGCAATGGAAGCAAAGTGACTCCCCATGGTAATACCAAATCCTTGCTTGGCCTCCTTCCCCTGCAGTCCCTCTTTCCCACTCTCCTACTACTAATAAATTACTTGTACATGAATCCTTGTTTTAGGACCAGCTTCTGGGCTACCCAAATGAAAACAGGGAGAGTAAAGGAGAGAAATCTTCCTTGATGATTCTTCTAAGCCAGGTCCTGAGAGGATGGAAGAGTCTAACAACACGAAGGAGATAAGAGGTTCATCTCAAAGGGGGAAGTGAAGAGGGAGTGTTCTGGACAGACATTCAGACAGCTTGAATAAAAACATGTTAATGATAAGCAGCCTGGAGCACGTAGGGAGCTACAAGCACACACATCCTAGACCATAAAATCTAGGGAAAGGATTGCCTAGTGATAAGAGAAGTAGGCAGGCACCACCTCAAGAATTTGATGCACTTAGTGTGCTAGAACCAGCTAGCAGCTGATTGTTAATTACTCAGACATTGTGTGAGCTGACTGTTAAATTGTGGTAGCTTGGAATTGACACAGTGAGTTTATTTACATCATGGAAATTTGCAAACTCTAAAATTCAGACCTCCCTTTTAAATAAAACCATTCAGATAAGTTCACTTTTTACCCCACAAGCAATAGTAGAAGGCTAATGAGTATTTTTAGCAGTGGGGTTATATAGCAAGATTTGCATTTTATATTCAACAACTGGATAGCTTTGTGAAGAAAGATAAGGGCCTGAACCAAGGCAGTTCTAGGAGACATGGGTGCAGGATAGAAAAATGAATTTGATTGGATGTGAGGAACGATGAACAGGTTAACTAGATAGATGGCTGGGCTAGCCACCAACAGTGCTAAAGAATACAAAAGGAAAAGTCAATTTGAGTCAGCTTCCATAGGTGTTAGTTACTTTTCTTTTTGCTGTGACAAAATACTCAACACACAAAGTTAAAGGGGGGAAAGTTTAATTGGCTTACAGTTTATAGAGGTTTCAGCCCATAATCAGCTGGCTCCGAGGCAGGGTAGCACATAGCAGAGAGGCAACAGTTCATGGCCTCAGAAGACAGCAAAAGCAACAAGAGACCTTAATGGCATTTTCCTGCCCCTTTTATTTTATTCAGACTACATAGGGCAGTTAAGCACTCACACCCTGAATCCTAGTGCCCTCGTGCCTAGCATTGTACCATGAATCAATCACACACTGTATGTTCAGCCACTTCCAAAACAGCATGAGGCTTTGGGGGACATCTAAACACAAGCCATAACTCCATATTTGTCCTTGGAAATGCTGAACTTCAAAATTTTGACAAACTGAGCAGTTACATATAAGGATGCAAATCATCGAAGATCCAGTTACTTAGGAGAAGAAACAGTTTGAGTCCTGGCCAGGCACTGTTGATAAAATCTATCCTCTCCTCATTGGTGTGGTAATCTGTGTTGTGGACCAGCTATTCTGTCCATTTCTACCTATACTCATAATTATTTAGGCCTCCAGGAAAAAGATACTTCCTCTGAAGGCAAAGCTGCTCTGGTCAGCCTTGGCAACCCAGAATTTGAGTAATTCCATCTCTTCTGGAATTACAGTTCTCAAGTATTTAAGGCAAATGTCCCAGAATATCACCTAGAATGCTCTTCATGTGGCCCTACCTTAGTTAATGGCTCTCCTTTCTCAAACATGAACTTGAGCCACAAAGTAGGCCATCTATTCTTTAATTCTTCCCTCCCTCAGGTGAAGTCCCAGCTTTCCACAACAACCGGCCAAGAAGTAGAAGGCAGCTTTAACTTCCTTCCTTCAGTGAAGAAGGTGAAATTGCCAAGATCTAGGATTGTCTTCAGCTTTGCAAAACCCCAATTTTCTTTCCAGTATCCAAGGAATCTAAGGAAAATGGTATTAAAAGCTAACCATGACCTTTCAAGTTCATGATGAAGGTCTGAGTCTCCCTGAACTCCTTCACTTCACAATATAAATAACCTTTGCTTGCAGTTATAGTTTTCACCAAATTCTATAGGCATTTCTAAGCAATGTTTAAATAAGGCAAGATAGTAGACTTGCTTAATTTCTACAGCTTTATCACCTCCAGGCCCCTACCTCAGGAGAATTAGAAATGACAAACCAAGCAGAGACATTTTGAGAATGGATTTTTCAGGTAAACTTTAATGCCTACCTAGTGTAGATATGGCCATCAAAGAAATAGCAAAGAAGTGCACATCATTATATTTAAAGTTGAAATCACTGTGTTCTAAAGTAATAAGGCCTGGACATGTTATTTTTTAGACACAATAAAAAATGTGAATTTACAAAAGTTTATAGGTGACCAACAGAGAACTTCCGCAACAACATAATTGTAGAGTTTGAATTTTATCTTTAATGCATCACTGACATTTAGCCAACCTAAGAAAAGCATGGGGGGGGGGCACTTCAAAAAGTGCCTTATAATCCAGAAGGGCTTTTATTTAAAACTCCAGAATCTCTACACTAACCATATTTAAGTAAAGAATTTTTCCATTTGAATTTTCACATTGTTTTTAAACATCTTGGAAAAATGTTTAGAGAAAAAAAATATTCAACACCTAGCTAGCTCTCAAACAGTAGACATTCTTAACTTTCATTTTTCTTTTTTTTCTTTTTTTTTTTTTTGGTACCGGGGATTGAACTCGGGACCTTGGCCTTGTGCGGCAGGCACTGGAATCACTGAGCTAAATCCCCAGCCCTTAACTTTCATTTTTATACTTTGCTCAAAAATAACTGAGTTTGTTTTTGCCAAAATTTCTCAGTACTCTCACACAGGACTTAATATAAATCATGGAAGATTTAATCTCAAAGAGTTCTTTTGGAGTTTAGGAGTGTAGAAGAGATTTATTTATGAACCATTAGCAGCATAAATGGAGATTGCTCAGGGGACATAATCATCCATTTTAAATAAATAGGATATGCTACATGGCAATAAAAACACAGGATTCACTTAAATATGAAAACTTCAGTGTATTTGTAATTCTTCTACTTTAATATGCATTGTATTAATTTCTAGATTTTTAAATATGATAATGTGGATTGGACTGAGTCTCAAAAATAGTAATTGAAAATTTGAGTTTGAATTAAGGGAACTTATTGATCAACTACAAACTGCTTTTGGCATTGACTTATGATGTTTAAAGAATAAATTGTTATTTTATAGCCACATTATATTTATACTACCATAATAAAGACATAAACTTTCTCTTATTCAAAAATAAAATGAAAAGATTCAAACCAATTCAATACCATAATGAATCATTTCATGCTGGAAACTGTATTTTCTTTCTTTAAATGTAAAGAATATTTGAAGAAAAGCACCAGCTATAGCATAATGAAAGCACTATGGACTTCAGAGCAAACACAGGTGGGCTTGAGAGCTGGTATGTGCACTTTCAAGTAAATAGAGAAATTAATATTGGTGTTTAATTTTGAGCTAGTGTGTTAAATTCTCTTTAAATTTTTTTCTTATACATAAAATCATTAAAATGTTTTGAAAATTAAGATTTATGTTAATATATTTAAATTCTCTGGCATGATGCCTAAAACATAATATATACCCCCAAAATAGTTGCTACCTTGATTAAAAAATCCAAAGACTCCCAATTACCCTCAAATTACTTAATGTAGCTCTGAAGATCTTTCATGACCTGATGCTACTTTTTTTTTCTTAAATTCTTTTACTGGTACATGTTAGGTATACAGTATGTTTACATTTATCATTGGGTGCTTGTATCTGTACAGGATGTATCTTGGTTCTTATTTTTTCCCCATTCCCTGTACACCCTTCACCCCCTCCACCCTCCCCTATTTACATAGACATCATTTCCATTTTTTCTCTTTTCTCATAATTTTTCCTTTCCCTTCTTTCCTTTCCCCTTCCCCTCCCACCACCCCTACCCCTTTGGACCTTTTCTTCCTATTTCAAATTATCAATTGTTCATTTTAATCATTTTAACCCGTATTTCCACTTTCAGTTTCTCACACTAGAGAAACTAGTCGGTATTACACGTGTGCTGATGCCACTTATTTTTGATGGCTTCATTTTATAATGTGTCCTCATTCTCTTCATTGGTGGTCTCCAAAGTGAGGCACATGGACACCAAGGTGGGTACAGCAGACCCTTTTTGTGCCCTGTCTATATCTTCCAGGTCTTACCATTTCATTATACACCACCCAATTCTAAATGGAAGCATTTACACCTCTTTGGGGGCTTTCTGCAAAGTTGCAGAAGGTCATTAAGCCAGTTCATGCAAAAAGCTAGAAACGTTGTTGAAGATCTGATGCCTGCTGGGAGTAGCCTTCAACTAATGACTGGCGGTTGTTAAATACTCCAGCTTCATCATGCCTCAAGATGGATAAGTCTGAGACATTTGTCAAGGACTCTGAAGGGTCTGAGACTTTAGCCAGCCTGCAAGCCAGCAGGTTAGTCCACCACAGTTTCATACATGCTAACAGAAGATATGAGATGCCTGAGTCAGAGACAAAGGACTTTTACTCAGGAATAGCAGACATCATGAATTTCAAGTTTTTATTGGTTACTTTGACACCTAAATCTCCTGGGGGTGATGTAAAGAAGTCTAGCTGGATACTAGTAGGACCCAATAGTGAGTCTGTTTCATGACTGAAGTACTCCAAGTTTAAAAACCTTCAATCTTATAAAGGCTACTAGCAAACCTGTCAAACCTTTATCCCAGAGAAAGACATTATTATCTTGGTCACAAATCTACTCTTTGATCCTGGATGGAAAATTCCAAGGCTGTTTGTGATGCAAATATCTTTGAAAATAGAGATGAGGACAACAACTATCATGGGATGTATAGAAACACCATGGAGAACTGTCTCCCAACAGCCTGCATTAAATCATCACATTTCCCCAGCAGAACTTAGTTCCAAGAGCCCACACTAGTAACGTCTTCAATAATTTGTTTCTTATGGCCTCCCTTATCTTCTCTGTCTCCTTTCTCCACTCCCTATGAGCAATTTACTAAGGCCACTTGCCAAATAAATGATTTTCAGCTCTCTGAACAAAATTAGGGTGCTATTGGGAAGGAAGAGACAATGGATGGTAGGTCTATCATATACAGACTCCACTGCATCTTACATTTCTTCTGAAGGAGTTATAAGCATTTGCTTTAGAAATTGTAGTTCAGCTAGCCTAGAAAGTAAATAGAGATATATCTTGCATTAATTCAAGATAAAGTTTTAACTGAAATTCAATTTGCAGTGTTTCCTGAGCAACTGATTGAATTACTTCATTGATATAAAGTACCAAGAAACTCATTGGCCCCAGTGACTGCTCAGTAAGATGACCCTTTCATGCGAAAAAGTGGACTATATGACACCTTCTGATAGATTTTTTCAGAATAGAATTTTGTGACCCTATTATTACTCATAATAAAACAAGATTTCTTCTTTCAAAAGGGTAGAATGTTCTTTATTTTAAGGTCACAATGGTGAGGATTCACTTTAATTGAACAAATATAAAGTCCAGAAAGGCCATGTTTTTAGTGGATAACTATAGTTCTAGCCCTAAACAAAAATAAGGATGCTTTCAGCTTGTTTCCCCAGATGGATTCTAGCTTTCTCAGCTTCCAATTTTCATTCTTCTTACAGCCTTCAGTTTGGGTCCTGATATTTAAAAGGCAAGTCTATTCTACAAAGAGCTGTGTTACTGTGCCTGTAAAACTGCTTAAGGACAATGGTCTTGTCAATTCTCCCTCAAAATGTGGTCTCTGAACAAGCAGCATCAGCATCACCTGAGAACTAATTAAAAGTGAGAATTCTTGGCCCCACCCCAGAACTACTGAATCAGAAACTCTGAAGGTGGGGCTCAGCCTCTCTTTAACAAGTCTTCTAGATGACTCTTACACTTAAATGTGCAAACAACCCCTCAGGAGTCTTACCCAAAGACTTGATTCGGGTAAGGAATTCCTGATGCCTTCTAAGTCAGGGAAACCAGCTACATGATGGCACAATCTGAAGTAGCTTCACAGATTTTTATTGTGTTGATGGTGGATTACCTCAATGATAATGTCCTAAAGTCCATGAACTAGAACATGAGTCATTGCATCATCTAGTTTTTATCCCTCCCTTTAATGTATACTGTGAATGGGTTGGGTTTAGGCTGTGTCTTGCCCCGTAGGTGACATTATCTTTATTTCATAAAGTGACTTTCACATCTTCAAAAATGTCTTTCCTGGTTAACCCTATCTTCCTCTGATGTGGATTTTACTCTGTGAATTGGTGTCTTAACATTTGGATATTCATTTTGCATGACATTAATCTACATTCAAGCCACATGCTTTTGAAAATATTCTCTGAGTAGGTTACATCCATCTGTCAGACTGGCACTCAGAACAAGACCATGATTTTTCTCATCTCCTTGTATCTATTTTTCCTCTGTGCCTATGTAGGTCAATGTTATGCCAACCAAACATTGATGTACATATATGTGTGCATGCACGGGTGGGGAGGATATTGGTACCACAAATCTTTCCTTTAAGAAAGTAAAAACAAGAAAAACCATTCAAATTGTTCTTAAGCCATGGATCCAGGATCAGGTTTCTCCATATCCCCCACCATCTTCACAATACCTGACCCTAATCATCAACAATGAATGAAATCAACCTAAGAAGTTAGTAAGGGCCATTTTTTCCCAATTGATTAGCCAGAATAATAAGCATGCATCTCTGCAGTGTCCACACACTGAGATCTGGGTCACTGCTACACAGGAGAGAAGCTAGTGTGATCAACCGTCCCAATTTGTCTGAGACTGAGGAGTCTCCCAGGATGCCAGACTTTCAGCACTAAAACCAGGACAGGTTAGGGCCAAGTGGAACAGTTTTTCACCTTCACTGAAGCATTTCATTCAGAGAACAATGAAGGAGACTTAGCAGGCTCAGCTTTCATATTGCATCTTGTCCACTACTCAAACCAACCGGCCAAGACAGTACCGTGATCTGACCTTCCCAAATCCTCTTACTGGATACTCTCCAGGGCAGCTGTAGGGAAGGTTGTACATTATGCAAAATGGTCAGCTCCTCCACCTTCACCATTTATAGCTTTGCACCTCTGCCCTTCCTATGGCCCCAGTTTCCCAAGCCTTCATTTCTTGCCTCTCCCACTGCTCCTATCAAACAAACCTTGCGCAGGGAAAATTTCATCCACAGGAAGTTAGGAAGACTGATCTATGGAGCAATGTTTCTTAAAACTGGCCACATGTTAGAAACATTCAGGCTGCTTTTTTAAAAGTATGAATTCTTGCACTAGCTAAGATTCAGATTTCATTGATCTTTAGTAGAGCCAGAGTTGATCATTTTTGAAGCTCCATTGATGATTCTAATTGGCAGCTACAGACAAGAACCACTAAGTTGAAGCACTTGTTCTCAAATGTGGCCACACATTAGAATCAACTGGAAAACTTTCAAAACTACTTATGTTCAATCCCTAGGAGAATCTCATTTAGTTGGTCAGGGGCACAGCCTATCCTGCATTGGGGAAAAAAAAAAACAAAAACAAAAACAAAAACGAAAAAACACCTCCCTAGGAGATGCTAATGTGCAGCCATTTTGAGAACCACTGATATGGGCTTGCTACTCAAAGCATGCTCCACCCACTAGTGATTTCAGCACCACTTGCAAGCTTGTTAGAACTGCAGACTTGTGCATCCTACGTGAAAACTACTAAAACCAAACTGGCAGTTTAATAAGATCCCTCTGCTCCATGGTTCATATGAAAATCAAATATTGGGAAGCTCTGGCTTACCCCCTTCCAGTGAATGTAACAAAAACTAGAACCTTAACCAGAAGAGTGTTCACTTGGAGAATTTTAGGCATCAGACAGAAGGTAGGAAGCACTTTGGTAAAAGGAGGGTTTCCGCAGTCCTCTGAGTCATGTCCCCAGAAGCAGTCACCTACTCCTCCTACTCATAAGAACATTGTGGTGTTATTAAATGTCAGCTGCAGATATACATCTAGCTATGAATCAGTCAAGGGGAAAACAGACACGGTGAACTGGGTTGTTGCTGGTATGTGTGCTTCCTGGAAATGGCGGGCAGAGTTAAGGAACTGGAATTGGTATCAAAGTTATCTGGGAGCACTGTTATTTTTAAAAAGAAAAATGTGAGCAAAATGAGACTTGTCTCACATAGAAACCAAAGAGAAGGGGAGGGGCACAAAGGAGTAGGATTATAGAGATTGAAATAGCCCAAATTAGAAATTATGTCCTATATATCAGTGGACAAATTAGCAAATGCTTCTATCTAATATATTGAATCCCCAAAGAGATACAAAAATGAGAGCCTCGGCAGAAAGTGATAATGAACTTCACTTAGTTTAATAAGGGGTAAAAATTATTTAATTCCTGTTTTATCCCTAGCAGAGTTAAACAACTCTGCAATGTCTGACCGTCACCTCTGTAAAGCAGTACTGTTCACTTTGTCCTTCTATTTAGACTTATGCCAAATTGTACTCCACTACCCAAATGCGCTGATGAGGATAACAATGAAAAACTTTGATTCACCCATCAGCTTTATTCTAAACGGTCCCTTAAAAGAGTAAGAGGCACAAAATGTTTTCCATAGAACCACATCAGAGAAAGAAACAACTAGAAAACTGAAAATGTCAACCAATTCTCTCTTCAGGAGAGAGCTTCTGGGTCAAGTACCCAAATTCTTGTGCTTTAGACTCTAATCTCAGGATAATTAACATAATCCATTCCAGGATCATAGTATCTCAGTGGTAGCCAAGAGAAAAACTCAACCCTCAGCCAATGAATGAAAAGGAAGACATGTTTCCTTAATCCTAGTCATTTGTACAATTCCATGTGGATTTTACAAGCAGTGAAATCAAGAGCATCTTTATAACCCCAAGAATCCAAGAACAATGGATACCACATTGGAACTTTCAATGCTAACCTAAAGTAGCATATTTTAAAAATCTAGTTCAGGGGCCACAAAAGATGGAGTTTGAACCCATCAATTTAAAAGTATCTGGGAAAGCAACACCTCTGACTAGACCCATCACCTAGGCAATTAGCAATCACAATGAAATCAGACTATATTTAAGCAACAACAAAATGCTATCATTCTATATCACCATAGACATCTGGGGAACTTGTTACCAATGCAGATTCTAGGCCCCTACTCCAGACTTGGCTGAGTCAGAATCTCCATTTCAACAAAATACTCAGATGAATCATATGTTCATGGAACTTTAAGGAACATTGATCTAGAACCATAATTCTCAATCATAGCTGCACATTAGAATTATCTGAGGAGGTTTTCAACCTTGTGGATATCCAGTCCCCTCCCAAAACTAATTAAACCAGTCTTTGACACTGGGACTAAGGCATCCTTATGTTTTAAAAGCCCCTCAGATATTTCTGATAGGAAGTCAGTTTTGAAAGCTATTCATTTAGGGTATATATGTACAATAAGGAGAAAGGCTGTTCTGTTAGGGTATCATTCTGTCTCTCACTGTCTCTGTCTTTCTCTCTCTCTCTCTCTCTCTCTCTCTCTCTCTGAAACACAGGCATCATAAGTATGTTAATTAAATTCATATTTAAAAACTAAGGCCCTTTCCTCAAGCAGCTACATGAGTATAACATGGACCTATTTCCCTGCACATTATTCCTTCATGACTCCTCAATAGAATAAAAAAAACTATGTCTTATTGCTCCATGTGACCTTGAAAAAGTCACCCTCTCTGGGCTTTTTGTTTTGTCTGTTCTCAAATAAGCATAATCTTATATCCCCTTTTTGTCTCTCAAGGTAATTAATTATATGACAAAAGGAAATAAGGTGACCAACTGTTCCAGTTTTAGCTCTCTAAGCCTTACATCCCAGGACAGCTGTCAGTAACAGACAAAACAAGACAGTTAATAACCCTAGGAGTAGCCAATATGGATTAATAACACATACCTAGAAGGCTTTTGTAATGTCAGATGGTTCCTGGTTGCCAAAGCAGGCCTTCCAAAGGAAATCCTCAAATGGCAAGCTAATCTGAGATCCAAAGTACAGGTGGAGAATCTATCAATTGTTCCTGAACAAGGAGATCCCCTTGGAAAGAGAAAACTGTGTTAGAGAATCTTGGAGAAATCTTATTACCCATATTAGTTTTTATCAACTCAAACCCAGCCTAGGCGGGGTGAACACTAGGTCTGAAAAGATCCAAATTATTATCGGATAAGAATGCTAAGAATATAAATCATCCTCTGTGGTCTGAAGCACCATCAGCAGGAAATTATAAAGCATAAAAATTGTGTAGAAATTTTCCAGTTTTGCAGAAAAAGAATTCATAGCTTCATATTTTTTTAAGGTATGCCTCCAAGCTGGCATAAGACCATGATCTGAAAATTACTACTTACTTCCTGAGCTCTCAAGGAAGAGGTGGGGTGTGCATACAGGTGACAGGAGTAACTTTCAACTATAAAGAAAATATCTTTAGGTGGATTATTAGTACAAAGAACCACCTCATGGATTCCCAGTAAGAACTGTGAGGAAAAAAATATCTCCCCAAGTTAGCTCTGCAAGTTAACATGATCCAGTGAATTGGAGCGTAATTTTTCATTGCATCCCAGAAAACAAACCATGCCCTAATTTTTAAAACAAAACTTGTAACCTACTTGGACTTTGCAGTAGCCCCCAAACTGGTCTCCTGCATCCGTTTCTAATTCCCCTTTATCTATTGTCTTCTCTGAAGGTCCAAGTGACACACTATCACTCTCATACTAAAAACCTTTCAGTACCCATCTATTGCCCTGGTGATGAAAACCAAAACCCTTGACAGGGCCCACAAGACTCAGGGTAAGCTATTGCCTCCTTTCCTCTTCAGACTCATCTCTTCCATCTCTCACCATAACCAGCCAAATAAATACAAGAGGTTTCTTTACTTTCCCTCATGCTTCTTGCTCCTTATCTACCAGCAAGCACTTGAAACACATCCTATTCCCTCGGCCTGAAAAATCTCCTCTTCCCCAGTAAAAACACATTTTCCAATAAGCTACTATGCCCCCTTCACTTAATTCCTACATTGCAATCAGTCAGCTACATCTTTGGGTGTTTGTCTCCCTCCGCCATCCCTTATACCATTGAGAACAAGCCTCTCATCCATATTCCTATAACACTTTGTTCCTTCCCCTCCAGGAACTTCACAGTCTATAAATACACATCTGTATATGCATATTTTAGTAATGTATCTCTTCCTACAAACTGCAAACTACATTAACACAGAAGTGACAACTTCTCTCACTTTTGTACTGCCCGCACTCAGCACACTGGCATGCAGTAGACAATAAGCCTTTGAGGAAGAGGAAAGAAGGGAATGAGGAAGGAAAGGAAGGGGGAAGAAAGAAGAAGGGACAGAAGGGAAAATTTAGATGTATTAATATTTTTATCTTTTGTATGGGAAAAATGTGCTCCAGTGGGAAATCATGTATTATCTACAGGAGGTATTGACAAACTCTTTCTGTAAGGGACAAGTAGTAAATATTTTCATTTTTGCAAGGCTGTATGGTCTGTGGCAACTATTTCACTCTGTACTTATAGTGCAAATCAGCCATAAACAACAAGTAAATGAAAGGGCTATGTTCTAATAAAACCTTATTTATGGACATTGAAATTTAAATTTCATATATTTTTCACGCATCCCAGAATATCATTCATTTTTTGGTTTTTTCAAGCATTTAAAAATGTAAAACCATTTTGATCACCTTTGTAATCATTCCTGCCCACTCTTCCCTGCTTCTCTCCTCCCAGCATCCCCATGTAAACACTGATCTACCATATGTCGCTATAGATTAGCTTTTAATTTCTAGGTATTTTTTATAGGTGTAACTAAGTGACAATCATTCTGTTTGCATGGTTGTGTTGACTCAAAATAATCACTGTAAGATTTACCCATGTTGTTATATTTATCAAAGGTTTATCCTTTTCATCACTGAATAGCATTCAATGGTTTACCACATTTCATTTATCCATTCATCCATTGATGGACATTTGAGTTGTTTCCAGTTGCTGGCTGGGAATATTTAGGCACACATCTATGTATGTAGAAGGTATTTCTCTTCAGTAAATGTGGAATGGCTGGTTCATATGGCACATATATATTTGACATTTTAGGAAGCAGTCACACTGGTTTTCAAAGTAATTCAAACCAGAGCCAAGGAGCAGAGCCACCCCCAGCACCGAGGAGGAGACTTCCAGGCACCCATACCACCACCCCCAGCACTGAGGAGGAGAGCTTCCCCCAGCGCCAAGGAGGTGACCAGAGCACCAGCAGCACAACTTCCCCCACCCCACCCCCTGTTAAAATGAGAAGACACATAAACAAGTCTCAAAACCAGACTTCCAGATCACCTAAAGCAACCCCTGAACTGGCAAAAAAAAAAAAAGAGGATCTGGAAAAAATGAAATCAGAAATAATTTCTCACATAACAGCAGAGATTCTGCCCATTGTGCAAGTCATGATTAATAAATTTAGAGAGGACACAGATAAAAACAATAAAGAAACTGAGGAACATGATGGAATCTCAACATAGGAAACAAACGGAATCCATAAAACAGATTTCCAGGAGATTAAAAACTCCATTGAGGGGCCAGGGGTTTAGCTCAGTGGTTCCACCACCTGCTTTGCAAGCACAAGCTCCCAAGTTCAATCCTTGGCACACACACACAAAAAAACAAAACAAAGAAAAACTCCATTGAAAGTTTATGCAGCAGAATGAGCCAATGTAAAGTCAGAATTTCAGATATAGAAGATAAGATTGCATTTAGTGACCAGGAATAGAAAAATTTCTTTAAAATAGTAATGGACTATGAGAAAGCAATCCAGCAACTGCTAGATGATGCAAAGAAGAATACCATAAGACTAATCAGAGTCAGTGAAGAAACAGGAGAGAGTGCAGACAACATTAAAAAACTGTTCACAGAAGTCATGGCAGAAAACTTCCCAAGCAGGGGAAAAGAACTTGACATACAGATAAGTGAGGCACATAGGACTCCAACTAGCCTTGATAAAAAAAAAAAAGATCTACACATAGGCATGTACTAGTTAAGATTCCAGAAACCCAACAGAAGAACAAAATTCTACAAGCAGTTAGAGAAAAGAAACAAATCATATACAAAGGAAAGCCCATCAGAATCACAACAGATTTCTCAATGCAAACCCTCAAGGCAAGAAGAGCTTGCGGTGATGTATTTCAAGCCCTAAAGGAAAACAGCCTCCAACCCAGATTAATGTACCCTGCAAAACTATCTTTCAAATTTGATGAGAAATAAGATACTTTCATGACAAAGAGCACCTTAGGAACTTCATGAATACCAAACCAGCACTCCAAAAAATTTTAGACAATATCTTAGGTAAAGACAATGAGTATCACAACCCCAGGAAGCCCAACAGAATGAATCCATCA
The DNA here is from genome assembly GCF_053883595.1 of Heterocephalus glaber. NCBI lineage: Eukaryota > Metazoa > Chordata > Mammalia > Rodentia > Bathyergidae > Heterocephalus > Heterocephalus glaber. The sequence continues at coordinate 9,810,343 of NW_028258369.1, forward strand.
GGCACAACAAGAAATTAAATGCAAATGGGGAGAATCCAACAGAAAGAAAAAATCATGACAATGATAAGTCAATATATATCAGTTATAACCATCAATGTTAATGGTCTCAATTAACCATTCAAAAGAAATAGACTGGCAGAATGGGTCAAGAAACAAGATTCAACAATATGCGGCATACAAGAAACACAATTACTTCAAAAAGAAACTCATAGACTGAAAGTAAAAGGATGGAAAACAGTTCTCCACACTATAGGAACCCAGAAAAAAGCAGGGGTAGCAATCTTATTTGCATATCAACTGGATTAAAAACCAACGCTGATTAAGAGAGATGGAGAAGGACACTACATCCTTGAAAAGGGAACAATCCAAGAGGAAGAGATGACAATCATAAACATTTATGCACCAGACATTAGTGGGCCCAACTATATAAAACAAATACTAACAGACATGAAAAATCAAATAAGCACTAATACAATAGCAGTGAGGGAACTCAGTACCCCACTATCACAAACAGACAGATTATCTAGACAAAAAATTAACAGTGAAATTCTAGAACTGAACCAAGCTATTGAACAAATGGACTTAAGAGGTGTTTACAGAGTGTTCCACCATACAAAATCAGAATACACATTCTTTTCAGCTGTACATGGGTCATTCTCCAAAATAGACCACATGCTAGCTCAAAACAAAGACATGTCAAAGGACATGTCTAAGTAAATGTAAAAGAATTGAAGTTATCCCCTGTATATTATCTGACCATAGTGCAATAAAATTGGAGATCAGTAACAAAAGAAACCGCAAAACCCCAACAAACACATGGAAATTGAATAACACCCTCCTGAACAACCAGTAGGTAAATGATAATGCCAGTAAAACATGCAGGAATCTATGGGACAAAATGAAAGCAGTTCTACGAGGGAAATTCATAGCAGTGAATGCCCATATTAGGAAAACAGTGAGAACTCAAATAAATAACGTAATGCAGAACCTCAAGTTTCTAGAAAAAGAAGAACATAACAAACCCAAAGCTTGTATAAGAGAGGAATTATAAATATCAGAGTAGAAATCAACGCAATGGAGAATAAGAGAATGATACAAAAAATCAATGAATCAAAAAGTTGATTTTTTGAAAGAATAAATAAAATTCATAAACCTTTAGCCAAACTTATTTAAAAAAAGGAAAGAAAAGGCTCAAATCCAAGCAATTAAGAATGAAAAAGGTGAAGTCACAACAGACCCAACAGAAATCCAGAGGATCATCAATCCCTACTTGGAGATCCTGTACTCTAAAAAAATGGAAAGCACAGAAGAAATGGACAGATTCCTAGATACATACGAACTGCCAAAGTTAAATGAAGAAGATACAGCAATTCTAAACATCCCAATTACAATGAGTGAAATTGAAAATGTAATAAAAAGTTTACCAACAAAGAAAAGCACAGGTGCTCATGGCTTCACTGCTGAATTCTACAAGACATTTAAAGAAGAACTTTTGCAATTACTCTTAAACTCATTAATGAAATTGAAATAGGAAGCAATACTTCTGAATTCTTTCCCAGAAGCAAGTGTTACTTTGATTCCAAAACCAGGGAAAGACACAACCCAAAAAGAGAAATACAGGCCAACCTCCCTAATGAACATAGATGCAAAAATCCTCAACAAGATACTGGCAATCAGAATACAGAGGGTCATCAAGAAGATCATACCCTCTGACCAAGTTGGATTTATCCCAGGGTGCAAGGATGGCTCAACATAAGGAAATCAATAAATGTAATACACTGTATTAACAGAGTCAAGGACAAAAACCATATGATCATCTCAATAGATGCAGAAAAAGCTTTTGACAAAATGCAACACCAATTCATGATAAAAAAAAAAAAAACCCTACAGAAAATTGGAATAGAAGGTCTTTACCTCAACATGATTAAGGCTATCTATGAAAAACCAACAGCCAACATCATACTAAATGGTCAAAAACTGAAAACTTTCACACTAAAATGAAGAACAAGACAAGGATGCCCACTATCACCAGTGGAAACATTAGCCACAGCAATTAGAAAAGAGAAAGAAATAAAAGGAATAAATATAGGAAAGCAAGAAGTTAAACTGTCATTATTTGCTGATGATATGATACTTTACATAGAAGACCCAAAAAACTCCACCAAAAGACTTCTAGACTTCATTGACAGATTCAGTAGAGTAGCTGGATACAAGGTCAGCACTCAAAAAACAATAGCCTTCTTGTACACAAACAACAGACTCACTGAGAGAGAAATTAGGGAAACAATTCCTTTTATAATAGCATCCAAAAAATGAAATATCTAGGAATCAATCTAACAAAGGAAGCAAAAAACCTCTACAATGAGAACTACAGCACTCTGAAAAAAGATATCAAAGAGGATATAAGAAAATGGAAAGACAGCCCTTGATCCTGGGTAGGAAGAACCAATATAGTGAAAATGGCCATACTTGCAAAACTATTATATAGATATAATGCAATGCCAATTGAAATTCCAAAAATAAACTTCACAGAACTAGAGAAAACAATCCAAAAATTCATTTGGAAGCAGAAGAGACCTATAATACCAATACCAATTCTAGGCAATAGAGACATGGAAGGGGGTATCATAATCCCCAACTTGAAACTATACTACAAAGCTACTGTGATAAAATCAACATGGTACTGGCAAAGGAACAGACCTGAGGATCAGTGGAATAGATTAGAAGATGCAGAAAAAACTCCAGACATACTCACCCACCTCATCTTTGACAAAGGAGCCAACCACCCTCATTGGAGGAATGATAGCCTATTTAATAAATGGTGTTGGAAAAATTGAATTTCAACCTGCCAAAGATTAAAACTAGACCCATGTCTACCACCATGCAATAAAATAAGGTTGAAGTGGATTAAAGATCTAAATATTAAAACAGAAACACTAAACTTGCTGGAAGATAAGTTAGGTAGAACTCTTGAAGACATTGGCATAAGAAAAGACTTCATAAGCAAAACCTCAGTAGCATGGGAACTAGCACAAAGAATCAACAACTGGGATCTCATCTTGTTAAAAAGATTCTGCACTGCAAGAGAAACCACCAACAGAGCTAAGAGACAAAATACAATGTGGGAAAAAAATTTTAGCAGCTGTACCTCAGAAAAGGATTACTATGTAGAATATAAAAATAAAAAAAATCAGAACCCCCCCAATTTAAAGACCTAATACAAAAAGGGGCATCTGAAATGAACAGACATTTCTCAGACAAAGAAGTAAAAGCAGCAAATAAGCACATGAAAAAAATGTTCAACATCACTGGTCATTGGAGAGATGCAGATAAAAATAACACTGAGATTCCACCTCACCCCAGAAAGAATGACTGCTATCAAGAAATCAACCAATAACAAATGCTGGTGGGGCTGTGGAGAAAAAGGAACGCTTCTCCATTGTTGGTGGGAGTGCAGACTGGTGTAATCACTTTGGAAATCAGTATGGAGATACCTCAGAGAACTAGGGCTAGAGGTTCCGTTTGACCCAGCTATTCGCCTGCTGTGTATCTTCCCCAAAGAATTAAAAGAATCATACCACAGCTATATTTGTGCACCCATGTATATAGTGGCACAGTTCATAATAGCTAAAGCTTGGAAACAGCCCAAGGGCCCATCAACTGGAAACTGGATAAAGAAGATGTGATTTTTTTATAAAATGGAACACTACTCAGCCATTAAGAAGGAGAAAGTAGAGAGATTTATAGCTAAATGGATGTATACTGAGGCTATACTCTTAAGTGAAAAAAATAGGACACACATGTGTAAATACCAAACAGTTTCTCTAGTGTGAGAAACTGTAAGTGTAAATAAGGATCAAAATTATTAAAATGAATAATTGATAATTTGAAGTAGGAAGAAAAAGTCCAAAGATGTAGGGGAAGTGGGAGGGGAAGGTGAAAGGAATGAAGGGAAAGGAAAAATTAGGAGAAAAGAAAAAAATGGAAACAAAGTCTAAGTAAATAGGGAAGGGGGGAGGGGGTGAATGGTGCACAGGGAATGGGGAAAAAATAAAAACCAAGAGGGCCAAGGATTTGGTTCAGTGGTGCCACCGCCTGCCTCACAAGCACAAGGTCCCAAGTTCAATCCCCAGTACCAAAAAAAAAGAAAAGCCAGGGATTTAGCTCATTGGTTCTGCTGCCTGCCCTGCAAGTGCAAGGACCCGAGTTTGATCTCCGGAACCAAAAAAAAAAAAAAAAGAACCAAGATACATGATGTACAAGTACAAGCACCCAATGATAAATGTAAATGTATTGTATACCTAAAGTGTACCAATAAAAGAATTTAAGCAAAAAAAAACCCCAAATAGAGTAAAGTAGCTGAATACAAGGTCAACACACAAAAATCAATAGCTTTCCTCTACACAAACAACAGAATCACTGAGACAAAAAAAAGACAACAATTCCTTTCACAATAGCATCCAAAATATTGAAATACCTAGGAATCAACATAACAAAAGAAATCAAAGACCTCTTCTCTGAAAACTATAGCACTCTGAAAAGAGAGATTGAAGAGGATATCAGAAAATGCAAAGACCTCCCATGCTTCTGGGTAGGAAGAATCAACATAGTGAAAATGGCCACACTTCCAAAACTGCTATATAGATTCAATGCAATCCCAATTGAAATCCCAATACCATCCTTCATGGACCTTGTGAAAACAACCCAAAAATTCATTTGGAACAAGTAGAGACCTAGAATAGCAAAAGCAATTCTAGGCAACAGAGACATGGCAAGGGGTATCACAACCTCCAACTTGAAACTATACTACAAAGCTACTATGATAAAAACAGCACGGTGCTGGCAAAGAAACAGACCTGAAGACCAGTGGAACAGATTAGAAGATGCAGAAGCAACTCCAGACACACTCAGCCATGTCATCTTCGATAAAGGAGACAAACACCCTCACTGGAGGAAAGATAGCCTCTTTAATAAATGATGCTAGGAAAATTGGGTTTCAACTTGCCAAAGATTAAAACTAGACCTATATCTCTCGCCATGCACTAAAATAAATTTGAAATGGATTAAAGATCTAAATATTAAAACAGAAATGCTGAGCCGGCTAGAACAGAGATTAAGTAGAACTCTTGAAGACATTGATGTAAGAGAAGATTTTATGAACAAAACCTCAGTTGCCCATGAACTAGCACAAACAATCAACAAGTGGGATCTCTTCTTCTTAAAAACCTTCTGCACAGCAAGAGAAACCACCAAGAATGTGAAGAGACAACCCACAATGTGGGTAAAAATCTTCACCTGCTTTTCCTCAGACAAAAGTCTACTATCTAGAATCTATAAAGAACTTAAAAAAATCAGACCTCCCAAATTTAAAGACCCAGTCCAAAAATGGGCATCTGAAATGAACAGACATTTCTCAGACAAAGAAGTAGAAATAGCAAATAAACATATGAGAAAATGTTCAACATCACTGGTCATTCGAGACATGCAATGAAAACAACACTGAGATTCCACTTCACTCCAGAAAGAATGGCTGCTATCATGAAATCAACCAATACCAAATGCTGGTGGGGCTGTGGGGAAAGAGGAACCCTGCTCCACTGCTGGTAGGAGTGTAGACTGGTGCAACCACTGTGGAAATCAGTATGGAGATACCTCAAAGAACTAGGACTGGAAGTCCCATTTGACCCAGCTATTGCCCTACTGGGGATCTTCCCCAATGAATTAAAAGAATCATACCACAGTGATATATGTGTACCCATGTTCATAGCAGCACAGTTTGTAATAGCTAAAACTTGGAAGCAGCCCAATTGCCCATCAACTGGAGACTCGATAAAGAAAATGTGGGGTTTTTTTTAATAAAATGGAGTACTACTCAGCCATGAAAAAGGAGAAATTAGAGACATTTATAGCTAAATGGATGCACATTGATGCCATACTCTTAAGTGAAATAAATAAGACACACATGTGTAAATACCAAATCGTTTCTCTAGTGTGAGAAACAGAAAGTGTAAATAAGGACTAAAAGGTATAATAGATAATGTGAAATAGGAAGAAAAGGGGCAAAGGGGAAGTGGAAGGGGTAGGGGAAAGGAAAGAAGGGAATGGAATTAATATGAGAAAATTAAAAAATGGAAACAAAGTCTTTGTAGATAGGGAGGGATGGAAGGGTTGAAGGGAGGGTAGGGGAATGTGGGAAAAATAAGAACCAAGAGAGATTATGTAAAAGTGCAATTTCCAATGATGAATGTCATTGTATTGTATACCTAAAATGTACCAATACAATTAATTTTTTAAAAAGTAATTCAACCATTTTACAGTTCCATCAGCAGTGTATGAGTTCTGAGTTTTCCACATCCTTGCCTACACTTGATATTTAGCTATTCTACCAGGGCAGCAGTGATATCTCATGGTGTTTACAATTTGTATTTCCCTAAAGTCCAATGTTGTCCAATATCTTGTCATGTGCTTGTTTACCATCCACTTGTCTTTTTGGTGAAGTGTCTGTTAAAAGTTTTTGCCCACTTTTGTTGTTGTGTTTATTTCTGAGTGTTTCTATATATATTCTGGGTACAAGTACCTTATGAGAGAGATAAGATTTGCAAATATTTTCCCATCTATGGGTTTTTATTCTCTAAGAGTATTTTCAAAGACCAGAAGCTTTTTATTTTGATGACATTGAAGAATTCTTATAAAGCTACATTAAGACAGTATATATCAATGTCAAGATAGACAAATAGATCAATAAAACAAAATAGGAAATTCAAAAATAGATCTACACAAATAACTGATTTTGACAAATATTCACAAACTATTCCTGAAATATATATATATCCAAATGCAACAGTACTGAATTCAATCCATAACATGTTCCATGTATAAAAATTAACTCAAAATAGATCATAGATATAAATGTAAAACCTAAAACTCTAAAAGAAAAAATGGAAAAAAATCTTTGTGACCTTAAGTTTGGTAGATTTCTTAGATACAACACCAGAACTATGAGCTACAAAAGAAAAAATATAATAAATAAGTTTCTAATCCATTGTATTTTTAAAAAATTGCTGCAGTGCTTAACCCTGACCATGTGTTTTTCTACATGTGTGCAATTATATCTAAGGGATGAATTGCCATAATTCCAGCCAAGTTTAGAAAAGTCCTAAATGACTCCAAGCCTGAGATTTTCCTCCCAGATAAATTCTAGTCATTAATATGTATCCTAAATTGTAGTTAAGTGTAAGGCACTGTACTTTAAAAATCAATTGAGCAAATAGTATGGATTCACAACACTCATGAAAGTTGAAGTGTGTGAATAGAGGGCAAAGCAGACCATCCATGGGCAGGAGCCAACATTCTTCTTGAGAAATAATATTTCATCACCTTAACTCAGAGAGAATAGACAAAATAGACCAAAATTCTAGACCACAAGAAATTAATGCTGACAAAATTAAAGCATGTAACCACACCTTACCTTTGTTTTAACAAAAGTCACAAACCATTTAGGATGGAGAACCTTAGAGTGTTTAAAATTGAGCAACATTATGTCCTACCATTACTTTCAAGATACATTGGTTTTAAAATGTATGCTTAGGTATCTGAGGGAGTTGATTTGCCACATAGTTTCATTGCCCATAAATCAGTTAAATATTGGTGAATTATTACCGTAAGTAATAATTTGGTTTTTAAAAGAGTCACGTGTTGCTCATTGACTTGTCAGTAATTAGAAGGGCCAAGAGTTTATTGAGGTTTTTTATTATACTATATCCACAGGGAATGCTTTTCTACTTTTTTTCTATATAGTAGTACATGATAGTTTAAAATAAAATGTGTTTTTTTCTTTTTAAAAAAGTTTATTGTTGGGTTTTTGAGCAAGAAATACAAGTTAACTGTAGAAAATTTTGTAAATAGGTACAATTTAAAAATTAAAAGTGAAAACCCCACATATCCCATTACCCCCACAAACAAAAAATTTGCTCGGTTCTAAAATTAATCATACTAGTAGTAACAAAAATTTGAATACATTACTAGACTCTTATTTTCCTAACACTTTGCCTGTAAAATTGGGTGAATTTCATTGTAAGTGAAGGATGTTCAAATAGAGTGGATTTTCACCATGTGTAAACACTGGAATCCTCTGAGGAGCTTTTAAAGGTGCTCATGCCTGGGTCAAATACATATTCTGATATATTTGGTCTGTGGAGCAATCTGGGAATTGGGATTTTTAAATCTCCCAAATAAGTTACAATATGCAATCAAGACTGAGGACTGCTGGCCTACATATAAAGGAAGGGAATCTGTTCTGGGGTTTTGTGCCCCTGCCCAAAATTAGTCTGTTGAAGTCCTAATTCCTGGTACTACAAAATGTGATCTTATTTGTAGACAATATTATTGCTCTAGGATGAGGTCATACTAGAGTAATTCAATATAACTTGTGAAATTTAATCACAGATATGTACACAGGGAGAATGCCATGTAAAGATTGGATCTGCCACAAGCCAAGTAACTACCAGAAGCTAGGAAAGAAGCCCAGAATTATCTTTCTCTAGAATCTTCATGGGGAGCATGCCCCTCTGATAACCTAATCTCAAGCTTGTAACCCCTAGAACTGTGAGATGAAAAATTTCTGTTGTTTAGGCTACCCAGTTTGTACTACTTTCTTATGGCAGCCCTAGAAAATGATTCTATATAATCACTTTGGTGGGCTCGTTCCTCATAACCATGTTACATTAACTTCTGTATATGACTACGTAAATGTCAAGAATAGAGTCACAAGAGGTATTCAACCTGAAAACATTCTGTTACATGTCCACACAGAAATTACAGGATTCTATTTCTGGTAAATTATCACCTTCAAAAAGGCTGAAACTTCCTGCCTTGTCCACCATCTATGCACAGTATTGATTATCCTCTAAGTTTTCAATAAATGCTTACTGGCTGCCTCCCATAGCTATGCCCACACCAATTGTGAAAGACTGAAAACCCCCAACTCAGCACAGGAAGCCATATGAGAATGACTCAAGGCCCAAGCTGCTGTCAAGTAGAAATCTGAATAGAACCACAGCAAAATAATAGCCATATATTCCCTCACCTTTTGATGAAACTTTAAGTCATTTTTTAAGACATTTTGCTACAGTCTTACAAAAATTTCAGGTGGGGCCAGGCTCATGGGATTCAGCTGAAACTATTCCATGATGAATTAAGCCCCCTGTAGATTTGCTTGTGGCGTGTCAAAATAATACAGTTTTATAGACATTTATACCTACCTTCCAGAATCCATGCTTTCATGTGATTTAATAATAAATTTAAATTCTTTTTAAAACTATTTCAGTCTCATATTTTAAATGACATCTGGCTAACAGTCCTGTCTGAAGACTGCATCTTCCAGATTCCCATGAAAATATCTATGGAGTCACACACACACAATAGAAACCTAAAATTGGCCGAACCTTTACTGTTGCAGTTAAGTACAAAACAGATGGATTGCGAGGAAAAAAGAAGTAATGCAAATGGTGCCCTCTCCGTACTTTCCTCATAAAATAAAATAGTCTCATCTGCCAGAAAGATCAAAATAGACTCTTTTCCCTTTCCCCATAGTCTGATCCACTTTGTCCAGGATGCAATATTGTGTGTGATTAACTTGGCTAGAGAATGGGGGTTGAAAATAGTGTCTGGGCTTCTCTGTAGATCAAGGACCCAATGCAAAGGTTCCCAACTGCTAGGTATATCCACACTGGTCATACTTTTGGGTGGGTCTGTGGTTCCAAAAGACTGATTGTGAACCACACTCAAGCCAAGACTCTATTTATTACCTGGCTTCTTGCCCCCCTATACTAACACAGAGAAGCCATAATTGTATTTGTGATCCAAGGATATCAGTGTCAACTAGGACCCTGTATCAAACAACCTTGGAAAGATCTGAACATTCCCCTATCCCCAATACATGGTTTCTCCCAGAAATGTCACTAAATCCTCATAGAGAATAACTAAGGGGAATTACTACTGTAGTCACATACCATAATGTGATAGAGTCCTTCCTCATGGGGAACCAGTCTTCAGTCAATTTGTTCTAGATGTAAGAACTAGTTTGGATCTTGAAACTGAGATGAATCATAGGGTGTGACTTTCCACTGAGTTGCTGATGTCAGCCTTGTGGTCATCCATTCTTGATCTCTCTTGATGATATATGGTAAGCAATATTCAGGTTGGCTATCTTTATTGCCTATAAAAGCACCATGTTTTGTTAACCATCACCAATAGATTATTGCAAGATTCCCTGGATTCCACTCTGAATTTGCTGTTCATTGTGGTCATTATGCCCACCTTACTTCTGGTGATCAAGCATTGCCATTTGGTCTTTGCTATTCTGGAATCCCATCATCCCCATTGCTAGTATGGAGCTAGTTCTATAATAGCACTTTTTGCTATCTCCCAGGGCCTAGAGAGAACAGCCAATATTAAACTTTTCAATATAGTTGCAGTGCATTCTTTATTACATTGGCAAATAAGTCCCCCCAAAGAACATAGTCAATTGGTTGGCTTTTCTTGTCCTATATAATAAATTCTAGAATGCCTCATTCTGGAGCATTTTTACCCTTTCTTCTGCAGTCTGTCTTGGCAATCTTGGCCTCTCTATTTCATTTAATATAGACCATCACTTTTTTCCAAGTTTTCAAGAGCTATCCTGGGAACAAGTAAAAATCATGTCCAGGAACTACACCAGGGTATCAAAAGATGTGTTACAAGAAAGTGCTCCAGTATTTATGATGTAGGAAGAATTCTAAGATGGACCTGAGATCCCTGTCCCCTAATGTACCTGCACTATAAAATCCCTGTACTTGAATGAAGGCAAGATGTGAATATGACAGATCTTGCTCCTGTGATTAAGTTGTTACATGACAAAGGTGAACAACTTTTGCAGATGCAATTAAGATCTTTAATCAGTTGAATCCAAAGTAATTGAAAGAAAGATTGTCCTGGGTAGGCTTGACAAAATCAAGCAAACCATTTAAAAGAGGGAAGTCATAATAAAAATTAACAGACACTTTCTTGTTGGTCTTTAAAAAGTAAACTGCTATGTTGTAGAAAGGGTTGCATTGGGGACAGCTTCAAGGTACAGTGGGAAACCTCAAAGAACTGAGGTCCTCAGTCTTACAGCTGTAAGGGATTTAATTCTACAAACCAGTAATTTTAGAAGAGGACCCAAAATCTCAGATGGGACTCTAACCCCAGATGACACCTTGAGTTCAGTCTTGTGAGATAGCACGGGACCCAGTCAACCCACACTTGGGCCTCTAACCAAGAAGATGATACATGGCTGAAGAGGTACTATTTTGAGTTTTTAGGTTTTTTGTCATTGTTGCACAGCAGTAAAAAAGCTAACACAATTGGAAAATTTTTCTTAATAGCTTTAGATCCTGCCTTCTTTCAGGATCACTTCCAGGCATGCTTTCTCAGTAACTGCTGGGACAGATTAGGTAGTTTTGCATCTCCTTTAATATCCAGTAGCCTCTTCCCTGAATACACTCAGATCTATCCCTTAGGTCATGCTAAAATTTGCATCCAGTTATTGATCTTGATCATGAATCAAAAGAAGGAAATGCTTTGATTTGTAAGGTACCTGCTTTATTTGAGGCCTCTTCAGAGTCTTTAAGCAAGGAGGAACTCTCTTCCTGCAGGAGCACCTTCTGCAGGCTCAGAGCATTCAGGTTTCTTATCCCCATCCCAAGTATCAGGGTCATACTGTTCTTTTTTATTAAGGTCTCACATGGTGAAGAGACTTGCCTAGGTGGATTTTGGCCTTCTTTGAGCCTCGGTCACACTTATAATTATGTCCTATGCCTGATTTTTAAGACTATCTTTCCTCCAGCTATAGGTATGAGGGTATTCTTAAATGCAGCCAAGGAAGCCCTGTAACTCTCACACTTTACTTTAAATTGCTTGTTAATAGGGTGTGAGTTTGACATGTTCTCTCTTCAGTGCATCAGTGGTGCTTAGCAACTCCACAGTTCTTGTAGTTTCTATTTTCCTCTACCCTTCAAGTTCCAGATACAGTATACAAGCAAGATTAACCCCTCTACCTGTGTACTACCCCAGCTCATTTAAGGTTAAAGGTTTAGCAACCACATTACTCCAACACACCAGGGACTGTCAATATGCAACTTTCCACAAGTGATGAGATCCTCATTACCATTGAGACAGTGGGTGATCTGACACAAGAATCCCATATTTAGAGTGCACTTTCTAACACCACTTTTTAGACCAACTTTCTTAGGTTCATGTTTCTAGAAATAAAAACAGTGACAAAGACCATTGGTCACCAAATTTCTTGAAAAAGTTCTCTCAAGAGAAAGGAAGTGAGGGAAACAGGCTAGGATGGAGGAAAAACAACTACGCAATTATATAATCTAAGCTGCAAACTTGATCCCACAGGGTGCTGCCTACCATAAGGAGCACCGCATAGTAAGTCCTACCTTAAAGGAGGGGGCCGGCTGTTTGTACTCATGTGTCAGTGCATCACTGAATATGGATTGCCCTCAACAGGGGATGGGAATAACCTCCCTGAAAAGGTTGTCCCCACTCAGCCAAATTCAATTTACCACAGAAAGTAGCAAGTGTGAGCTGTTATTAGCAACACTCCCTGCAGCTAGGGAATAGGTACATCCACTGGCAAAGCAGATCCGGGTGGGGTATCCACAGCATTCCCTCTACAATACCTCCATAATCACAGTTTGAACATCCTACTCTGACAGCCACCTGGGTGATCTTCTCCCCATCACTCCTTCACCTCTGAGCATCTCTACTTACCTGTAGCTACACTGATCCTCTTGTTCTTCATACCTTCACACAGTCCCACATTGTCACACCTCCAAGGCTTTCAACTTACTGCTCCCTTTGCTTAGAATATTTTTCTCTAACTTTAGCTTGATTTGCTTCCTCACATTATCTTCTCAGTAAAGCCTACCTTGATTATTATCAGACTGCTTGTCATCACCACTACAGAGTTAGATCTGTAGGGGCAAGGACTCATTCTGCCCTGTTGCTGCAATATCTTAGAGCAATGCTTGCTGTTGCAGACACTTAGCAATTGTCTGTTCTGTGAATTAACTGACTAGTCAATTAATACTTTTTAAATGAGTGATAAAAGAGAACCCTTTGTTACTCTAAAATTTGAAGCAGTGGTTCTCAAATGTCAGCCTGCATCAGAATCACTGGGAGGACTTGTTGAATCACAGATGGATGAGTCTTTTCCCCTGAGTTTCTGATTCAGGAAGTCTTGGATAATCCCCTAAAAATTGCATTCCTAACAAGCTCCTAGGTTATGTCCAAGGACCAAACTGAAAACTACTGGAGAAAGATATATGGATGAAATACATAATGTATAATGACCAAAGAATTGCTACAAATTTCTCACAACCTATACAATTCTCAGGTGGGAATAATTAGTGAAGGCATTTTTCCAGAATATTTCTGTGGAAGATCATAAATATATTTTAAAGGGCCTTTAAATTATTTATATATGGTTTGTAGTAATTGGATCAAAAGATGAATGATTTTAAAATCTTCATTCCTAGTTATATGACAGAATATTTTAAAAACCACTAAATCATTTATAAAGTTTTAAAATAATATGAAAAGTGCTTATGTTTCAATGTTAAACAGAAAAAGAAGATAAAATTGAATATAGACCAAATTTAAGCCCAACTACATAAAATAAGCATAGAAAAATATTAGAATTACATCTACAGTAACTCTGATTTTCTTTTTAGGGTAATGGAATTATTGTAAGATATTTTGTTTTCCTTTTTTCTGACCTTCAAATATTTGTATAGTAAGCCTATAGTACTTTAATAACCAGAAAGATAAAAATATGCTTTTATTTTCAAAGTAAAGACTTATCTTTCTAGGAAGTCAGGGCAGAGAGGCAAATATTGAAATCAAGAACATAGACACAAAACTAACAATAAAATGAAAGTAGCAAGTGTTGTTTAGGCCCAAACTATTAAAAATAAGGTATTTATAAGTCTCCAAAAGACTTGTATCAACGACTCATGTTTAATTTCTTTTACTGAATTAACATTAAATAACAGTTCATCACCACCCCACAGCAGTTTTTTAATGTTATTAATTCACTACTGTTTTCACAATTCCAAAACATAAAATCTACAGATAGAGTTGTTAAAAATAAAACCCAAGCACCTTAATTAGGATCACATTTGCAAAACTCCCTTGTTGATTTTCCATTCAAGACTTTGTGAAAATATTTTTAGTCATGTGCAAAATGAAAAGAACTAGAAGGCTTATTAGCATCGAATTCCAGTTTTTCTCTAGGTTGAATAAGAGCTGGCTTATTTTAAAGCAACCCAAAAGAAGGTCATCCAGTGTTATACAGGCTGTCTTTCTGGAATCAGTTTGTTTCCAAAAAATCCTTTATAAAATAATCATAAAGTGTAGTATCTAGGGAAAAATGTTGCATATTTTTCAAAAATTAAAATGAGCAAACTAATTTCAATTTATTTGGAAAACAAATGCATTAAAATCATATTCATGTAAGTTTGACTTTAGAATTATGTAAACAGTCTATAAAACAAAATTAAATTTAACAGCAATTTCTAAAACACTTAAAAGTAAAATGGCACAAAGGAACATAACTATGTATCCAATTGATATCCTAACTGGACAAAGAGAAATTATTCCAAGTAAAAAACACAATAATTTGATTCTACATCCTTTCTGAGATATAGCTTGTTATGGTTTGCATCTAGAATGTCCCCCAAAAGTCTCATGTGTTCAGAGGTGAGGGGTTTGGATCACAGGGGCATTAGACTCATCAGTGAATTAACCCACTGATGAGTTCATAGCTGAATGTGCTGTGGTGGGGCCTGGTTGGAGGATGTGGGTCACTGAGAGTATAACCTACAAGGGTATGTTGTTGTTCCTGACCCCTTCTTCTCTCTGATTCCTGGCTCACATGGGTTGAGCAGATTTCCCCTGTCAAGCTCTTCTATCAAGTGGTTTCTTCCTTGAAGCCAGATAACCATGGACTGAATGCTCTGAAACTGTGAACCAAAATAAATCTTTTTTTTCCCTTTGAGTTGTCTATGTCAGTACTGTCTCAGCAATGAAAAAGTGAACAATACATAGCCTAATGACAAAGGGCCAGTTAAATATAAATTTCAGATAAACAACAAATCATTTTTTAGTATAAACATGTTCCAAACATTGGATTAGACATATTTATACTATTAAAGTATCCACCATGTATCTGGATTTCCAGTTTTACAGAGGTTCTGTTTTTTTATCTGGCAACCCTACATTAGGGGAAACTGGGCAAAGGAAACAAAAGGCTTCTCTGTACCATTTTTTGTAACTTCCCCTGAGTCTATAATCTTTTCAAAATAGTTTTTAAGTGTAAGAGTCTAGAATTTGAAAAGCAGTTGGCTCATGTAATTGGAGTCCAAATCCTCTCAAACTATCTATAGTTGAGGAAGAAAATGGCACCTAAAATTTAAAAAAGATTAAGAAATGCAAAGAGGCAATAGTCCTGGAGTAAAGCATAGCATGAAGTTATGTAGTATGAGAACAAGGTGCATTTTAGAGTTAACAAACTATTTTTATAGGTGAACTGCATTACTGTTGGCCTCCTAAGGAGATAGGAAGAGAAATGCACTAGAAGTCATTTCTCTGTCCATGATACTGCAGTGACAACAGAGATTTTATTTAAATCCAGTACAAATATATCTTAGTTTAAATTACACCTTGAACCATTGTTTTTTTAAAAAGATCGATTTTTTTTTTCTTTTAGAAAGTCTTGCAGATCTGAAATTACATAAAAAGCAGTAACAGCACAATTTAGAAGTGAAAGTTGGGAATATAAGAAAACCTCTCCCAGAAAAACAAGCATTGTTCCTTATCATTGATATATTTTTTCTTCAATTGAAACATTGTTTTTAAAGAATGTCAAGCTGTTTACTCTGAGTCATTTCAGCACCAACTTGAAGTGGGGAAGAAAAAATAGCAGTGCCCTCCTTCCTAAACTCAATCACATTTTCAATTTGGGGGAAAAAATTAAAGAATCAACTTTCTTTTTCCTGGGTTTGGAGGAGGGAAATAAGGTAAGGAGGAGAGAGTACTATGTGAGTGAACAAAAATATCACAGCACCAGAACACATGGTGAGTGGGTAGAGTGGGAGAACACTACAGAAATGGATATACATGACCTCACCATGAGCATCCCAAAAATATCCTTTAAAGATGGAAGGATTAACAGCTTATTCAACACTGTGTGTACAGATGCACAGAGCAGACCAACAGCTCAATAATGATTCCTTGCCTGTCAGCTTCATTGAAAATTGGTGATTAAAATTCAAGATAGTTTTGCTGAGACAACTAAGTATATATTTTCAAAGTATATTTTCCACTTAGCAATATGCCTGAGACACATTTCTTCTCTTGAATCCAACATAGCCATATCCCCAATGTAATATATGAGTACTGCTTTGCAGAAAACCACCAGATAAGGTAAAGAGTTGAAGGCTTTCATGTGCAAAATTTAAACCATAAAAGATTATCAAGTATTTGCTCCTTACTTAGCACTTGAGTAGATATTAGAGATTTACAAAGATGAAATAAGGCATACCGCACTGTCAACAAGCTTATATTTAATTTGAAAAACAGACAAAATCACACAAAGTTGACAACTTCATTTAAGAACTTGGAAGGTTTGAAAATTGACATCTTTATGAACATGTGCTCCACACTTTCAAGTTTCCAGAGCATTACCACATATTTTACCATTTGATACACACTATAGCCCTATGAGGTAAGGAGTTCTGTTAAGGAATTCAGCTTTGGAAAAGAAAACAAACAAAATAAAAAGATCCTCAGTATTGCTTCAAATGATATAAATTTATTTGATCTGCTGACTTTTAGGGATATGGATACTAATTCACATCCTGGTGGCATATTCATATCCCCAACAATATATTGCCTGACTTTTGTCCGCAGTAGATGCTCAACAAATGATGCAAGTTGCATTAATGTGTTAATGAGTATTACAGATAAAGACACTAGTAGAGTATATATAGTGTGATATCAACTAGCCCTATGCTTGACATAGTCAGGAGTTCAATATACAGAATTAAAGTAAATTAGCAAGGGACAGATTATAATAATAGAATGCTTGCTATATGCCAAGTACTGTTCTAAGCCCTATACCTATATTTTCTCATGTAAACCTTATGATAACTTTATGTGGTATGTGCTATTGATTGTGCTCATTTTTAAATTGTAAGCTGAACTTCAAGGAGAGTTACCTAAAGTAACTCAGGTATTAAGAGCTTATGACTTTTGCATTATTTCCCAGTAAACCATAACGCTAATAGTCTCTTTAGAAATGTAAAGGGTGAAGTTGCCACTGGATAGCATACTCAGAAAATATTTCCTGCTAGAAAAAATAAGCAGTTTAGCAAAGTAGCTGTCAAATTTTAAAAAAAAATGGGAAGAGGGCACTCCAGGACAGTGTGGAGGAATGAGGTCATGCACAGAGAAAAATCACACAAGGAATGTGTATTAGCTAGGGTCAGTAACACCAGCAACTGTAACAAACACACCTTACAGTTTCAGTGGCTTAGTAAGTCAATTTCTTGTTCATATGAAGTCCAAAGAGTCTGTCCCTGGGTATAGGTTTGCCATCAGGTGCCCAGATGTCTTCAATCTTGTAACTTTGCCAGTTCCCATGTCTCAGGGTGTACTGCTGAATGCTCTTCAACTTGCTGGGAGACAAGGGAAGAGAAAGGATAAGGAACAATTCCTGAAGTTGTTATAGGTCAAAGTTGGAAGTTTTTCACTTCACATCCACCCTTTATCTATTTGCCTTAATTCAACACCATGGCTACATACAGCTGCAAAGGATGCTTGAAAATGTAATCCAGCAATGTGCCTGGGAGAAGGAGAAGACATGGCAGCCACAATTACAGCATGCAAATTGAAACTGCTTTCTGATGCCAGAGAAAGCTCTTACTCTCCTTTTGCAGTTTACTCCCAAGGTATCATTTATCGCTGACCATGATGGTAAGTGTAAACTGAAAGGGTAGTAATCAAACATAATATTCACCCTAATGTTAGCAACCACCTACGGTCTGTTCCATGAATGCCAACCTTCCTCTAGCATTGTGTTCTCACTTGGAAAAGTATGACTTCTGCAATATAATGAGCATACAAAAATTACCTAGCCAAAAAAACTGTGCACAAAACCTAAGGGGAAAAACAGCAGAAAAAGGAAGGATAATAGGCACATGGAAAGTCAACCGCAGGAAAGGACATTTCATTTAGGCTAATGAAAGGAGGCAAAAATGGAAGCGATAAAATTTGATTAAAAGTGTTTATAAATAATGACAATTTGACTTCTTTATTTCGTATCTTTATTCCTTTTATTTCTTTCTCTTGTCTAATTGCTGTGGCTAATTTTTCCAAAAATATATTAAAGAGGAGCAGTGATAGTGGACATCCTTGTCTTCTTCCTGATTTTAGCATGAAGGATTTCAGGTTTTGACCACTTAGTATGATATTTGCTGTTGGAGGTTTGTTTTTCATTAATTTTATTGGTACATTTTAGGTATACAATATGCTGACATTCATTTTTGGGTGTTTGTACCTTTACATAATATATTTTCATTCTTATTTTTCCCCATTCTGCTGCCCTCCCTTCAACCCCTCAACCCCTCCCTATTTACAAAGACTTTGTTTACATTTTTTCCTATTCTCATATTTATTCCTTTCCCTTCTTGCCTTTCCCCTAACCTTTCCACTTCCCTTTCCCTTTTGCACCTTTTCTTCCTATTTCACATTATCTATTATACATTTTGATTCTTATTTACACTTTCAGTTTCTCACACCAGAGAAACTATTTGGTATTTACACACGTGTGTCCTATTTATTTCACTTAAGAGTATGGCCTCAATGTGTATTCATTTTAGCTATAAATGTATCTTTGTTATCATTTTTTATGGCTGAGTAGTACTCCATTTTATTTTTTTAAATCCACGTCTTCTTTATCCAGCCTCCAGTTGATGAGCAATGGGTTGTTTCCAAGTTTTAGCTATTACAAATTGTGCTGCTATGAACATGGGTTCACATATATCACTGTGGTATGATTCCTTTAATTCTTTGGGGAAGATACCCAGCAGGAGAATAGCTGGATCAAATGGGACCTCTAATCCTAGATTTTTCAGGTATCTCCATACTGATTTCCACAGTGATTGCACCGGTCTACACTCCCACCAAGAGTAGAGAAGGGTTCCTTTTCCCCCACAATCCCGCCAGCATTTGTTACTGGTTGATTTAAAAAACTTACCAACGAAGGAAAGCCTGGGTTCTGAGACTTCTCTGCTTAATTCTACAAGACATTTAGAGAAGAGCTACTGCCACTACTGTTTAAAATATTCAATAAAATTGAAAGGAAAGCAATACTTGCAAATTAATACCTGGAAGCAAGTATCACCTTGATTCCAAAAGCAGACAAAGACACAACTGAAAAAGAGAACTATAGGCCAATCTCCCTAATGAACATAGATGAAAAAATCCTTAATAAGATACTGGCAAACAGAATGCAGAAGATCATCAAGAAAATCATACACCCTGACCAAGTGGGATCAATCCTACAGATGCAGGGATGGTTCAACATATCCAAACCAATAAATGTAATACACTATATTAATAGAGCCAAGGACAAAAACCATATGACCATCTCAATAGATGCAGAAAAAGCATTTGACAGAGAGTAAACAAAATTGACAAAATCTTAGCCAACCTTATCACAAAAAGGAAAGAAAAGACCAAAATCCATGCAATTACGAATGAAAAGGGTGAAATTACAATGGACCCAACAGAAATCCAGAGGATCATCAATAACTACTTCAAAAAACTGTACTCTAATAAAATGGAAAACACAGAAGAAATGGACAGATTCCTAGATACATATGAATTGCCAAAGTTAAATGAAGAAGATATAAACATTCTAAACACCCCAATTACAATGAGTGAAATTGAAAATGTAATAAAAATTTACCAACAAAGAAAATGCCAGGTCGTGATGGCTTCACTGCTGAATTCTACAAGACATACAGAGAGGAACTACTGCCACTATTCTTTAAACTCTTCAACACAATTGAAAGGGAAGCAATACTCCAGAATTCATTCCTGGAAACAAGCATCACCTTGATCCTCAAAGCAGAGAAAGACCCAACTGAAAAAGAGAACTATAGGCCTATCTCATTAATGAACATAGACGCAAAAATCCTTAATAAGATACTGGCAAATAGAATGCAGAAGATCATCAAGAAGGTCATACACACTGACAAAGTGGGATTCATCCCAAGGATACAGGGATGGCTCAACACGGCTCAACATTTGCAAATCAATAAATGTAATAACTGTATCAGTAGAGCCAAGGACAAAAGCCAAATCTATCACAATAGATGCAGAAAAAGCATTTGACAAATTCAACACACATTTATGATAAAACCCCTACAAAAAATTGGAATAGATGGTGTCTACCTCAATCTGATAAAAGCCATCTATGAAAAACCAACAGCCAATATCATACTAAATGGTCAAAAACTGAAATCCTTCACACTAAAATCAAGAACAAGACAAGGATGTCCATTATCACCACTGCTGTTCAGTATAATTTTGGAAACATTAGCCATGGCAATTAGACAAGAGAAAGAAAAAAAAGGAATAAAGATAGTAAATGATTAAGTCAAATTGTCATTATTTGCAGATGACATGACACTCTATATAAAAGACCCCAAGAAGGCCACCAAAAGTCTTCTAGACTTAATAACCAAATTCAGTAGAGCAGCTGGATACAAGGTCAACAAACAAAAATCAATAGCTTTCCTCTACACGAACAACAGACTCACTGAGAAAAAATAGGACAAACAATTCCTTTCACAATAGCATCCAAAAAACTGAAATACCTAGGAATCAACCTAATGAAAGAAATCAAAGATTGCTCTGAAAACTATAGCACTCTGAAAAGAGAGATTGAAGATGATATCAGAAAGTGAAAAGACATCCCCTGCTCCTGGGTAGGAAGGATCAACATAGCGAAAATGGCCATGCTTCCAAAAATGCTGTATAGATTCAATGCAATTCCAATTGAAAATCCAGCACCATCCTTCACGGACCTTGGGAAAACAATCCAAAGATTCATTTGGAACAAGAAGAGACCTAGAATAGCAAAAGCAATTCTAGGCAACAGAGACATGGCAGGGGGTATCACAACCTCCAACTTGAAACTATACTACAAAACTACTGTGATAAAAACAGCATGGTGCTGGCAAAGAAACAGACCTGAGGACCAGTGGAACAGATTAGAAGATGCAGAAACAACTCCAGACACACTCAGCCACCTCATCTTTGACAAAGGAGCCAAACACCCTCACTGGAGGAAAGATAGCCTCTTTAATAAATGGGGCTGGGAAAATTGGGTTTCAACTTGCCAAAGATTAAAACTAGACCTGTATCTCTCGCCATGCACTCAACTAAAATTGAAATGGATTAAAGATCTAAATATTAAAATAGAAATGCTGAACCAGCTGGAACAGAGGTTAGGTAGAACTCTTGAAGACACTGGTGTAGAAAAAGACTTTATGAACAAAACCTCAGTTGCCCATGAACTAGCACAAACAATCAACAAGTGGGCTCTCTTCTTATTAAAAAGCTTCTGCACAGCAAGAGAAACCACCAACAGTGTGAAGAGACAACACACTATGTGGGAAAAATCTTCACCTGCTCTTCCTCAGACAAAGGTCTACTATCCAGAATTTAAAAAGAACTTAAAAAAAATCAGACTTCCCAAATTTAAAGACCCAGTGCAAAAATGGGCATCTGAAATGAACAGACATTTCTCAGACAAGGAAGTAGAAATAGCAAATAAACATGTGAAAAAATGTTCAACATCCCCGGTCCTTTGAGAGATGCAAATGAAAACCACACTGAGATTCCACCTCACTCCAGTAAGAATGGCTGCTATCATGAAATCAACCAATAACAAATGCTGGTTGGGTTGTGGGGAAAGAGGAACCCTGTTCCACTGTTGGTGGATGTGTAGACTGGTGTGACCACTGTGGAAATCAGTATGGAGATACCTCAAAGAACTAGGACTGGAAGTCCCATTTGACCCAGCTATTCCTCTGCTGGGGATCTTCCCCAAAGAGTTAAAAGAATCATACCACAGTGATATATGTGCACCCATGTTCATAGCAGCACAATTTGTAATAGCTAAAACTTGGAAACAATGCAATTGCCCATCAACTGGAGACTCGATAAAGAAAATGTGGAGTTTTTTTTATAAAATAGAGTACTACTCAGCCATAAAAAATGAGAAATTAGAGATATTTATAGCTAAATGGATGCACATTGAGGCGATACTCTTAAGTGAAATAAATAAGACACACATGTGTAAATACTGAATAGTTTCTCTGGTGTGAGAAACTGAAAGTGTAAATAAGGACTAAAAGGTAAAATAGATAATTTGAAATAGGAAGAAAGGGGTCAAAGGGGAAGGGGAAGTGGGAGGGGTAGGGGAAAGGAAAGAAGGGAATGGAATTAATATGAGAAAATTAAAAAATGGAAACAAAGTCTTTGTAAATAGGGAGGGATGGAGGGGTTGAAGGGAGGGCAGGGTAAGGAGGAAAAATAAAAAGCAAGAGAGATTATGTAAAGATGCAAATTTCCAATGGTGAATGTCATTATATTGTATACCTAAAATATACCAATAAAATAAAATTTTAAAAAAGAAAAATCATTTGACAAAAGCCAACAGCCATTTATAATAAAAACCCTACAGAAAACTGCAATAGATTGTCTTTATCTCAACCTGATAAAAGCCATCTATGAAAAACCAACATATGTAACCTGTTTTTTTCACTTAAGAGTAAGGAAAGAAGGGAAAGGAATAACTATGAGAAAAGGAAAAAATGGAAACAAAGTCTTTGTAAATAGGGAGGGGTGGTGGGGATGAAGGGAGGGCAAAGGAATGAGGAAAAAAATAAGAATCAAGATATATCATGCAAAGCTACAAATTCCCAGTGATGAATATCATCATATTGTATACCTAAAATGTACCAATAGACCTAATGAATAAAAAATGTGTTTATAGTAAGTATGGAGCACAGAAAAATGAATGTACCAAAAATAGATTTTGTTGCCATGCTGCATCTGGAACCTAGGGCCACCTACAAGCACTCTACCACTGAGCTACATTCTCAGACCCACAAATATATATTTTTTTTGGTACCAGGGATCGAACTCGGGTCCTTGCACTTGCGCAGCAGGTGGCAAAACCACTGAGCTAAATCCCCGGCTTCAGAAATATTTATTTAAGAGATGAGTTGGTAAAGAAGTAGACACAGAAGACTAAGAGCAATCACCCTAAAATTAAGACAGTGTGAAGCCCTAATACATGTATGACTGACAAAGACACTTGAAAAAGTGTTTATGAAGAATTATTACTCATAGGGAATATAAACTCTTCCCCTCCATACTGTCACCTATCAGGAAGGAATGCCATAAAACATTCCAATAAACTTGAAACAGATAACAGCACTAGAGCTTGAAAGCCCTGAACTGGCATCTATATCTGTTCACCTAATTTCTTCCCTTCTATATTCACTGTTCCATAATGTGGCTTTTCTCCTCACACACTTCTGAACCCACTTTGGTCATGGTCACCAGAAACTTTTATTTTCACAAATCATGTGATCACCTTTCTGTCCTCAAACTTATTGTCCTCTTATAGGCACTCAATACAATTAATAATTATCTCCTTCTTAAAATAATTTCCTCTCACAGGAATCTATGGGACACAATGAAAACAGTTCTATGAGGGAAATTCATAGCAGTGAATGCCCATATTAGGAAAACAGAGAGAATTCAAACAAACAACCTAATGAAGAACCTCAAACTCCTAGAAAAAAGAAGAGCATAACAAACTCAAAGCTTGCACAAGAGAGGAAATTGTACAGATCAGAGCAGAAATCAGTATAATGGAGAATAAGAGAATGATACCAAAAAAATCAATGAATCAAAGAGTTGGTTTTTTGAAAGAATAAATAAAATCGGTAAACCTTTAGCCAACTTTATCAAAAAAAGGGAAGAAAAGGTTCAAATCCATGCAATTAAGAATGAAAAAGGTGAAGTCACAACAGACCCAGCAGAAATCCAGAGAATCATCAATACCTACTTCGAGAACCTGTACTCTAATAAAATGGAAAACAGTAGAAATGGACATATTCCTAGATACATACAAATTGCCAAAGTTAAATGAAGAAGATATAGAAATTCTAAACATTCCAATTACAATGAGTGAAATTGAAAATGTAGTTAAAAATTTACCAACAAAGAAAAGCCCAGGTATTGATGGCTTCACTGATAAATTCTACAAGATATTTAAAGAACTATCACCATTGCTCTTTAAACTCATCAATGAAATTGAAAGGGAAGCAATACGTCCGAATTCATTCCTGGAAGCAAGTGTTACTTTGATTCCAAAACCAGGGAAAGACACAACCCAAAAAGAGAACTACAGAACAATCTCCCTAATGAACATAGATGCAAAACTCCTCAACAAGATACTGGCAAACAGAATGCAGAGGGTCATCAAGAAGATCGTACACCCTGACCAAGTCAGATTTATCCCAGGGATTCAAGGATCGTTCAACATACATAAATCCATAAATGTAATACACCGTATTAACAGAGCGAAGGACAAAAACCACATGATCATCTCAATAGATGCAGAAAAAGCATTCCACAAAATCCAACACTGATTCATGATTAAAAACCCTACAGAAACTTGGAATAGAAGGTCTTTATCTCAACATGATTAAGGCTACCTATGAAAAACCAACAGCCAACATCATACTAAATGGTCAAAAAGTGAAAACTTTCATGCTAAAATCAGGAACAAGACAAGGATGCCCACTATCACCACTCTTGTTCAATATAGTTCTGGAAACATTAGCCACAGCAATTAGAAAAGAAAGAAATAAAAGTAATAAAGATAGGAAAGGAAGAAGTTAAACTGCCATTACTTGCTGACGATATGATACTTTATATAGAGGACCCAAAAAACTCCACCAAAAGACTTCTAGACTTAATTGACAGATTCAGTAGAGTAGCTGGATACAAGGTCAACACTCAAACAATAGCCTTCTTGTACAAAAACAACAGACTCATTGAGGGAGAAATTAGGGAAACAATTCCTTTTACAATAGCATCCCCAAAAATGAAGTATCTAGGAATCAATCTAATAAAGGAAGCAAAAGACCTCTACATAGAAAACCACAGCACCCTGAAAAATGAGATCAAAGAGGATATAAGAAAATGGAAAGACATCCCTTGTTCCTGGGCAGGAAGAACCAATATAGTGAAAATGGTCATACTTCTAAAATTGCTATATGGATTTAATGCAATGTCAATTGAAATTCCAACAATATATTTCACAGAACTAAAGACAACAATCCAAAAATTCATTTGGATCCAGAAGATATCTAGAATAGAAAAGCAATTCTGGGCAACAGAGACATGGCAGGTGGTATCACAAAACTCAACTTGAAGCTATACTACAAAGCTACTGTGACAAAAACAGCACAGCACTGGCAAAGAAACAGACCCAAGGATCAATGGAATAAATTAGAAGATGGAGAATCAACTCCAGACATACTCAGCTACCTCATCATTGACAAAGAAGCCAACCACCCTCATTGGAGGAATGATAGCCTATTTAATAAATGGTGTTGGAAAAACTGGATTTCAACCTGCCAAAGATTAAAACTAGACCCATGTCTATCACCATGCAATAAAATAAGATTGAAGTGGATTAAAAATCTAAATATTAAAACAGAAACACTAAACTTGCTGGAAGATAAGTTAGGTAGAACTCTTGAAGACATTGGCATAGGAAAAGACTTTATGAGCAAAACCTCATAGCATGGGAACTAGCACAAAGAATCAACAACTGGTATCTCATCTTGTGAAAAAGCTTCTTCACTGCAAAAGAAACCACCAACAGAGCTAAGAGACACCTACAATGTGAGAAAAAATTTTAGCAGCTGTACCTCAGACAAAGGTCTACTATCAAGAACATATAAAGAATTGAAAACATCAGACCCCCCAAATTCAATGACCCAATTCAAAAATGGGCATCGGAAATGAACAGATATTTCTCAAAGAAGTAAAAGCAGCAAATAAACATGAAAAACATGTTCAACATCAGTGGTCATTTGAGAGATGCAGATGAAAACCACACTGAGATTCCACCTCACCCTGGAAAGAATGGCTGCTATCAAGAAATCAACCAATAACAAATGCTGGTAGAGGTGTGGCAAGAAAGGAACCCTTCTCCATTGTTGGTGGGAGTGCAACCACTGTGGAAATCAGTATGGAGATACCTCAAAGAACTAGGGCTAGAGATCCCATTTTACCCAGCTATTTTCCTGCTGGGGATCTTCCCAAAAGAATTAAAAGAGTCATACCACAGCAATATTTGTGCACCCATGTTTATAGTGGCACAGTTTGTAATAGCTAAACCTTGGAAACAGCCCAAGTGCCCATCAACTGGAAATTGGATAAAACAGATGTGGTTTTTTTATAAAATGGAGTACTACTCAGCCATAAAGAATGAGAAACTAGAGACCTTTATAGCTAAATGGATGCACATTGAAGCCATACTCTTAAGTGAAATAAATAGGACACACATGGGTAAATACCAAACAGTTTCTATGGTGTGACAAACTGAAAGTGTAAATAAGGATTACAATGATTAAATCGAATAATTGATAATTTGAAATAGGAAGAAAAGGTCCAAAGGGGTAGGGGAATTGGGAGGTGAAGGGGAAGGAAAGAAGGGAAAGGAAAAATTATAAGAAAAGGAAAAAATGCAAACAAAGTCTTTGTAAATAGGAAAGGGTGGAGGAGGTGAAGGGAGCACAAGGAATGGGGAAAAAATAAGAGTCACGTTACATCATGTACAGTTACAAGTACCCAATGATTATAAAAGTAAATGTATTGTATACCTAAAATGTACCAATAAAAAAATTATGCAAAAAAGAATAATTTCCTCTCTTGATTTCAGTGACATCACACTTTCCCTAGGAGGTTCTTCATTCTCCAAATAATCTTTGAATGTTTCTAAACCCAATAGTTCTTTTATCTCTTTTACCTTGAGGCATTCTAGTTTTAAATACGATTGACATTTTATAGACATGGGCATGTGTGTACCACTGTAATATAATGTGTTCAACTCTTTTAGGAAAATATCCAGGAGAGGTATAGCATCCAAGCTGTATCTTGTGCTATCATCTCCTCTTGGTAGTCCACTGTATAAAGGTCCTCTAAATTACTGATGAAGATGGAAGAAAACTGTAATTCTCTCCCTCCACAAAACTCATTTCTTTACCTGTCTTTCTCATCTTGGTAGATGACATCATTCATCACCCAGTCTGTTAAGCCAAACCCTAGGGTCACTCAAGTTTCTGTTCTCTCCATCACACCACAAACAACCTGACAGCAATTCCTTCCAAGTCTTCCTCAAAAACTTCCCCAAATTGGAGAACACGCCCAATCAGCCTGCTGCAGACAGGCAGGTCGGCCCATGCCCTACCGAGGTCCTGAGTCACACAGAATACTCCAAATCAGCCCACTGCAGACAGGCAGGTCTGTGCACACCCTACCAAGGTCCTCAGTTGTGCCAAAGAGGCCGAATCACCCCACTGCAGACAGGCAGGTCTGCCCATGCCCTACCAAGGTCCTGAGTCATGCGGAAGACACCGAATTGCCCCGCTGCAGAGAAACAGCCACCTGGTTCCACACTACAAAGAAGCAGAGGACAAGAGACCACCAGACCAAGGTACTGAGTCCCACTGTTCCCAGCCCAGAGGTAGGGGCTTCTGAGCCATTGTCCCACTGCTCCTGGTCCAGAGGAAGGGGCTTCCCAGTCACCATCCCTCCCGCTGCTCCCAGCCCAGAGGAAAGGGCTTTGGGGCCACCTTCTGTCCCACTGCTCCTGGTGCAGAGGAAGGGGCTTCCAGGCCACCATCCCTTCCACTGCTCCCAGCCCACAGGAAAGGGCTTTTGGGTCAGCATCCCTACCGCTGCTCCCGGCCCCTGTCCCACCTCACCCAGCTCAGAGGAGGTAATCCGTGCAGGCACTAAAAGCCCCCCACCCCAGTCAAAATGAGAAAACACATAAATAAGTCTCAAAACCAGACTTCCAGATCACCTACAGCAACCCCAAAGGGAAATGAGATGGAACACTCTGATACTCAACCACCCAGACCCACTGAACTGGAAACAAAAGGGGATCTGGAAAAAATGAAATCAGAAATAATTTCTCAGATAACAGGAGAAATTGTGCTCCTAGTGCAAGACATGATTAATAAATCTAGAGAGGAGCTGAGGAACATGATGGAATCCCAACATAAGAAACAAATGGAATCCATAAAACAGATACAAATAGATTTCCAGGAGATGAAAAACTCCACTGAAAGTCTACACAGCAGAATGAGCCAATGTGAGGACAGAATTTCAGCTATAGAAGATAAGATTGCAATTAATGACCAGGAAAAGAAAAATTGCTTCAAAATTATAAGGGAACATGAGAAATCAATCCAGCAGCTGCTAGACCATGCACAGAAGAATAACGTGAGACTGATTGGAGTCAATGAAGAAACAGGACAGAGTGCAGATGACATAAAAAAACTTCACAGAAATAATGGCAGAAAACTTCCCAAGCAGGGAAAAAGAACTTGACATACAGATAAGTGAGGCATATAGGACTCCAAATAGTCTTGAACAAAAAAAATCTACACATAGGCATATAATTGTTAAGATTCCAGAAACACAACAGAAGAACAAAGTTCTACAAGCAGTTAGAGAAAAAAAACAAATCACATACAAAGGAAAGCCCATCAGAATCACAGCAGACTTCTCAACACAAACCATCAAGGCAAGAAGAGCTTGGAGCAGCATATTCCAAGCCCTAAAAGAAAACAGCCTCCAGCCCAGATTGATGTACCCTGAAAACTATCTTTCAAAATGGATGGAGAAATAAGATACTTTCATGACAAAGAGCACCTTAGGAACTTCGTGAATATCAAACCAGCACTCCAAAGAATTTTACACAATAGCCTAGGAACAGACATTGAGGATCACAACCCCAGGAAGCAAAGCAGAATGAACCCATCTGGCATGACAAGAAATTAAATGGAAAGGAGGAGAACCCAACAAAAAGAAAAAGTCATGGCAATGACAAGTCAATACGTTTCAGCTATAACCATCAATGTAAATGGTCTCAATTCACCAATCAAAAGAAATAGACTGGCAGAATGGGTCAAGAAGCAAAATCCAACAATATGCTGCATACAAGAAACACACTTAATTCAAAAGGAAACTCATAGACTGAAAGTGAAAGGGTGGAAAACAATACTCCATGTGACGGGAACCCAAAAAAAGCAGGAGTAGCTATCCTCTTGGCAGATCAAGTAGATTTCAAACCAACACTGATTAAGAGAGATGAAGAAGGACATGACATCCTTGTAAAGGGAACAATCCAAGAGGAAGAGATGACAATCATAAATATCTATGCACCAAACACTAGTGCACGCAACTATATAAAACAAATACTAACGGACATGAAAAGTCATATATGCACTAATACAATTGTAGTGGGGGACCTCAACACCCCACTGTCACAAATAGATAGATCAACTAGACAAAAAATAAGTAATGAAATACTAGAACTCAATCGAACTCTTGAACAAATGAACTTAACGGATGTTTACAGAGTCTTCCACCCTACAAAATCGGAATACACATTCTTCTCAGCTGCACATGGTTCATTCTCAAAAATAGACCACATACTCACACATAGAACATGTTTAAGTAAGTGCAAAGGAATTGAAGTTATCCCCTGTATATTATCAGAACATAGTGCCATGAAATTGGAGATCCATAGCAAAAGAAACTCAAAAAATTTCATAAACACATGGAAATTGAACAACACACTTCTGAATAACCAATGGGTCACAGAGGAAATTAAAGAAGAAATCAGACAGTTCCTTCAATTAAATGACAATGACAATACAACATATCGGAATCTATGGGACACAATGAAAGCAGTCTTACGAGGGAAATTCATAGCAGTGAATATGCATATTAGGAAAACAGAATGAGCCCAATTAAACAACCTGATGCTGAACCTCAAGCTTCTAGAAAAAGAAGAGCAGGACAACCCCAAAGCTCATACAAGGGAGGAAATTATAAAGGTCAGAGGAGAAACAAATGCAATGGAGACTAAGAGAATGATACAAAAAAATCAATGAAGATAAGAGTTGGTTCTTCAAAAGAATCAACAAAATTGACAAACCTTTAGCCAACCTTATCAGAAAAAGGAAAGAAAAGGCCCAAATCCATGCAATTAGGAATGAAAAGGGTGAAATCACAACAGACCCAGCAGAAATCCAGAGGATCATCAATACCTACTTCCAGAACCTATACACCAATAAGATGGAAAACACAGAAGAAATGGACAGATTCCTAGACACATATGAATTACCAAAATTGAATGAAGAAGACCTAAAAATTCTGAACAACCAAATATCAACCAATGAAATTGAAAATGTAATTAAAAACTTATCAACTAAGAAAAGCCCGGGCCCTGATGGCTTCACTGCTGAATTCTACAAGACATTTAGAGAGGAACTGCTGCCACTACTGTTTAAACTCTTCAATGAAATTGAAAGGGAAGCAATACTCCCAAATTCATTCCTGGAAGCAAGCATCACCTTGGTCCCCAAAGGAGAGAAAGACCCAACCAAAAAAGTGAACTATAGGCCAATCTCACTAATGAACATAGATGCAAAACTCCTTAATAAGATACTGGCAAACAGAATGCAGAAGATCATCAAGAAGATCATACACCCTGATCAAGTGGGATTCATGCCAGGGATGCAGGGATGGTTCAATATATGAAAATCAATCAATGTAATACACTATATCAATAGAGCCAAGGACAAAAACCATATGATTATCTCCATAGATGCAGAAAAAGCATTTGACAAAATCCAACATGCATTTATGATAAAAACCCTACAAAACATTGGAATAGATGGTCTCTACCTCAAACTGATAGAAGCCATCTATGAAAAACCAACAGCCAATATCATACTAAATGGTCAAAAACTGAAATCCTTCACACTAAAATCAGGAGCAAGACAAGGATGCCCACTATCACCACTCTTGTTCAGTATAGTTCTGGAAACATTAGCCATGGCAATTAGGCAAGAGAAAGAAATAAAAGGAATAAAGATAGGTAATGAAAAGTCAAATTGTCATTATTTGCAGATGACATGATACTCTATATAGAAGACCCCAAGAACTCCACCAAAAGTTTTCTAGACTTAATAACCAAATTCAGTCAAGTAGCTGGTTACAAGATCAACACAAAAAAATCAATAGCTTGCCTCTACACCAATGACAGACTCACTGAGAGAGAAATAGGGCAAATAATTCCTTTCACAATAGCATCCAAAATACTGAAATACCTAGGAATCATCCTAACGAAAGAAATCAAAGACCTCTTCTCTGAAAACTATGGCACTCTGAAAAGAGAGATTGAAGATGATGTCACAAAATGGACAGACATCCCCTGCTCCTGGGTAGGAAGGATTAATATAATGAAAATGGCCATACTTCCAAAACTGCTATATAGATTTAATGCAATTCCAATTGAGATCCCAGCAGCATACTTCATAGACCTTGAGAAAACAATCCAAAAATTCATTTGGAACAAGAAGAGACCCAGAATAGCAAAAGCAATTCTAGGTAACAGAGACATGGCAGGGGGTATCACAATCCCCAACCTGCAACTCTACTACAAAGCTACTGTGATAAAAACAGCTTGGTACTGGCAAAGAAACAGACTTGAGGACCAGTGGAACAGATTAGAAGATGCAGAAACAATGTCAGACACACTCAGCCATCTCATCTTTGACAAAGGAGCCAAACATCCTCACTGGAGGAAAGATAGCCTCTTTAATAAATGGTGCTGGAAAAATTGGGCTTCAACTTGCCAAAGATTAAAACTAGACCTATATCTCTCACCATGCACTAAACTAAAATCAAAATGGATTAAAGATCTAAATATAAAATAGAAACTCTGAACCAGTTGGAACAGAGGTTAGGTAGAACCCTTGAAGACATTGGTGGAGGAAAAGATTTTATGAACAAAACCTCAGTTGCCCATGAACTAGCACAAACAATCAACAAATGGGATCTCTTCTTATTAAAAGGCTTCTGCACAGCAAGAGAAACCACCAGCAGTGTGAAGAGACAACCCACAATGTGGGAAAAAATCTTCACCTGCTCTTCCTCAGACAAAGGTCTACTATCTAGGATCTATAAAGAACTTAAAAAGATCAGACCTCCCACATTTAAAGACCCAATCCAAAAATGGGCAGCTGAAATGAACAGACATTTCTCAGACAAAGAAGTAGAAATAGCAAATAAATACATGAAAAAATGTTCAACATCACTGGTCACTCAAGAGATGCAAATGAAAACAACGCTGAGATTCCACTTCACTCCAGAAAGAATGGCTGCTATCATGAAATCAACCAATAACAAATGCTGGCAGGGCTGTGGGGAAAGAGGAACCCTGCTCCACTGCTGGTGAGAGTGTAGACTGGTGCAAGCACTGTGGAAATCAGTATGGAGACACCTCAAAGAACTAGGACTGGAAGTCCCATTTGACCCCACTATTCCACTGCTGGGGATCTTCCCCAAAGAATTAAAAGAATCATACCACAGTGATATATGTGCGCCCATGTTCATAGCAGCACGGTTTGTAATAGTTAAAACTTGGAAACAGCCTAAATGCCCATCAACTGGAGACTGGATAAAGAAAATGTTGTTTTTTAATAAAATGGAGTACTACTCAGCCATAAAAAGGAGAAATTAGAGACATTTATAGCTAAGTGGATGCACATTGAGGCAATACTCTTAAGTGAAATAAATAGGACACACCTGTGTAAATACCGAATAGTTTCTCTGGTGTGAGAAACTGAAAGTGTAAATAAGGACTAAATGTATAATAGGTAATGTGAAATAGGAAGAAAAGGGGCAAAGGGGAAGGAAGTGGGAGGGCTAGGGGAAAGGATAGAAGGGAATGGGATTAATATGAGAAAATGCAAAAATAGGAACAACATCTTTGTAAATAGGGAGGGCTGGAGGGGTTGAAGGGAAGGCTGGGCAAGGGTGAAAAATAAGAACCAAGAGAGACTATGTAAAGGTACAAATTTCCAATGATGAATGTCATTATATTGTATACCTAAAATGTACCAATGATGAGAATGAATAATCGATAATGTGAAATAGGAAGAAAAGGTCCAAAGGGGTAGGGGTAGTGGGAGGGGCAGGGGAAAGGAAAGAAGGGAAAGGAAAAATGATGAGAAATGGAAAAAATGGAAATAAAGTCTTTGTAAATAGGGAGGGGTGGAGGGCATGAAGGGAGGACTAGGAATGGGGAAAAAATAGGAACCAAGATGCATTATGTAAAGGTACAATTCCCAATGAGAAATGTAATTGTGTTGTGTACCTACAATGTACCAATAAAAGAATTTAATACAAAAAAAAAGAACTTCCCCAAATTGGATCGATATCTCCACTGATTCTACCTAGCCTACAACATCGTCACCTTTCACCATCAATATCCCCTCGCAGATCTCTGTTTCTACTCTACCCTTTCCAAAGTTTTTTCATTCAGAAAGTCACAGTAATCTTTAGACCATAAGTTAGGTAATGTTATTACCTCATTTAAAGTCATCTTGTGGCCTTCGTTGTACATAAAGTAAGCTAGAATCCTAAGCATCACTGTAAAGTGCTTCCTTCCCTAAGCTCATTTCACAGGACTCTATCCTGCTTTAAAATGCTCCAGTCACACCATCTTTTCTTCTATTCCTCAACCAATCCAAGTCCCACGTCTTCTAAACCAGGTGCTCTTGCATTGTATCTCATTTCTCTGTTTATTTCACTCTTCAGTGCTTAGAGGAACCTTAGTTATCCCATTCACATATTAGTTTCCTCATTTGTTACTTACCTTTTTTCACTAGACTTCAAGGTACACCAGGGGAGAAGCTATATCTATGTTGTACACTTCTGAGACTTTAGTATCCAGCACTAACACTTATTGACATGATCCTCAGTAAATATTCATCAAATGAATGGCTTATTAAAGTAGTAATTTGTAGACAATAAGAATGGAGGAAATGGGTCTCTTTTGACACTCAAATCTTTCTCCAGCACTGTCTTCTCATCACGGTTTGAAATCTACTGAGATCTCATAGGAGAAAACAGCACAACAGAACTACAAACTGTTGTCAGGCACCAGGGGTCAAAATAAAAGTCTAAATAGAGCTATTTTGGTGTGGAGGATGGGGGATTGGGAGAAAGTGAAAAATAAACACAGAAAATTGTTGATAGACGTATTAGGGCCGAGAGGGGGTGAGGGATGGAAATCACAAAGTACAAGTTTTAGAACCACCACACTTGGCTCTCACTTCCCAGCCCACAACAACTACCAAAGTGCAGTCATTCTATTTTTAGGGTTCTATTTCTAGGCTGTAAGAATAGAGCAAATTTTAGAATATTACAGACTTTCACAGGAAAAAGAAAAGATTACCTAAAAATATTTTCACCTTTGCCAAGAACTGCTTCCAAACATCAACCCTAGCTTGTCAGACCTGCCCCATTTCCCCCCTTTTCCCTTTTCTGCTACTACTCACCCCCTCATTACACCAGCTACATCTGGTACCATAAGAATTAGCTAGCATGTCCCAAGTAATTTGAGCTCTTCAAACAGAAATTGTTCCAGAAATAAAAATAAGGTGCTAAATAGTTACAAGTCGTTTCTACCAGAATTATTGTTGAGAATTTCTGTTTTTCTATTTTTAAGTTTTCACCCTTATGTTTTATAGAAGATAATGCCAAAGCATGTGATATTTCACCATATGAATAGTTCTCAAATAAAGGACACAAAGCTCGTATTATCTGGAGCCACAATTTCTATTTTTTCATGAAAATATTCACCAACCTAAAAGAAGAATAAGAACTTTTTTCTCTATACAAAGAGCCTGAAAAGCTGAATTTTAACTTTCTGCACTATACAGGTTTTCAGTATTAGATTTAAATTCCCATTCAGCTAACATTTATTGTGCCAGGTATAGGGGCATATGTTTTCACACTTTATTAACTCTTCATAACTTTCCTCTGACCAGGACATTATTACACAATTTTAGACATGAAAATTACAGTTCAAGTAACTTACCCATGTTTTATAAATGCCATGGTCATTTTAATGTATTTATGGTATATACTAGGGAGAATAATGCCCCTCCCCAAAATGTCCACATATTAATCCCTAGAACCTATGAATGTGGTAGCTTACTGGAAAGAATTACTTTGCAGCCATGGGACTAAAAAGTATCCTGTATTACTGAGGTGACCCCAATATAATTTAAGGGTCCTTCCATGAAAAGTAGGCAGGAGAGTCAGAGATGTGATAGCAGAAGTAGAAGTTGGAGCAATGCAATGCCAAGGAATGCAGGAAGCTTCTGGAAGCTGGAAAAGGCAAAGAGACAGATTGTCCCCTAGAGTTTCCAGAGGAATACAGCCCTAATGACACATTGATTTTAGATTATTGAGAGCCATTTTAATTTCTTATGTTCACAACTGTAAGATGATAAATTTGTGTTATTTTGAACCCAACAAGTTTGTGGTAATTTTTTTGCAACATTGATAATAAACCACTAAACTGCACATCTTTTTAAATGTCCACATTTGTTTTGTGTTTAACCTTAAGACTACAGGTTCCAAATATCCTATTCACCTCCACATCTTCAGCATCTATCACAATGCTATCTGCCTGGTTGTTTGTGATGACAGTTGTTGTTAAAAATAACTCAATCCCTAAAGAAATCACAACAGCCATCCAAACCACATCTGACATTATTCTTTTTCATTACAAGAGAAGGGAATTCATTTATTATTATTATTCTGATCAAATTAGTTCCTTTCTTTAATTACTTATATAAATATTTTTACCATCTTTTCCCAAAATTGGAGATTTGCAACACCTTTAGTTTTGTTTTTTCATCGCAAGAAACTAGGAGGTAGACTTCTGGAGATGGAGAAAGGAATCAGGGAAGAGTGTGGGGGAAGGAGAGGGAGTAAAGGGATAAAAAAAATCAAGATATGCTAAATGCAAGTACCAATTTACTAAAATGAAACTCACCATTATGTATTACCAACAGGCACTAATAATACAATATTTTTTGAAAATCAGATGATTTCACTGGGATTAGAAACTGATAGGCTGAGATGTTAACAAGCCTTTCTCAAAATTTTTCAGGTTCCATCTTTAGGTTAAGGCAAATCATCAGAAAACTGTATGCTTTTCCTACTTTGCCCTAACACTAGAACTGTTTTCATAGAGTAATACTTTAGCACTCAACATTGATTTTCAATGTGGGCTGAAAAAGAAAAAACAATCACAAAATCTTAGTATTATTTTTACAGCATATGTAAACAAACTTTTCTACAGTTACCAAAACTCCTCTTAACATAAGAAACGTGGTGATAAATTTCTCTCGAGTCTAGCCATGAAGCTATTGTTAGTTGGGGAAACTGAAAGGCTCTAACTATAAGTTATAAAGTCTACTGAGCTTCTCTCTTTTTTCCCTAGCCACTAAGAGGCACAGGGCTAAATTTGGTGTGTGATATCTATAGCTTCTTATAGCAGAGAGTTCTGGCTAGAGTTTTTCTCCTTTCACTACTTTGAAAATTATTTTTGTTGTTTAGTAGTTTTTATATTTCTGGCCTTGCTCAAACCATTTGTGAAGAGTGGAAGAATATAAATGAATCAACACATAATACATTGAACAACATTCTAACTTGAATATTTATTACTATCATGATGAACATTCAAGTTTTTCAAGAGCAGTTTTCCTCATGTGTCATGAAACAACAAAATAGAAAATGACCCAGACAGTTGCAGGCTAGAGAAGTGAAGAGGGCATACATTTAATAACAAGATCTTGAAGACAGGCACAGAGAAAATGACATCTGCACAGTAGGAAAGACTTTTTAGCTAACACTCAACCTAGAAGATGTCCATTTCCCGCTGAAAACCAGAATAGGCTAAAAATATTTGCGAAGAACTGTGGAGATCTAATAAGAACAAATGGCTTGAAACATAGAAGTAAGATTATGGGCTCTATACTTTCAAAGTTTGAACTTGGAACAATTCAAACAAAGGCTGAGAGGTCACTCAAGTTATCACACCTGGTTTTAGGGATTGACACCTGTGATATCATTAGACATAAAAACAAGAATAGTAATTAACAAATATTATAAAAGAAAACAATAAACAGACAAGAAGGAAGCCTGAGATATTTCAATTGGTCATTCTTAGGTAAAGTTTTCACCAACTCACTAACTCTTGAAACAAGACAGACTGGGAGATAACCACAAAAACAAACCATGCTTATTGTTGTACAGATTGTTTTAATTTTTTATTAGTACATGTTTGCACTATACAATTATTATATTCCTTGTGGAGAGTGGGTACAGGCACATAACAGATCTCAATTCTTTTTTCATCCCTTTCCTTTCCCTACCTCCCTTTCTTCATCACTTAATCCCCTTCCCAGTGGAAAAAATCTATTTTCCTAATCTACCTTTATTTTTCTCCTCATTTTGCTCTTTATTTCTATTTGAGTTTCTCATGTTTCAGTTAATATTATGGTTTCAAGTTGCATCCATTTTCCTACAAATAACTCAAAGTTTTCCTTTTTTATGGCAGAGAAGTACTTTATTGTATAAAAATACCACACTTTCTTTATCCATTCATCTGCTAATGAACATATAGGCCACTTCCAAGATTTATCTATTATGAATTGTGCTGCTATAAACATGGGTCTACATGTATCACTGTAATATGATGTATTTAACTCTTTGAGGAAGACACTTAGAAGAGGAATAGCTGGGTCTAATGGAACTTCTAGTTTTAGTTTTTGGAAGAATCTTCACACTAATTTCCATACTGGTTGTACTAGTTTACATTCCTACCAACAATGTGAAAGGGACCCCCTCCCCAGCAGCCTGGACAACATTTACTATTATTTGGTTTCTTGATTATAACCATTCTTTCTGGAGCAAGGTAAAATTTCAATGTTGTTTTAATTTGCATTTCTCTGATGGCCAGTGTTGTTGAATAGGTTTTCAAGTATTTTTTGGCAATTTTTACTTTTTCTTCTGAAAAGAGTCTATTCATTTCAGTTGCCCCTTTTTTTGATTGGATCTTTTATTTAGGGGGATCTAATTTTTTGAGTTCTTTATATATTCTAAATGTTAGTCCTCTGTTCAAAGAATAGCTGGCAAAATATTTCTCCATTCTGTAGATTGTCTCTTCTCTTTGTTGATTGTTTCCTTTGTTGTGCAGAAGTTTTTAATTTGGTATGATCTTATTTGTTGGTTCTTGGTGTTATCTCTAGTGCAATTGGGTTTCTGTTCAGAAAGTCCTTGCCTACGTTTTGCCTGTTTCATTTTCCAGCAGATTAAATGTTTCTGTTTTAACATTTAGAGCTTTGATCCATTTTGATTTTAGATTAGTATATGGTGAG
Source organism: Heterocephalus glaber (assembly GCF_053883595.1). Classification (NCBI taxonomy): domain Eukaryota; kingdom Metazoa; phylum Chordata; class Mammalia; order Rodentia; family Bathyergidae; genus Heterocephalus; species Heterocephalus glaber. The sequence goes on from NW_028258369.1 coordinate 9,849,081, forward strand.
AGATATAGGTCTAGACTCAATCTTCTGCATGTGGATAGGTTTTTGGTAGCTCAGCTCAATTCAGATTGAGGAAAAGTTACTCAATACCTATTTCTTGCTTAATATTGTGCCAGGCACTTGAAAATAAGAAGGTGAGTAATATATGATCTAAACCACAAGAGAGTTTGCATTTTAGTGAGGAAAACAGACAAATGAACAAATAATTCTAAGGGTGTATGAGACTTGAAACTAGAATATTATGTAGGAATATAGTGGCCAAGATAAAAGGAGAGCCTAAGGAAAGAAATAAAATAGAACATAAGTTATGAAAAAAGACACTTTGGGTCAGAATAGAAAGAGAAGACAATTCCCAGTGGAGGAAAAATATATAATAAATGTCATAGAAGCATAACATTTTACATGTGGTTCATATAAAAACGCATAAACCAGGGGTGGTAACACACACCTGTAATTGCAGCACTCTGAGGGGCTGAGGCAGGAGGATCCCAAGGTCTAGCCCAGCCAGAGGAACTAAAAACTCATTGAGACCTTGTCTCAAAATATAAATAAAAATTACAAAGATTGGGGATGTAGTTCAGTATGAAGCCCCTGGGTTCAATCCCTAGTTCCACCTAAACACACACACACACACACACACACACACACACACACACACTTAAGGTAGGAGTGGCTAGTGAGTAGAAATTAGAACATATTAGAGGTTTCTGAGGAAAGAAGTGTGATGATCAGTTTTTTACTTTTAAAAGTTCCCTCTGGGGCAATAGCTGACTGGGTTGTTTCAGATGAATAATCCTGCTGAGAACAGTTAAGAAGAGGTGGAGAGAAAAAACAAACCAATCACCAAAACATGAACAAAAACAAAATTTAAAAAAAAAAAACATACCTTATTTTGAGTGAATCACAGAACTACCAAGGAAGTG